>NC_140151.1:3442271-4086271 GCF_964035555.1 Netta rufina | reverse complement strand
TGAATAAAGACTTTACAAAAAGGTACTGCATTAAAATACACAGCTGACACACATTCACAGAGCCAGAACATATTTGTGCTGTCCCTAAGGCTGAAGAGCATTAGCAAATCCTCTAAAAATGAGGTTCCCCTCACACTCCTGTGTCCTAAATTAATAGACCCTAACCCATTAGCACCGCAGACACAGAACAGGTTGAGTTCAGAACATCATGTTGTTATCTCTGCATTCCAATTTTCTTATACCTTAAATAATAAATTTCCATCAACATTACTACAGATTAGGAGTGGGATCATCCTCAATGTATTTACAGGCATTCATAGTAAACATGTACCTGCACACACGCTCCAAAAGCTTTCCCAAAAAAATGCTTTGCAAGCCCAACTGACCGGTGATGTGCTGAACAGTTCCTTCCACTGAAGCTGCCATCTCTTAGAAAGGACATCACTATGTTTTTAAACAGCATCGAAGATGTTAAGGCCAGGTTGGATGGGGGTTTGAGCAACCTGGTCTAGAGGAAGGTGTCCCCTCCTCATGTGAATTAGGTGATCTTTAAGGTCCCTTCGAACCCAAACCATGTTGTGATTCTGTGTTATGAAACAATTCAGGAGGAGAAAAGATAAAAGGTTACAAAGAACACAAAAAAAACAAGAAACAGAAAGAAAAAACAAACAAACAAACAAACAAAACAGAAGGAAAGTTAGTGGTGCAGTAAGGTAAAGACAATAATCTTGGGAGTCAACCTATTCAAAAAATAGGAGAGAAAATACATAAATATATATAAAAATAGGAGAGAAGAAATAACGAGAGAACATTACTAAGCATGCATTTTGGGGTCCATCAAATATTAGCTCACACTAATATTTCATGTTTCTTAACTGCTCTCTAGCTTCCAACCAAGAAAATTCCACCACTGTGGGTGGCTCAGTACAGATGAAATGAAACTGGCAAGTAGGAACCCTAAAGCCAATTAATTTCAGCCCCTATTCAATACAAATTTGAAAGCAATGTTGTCACTACGAGCCAATTATAGACCTGCTAACTGGTATTCCTGCTATTGCTCCCAGATAACTACACCAGGATCTTTGTATATGGTCTTCTAAACTGTATTGGTCCTTACTAATACTAATAAATAATAAATAATACTAATACTAATAAATACTGAATAATAAATAATAATAAAAATAAAAATTAAATAATAAGTACTAAACTGTATTGGTCCTCATTGATTTTTTTTTTTTTTACCCACACACAGTAACACCTTTTTTAATTAGGCAACAAAAAATTAATTGAAAAGAAGGCAGTTACCAGTGTGCATGCTGAAGAATCAGAACTCAGCCAGCCCCAGCTGTGTTCATTGCAGACAGGAACAGTCCCACGTTTCACTTTTCAGGTGAATGCCACTGCCTATCCTGCAGGCATCCTGAAAACTGCTGTGATTGCTTCATGATAAACCAGCCTAATTAATATAAGTTGCCAGTAGGCTGAAGGCTGCTTTGCAAAGGGTGGGAATCCCGAGCATGCCAGCAGAAAAGTTTCTCAACTCGGGACTTATCTGCTTTACACCTTCTGCCCATCTGCACTGAAGCCTTTCCCTTTGGAAGAGTGCAGTTATTCAGAGAGCAGAACTTAAACTGCTTCTGAAGTTTAGCCGGTGACATTTACACAATGTTGATGGCATGTAACGTAGCTTTCTGGTCTAAATCAAACATATTTTAATCATCTTACTGAATACATGTTGCCTCAACTTGTAGACAGCCTGCAACATGTCTTTTTTACTTCATTAGTGCGTGCCTGTGAGCAAGCAAGGGGAGAAAATCCTTAACTTGGTCACAACATCTTTGCGAAGTGACACTGAGTATCTGTGCCATCCCACCCTTGCCAAAGCAAGTCTCAGGAGACAGGAATTAGAAGAATCATCTCATCCCCAGCCTGTAATGTCTAACCATCACGCTTAATAACTGACGGGAGAGAAAGAAAACAAGTTCAAAGAGAAAAACAGAAGAAGCAAGATCAAACTTTCAGCCCCGAAGCAAGAGAGGGTTAGCAATGTTTAAACCAATCCATCAGCCCCTGCATTCCCTAGCAATAATGCCACTGTCCCGGCTTGCAGTCTCTGGGGTTTGCATTTACCTTGGGGTTAGTGGTAGGCTGTGCTGGAGGAAACCCCTGTCCCGGCGTGCTTCATGAAGCTTTTTCTTCTGGGCTACGCGCGCCGCCTGAGTGGTCCCCTCTGCGCTGGAAAATATCCTGCAGCCAGAGAAATACGCTGCAAGAAGCTGCTGCTTCCTGGCAAATTTCACTAGAGTTAGCCAAGCAAACCCCTCCCAAGACCCAGCCCCTTTAGCCTCGGCTCATAGCGGGTGATATCATGGGCTTGTCTTGTAATCTGAGCAGAAGCACTGCAAACAGAACAGAAACGGGGGGAAAACCTAGCCAGGATCGCGAGGAAGGAGGTGGGTTAGGAATGTGAATGCTTTCTCAGGAAGTTCCTAGGGAACAAATAGTTGGAATCACATCGATATCAATGTTAAATAATGCTATGTGATTGATCACAGCACTTTTTAAGCACCCCAAGTTGGTTCAGAGCCTCAGTGCCAAGCACTCTCCCCATACAGAGGGCTGCATGGTCTTACAGCTCAGCATCTTCAAACTTAGATCCCTTTCACAGACTTTACAGCATGCCATCTCCACAGCTACTTGGGTATCACCAGCCTTAACCCTTCTGCATCCAGCAACTCAGTATTTTCCAGCTGCTCAATATTAAAACTCTTAAATACAGCAGCTCAAGCTGCACAGACTTAAAAACCATCCTGATCTGCAGCAAGAGTTACTCCATATTTCTCAGTCCTGAGGACTAACTAGATGCTAAAAACAATTCTTAAAACAATAGCAGACCAAAAATCCTGACCTCAGCTGGGCCAGAAAATTCAGAGCATCTGTGATGCGAGCAGCTAGCAGTGAAACAGAAACACTGGACTGAGATGGTTGAAAGAACTCTTCCATCAAGAAAAAGCAGCTAAATTAGATGTTATTCTGAGGACTGTAAGCTTCTGCAATCTTTTCAGATGGAGTAGGTTTTGGTTTTAAAACTTATTTTTCCCCTCCCTTTATGCTTTTAATGCATCATAAGAAAAAAATAGAAGTAAACAGTTTTACAACAGTGAAAACAAAGAAACAAAAAACACACAATGGTTTTCAAATCTCTGTTCTAGGGAACACCTTCAAATTTTGATTTCTGACCCAATTTTGGACAGCAACACATTCTGAAGTGTCAGCATTTCCCAAAGAATGGAAATTTGTCTTCTCACCAGCTTTGGCCATGGGTACTGAAATCTATGTTTAATGGGATTTTCAAACACATTAGCAGAAAATTGATAGGCACAGAAAGAAGAGCAGGTAGTCACAAAGGCTGATTTTAGAAGAAATGTCCCCATTTACTTCAGTATATTCATAGATGAAATGCTGAATTTGTAAAGGACTTTCTAGTAAACCCTTCCCTAGGACAAGTGTGCTACAGCCTTGTGCATGTCAGTCCTGCCTGCTTGCATACAAATTATCAAATTATCTTGAAAAATTAAAGTGCTTTATCTATACCTCTGGATACATTTCCAGAACCACAAGAACACGTCTCCCACCAGACTTCTCCCCTTTTCCAGGTTTCCCATCACTTCCCAGAACCAAAAGTTCAGCCCAACAGGAGAAAGATGCCATTACTTGCTGGTTTACGAGATGTTCCCACCCCAAGGAGACTCTGCCAGGGAAAAATATTGGCAGGGAGATGATGACCACGTTCCCATGGGTTGGCAAAGCCTTCTACAGGAGAGTCCCCAAACATCAATCATGTTAAAGGTGGAAAGAAACATTAGAAATAAGTGAATTGCTTCTTGGTGCAATTCCTGGAGATAGCAAGACGTCAGAGCTTGAGCCCACAAAGTCATTGAAACAAAGCTTTGCTCTTTCTCCCAAGAAATCAGCAGCAGTGGTCAACAGCAGTACACACAGTGCCCTAATTCTCCCGCATCAAACACCCATAAAATTATTGAAACGCTGCAAATTGTGATGAGCAGCACAGCTACCAGCAGAGCACCACCTGGTGGGTCATCAGCCTGGCTGGATTCGCCTTGCTCAGCCTCGGGGACACCAGGGGAAAAAACGAATCAGAGCAGAAGCTCCACGGAGCAGGGAACTATTTCAGAGCAGCAGGAAGCTGAAGGCAGTTTGGCCAGAGGAATGTGTGAGTGTCTGCTTGATCGGGGCACGGAGAAACATGACAGCCTGCTGGAGGAATGTTTGCCGAGTGCCTGGGTCGGGTAAGGATACGAGCAGCAAATGCCATGCAGGCTTCCAGCTGATGGAAGGGTTTGCTGGTTGCATAAAGAGAAGCATTCGGCGAGAATTCAGGAAAGTTCTTCAGGGTAACACGCTGGGTTCAGGGCAATTTGCTGCCCCCTTCGTATTGCAGCTGGTCAGGACTAAAAGACAAGCACCCAGCAAAATAAATTAACAAATAAATAAGAAAAAAGCTCTCAAAATCACACCGTCTACAGGAAAAAAAAAAAAAAAAACGCTGCTTCAACTGGGTTTGCATCATTTGATCACGTAAAGAGGAGACCAGGGAAACCACTTAGGATATCTTGAGTTGGAAGGGGCCCACAAGGATCATCAAGTCCACCTACACACAGGACCACCCCAAAATCAATCCATACATCTGAAAACACCTCTTGAACTCCATCAGGCTCAGTGCTGTGACCACTGCCCTGGGGAGCCCATTCCAGTGCCTGAGCACCCTTCTGAAGAGCCCCACACCAGCACCCTAGGTGTTTCCTTCTGTATCTGCCCGAAGCACACACCTTGCCATATGGACAAGTCAAGACTGGATTTGACCAAGCAGCCACAGTCATGGTCTGTGCTCCCAAAAATTAGCCATGCACTATTAGGTTCTATAATCTCCTCTAATCTTCAGTTCTTTTTAAAAGGGAAGGCTAATTTGCCTCGCTGAGCCTCATGCTTTCACGCTGTAGACTCTCTGGAGCCGCAGGTCCAAATCTCACCCAGGTCGACTTGACCTCTCAAATACACACAGCGGATACGCCGAGCTCCGTGAAGGTTGCTCTGCTCAGAGATGGTCCAGGCGATATCTGAAGAACTGAAGGACCTGGCTGTTTGGCGAGGTGTTAGCGACACGTGGCAATTTTCACACCAATTGGCCCCAGTGGAATATCCCTGCAACGTGCAATTGGGGTTAGATCCCTGCTTTTGGGCTCACAGGATGGCCAAAAAACACCAATGGTTCTAGAGAAGTAGGTTAATGCATCCCTCAACAGAGGGATAAATTCATGTAATTCATGTAAATTGCTTAATCCCTACCAGAATTTCTATGGAATTTCTATGACTTGCACATTAGGAGCTTGGTGGTGGCTGAACTGACTTCCCAGACCTCATCCTCTCACCCTTTTTATTTGGTTGCTGCTCCACCCGAACCATGGCAAGGTTTGCACAGTCCCACGGCCATGTGGCAACTGGAACCCAAAGCACCGTAAGCCAGAGCTGCTTCCATTCTGGGAGGGGCCCTTGCATGACAGAGCTCTTTTGCAGCCACCAAAGCTGGAAAAAATGAAATTCATTTTTGGTAAGAAGCAGCTTTAATCCTTTGAGATCTCTCTTTTTTCCACTCTGCATGTGTTCTAGTTCACATGTCAGTGCAAGGCCGACAATGAGCACATTGCACTTACTATCCCTCCTCCACGTGATTTTCCCTGCTTTGCAGAGTCACCCCTCACAACTCCTTAGTGCTGCTATTCAGATTAGCTCACTGAAGCCACTGCTGACCTCAGTGCTCTACAAAAACTCCAAAATGAGAGCTCTGCTGAAGTCCAGCCTCGTAACAAATAGCACATCAGAGCAGAAGCACGGGTCAGCCTCATGTAAGATCTGTTATAGACACATCTTCCACCTCTGCGATGCACAATCTAGAGATTAACACACCTTCTACATCCACTTACTACCCCCATTTCCATGCAAAGGAAAGGCTCCTAGACCCTAAGGAGGGTGAAAACCTGAAGCCCCATGAAATACTCAGAAGAGCTGTGCTTGTGAGATGAAGTCTGTTCCTGTATTACGATGCTTACAAGGCAGCAGCTGTTCCTTCTCGGTCCCAGGCAGCTTGAACAAGAGCAGCACATCATGGAGAAAGCACATACATCTTTCTTGCATTTCTAACCTTAACCCTGTCAAGAAAGGTGTAGGAGAGAGGCCAATTAGTACTGAAATTTCTCAACCTGAACATGAATTTCTGGTCTTCCTAGGCCAAGGAAGACTCAAGCACAAGGCACTTCGCAAGCACTGTTCATTCTCTATCCGTACAAGCTAAAACTTGGAGATCCTGGCTGTCTTTTAACAATGATTTAAGGAGTCAGCTGCTGAAAGCCAGCTTCCCACAAGCAATCCCCAGAAAAACACAGGTGGCATGCAGAATCTGACCAGCACACGCCAACATCCTTCCCCTTGATACAGGTTATGGTCAGATTCCCTCTGTGCAACTCAGCCATAGAGGAGGAGATGAGAATAGGAGAGTATAAGCAGAGTGTTGCCCCCCAAAAATGTAAGTGATAAAAAAATAAAAATAAAAAATAGAGTGATTTCTAGAAAGAAAAGCAGTTTATGAGAAATCCAGCTTCACCAAAAACACTGTGGGAAAGTGATGTGAGCTAATCCCACGTGTGCAGTGAAACGACTTGCACAGTAAAACCCAGGAAGGATGACTGCATTTTGTCACCCTACCCTGGGGGATGGCAGAGGTGCTAGAGGCTTACCATCCCCTCCCACTAGATGGCAAGAGTCCCCCTCAAACAGCAGAGCATCTGCAAGCACAGTCATGTGTGTCCAGAGGTCAAGAGGCGGAGAAGTGACTTCTGGCCCTGAAGAGCCCTGAGCAGCCAGAGCCAGCCTCCAGCGCAGCCTGTCGCAAGATTTATTTCGTTGTGATTGAGAAAGCTGTGTCCAGGAGAAAAGGAGAAGAGAAGAGGAACTGAAGTGAGCAGAATAAGGCCCTCTGAGTGTCAGAGGGGGAGGATAACCAAGAACACAATGTACTGCTCTCCATTACACCCGGGCAACCGCAGCAAATCCCTCCACATCCTTAAAAGACATTATGGAAACATCTGTTTTAATGTCTTTTGTGCTGATTCACTCTGACGAGCCAAAGAGCGTCTTAACAAGGTCAGCCTCCACCAGCAGTTCTGCTCTCATGCAGAAAACCTGAACAATTAGTTCAGAGACTCCAGCTGCTGAATTTGCAAGAGGGCTCACTGCAGGGGCAGGGCAGGGGCTGCAGATGGGAACATCTAGGCAGGAGATGCATTACACACTGAGTCTGATCTCACCATTTCCTTAACGTCCTTCACATCTGTGTGGATCAGCAAGGAGCTGAGCACTGCCAGCTTTCACGGCAGGTGATGCACTAGGAGTTACCTCTGTGTATTGCTGCCTGCCAGTTTTGGCCATGACAACCAAAAAAAGCCCACTTAATGAGAAAAAAAATAAATGGTACTGTTGTAATCCCGTTTGCAAGACACCACTGGGATTATCAGCAAAGAGAAATGCTGGTAAAATGCCATACATGAGGCGTAGGATTAGAGAACATCTTTGATCTGGAGGTTCAAATCCTGCTCTACACATTAATTGTAGCAGAGAGCAGAGCTGGTAACTTACAGGACCCTGGAAAGCATTTAGATTTTAGGAAAACCAGGGCATCACATTTGTGACTTCTTGCATTTGTAAATTGCCTGGTACAAGTGTGCTGAGTGCTCCCTTTCGAAGGTCAGTGCCCTAAAAAGCATCTCCAGCACCACAAATCGCTCATCACCTATGAAAACATTACTTGGGAGTGGGTTAGCAATCTCCTAGCACTTCCCACCCATCCAAAGATCTCCAAAAACGAGCAGGTGAGAAAGTCATTGTCATCCTCCCAGTCTTTAACGAGAGGGAGGGTGACCTGAAAAACAACCACCAGGACCAGGTCCCCGAAAACTACGCCCACAGGAGCTAGCACCCAGGGAGAGGGACACAGCAAGCCCTCACGAGGCTCGTTTCAGCTTACAAAGAGCTTCATGCGTTATTTAGTAGCAACAATGGCAGAAACAATGGGACAAGAAAGAACAAGGTGCCCCCGATCAGGCACGCCATCCAGTCACTGCTGTTGACTGTCCCCTTCGCAGGGTGCTGCGGAGAGGCAGAAAACCCTTTTGTTTTCACCTGTTGTAGGGTTACCTTGGTAGGGCTGGCATTCCCGGAGGAGCTGTGTGCCTCTCCC
Source organism: Netta rufina (assembly GCF_964035555.1). Classification (NCBI taxonomy): domain Eukaryota; kingdom Metazoa; phylum Chordata; class Aves; order Anseriformes; family Anatidae; genus Netta; species Netta rufina. Next base: position 4,077,960 of record NC_140151.1, on the reverse strand, counting down.
CTTCCCCAGGCTCTCCATCTCCACCAGTACCGACGTCTCCCAAGCATTTCTTCCATTAGGGGCCACGCTCGGCCCTGTGTTTGGACGTTTCCCATACACAAAAACAAAGCAACAAGAAGATGAGTGATACGTTTAAGAGGCCGTGAAGCCAAAAGCTTCAATATTGCTCTCCTGTCCGTTCCAGGTCACTGGGGAAGGTCAGAGAGCAGCGCCCTTGCCTCTCCTTTGTGCTTTTCTGCATGCCTTACCTGTCCTTAATGGACCTGGAGAAAGGACAAGGCGAAGAGAAGAAGCAGAAGAAAGAAAACAAAGCATGTTAATGCAGAAACGGACACAAACAGATAAACATTGCCATTGGGACTCAGAAATCCGAGCCCAGGAACAGCAATACCTGTTTTCACTCAGTACCTAAGTCTCTCAAAGGAATCTTGTTTCCCCTCTTGTTGTTGTTTGGTGTAGTCCCTTGGGAGAAGGCTTGTCCAGGGGGCGGAGTGCGATGGAAAAACTTTTTTTTTTCTCCTAAATAATCTGAAGCTGCAAAAAGAGATGCAAGAATAAGGTGGTTTTAGTCTCCATCTCAGGAAATGCCCCAGATACACGGCAAACTTCATCCTCTTCCAGAGCCCCTGCACCATCAAATCCCTACAGATGAACAGGAAAAGAGAAAAAACACAACAACAAAACCAAATATAAATCCCCCATGACACACATTAATTCGAAGCACTGGGACAAGACGGCCAGATTTCCAAAGAAGGTAAGAGCTGAATCTGCAGCCCCTTGTCCCAGGATAATCCAAGTGCCAAAAAGCACAGCAGCCCGGTAGATTCAGGCATTTAGGCTTGGCACTTCACTGATTGCTTTTGAAAATCTGCGCCTCCTCCCCGTGCCTGTTGGGCTTTAAGCTCTTAAAGCAATTAAAGGCACCCGCATATCTGTCAGCCTCGATATAGCTAAGACGCAGCAAACTCACGGAGAGCGCTGGTGGGAAGGGCCTCACGCTGCCCGCGTGCTGAGATCTTGCTGTTTTCTGCAGGAAGATGATGCACAGACAGCAGATCTAGGTGTCCCGTCCCTCTATGCCATATACTGGGCTGCCAAAGCCTCGTTAGCTGTTAATCAGCAAGGAGCACCTCCGAGGCAATGCCCCTGAGGAGCAGACCGCTCGCCAGTCCTACCCCGCAGCCCGTCCCATTGCCTTGGGGACACAGCAGTAAGGCTACGGGAGCAGGGTGACCTGCAGGGTGCTCTCATCACCTCCTGCACTGACACAGCTCCCTGACCACACCAGAAGCTTGTGCGTGTAGAATCTGCCCAGCACTTGGCACCATTTTGTTCCCCTACGCACGCCCTGATGGCCAGGCTGGTACTCAAAGCACTATTGAATAGTCTCTCTTCTAAAATACACATCCCCAGGACAAACTCTACTTATTTCCATCCCCCAAATCCAAGCACATCCCAGTTACAGCTTTAAAAACAGCTCCTGCAAGAAGCAAATGCTAGAAGTTCGAAGTCATTGGTGCTCTACTCCTGGAGGTACAGGCCAAGGACAATCAATACGTTTACAGCTCTGCATCCTAAGAATGCTGAAAATCCTCTCAACGCACTCGCCCCTCTCCCAGCAACAGCCATCTACCAGAAGACTGCTGCTAAATCAACCTGAAGGGACCAGGCAGTTTCTCTGCAAACCATTCTTCCCACTTCACTCCCCTCCCCATCATCCTACCACGTTCCTGCTGCATCTTCTCTGTATAGAGCACATTTCCTTCTCCAGCAGCGCTAAAACCTTTCATTTTGAGGCTAGAATGCCTCAAATAAGCAGTAGCACTGCTGAAAAGCACCAAAGCACAGCAAAGTCTGTTTTCCTTTAGCCCTATCTTCTCCCAGTCCTTATATGCTCTTGCTTCTGATGAATGAAATGGCTTTCCCCTGGGTGCCCTTTGGAAAATTGATTAACTCATTAACTCAGCTGCCTCTCACTATGCCTCCTGCACCTGTGGGAGATCAATGGATTAACTGCAGGCTTGCTGGGAGTAAATAGAGCCCCCGTGCTACACCTGATGCTCTCTGGACTCCTGTCGGTCCATGAAACTGGGGATGGTCACTGTTTTAACTGCTGGGATTCAGGGTTTAAAGAAACTCAGCCAATTCCTCAGCAATCTTTTAGTTAACATTATAGCCATAGAGATGTAATGCAGCAGAAAACCTGCACGCACACACAAAAATACAAATCCAAAAAGCAAGGAGAGACAAAGTTTATTGGGAGGAAAAAAAAAAAAAAACAAGCTGTGAAAGTGAGGGTCAATGACTGGCATTAGCATTACAAATTGACCCTTCTCAGGCACGGGTATCATTCTATTTAATAGGAAGTCTTGTTTGGACCCAAAATGTTTTTCTTGAGTGTTTTATGATCTTTCAGAAGTATTTTGTATTTGAGACACGCCATCTCTCCTGCTAAAAGATGCTTGGCATCTGCCTGGATAGTGCCAAGTCACACCCAGACACTTCCTCTCCACTTTACCAGTAACGTCAATCCTTGTCCGAAGGGGAACTGCTTTATCTAAGCACACAATTAGAGGCTCTGTACTCAGTTTTAAGCATCTCAGAAAGAGGAAGTACCGGCTCTGTAGCAATCAACACTGTCAGTTGTCTGATAACAATTATCAGCCTACGAGTGCAAGAGGTTTGTGCTGCAGTTTCAGACACCAGAAGTGAGAGGTGTGCAGCCTGTGCATTCACTCAGAAAAAAATAGCTCAAAAAAAACCAGCAGAATATAAAACAAACCCTCAGGTTTGTCTGTTCATGAGAACAGAAGTGATTTATACTGCGCAATAAAATATCCATACACCAGAAGTTCATATAAATCCCACTTTTAATCATGGACAAATTTACTTTTCAAGTAAAATTAACAGCTTTAAATAAAATATAAATTAACAGTTCAGAGTACTCAAAACCAAAAAAGACACTGTGCACGTCTACTCTAGCAGAAACAAGCCTAGGCATATTCCAGTTCTCTTCACCTTACTGGAGTTTCAGGGCAATCTCTGAATGAAACAGAAATAAAAGATTAAAAAGGAGTGAGGTTTGCAACTACGGAGATATAGCTTCCTAGATAAAAGGGACAGATATTTGTGGTACCAGGTAACTGTCACAAATAAAACTGATTTAAGTAGTTCTGTGGAAGTACAGCATTGGATGCAATAGATTTTTCTTCTCCATCACCGTACTTATTCCACAATATAAAATGAGAAAAGCTGATCTAAGAAGTTTTCTAACTGCTTTCGAAAACCCTGCACTTCCTTTTCTTTGACTGAGGAGATCCAGAACTGAGAAGTCTAGCAATATCAATCCTGGAATCTGGAAAAGAAAATAAAAATATAGCTCATTCATCCTAGCTAACAGCATTTCACAGTCTCACCCACAGGATGAGAACTCACACTCACTCTTACCACACATAGCTTAAGTTGCTTCCTCTCACTGGCATCGAGTTTTTACTCGCCCCATTACACACAAAAGTGCAATATTAAAAAAAATAAGTAATTTTTGGCAGATACTGTCTAATGAGACTAAGCCAAATTGACCCCCGTTTTCTCAAAGTCTAGCTGAATTCCACGCTCTGGCCAATCTTCTTCTTCAATGATTTAAAGGGACAAAAAGGAGAAACCCTGAGGCAAAAATGGCTTTTTGTGCAGGAAGTCCAATAAAAGCTCTCCATCACAGCATCTCATAAGGCTCCTGAGATCTTCTGTGGTGGGAGGCCTTCCTCGATCCATAGGGAAGTGGACGAGCTATTACGCAGCATTCGCCTGTGGATCCGTCTGAGCCTTAGCAGATAAAGCAGGATGGAGAGCAGTACGATCAGAAAACAGACAAAAAACAGATAGTGATTGTAAACAAAAGAGAAGCTCCTCCAGTGGGAGTGACTTCCACGGAAGTTTTCTTGCTGGATGTCTCTGAAAAGAATCGAAGAGAGAAGAGACATAAATTGCAGATCAAACCTTGCCTCCAAAGTATCTTACTAAAGAAAACAGAACCCCTTTTAGTAAAATACACTTTATCAAGCATTACTTGAGCTACCTGAAATACATACTCAGGTTCTGTATAATGCACTAGAAACAGCCTCTTGTCTCCCCCTATCTGTCAGCTGCTTTGCTATCACTGTACCTTTCCTCACAAAAACTCTTCCCTTCCATCCAAAAACCATTTCCAGACATCTGAGAAAACAAGGGGTACCTTAGAGGTAAAAACCGTGTTCGGTAAAGAATGGCTCCCAACGTCCACTGCACCTCCTTATCGTACACCTGCAGGGCTGTTTTCAAACTGTTGTAGCTCACAGGAAAAGAGAAGCCACTGTGAAATACTTCATACATCCAGGCAGACTTAAAACACTGGTACCTGTAAAAAAGAGGGTCATCTAGTCAGGCATTTAATTTTCTGGCAGTTACAGAGTCCCAAAGGACTAGGGAGCACACTTAGACATGGGACTATCAGTAACGTTTGTGGCTGATGCAATATTTAAGGTTATATTCACACTTACAGTGATTTCATTAAATGGACCATTTGGACATGACCGCTCCCTGGCAACTCTGCCTGAACGAATTTGCTGTACAAACACAAATACTTACTTCAATCTGTGGAGATCAGCATGTGATGCATAAAGACCACGGTCAAAACGTTCCCGCAGGACAGACCACTTAGTGGCACAATAATCCTTAAAGAATGGAAAAAAAGAGATATAAACATTACTTCTGCCTTGAAAAGAGCAAAATGCCACTAGATAAGATGCTCTGTAAATACCAAAGGCTAGAAAACTCAAAAATAACAGTTTCCTTTGCATTGCTATTAAGTCTGACCACAAATTTCACGGTGTTTTGTACAAAACCATTTTGACCCATACTCTGCATTTGTGGTAAAATTAATATTCAGTAGGACTTAAATTGTTTAGTCATCCACTTGGAGACGAAGCCTGTTCTTAGGGCTCTGACAAAGCAGGTTATGTTCCTCTAGTTTACACTGTGGTATTACTATCCCCAACTGGCTGATCCCTGTTAGGATTAACATCTGGAAAACTGGTACAGAATACATAAAACAAAAGAAAAAGGAATTTTAAGACATTCCTAAATAGAAGCAAGAGGTGGAAACAGCATGGACTCCTCCGGTATCAACAGTTTTTCTGGAACTGGACCACCCTGCCTCCTAGTGCTTTTACAGAATAGCTGTTTCAAACTAGAGTTTCTCCGAAGAATACTTTACCTTTGCAGCTTTAGTAAATTTAGCAGCATTGTAATCTCCTCCCATGCGCAACACATCCTCAGTGCAGTAATAGAACTCTGAGAAGCCGTAGAATTCACTGTTCTGAAAGTGCACGGCAGGCTGATAGACACCATTTAGAGATGTCTGGGTTTCGTTAGTCTTGTTCATGAACGGCTGAATAATTTCACGACACAGATTGAAGTCTCCTGTTCCCCGCAAATACATTGTCTGTCCGTTTTGATGGATCTCATCCTGAGCATCCAGGGGCAGGCAGGGATCTAAGTACGGTGCATCAGAAGTCATGCCAGTCTCTTTGCCCAGCAGTCTGGTAAAAAAAAAAAAAACAAAAAAACAACACAAACACAGTAACAACTGCAGCTTAGAAACACCAAACTCCAAATTACACCAGCATCAAAACAAAACAGCATCCTCATTTAAAGGAACTCCAGCGTTGCACATAGCACACCAGAAATTACGTTTTATATTGGGATACTTTACTAAATATATTTAAATTTGGAGTTACAGAAGCTGTATCTCCAAGGAATTGAAGCTAGTTACCTGTTCTTAAGTACTGTGCTGGTAAATAGGCTGTCTTCGTATCTCTGGCGTGCTGCATTCCCTCCAAAGCCAAGGAATGTTGCGACATAGACTCGATACACATGCTCCGTTTGATGAGCATCACATCCCAGGTTGAATTCTGCAAGCAAGTTTTTGGCAACTTCCTCCTGTAGGAGCAGAATCACTAAGATTAGGTATAAACAACATAAACCAGAACCTGATACGAGCTCTTTGAAAAACAAGACGCCCTTGATATCTTTAAACATCAATCCTTACACATCTATTTTGCTTTTTATAGGTCCACATTACCTTCGATTTGGTAGGGAGTGCAAAGCATATTACTTAGACAATTGCACTGGATGTTATTGATACTTAAAGAACTGCTACTACGGATACTGAAGTACCTTTTCCCATGGAAAAGGATGATGCTACAGCTAGGAAGCTCAACGATACTACTTCTGACCAAGTCCCTACACTACTGATTTACGGTCTACCCAGCAGCGCTATTCTTCATTTTTCAATGTGGAAGTTTTCAAGGTTTCCAGGAAATCTCTGTCAGTCACTCAGCTCTTTCCACATACCATACATCAGTCGCTTGCAGTAACTTCCCAAATATTTAGGGGATGTGTACCAGAAGCACTTCATGTAGAACACGCTTAGATAAGTAGAACAACATTGCAGGGTTTCCCACAGATGTTATAAATGAGAAACAGCAGTGAGACTGTAAGCACCACAGTCAGTTGTTGTCCATTCTTTGTTTAGGAACCCAAACAGATTCCCCATCGAGAATACCTACTTTGTATTGGTTTACACTCAGATAAAGCCATACAATAGTCATTATCAATTAGCTGCAACTCTTATTTCCAATTAATACTTGACCAGGGCAATCCACTCTGAATCTGAATGCTCACACTTCTAATAGTCCAAGCTATTTGATACACTCTACCTGTCTGAAAGGCAGTGTAGCTACTTAAACCTGTCATAATGAAAAAACATAATTTGGTTTAAAATATACACATATATAAAATATAATACACATATCTCATTACAACAGTGCACTGAGAGTCAAACCATAGGGCTCTTATGCTCTTCTGACTTTAGACAATTTCTCAGTGATGTCAATGGGTGGTTATCTAACTTCAAAAATTCAGAAGCTACCTTAGAACTCAGTATACTGCAATTAGAGCAAATTACATCCCCTTTAGGGCTTTCAGCAAAGAAATTTGCTTCCTTGAACAGATAACTTGTGCTGAGGATGTAAGTAGTATTTTAAATTGCACTGTTATCCTCACGCCCTGCTTCTTCGGTTTTTACCAACCCAACTTATAAAGGAAAAAAGACATATCTTACACAAGTTCTTATAAAAAACCAAACTTTTGGTCTCTAAAACAGTCTCCTAAGTGTAACACAGATTTCAAGTTGTATAAACACACATGCACACGCACACACAAAGAATGCAATTAAACTTAGAAGTAAGTGACAAAAACACAAATGAGTTGCTTAGCTGATGAAGGGCTCATATTTGCCATCTTCTCTTGCCTTTGTTTTGGATGTGATGTAATGAAGGAGAGGACTCAAACCAAAGAAAACAAAAGAACAAAAATGCATTAAAATAAACCAAAATGAAAAGAAGAAAGTTGCACAGATAATAACCTGCTGTGAAGAGGCAAAGCTTACAGTTTTAGGGACTTCGTATGCTATCTGAGTCGACACTCCGCCCATGTCAAGAATACCCACTGTCCTCTTACGGAAGATAGCCTCTTTGTTTTCGCTGCCTGGGACGTGCACCTCCACTATGGCTTCATCCTCTGGATAAAACAATGAAAAAAAACATTGAAAAAATACTGCTAGGATAGGTGTAAAGCAGCACTGCACTATATGTTTTTCATTTTGTAGCAATGCAGATCATTAACTTTCACGTACAAGTTAAACAAACATCAGCATCTGCACACGTCCAGTTCACTAAAATCTTTATCAAAAAACACACCATCAACAGTGAAAGCACAGCAATGCACTTAAATCCTTCAGAAGATCCAATTCACAGTTAAGACACTTACCATCATCTGTATGTTCAAATCTTCCAAGAACAAAGTTGATGCCAATCCACGCATACACTCCTACACGCATAAGAAAACATATTTGGACATTTCAGGAATATCTTAAAAAACAGAGGATTTTTTATTTTTTTTTTTTGCATATGAGTTATTATATCACTGCTCATTATTTTCTATAATAAATTTATTTAAACGTTAAACATTCCCGACACATTATTCTGCTTCTTTTCTGCGTTAAGATTTGGACAAAAATCCCAATTCAATATATTACAGTTTGATGTCAAAATTTCATGAAAAGCACGTTAGCTTTTAAAATGATTTTAAGCCTCTAGCAAGTCAAGCACAATCAAACACTGCTCCTTTAGAAACCATTTTTCCCACTCCTCATCAAGAATGTTGTGCCTTATTCTGATACTCCCCCCCAAAGGGTGAGAAAATGGACTAAAATCCTTGCTAAGTGTAGATGAGTTATTTTCACTGCTAATTAGAAAACATTTAGACAAGCTAGATCACAGCAGATGATTATCTCCACACTCCATCTGTTGCCACTGAGGAATAAGGTCTCACAACTGAACCAGAATTTTAAAAAGCCATAAATAAATAAAAAATTATCCAAGTTGCACCCGGAAAGTAATAAATGTTTCAAAGATTAAAATTATTTTTCCAACATTAACCTACCTTCCTGCTTCCCTGAAATAACCTCTGCGTGCGAGTCCGAAAACAGAAAATCAAAATGCACAGGAATATCAGTGAGCAGATCTTCAAGTATTGCCTTCTGCTGGCTGCAAAATTACATTTTGAGCAGTTAAAAATAGCCAAAGACACCGAGCTCGCTATTCTAAACACTAAAAATAAGACAGCCAATAACCTTTCTGGCAGAATCCTCATTCCTGCAGTGCACAGAATATAAAGAGGAGTCTCTTTGTGTTTTGCACGGGGCACGTGTTCAGCAGCAAAGCTCAGAAGTGGAGAAATGTAATCACTGACCTTCTCAGGAGAGTTGGCAAACTCTGAAATACCTAGCGAAACAGATAAATTCAAAAGTGAAGCAACTCAAGCTTTGGGTATTTCCTGCCTGGGAAATCTTGCTAACCAACACACAGAGCAGAAACAAACAAACCAAAACCAAACCCAGGAAATCAACTGCAGAAATAAGAAATGAATAATTAAGCTAACACTTAATCATCCTCTAAACATTAAACAAAAGGCTGTGCTGGCTACATTACCTATTCAAATAATTGGTTCAGATTGCTTTAGAGAAAGCAGATTACTTATTCACTAAATAAACAGGCCCGAGTTAACTGACAACTGTCTCAGTAAGCAGACAAACCTCTCCCTCATGCCTGTCCGTGTCACGTTTCAAGCTCTAAAGATGAACAAAGCTGTCTGCAAAGCAAACTTAAAAGAAATCTGAAGGAGTGCCACGCTGACAACTTGCAAGTATCCTTTACCCAGACATTTTAAATATAGAGCTTGAAAAAACAAAAGGTTGGACAGGCAGCTAGCTAGAAAAATCACTGCAAAATAATTTCTTTCCAGTACCTGGTTTAATTTTCATAACCACCGGTTTTCTGTTCTTGTCCCTCATCTGTTTTATGTCCAGCAGGTCATGGGGGTTACCGTTGTGTCTCGGCCAGCAGTACACAAAAATCCTAGAGCCGCTGCTGCCACAGTCCACAACGATTCCATAATTCAGGTTGGGGTTGTTTGTGTCTGTAGCTTCGGTGTCGGTTACCCGGGCAAGATATCTAGAAGAAAACTTGGCGTTACCACCTGGCAAGCGAGTTCCATATGGAAGCTTCTCCCAGCATCAGACTCCAAACAGGACAACAGTTTCCATCACAGGAATCACAGCTTTCAGTAGCATGCTGAAGGAAAGTGACGTGCTACCCATAATAATCAAACTCCCAGAATAAATACCAAAAGCGACTTCCAGAAAAAAAATACCACTTAACATTCTTGCACCTGTAGTTCTCCTACCCTGCTACAAAAACTTTCAAGAAGTTATTAGAAAGCTGAATTGCTGATAAATTGAAAGAAATATAGAAGGAAAATATCATTAACAAAACAAATTTTTACTCATTTTTCCCAATTTGTTTATTTTACTCTCACTTTCTGCCAGTGTCTTGTTTTTCATGCCCAAACTACATTTTTTTCCTCTCTCCCAGAGTCTTTTCAGCTCTCACCTGTGGAATCTTTTGTCCCTGGAGGCCCGCCCGTACTTGTTGCGGATGACAACCAGCGAGTAGTACAGCAAGGAGACAGCGGCAGCCAGAATCCCAATCACCACGATCTGCCGCAACGTCGTGTTGAGCACGCGGGGACACCCCACGGGGGAGATACTGAAGTGCCAAGAGGCAGGAAGCAAACACGAGATGCTGATCCTAAAATTCAGAGAGGATAATCTGCTTTAAAGATGGACTTTGCTACCAAAAAGAGGTGTAGAGCATTCTGAAATGAGCCAAATGCAAACATTTATCTGAGAGCTTCTGCCTTTGCTATGTTCTAGCTCATTTTTGCTCATGCTCTGACTTCAGTTTAGACTATTTCCACATTCCCACCTCTGAATTAATCATTAGCCGTGAATTCACAATCAGGTTCCCCGTCCTTTGCTCAAACAACACCAGATTTGGACTGTTCCTTGAGGATCCTTACCTCCCCATCTCAGGCTATGAGCAGGACCAGCAGTCAGCGAGCAGCTGGCGTTCCAGCATCAGCCGGTCACCTCTGACTGACACGGCACAATCACTCCCAAAGCCATCGCGCTTCTGGGCCTGAAGTGAAGAACAGTAAGAGACAGGTGATTGTCTGGATATCGTGACAAACAGCACTGCAGGTTGAGGGAGAAGATCCCTCCGTGAGGCCACACCAGGAGTGCTGAGCCCCGCTTTGAGCTCCCCAGGACAAGACACATCTGGATGAACTGCAGCAAGTCCAGCACAGGGCCACAAAGATAAATAAGGCACTGAAGCACTTCTCATGAGGAAAATCCAAAAAATGGGATTGTTCTCACTCTCCCCTACAACTATCTCCCTGAAGGATGTAAAGAAGCGGGAAGCACTTTCCTCAATGATACCCCCTGATGAGAGGCACCAACCCAAACACAATAAATTCCACCTGAACCTAGGGATATCCTTGCGTGAGGGCAGCTGGACATGGACACTGCCCATCCCTGCAGATAACATCTGTCTGGACACAGCTAGTGCCAGCCACCCCTACCTGCAGCTGGGCCGCCTCGGGCTCAGCTCAGGCAGCCGAGAGGAGCTCAGCACCCCCAACTCCACGACAACAAATCCTAAAACCATTAAATCTGGACAAACCCTCCAACACCACCTCGCCCACCACCCCCTGGGCACCCCCCCTCCCTGCCAGGAACCGCCTCCCCCTCCCCACCCCCTTCACACCCCTTTTTAACCCCCCACCGCCTCCATACAACCCCCCCCCCCCCCCCCAGCCCCTCACACCCCAGGCCCGGCCCCACAAACCCCCCCAAACCCCTCCCGGGGAGCCCCGACCCGGCCTCGCCCCCTCCCCACTCGACCCCAACAGCACCCCCAGATACCGGGGCCTCCCCCCGGGGCTCAGCAGCCGCCGTTCCCCACCCGAAGCCCCCCCAGCGGCCGCCGTTGCCCCCCCCCAGGGCCTAGGCCCGGCGCCATCCCCGCACCTCCGCGTTCGCCGCCTAGCAACGGGCCCCAGGGCCACTTCCGGGAGGCGCCGCCGGACGTGACGCAAGCACGCGCAGACGTGGCGCTGGGATGGAAGTGAGGATGGGAGGGAGGGATCGATGGGGGCGTGGCTTGAGGGAAAGGGGCGTGGGTTCTAGAATGGGCGTGGGTGTCGCGAGGGTGCCGCGGAGGGGGCGTGGTCTCGGCGATGGGGGCGTGGTCTCAACGCTGGGGGTGTGGTCTGTGTGCTTGGGGGCGTGGCTTCGGTCATGTGGGCGTGGCCTCGGCGGTGGCGGGAGCGCGGGCGGGCGCTAGGACCCAGCGGGGAGCCGCTCGCTAATTGCAATTACGGGGTTAATGACCGCGCCGCGCTGGGCAGGCGGGCACCAACGGCGTCCCCGGCATTGCACGCGTTGGAGCACGCGGATAGCTGCTTGGCCACGGCGAGGCGCGGTGCTGTGGGGCCAGCTGCACCAAACTTGGATGGATTTATGGGGAAAAATTAAATAAATCTGACCCAAATGAACCCCAAATTCGCTCAGTTTGCCCCTTATAAAGTCCTGGGGGTGTTTCCCGAATTGTCACCACACCTACACCCCGGTGGCAGAGCTCCCCTTCAGCTAAGGTGACATCAGAGCACCGTCACCCCCCCCAGAGCCCAGGGTGGGTAAAGAGATGGGAAGTGGGAATTCTTCCCCAATTCCTTTCTCCTCCAAAAAAATAATTAATTTTGGCCACTGGTAGGTCGTGCTGGGTGCTGCCATTGAGCGGCAGCACGGCTTGTGCTCCCTGATCCCTTGGGGAGTTCAAAAATGTGGCCAAAATGGGCTGGTGGCCCCAAAAATGCCATGGAGAGGGTTGGGAGCTTTGGATCAGGGCAAAGCATGATGCTGAAAAGTGGCTTCAGACACACGTCTGCCCCGGCCCCGGCTCGTCCCGGTGAACCCAAGCGAGCAAAACTCCCAAATCCCCGCCGGTGAGCACTGCGTGCCCAGGCAGAGGCCTGGAGGAGGTTGCATAAAGCAGGGCTGGGTTAAACGCCGCTTCTCCGGGGTGCTGGGCGATTTGGGGAGGTCAGGTTCACCCCACAAGGACCACGAAGCCCTCGTTAGTCTGAAATAATTCGCCTTCTGAACACAGGAGCAGGATGAGCCCTTGCTATAAGAATAGCTTCACTCATTGGCCTTCTAAAATCCATTTATTCTGGAAGATTAATTTATTTTTCCCCCCAGAAAAACTTGATTTTGTCCCTGCAGTTCCCCAGCTCCTGCTTCTCCGCTTCTTCTCACTCCTTCTCCCATTGCACCTTGTTGCACCCCAGATTTTTGCTTCCACAGCGTGCACCCAGAGCAGCCCCAGGCTTTAAAAGCCTCGGTCGCACCGCAAGGAGACGACCCCGAGGTCCTCTTCCTCTTCCTGTGCTCACACAAAAGCCTTTCATCTTCGCCTCCCGAGCCACTTCTGGGAGTTCTCAAAAGCGTTTTGAGTTTTGCTTCCCCTTTCTGCACAGAGCCGACGGTGCCCGAGCTGTCCCCGGGGCGAGCCCATGCACCGGGTTCTGCATTGGGGTTTTGTGGGATGGCTTTTGCATAGCAGCTTTTGTAGGGCAGATTTTGCACGCTGGGTTTTGCACACTGGGTTTTGGGTACCAGGTTCTGCACACTGGGTTCTGCACACCACATTAAGCATGCTGAATTTTACACACCAATCTTGCATGATGAGTTTTTCACATTAGATTTGCACACTGGGTTTTGCACGCCAGACTAAGCATGCTGAGTTTGGCACACCAGTTTTGCGAGCTGAGTTTTGCACACCAGGTTCTGCACGCTGGGTTTTGGATACCAGGTTTTGCACTCCAGGTTTTGCACACTGGGTTTTGCACACCAGCTTCTACCAGCAAACAACCAGGGTGGATTTGGGGCTCTGCTTCCCACCAGGCCTCCCTGCAGCCGCTTTGCCACACGCCGAGAGCAAAGCCACTCACCTCCGGTGTGTATTTCCCCATTAGCTGAAGGGCTTTAATGATTTTATCCCAGAAGCACTGAAGACAAAACCCTGCCCATCCCTGCCTCCTGCCCACGGACACGCACGTGGCTTCATGGCTACAGAAACACCTTTCACTCGGTGCAAGCAGCTCTCCAAGACACCCAAAAACGGGAGTTTTTTAATGGGGTGGAAGCATTGCAACCCTGCTCCGTGGGTGTACACCCTCGTTAGCTCTGCAGGGTGTGCACGAGCTGAGCTTGACCTAAAAGCAACTCAGGACCCTTGGGAACGGCTTCATTGCAGCCGTTGCCCGATGCTGCCGTCATCCGCAGAGACAAAGGCACAAGCAGCAGCATGTCAGCGGCGGCGAAGGCTTTTGCAAAAAAAAAAAAATTAAAAAAATCTATAAATGCCAGCGCTGCCATCAAGGCATGCAAAGAAAAAGCTGCTCCTCGTGCCGGTTTGCTGAGGGCAGAGCACGGCTTCTGCTTCTGCAGCAGGCTTTGGTCGGAGGTTGGCCTGGGCCGTACGGGATGTCCCCAAATATTGAAAGCACCAAGAGCGGCCGACATGACCGGAGATGCCAGAGCCTGCAGGCGGCACAAAATGGAGGCCCGGGAGGAATGTGCGAGCTGTTTTTGTGCATGCTAATTATTTCCAGATGCACGCTCTTTGCAGCGACGGGGAAAATATTAGCTGCTTATGAACATATTTCGCGCCCTTCGCTCGTACCTGGGGAAAACAGCACCGTGCACGCCCAGATGCACACCCAGAGCTCGTGGCGGGGGCATTTGCCATTTCAAATTGCGACCCTGGTGAGGTGTGTGCATTATCTGGCAGCAGCACGGCGCCCACCCTGCCCACACCCTCCCAAATATCAGCCCGCAGTGGCACCGGGGCCGGCAGATAGGGGGGCAGCATCTGTCCTGTCCCCACTGATCAGCCCCGAGCAGTCCTGCAGGAGCGGGGCTGAGGTGTCACCACTCCTCTTCTTGTATTTTTATGTATTTTTTTTTTTTTTTAGGTTAAAACTCCCTATTGCAGAGCTCAGCCTGGTCTCCCAAGCTGGCTGCATTTTTATTTGCCCATTTGCAGAGCTCCCATTTCATCCTTTCGGGTCTCGAGGTTGTCTACGGTGCAAAACCATGCCCACCAAAATAAAAAGGCTCCGGCGAGGCGATGCAAGGAGCTGGTGGCAGAGCATCCACACCGCTTCGGGCTCATCCCTGGAACCACAAACCCCTCGAGATCTCATTTTCCTAGCAAACACCGGGGCTGTCCCCAAAACCAGTGACCCCAGTGGGATCCTGGCAGCCTCCCGTGCCCGCTGCCACCAGTAAATCCCGAAAGCACCAGTGTGGGGCTGCGCCTTTCCCATTGTCTCCCCAGGGCTCCAAACCAGAAAGGCAAGTCGATGAAAAGCTTCTGTCCAGGAAGTAGCACAAAAAAAAGTGAGCTTAATTATACACATTCAGGATTGCCTCTCCCTGTTACCTTAATCCATTGAGCGAGGTAATGGTAAATTAGGTCAGATTAGGCGAGGGCTGAAACAAAACCCACGGGCCAAATTCCTCACATCCACACCTCCTTCACCTCCGAGGTTGCATAAATGGTTATGGGGCTGGATCTGCCCCTGCAGACTTTTCAGATTTCGGCTTTTTTGGCCCAATTCTCCCTGACTTTGCATTCACACCAATGCCCCTTGCAGGCACCAACCTCGGTGCTGGTCCATATAAACCTGTCCTACACAAACCAGCTGAATCCCGGTGAGAAGAGACGCCCCGAGCTGCCCAATGCAGGGATTTAGTGCCCAGGGTGGCTGATTTTCCCTTCCTAACCCACCCAGCAGCAGGGAATATCTCGTGCTGATGCTCGAATAAGTGGGTCAGCCCACTCCGGAGACACAACAATATTATTTGCTTATTTTTATGCCATTTGCCAATATAGAAATAAAGAGTAACCAGAGCACATTGTGCTCAAAGGTCTGAAAGAAAGGGATGACACGGAGGGTTTAGGTTTGGACCAGCACAAAACCTGGAGTTTTGACCTATTTTTTCCACCTAAGGACAAGTCTGGGGTGCAAATCCAAAGGGCTTTGTGCTGCTTAAAATCTATTTTTTGGCATTTAACCTTTCTAAGGAGGAGCAGGGGTAGGGATCGCATCGCCGCTGTGGCACCGTGTCCATGCCATGTGGGATGGGGAACTGGTAATTCCTGCATGAAAACCCAGCCTTTCACAGGGCAAGCATGCGGCATGCATGCCGCCGAAAAAATAAAAGCCATTGGGATTTCTCGGTGTTGGATTTTTGCAAATGAGATTGAAAACCTTCACCCCGAATGAGGTAGGTTTGGTCGCATCCCTTTTCTATAGGGAACGCTTTGCGCCACAGCGCTACAAGGTGCCTTTTCCTTTCCACAATTATGAGCCCAATTACCGTGTTGAACACCTGAATTAATAGCAGCATCCTGTAATGTGCTGCTGGAGGGCAGCTCACCGTGCGAGGAGCTTCCTCTGCCCACCCCGGGCACCTTTTGGGCAGCACCGAACCCTTGAGGCGCTGCTCGGCCGCTGGAGATTTGGCAAATGCAAAAAGAATACAAAACCAAACCAAAAAACCCACCAACAATCTGCCTGGATCTGGCAGATAACGCCCAATTTCAGGTTCCCAGAAGGTGCCCGCCCGTGAGCGGGACACTCCTGCCTTATCTCCATGGGTGCAGCTGGCGGGTCCTGTGCCTCCTGCCCCGATAAGCAAAACTGGGCGCTGCTGATGGGCTGTGGAGGGTCCACAGCTGTCCTGGGTAGGAGAGCAGGAAAGCAAGGAGCATTTCACTCTGGTGGCGGGTCATTTCTTCAAAAATCTGGCAGAGAATTCAATTAAAGCCATTTAAAAGCTGTCCCAGGGCGCAGAGGTTAGGGGCGAGACCTTGGACCTGCGGGTCTGAATCACCGATTAATTCGTGGTGCATTTCGCAGCGACTTGTTGGGGTAGGGATGAGCGTGCCCTGAGCAAGCCTGCGGTCAAACCCGGGCTTTTAGCAGCACAGGAGGCTTCACCCTCTCCTGATGGAATTTGGGGATGGGATCAAGCCAGCTGTGTCCAAAAGGGGGTTGCTACAAGAGGCTGAGCTGCGTCAAAGGAAGGGTTTTGTAAATCGAGTTGAGTTCATGCTGTTTGTTGATGCTTGGTGACGTGTGACTCTTCTTTGCTGTGTCAGGCTGGAAATAGTGCAAAAAACAAATATCACAGAGCATGAGTAATTCTGTCCCTCCTGCATGAGCTCTGTGCATCTCTGCCTTGGCATCTTGGCTGCACCAGGTCTGTTGGCTTCGGGTTGTACAGGCAGGGCAGCAGAACAGGAGCAGAGATTCCTCGTGGCCACGCCGCTTGAGGTTAAAATATAACCCTCTCACACGTGGAAACAGCTCCATATTTCAGTCTGATTCATCCTATTTCTTATCAGGGAGCAAGACCTACGAGTGTAGGGGAAAGGGCTCATTATGGCGAGTGACACTGCAATTTCTCCACCCTTCTCTCCCCTGCCAAAGGCATTGGAAAGAGATTCACTGTTGTTTATGGAAGAGGAAACCTCGATAAACTATGTGGAGCAATACTGGAAAGTGTTCCCTTTTGAGTTTTAGTTCAGCTGCTTCCTCGTACGAGGCCGCGTTGCGAAAGGGAAGCTCCTGTGCTTTGATTTACGGCTGTGCTTCGTCCTGCAGACCGGGGTGATGCTCAGGGAGTGCCAGCTGCTGCAATTGCAGCCGGGCACGTGGCTCCCTGGCTCCAAAATGCCACCTCCGGGCTGCTGAACACCGTGTCACACCTTCTGCCAGCACCAACTCCCAGCTCTTCCTGCTGTTTGGGGCCCGTGGTGTTCTGCCGTGCTTCTCAAGGTTCAGGCAGCAATAAATTGCTTGGCATTATCACGGCCCTTCGTGCAAATGGTTAACCTTGGTTTCAGCGGGTGCGATGCGCCCTGACGCCACCTTCCCAGCAAGGTCAAATTCCAAAGGATCCCGAAAGGAGGGATCCCTTAAAGGCCAGGCTGTTGCTGCAGCCCAGCACCACGCAGGTTTTGCCTGCACCTCAGGGCTCTGAAAACAGTCAGTTTGGGTCGGTTTGATGGAGGAAGCAGTAATTATGTGCAAGGTGGGAGATACAACGAGGGACAGTGCTCGCCGCAGACCCCACCTTCCCCAAAAACCTTTGCAGGGCAGCATGCGATGCCCTCCTACACCATCCTATGAACTTTTCTCCTTATGCTGAGCCTCAGGACCAGGCGGGGCGTGGGCACCACATCCAGCTGCTTAGTTTAGGGGACATTTGGGGCTGCAGAGCACGCAGGCGCTGCTTATTTTAGGGGACGTTTGGGGCTGCAGGGGTACTGGACATGGAGCGTGCATGTGCCAGAGACAAATTTCCATCTCATTCACATGAAAAATAACACCGTGCTGATGCCCAACTCCTGAAAAAAAAAAAAATAATAATAATAATAAAAATAATAAAAAAAACACTGATTTCCACCTCCTGCAAAAATAACGCCTGGCTGATGTCCCCTTCCGTCAAAAAATCCCCTCCCCGTGGCGTCCCGGCTGCGATTTTCCCAATTTTCCCCCTTTTTCCTCCCCATCCCAGCCCCTAATCCGAACCTGAAGCCGCCACCGGCGCGCGCGGGCGCGCCGGCGCGCCCCTCCCGCAACAGCGCGCGGCCGCCCCGCCCTCCCCCTTAATCCCTCCCCCCTTTCCCCATTCGCCGCCCTCCTCGCCCCGCGCTCCGCGTCACCCAATAGGAGTCAACCAGGCGGGGGAGGCGGCTCCCTATTGGCTGGCTCGGGGCGGGGCGAGGGCGCGGCTTTAAAGAGGGGGCGCGGGAGCGCGCGAGCCCGTGGCGCGCCGCCCCCCCCCCCCTCCAATCCCTCCCCTATCCCCGGCCCTGGGCGCATGGAGCTGGGCTGCGCCGTGGGGGGCTCCGCGGCGGCCCCCCCGGGGCCGGGCCCGGGCCCCCCGCCCGTAGCCGCTGCCGTGGGTCCGATGGAGGGGGAGGATTACGAGAGCCTGCCCAGCGGAGCCTCCCTCGGCACCCACATGTTGGCCGGGGCGGTGGCGGGCATCATGGAGCACAGCGTCATGTACCCGGTGGACTCGGTGAAGGTGGGTGGGGTTGGGGGGGAAAATTGGGGTGGGGGGGGTGTATGGGGTTTGTTTGGGGTTGTAAGGGGGCGTACGGGGAGTGTTTGGGGGGTGTATGGGGTTGTAAGGGGAGGTATGGGGTTGTAAAGGGGCGTATGGGGAGTGTATAGGGGGTGTATGGGGTTGTAAGGGGAGGTATGGGGTTGTAAAGGGGCATATGGGGAGTGTATAGGGGGTGTATGGGGTTGTAAGGGGGTATATGGGGGGTGTATGGGGTTGTAAGGGGAGGTATGGGGTTGTAAAGGAATGTATGGGGGGGTATGGGGCTGTATTGGGGGGCTATGGGGTTGTAAGGGTGTGTATGGAGGGGTTATGGGGCTGTGTTAGGGGCTATGGGGTTGTAAGGGTGTGTATGGAGGGGTTATGGGGCTGTATCGGGGGGCTATGGGGTTGTAAGGGTGTGTATGGGGGGCTATGTGGCTGTGTTAGGGGGTATGGGGTTGTAAGGGGATGTTTGGGGGGGCATGGGGCTGTATTGGGGGTTATGGGGTTGTAAGGGGTTATATGGGGGTTGTAAAGTGGTGTATTGGACGGTGTATGGGGTTGTAAGGGTTTGTATTAGAGGGCATGGGGGTGTATGGGGGTTTAAGGGGTTGCTTCGAGGGATTTTAAAGGGCAGCGTGTGCATGGGGTTGCACAGGGTGTGGGAGTGCAAGGGGTTGTATGGGGGGTGCACGGGGTATAGGGGTACGAGGGGCTGCGTGGATAGAATATAAAGGGGGTGTTTTTGGGGTATGGGGGTGCAAGGGGTTGGTAAAGAGGGGTCACGGGGTATGGGGTACAAGGGGTTGCATGGGTGAAGTGTAAGGGGGGGCTGCTTGGGGTGTAGGTGTGCAAGGGGGGTACAAGGGGGCATGTATAGGGTATGGGGGTGCAACAGGGTGCGCACAGGGTATGGGGTAGCAAGGAGGGGGGAAGCATGGGTTGCAAATGGGGAAAGTTCATTTGTTGGGGGGGGGGGGGGGGCAGGGTTGTGCCAGGCTGTGGGGAGGGGAACTGTGTAAGAGGCTTTTAGGGTGAGCGAGGGGCAAAGGTGTGTGTGGGGCCGCAGGCAAAGTCCTCCTGCTTGCCCCCGGGGTGGCCCTGGAGCTCTGCTCCCCAGCTTTTTCCTCCCGTGCCTTCCCAATTTGGGGTTAATCCCAGCCAGGAGGGGGAATCCCGGTGGCACGGAGTCCCAGTGGCAGCCCCAGGTGTGCTGGCCTTGTTGATCCTATAGAATTTGGGGGATTTATTGGGGTCTCCCCCTTGCAAAGGGTTTCAGGGAGGGGCAGAAGCTGCTGTTGGGTGGCAGAGAGCAGCCGAATTTCCCTTTTTTTGCCACACATCCCCATCCTGTTGCGGCAGGGGGTGTGAATCCTGTAGGGTTTGTGGGGTTGGAATATAGGACCGAGGGACAGTGACAGCCTGCACGAGCCCTGGGATGGGGCAGCCCCGCTGCTGCCCCCCCAGCACCTTCCAGATCCCAAAAGGGCACCTGTGGCAGGAGCTGCGCTTTCCTCATACGCGTGGCTGTCCCACTTGGTAGCAAAACCCCTTTTTTTTGGGGTTTTCCCCCAAAGCTGGCTCCTCGCAGTGACGCTGCCCAGCTGGGCGTCACGCCGTGCTCGGGAGGTCATTTCCTCTGCGGGGAAAGGGAGGGGGAAGAAAAAACGAAAGCGGTGCCCGGCTCCTGGGAGCTGGAGGTGTCCTATAGGGAAGCTGCCACCTGCAGTGAATTCCCATACAGCGAGCTGCCCCGTGGAGCTTAACGAACCGGGTGCTAATTAAGCTGTAAGCAGCAGCTCTCCCTCACTCCAGCACGGGAAATATTCCTCCAGCATCCTCCAGAAGGGAATCAAGCTCTCCTGCTCCTGGTGGTTATTAGGGTCGGTGAGCAGAGCAATGGGGCAGCTTCTCCCCGGGGGCGTCCCGGCCACCCCCGTGCTCCTTGGAGGAAATATTTTGGTCCCTGCAGGCCGTTTCCTCTCAAAGAGAAAGCGAAAACGCTGCGATTTGGGGAATTGCTTGTTTTGGCTGCTTGCACAATTCCCCAGCTCGAGGTCGGGGCCGTGACGCCGCTGTCCTATTAGGGGCGGCAGCGGTTTGCCCCGTGTGATTTTTCTGCTCCGTGGGCATGTGGGATGCTTTGGGATCCCGTTCTCAGGGCTGCTGGTGGTGGCAGAGCTCCTGCAGCCCCCCTGGGACCCTCCTCGTCCTCGGGGTGCGGGGGGACACGGGCTGTATGGTGGCTTTGTAGGGGCGAGAGGCCTTGTCCTGCTGGGGATAGGGCAGCCAGGGACGTTTGTCCGTCTGTAGGGACGGACGGACAGCTTGTGGGGAGGGATGTTACGAGGGTTAATCCGCCCTGGGCTGCCCGGCTCGTTTTGGGCCTTGCAACACCGGTCCTGAAAAGCCACAAATCTGAGGGCAAGGCAGAGCTGTGATCCCGAGTTTTGGGGTCAGGACGCTCGCCTCGGTTTTGGGTTTGGTGGTGGGAGAGGCTCTGCACCCACACCGTGTGGCCACAGGAGCAGTTGTGCCTGTTTAGGGGACAGCGTGGGTGCTGCAAGCCTTTTGGGGTCACCCTGTCAGCCTGGGCAGCCTCTCCTGGGGGTCCCCAACCAGGCACCCCGCTGCAAAACAGCCTCACAAACCCCAAAAATGGGTTTTGGGGGCGCTCCTTGAGCACTCAGCTGTGTAACAAGTCTCCATGATGTGGGAATCAGGTTGTAGGGTGACTGTAAGGCCACGTGCATGGAGCTGGATGCCCCAAGCTCTGGGTGCATTGCTTGGCTTGTGGGGGAAATTTGGGGTGGTTGTGGGGGAAATTGGGGGCTGGTGGCTTCGTGCACCAGGCTGGAGGCATCATCCTCCTGCACGCCTGGGTCCAGCATTTATTCCTGGAAAAACGGCATTTCCTCCCGGTCAGTGAGGGGGGGGAAAAAAAAAATGGTGGTTTTTGGTAAAAATCTGGTGGTTTTGGTGTGTTGTGGGGAGTCTGGGGTATGTGTGTGCCCCACACGGATGCGCTGGGGGAGCAGCCAGGGAAGGAACGAGGTGCCTGAGCTAATTTGTGCAGCTGCCCGTCAAATCAGCGATGCTTGGCAGGAAAATGAGAAGCTGGAGAAGCGTTGGTGAAACACTTTTGGGTAGAAAACTGGCCGGGACCACGGCTTGTGTCAGCTGCTGGCCTTGGGAAGCTTCTGGGAAGGCATCTGAAAACTTCACGTATTGCTCAATGCCGTGCAAGGAGGGTGGCAGCACGTCGAAGGCAGCTGTGCAGCCTCTGCTGGCGAAGCTTGGGTGCTTTTGGGGTTGAAACGAGGAATGGGATCCAGCATGGAGCTTTCCTCCTTTGGGATTTCGTGCTTCGTGCCCCAGGTGAGGAGCTGAGCTGCCCGAGGAGCAGGGGATGGGAGTTGTTGGGGATGGGAGCACGGAGGGTGATGCCCGCTGGGTTTTCTGTAGGATTTTGGGAGCTGCATTTGGGAATGACATTCTCGGGGTGCTCCCTGAACCCGAAGCTGTCCCTTTTTGCTTTTATTTCGTGCGCCTGGGCTCCAACCAGGACTGCCCGGAGACGCTGGCGGCGGCGCTCTCCTGCCTTACGCAACGAGGATTTAACCCGAGGAGGTGGAGGAGAGTTTCTGGCTGGCGAACAACAGGGGCGGGAGCTCCTGGAGGAGCTTGCGGGCTTCAGATAAGTGGCAGAAAACCCGCGGAGCAAAAAATCATCCGCTGGCAGCCTCGGAAGGTGCAGCACCCAGCACCCTGTTTGCTCCGGTCACGATAAGCTTATCCCAGCTGGGGCAGAGCCCAGCCTGTTCCCAGCTCTTGGTGCTGCAGGATCTGTGTGTGTCGTGCTTTTTTTTGCTTGCTCCTGGGGCTTTTTGGCCCGTTTGTGTCCCGTGGAAGGTGTCAGGCTGCGGGTTTGGCTGCGGGGTTGGTGATGCAATGGGCGGCGTGGGTCGGGCGCGGCTACTGCTGGCTTCAGGAGCCCTCCAAAACGGGTCAGATAATGCAAGAAGCGGGGAAAAAAATGAGTATTTACATGTTCCTGGGTGAAAGCAGCTGGATTTCCAGCAGGAGGGTGCTCAGGACCACGTGCCAGGAGGGTGCTTTGCTGCTCCGTGCAGTGCTTTTCCCCTGTTTTTCCCCCGTAACCCCAGCAGAGGAGGGGATGCTGCCACGTGCTTCGGTTTCCCCCGGCTCTGGCGGCTCCCTGGCAAGAAGCCGGGCTGAGATGGAGATGGTTTGTGGAGTCCGAGAGTGAAGCAACGCCTTCAAGTCGAAACCAGCAGCGCGCGGCCCCCGGCTGGATGCGGCCGGTGGGTGCTGCTGAGTCACGCTGACAGCAGGGCACGGCCCAATCCGCCCGAAATCCGCCCCAATTTCTGCACCCTTAGGGCTGGGAGGGTGCCAAAACCCAAGGAGCGGAGGGTCTCAGACCCTTGTGCATGCCAAGCAACAGCTGAGAGCTGTAAAACTTCTTTTTTTAAGCGTTTTTCAGGGTATTTTGGTGCTGTTGCTGCATTTCAAGGCAGGCTGCTCTCTGCTTTTTGGGGTTATTTCCAGTGCTGTGGAGCAGGAAGCTTTGCTTTGTTGCTCCCCCCACGCCGAGGGAAGGTGGCCTTGGAGCTTTCCCCAAACACGGAGCTTGTTTTTGCTGCGGGCACCCACGGGGTGCACAGCGTGGGGTCCAACTGGGACCGTGCTGTGGGGCTGCAGCAGCGCTGGGCAATGCACGGGGCAGGGAAAAAGGCAGCAGACAGGGGGATGCAAATCCTGTAGGGTGAAGCCTTGTAATGATGACTGAGCAAAGCTTCAAGTCTGAAATTCAGCCAGCTGCTCAGCTGTGTCACTTAGCAAATGTAGTTGCTGTTTTATTTATTTTTTTATTTTTTTTAGGATATTTGCTACAAGTGCAGTGATTTATTTGGATTAGCCCCGCTTATTTCTCTGCTCCTTAGTAGCTTGAATTAGGGCACTGGTTAAAGTCTGGAATTCAGCCCCGATCTCTTCCTTGGTCTCAGACCAGTGCCCGTGGAGGTTTTTGGTCACCGGCGTGCGCTGAGGAATCCAAGGTCCAAACCTGCCCCACTCGCATTGGTTTAATCTCCTCTGGAAGCCCAGCTGCGGTGTTGCCCCCTGGTTAATTGCTGAAGGGCTTTGATAAGCTCCAAGGGCCACATCCTGCTGCAGGAGCGTGCAGGAGGCACGGGAGAGCCCTGCTTTTTCTGGTGCTGAGCTGCTGCCAAGGAGCGGGCAGCAAAATCTTCTTGTGCTTTGCCTGCAAGGGCGGCACCGGGCTGGGGGGCACCGCTGCTGCTGGAAAGAAGCAAAATAAATGTGTTTTTTTAATTCTGGATGACGAGAGGATTGCATTCACTGCTGCAGCTTTCAATATTGATCGGGGAAGGGCTGCTCTTGTGTTAACCCCGTGATTAAAGCAAGCCAGTTTTGTATTTCTGGCCTCAAACTTGGACCCCAAGGTGCTGCACTGCCAAACTGGTGGCTTCAGTGTAGTCTGTCTCCTGTAGAGCTGAAGCATGCTGAGTTGTAGGGAATTAAAACTAATTTCAGGTGCCCATCAAGAAGTTGCTGATGCTGGGGCTGTAATTACAGCAAAGCCTTGACCTGCAGTGTGGAGCGGGCACGGATCCGTGGCTGCCCCCTTATCTCCTCCTCTTATCAGCCGTGCTCATGCACTGGGCTGACCTTAGCAGGGTGCCTGGTGGCAGCACACCCTGGCATGTTATTAGGAAGCTGAGATCTGACCTCAGAAGGCGTCCTATAAATCCTGAGCAGCCTTAGGATTGTGTCTGCGAAACCTCTCCCCTACCACAGCGTTCATGATGGGCGCTCAGTGCTGTGAGCATTTCTGGTAGAGGGATGCCACCAGCCTCCAGAAGCTTGAAGCAAACTCAAGCAAGTAATTTTTTTATTACAATTAAGTGATGGGAATGAGTTTTAAAGTATATTTTTGCATGCCCTGAGCTTGGCTGTCTTCAAAACTTGGTGCAAAGCTCCCAGCCCAGGGTGCAGGGGACCCTAAAATGTGTTGATGATGTGCCCTAGGATGGCTCCGGGCTCTCTGTGGCAGGCTCCTGGGGGCAAATAATCCCCAAGGGTCTTCTTGGCACCCAAATTTTTTAGCTTGCCCTTCTAGGAAACTCGTTTCCCAGTCGGCTGGGCTCACCCTGCTCGCTGGGTATCGAAAGCAGAGCGACTGCAGGAGGAACAAGCTGGGGCAGAGCCGGGAGTGTTGCAAGCAGGAGGCAATTAGAGCCCTAACTGCCTTTCTTCACCTCGGCTTTTGAACAATTGCCCTTAATTCCCTGGGCATAAACAGGAGCAGAGGTTACGCTTCCCTCCACGAGCAGGCTCCTTCTGGTGTTGCAATGGGATCGTGGGCTTCTTGGGGCTGATTTAGCAGGAGAAATGTGAATAAGTGGTGCTTGGGCATGGGTGCACTGGGTTTTTTTGGGGGGTTCTGAAGCTTTGGTGGGCCTTGGGCTCCAGCTTAATAATTTATTAATTATTTACCCAACTAATGGTGCTGGATCTTGGGTCTTGAGCTTCAATCTGTGGTTTGGGGGTGCTGCATTGAGGGCAGGTAGCTGAAGCCTCTCCCCTGGCTGTGCTCTGTTGCAGACGAGGATGCAGAGCCTGCAGCCGGACCCCAAAGCCCAGTACAGGAGCGTGTACGAAGCCCTGAAGAAGATTGTCCTGACCGAAGGCTTCTGGAGGCCTTTACGTGGCATCAACGTCACCATGCTGGGGGCTGGCCCTGCCCACGCCATGTACTTCGCCTGCTACGAAAAAATTAAGAAGAGTCTCAGCGACACCATCCAGCATGGAGGAAACAGCCACTTGGCCAATGGTATTTGACTTTATTTTTCATTTTTTTTGCACAAAAGCAGCTTGCAGTGAGCAGCTTTTCCCTTCGTTGCCTTGCACATGGAGCTGCCAGCCCTCACTGCTCTGTTCCTGAGAGCGCCCTGCTCTCGTGCCAGCCCCATGGGTCCCCAGCAGGAGGGTGCAGGATGTAACCCCAGGCTCGCACACGATTTTGGGAGCCCTGGGAAGACAGGGGGAAGGAAACCAGGTATGTGAGCGTGGCACCAGCCCTCCAGCCAAGTTATTTGTGCTCCTTTGTGCACGTTTCCACACAGAATCTTTAATCCCCAAACTTTCAAGCCTCTGTTTGTTGGACAAGGGGTGTTCCCAGGCAGTGCCTGGCTTTTCCTGGCTTTTTTTTTTTTTTTTTGGAGCTGCCATCCAAGACTCGGGAGCTCTGAAGCCCTGGTGGTTCCTTGCAGCTCCAGTGTGGCTAAGCACGCTGCATCCCCGGTCCTCACGTGCTTTGCCATGGACTTTTCTTCTGCCAGGAAGGTTTATAAATAAATAATAATAAATAAATTCAGGTCAAGGTGTCAAGCTGTAACAGCAGGCACCCTGTAACGGGGCAGCTGGGCTTGCAGGAGGTTGTGCAGGGGACTTTATGGGGCATGGCACGCACTAGATTTGACTCAACCAACTCAGGTAAGGGCATGATGTCCTTCTGGCTTGCTGCTTTCTGCTCGTATTGTGCTTTTTCTGTCTGCCTTTCAAGTAGCTACAGGCTTTCGGGACCAGCTGGGAAGCAAAAGCACTGTGAAAAATGACCGAAAGTCGTTTGGGCAACAGAATCTGCGATGGAAACTTACATCAAAGGGGCAGGTGTGGCTCCAGGCCTCTCCTCGAGCCAAGTGCAGAGTCATTAATGGATGGACGGAGGCTTGCAGAATCCGTGCAATTAGCGTTTAAAGCCCAGACTGCGTAAACGGATGAAAAATGCCTAATTATAGATGCACTGAGACAGTTCTAAGTGTTGCTCACTTCTCGGTCTAGTGCAAGCTGAGTTAAGCTGGTGGCGTCTTGCGTAGGCAAAGCCGTGTGAATTGTTGGAGGGAGCAGCAAACGGGGTGCTGCCGGGGCTGGTTTGCAGATCCTGCCCTCTGTCGAGCCGCACTGGCTGGGTTTTTCCATACTGGAAACCAGTTGTGTTACTGGGTGCTCCCATGGGCTTGCTGCTGAGCTCTGCAGGCCTCCAGATCTCCTCTGAAGGACGCTTTTGTGTCTTGCAGGTATAGCTGGGAGCGTGGCCACCTTGCTGCACGATGCAGTGATGAATCCAGCTGAAGGTAAGGCCCTTGCTGTGCTCTGTTAGCCCAGCACAGTGCTGGGGATGCTCCGTGCCAGCTCAGCACCGTGAGCCCTTTGCATTGGTGACGCTGCTCCCTTCCTGAATGAGATCAGAAGGGCCAGCACTAAGGGAGAAATCCTTTCTGGCTCTTTTCCCTCATTTTCTGGGGCCTTGTGCAGTGTCTGCATGGCATTTCGTGGCTCTACAAGAAAACTGGTGTCACCTTTATGGTGTCACCCTTGTGCCTGCTCCAGCTCGGTCTGAGAGCAGAGGCGGTCGGTGCCAGCAGCAGCTTGAGTCACGATGCCCTCACGGCTCTGCCAGTAAATCTTTGCTGAAGTGGTTGTGGTTTTTCTGAAGCTCTGGACTACCAAAACAAAGCAGAGCTCGGTCAGGTTGTCAGACAGGTAGAGCAGCCGGTAGGGCCGGTGCGTGGCCTTTCTGGTGGGAGAAGTCTGGTGCAGGAGGGTTAACAGTAAAATGCACCTAAAATGGAGACAGCGAGCTGGATTGCTGTCTGGTGTTAACCTCTTCAGCTTCTGAGCTGGACCAAAAGCAATTTTTTTTAGGAAAAAAAACCTGTCTTTAATATTAAAAATCCCTTTATTCAGGATAAATAACCTGGTGCTTCAGCTGAGGTTGTTCCAGCTGAGCATGTTGGGCATGGTGAGGTCCCTGCCACTCCAGGGTGACATCCAGTCATTAAACCACCTTGGTGGTTTGGTGTGCCTGATGGTTCCATGCACAAGCTCTGCATCCCCTCAGCTGCACCTGGGGGTCCTCATGCATCTGTCCTAATCCCATTCTAGCTTGATTTAATGATGCTTGAAGGGTGCCTTGACCCATGGAACTGGAGAGGTGTCAATCCAGGGCTGAGCTGACTGTGTCCCCTGTTGAGTTTCCTTAGGGATATCAGGGGAAAGGAGGGGGGGGATTTATGGATCCTTTTGATAAAACTTTGATAAAAGTGTGGCATTTTGCTGCAGAAATGCCAATTCTGTGTCACAACCCTTCAAACTTAGAAGTCAAACTTGGAAGGGGAGGCTGGGTCTGCGTGGCTGGGGCTCGGAGCAGGGCCTAGGCCGGGTGCCGCAATATCCAAGCAGCGCATTCCTCGGCTAATAAACCTTCATCTCCTTCCCTCCATCCTGCCTGGTGCTGCCTGCCATGCCTCCCCTTGTGGTGGTCGTCCCGGAGCAGTGGTGAAGCAGCGGATGCAGATGTTCAACTCCCCCTACAAGTCCGTCCTGCAGTGTGTGAGGACAGTGCGGCGCACCGAGGGCTTGGGCGCCTTCTACCGCAGCTACACCACGCAGCTCACCATGAACGTCCCCTTCCAGGCCATTCACTTCATCACCTACGAGTTCATGCAGGAGCAGGTGAACCCCCGCAGGGAGTACAACCCCTTGTCCCACGTCTTCGCTGGCGGCGTCGCGGGGGCCGTGGCCGCCGCCGCCACCACCCCTCTGGACGTCTGCAAGACTTTGCTCAACACTCAAGAGAACACGGCCCTGAGCTCGCTGAACATCAGCGGGCACCTCTCGGGCATGGTGAACGCCTTCAGGACTGTCTACAAGCTGGGGGGCATCGCGGGGTATTTCCGAGGGGTGCAGGCGCGTGTCATCTACCAGATCCCTTCGACGGCCATCGCCTGGTCGGTGTATGAGTTCTTCAAGTACTTCCTCACCAAGCACAAGCTGGAGAAAAGGACATCCTTTTGAAGGAAGGACACGGAGTGGATTCAAGGCTCGGTGTCCCTTCTGTGCGTGCGGGCCACCGGCGCCGGGTCCCTGCTAAAAACAGGCTGGGGTCCTGGTGGGGGCACAGCTGATGTCTGCTTTCCCCCTCCCTGGGGGGAAGGAGGGCTCAAAATGCTCCTAAGCCACCCGTTCCCCTCGTCGCTTAAAGGATGAAATAGTTTATAAAGACTTATAATAATATATATATTTAATAACTTTATTTTGGAGAAGCAAAATCGTTAACTGGTATTTTTTTTCCCTGGATAAGTTTGAAGATGTAGTTTACTCCTCACCAGAAGGCCTAGGTTATGAAACCTAGGCTTTTTTTTTTTTTTTTTTTTTTTTTTTACGGTGAAGAAGCAAAATATCCTCTGGTAGAACTTTTTATATAAATATAAAATAGATGGATAATGTTTATCCTTTATTTTTCTATGTAGGCGTTTGGTTTGTTTTTTTAAATATTATTACAGCTAGATGCTGAGCTGTTTAAAAAGGGCTAAATTCTTCCATCGTGTGCGAGGAAGACACAAAAGCATTTATTTTTATAGCCAGATTGGCTTTAATTACACAGCATTTAGCCCCCAAACAGTGGCCTGGATTCTCCTGTGGGTGTCGAGGGACTTGGTAACCCCTTGGGACTTGCTGGGGCCCTTGGGGAGAAGGAATGGGGACACCACTTTGGGAAACAGTAGGATGCCAGCAGGGGCACCCCAAAATGCCTGGTCACTTTGCAGAGGAGGGGATATATATATATTTTTTACAAGGAGACTCTTAAAAATGTCAATTTTAAAAGAATAGTATTTTTTTTCAAACACTTTTTTTTTTAAAGGTACATTTTTATGGTGTGTGATAGCTGGAACAGGCTTTGTCCTCCCTTTAATTTATTTGTACTTCTTTTTCACTAAGGCCCCGATCCTGCTTCCAGGAGCACCCGGGCGCATCCTGAGAGCTTCTGGGCTTGGAGCAGGGTGCGTGGAGCTGCTGGGCGCATCCTGGCAGCACCAAACCAGCAGCCAGCACCGAAAACCTTGGGAAAGTCCAAATTGCAGACCTGGAGCTGCCTTTGGGTCTGTGTTTGACAATAAATTGCTGCTCATCTCTGTTCGAGGAGGGGTAAAAACCACAACCTGGAGAGGTTCCTTGTGCCGTGGGTTTGGCTTCGCTGCTGCAAAAGCTGAGATCTGTGGTGTTCAGCAATGTTGTGCCTGCTCTGAAGGGTGTCAGCCTTACTGCTCCTGCTGGGAACAGCTCTTCCCGATGCATCCTTTGTGTTTGCCTTTGTAGAAATGCAGATTTTTGGAGCGTAGCCTTTGTGCTGGGGACTGGAGAGCCCCAAAATGCCCTTCCCAGGTTCGAGGGGGCCGGGTTTGCCCCACAGATGGCACCAGGTAGTTGTGCAAACTTGGTGAGGTATCTCGGGGAGTGGGTTTTGGGTGCCTGAACCACTTATGTGGGTGATCAGTAACCAATGACAAAACTGAGGGATTATTTTAGGGGTTGGAGGACACCAATGGGCAAATCTCGCACCCAGGTATTTCAGGCTGGTCCCATCCCACTGCTGTGCTGGTGGCAGCTTCTGCTGTGCCCCAGATGAGGCTTCAGCTCGTTTTTTGGCATGAGGAAGGGCTGCAGCATGGCTGGCACACATCACTGGGGTTGTCCCATGAGCCAGGCACGCTGTATGGGATGACACTAAGCAGAGCTCAAAGCCTCTCGCTCCGTTATTTGGAGAAGCCGAATCGCAGAGCACCTCCGCGGGCGGTGCTGCTTGTGCCTTGTGTAAATTAACCTCGTGCCAATGACACGATGAGGCTCTCCATGCCTTTTTGTCACTGAAACCGAACGAATCACTGTGTCCAACGCACCCTTTGTCTTAAAAGTGCAAAACGTTTACCCTCGAGGCCGCTGGAAGAAGCCCTCAGCCCCTGCAGCCTGCCAGGGTCCTCGAGGCTGGGGATCCTCGAGCTCGCTGCTGGGCTTGGGCATCTTTTTTTTTTTTTTTTTTTTTTTTTTTCCTTTCTCTTTAGAAACTAGAGTCACTAAGAGGAACCAGACATGCACAAAAAAATTCCATCGGAGATGGGCGTGAACACTTAGATGAAAATTTTGGGTCACTTTAATGCTGAGAGGCGAAGTGTAGCGTAACGGGGAGGGCAGCAGCTTTTTGGTGCAGCTTCCCTAGGAGTCAAACTCAGCTGTGCATCATCCTCTTCCTCTGCTCACTGGGATGTCATAATCCTGATTTTTTTTTTTTTTTTTTTTGGTGGCTGCTCCTGGAAACCCTGGTGTCCCCTGGGGGGCTTGGTGGGCAGGGTCAGCCCTGGCTGTGCAGCCGAGCGTCCTGCTCAGAGGGGGGTGTTGCTTCCCATTTCAGCTGTTTTCCAGGAAAATGAGTGTCTGGTTCCTTCTGGAGCATGGAGCACATAAGGCATCGAGCACAAGCAACCAGGTTTTCTTGGGAACTTGCTCTCCCTTGAGCTGAGAGTGGGTGAGGAGCACTTCTATGTTTATTGAGCTCTTTATTGATTACCCTGGGTACTCAATAAAACCCGGCTTCCCATTCTTCAGCTGGAAATGAGAACGAGCATGCCCCGTTGGTCTAAAAACTGCAGAAATCCGTTCAATAAATGTTCGTTTCCTGCTGTGCTCGATGCTGGATCCCCAGCTCAAAGCCCCTTCACCAAAGCCGTTGCTCCTCCTCTCTTCCTGTGTTCAGTTTGGAAGTTTTGCTGCGAGTCTGAAGTTATTTTAACCTGGTATGTGAAACATGTACTGCTGCTTTGTCTGCAACGAACGCACATGTATTTAAGGGGGAGGATGAGTAACTTTGTCCGCAGTTCTTTATTATTATTTTTTTTGCCTGCTTTGGAGTTCAGTGTGTTCTCTTAAATTTATATTTAACGATGCAGGAGTTCAGTTGTGAAATGCTGCTACAGTTGTATCACTGGAGCTCAAGGAAATAAAAAGAAAATCTGATTTTTTTGGCCTTTTGGGCTCAATGCGTGTGGCTGTTTTTGGCTGTGGGTGCTGGGGCTGGGTCACAGGGCTGAGCAGGAGCCCTGCAGCTGGTGCCTGGAGGGTTGGTGCCTTCTAGTGGTGTCCAAGGGAGTAAAGCTCAAGGAAGAAAACCCTCCTGGGAAGGGTTTTAGAGCCATATAACAGGCTGGTGATCCTCTAGGAGTGCTGCAGAGCATTTGGGAATGTCCTCCTGCTTGCAGAGCAAACCATTAAAATTTGGGGTTTTCTTCCCACCTGCAAGAAAATGGATGGGGAGGAGCTGTTTGTATGCTGTGGGGTCAAAGAAACATCCATGTCAGGGCTAAATGCATGATTTAAAAGCCTCCATGGGATTTGGGCTCCCTGCTGCACCCCCCCAGCATGCAAAATGCTTTAAAAGCATGCAAAATGCTTTAAAACCATGTTTCAGCTTACTGAGCCTTCCCCATCTCTGATCTCAGGGTAAGAGCTGAAAGCTCCCTGGTGTAAATCTCCAGCCTTAAAAACTGGAGCTGTAGCTGGAAAACTAGTTTTGGGTGCAGCCTTGCACAATTTCGATGAGGGAATGGAGCAGAAATCAGTTTCCTTTCAGTTTCGTTTCAGAAATGCCAGGTTTCAGGTACACACCTTGCAATGACGGGAAGTGATTTCAATGAGATCCCAATGCTGGGATCAGGAGATGGGTCTGAAACCTTAAAGATTAACTCTTGTCATGCCTACATCTCTCCAAAAGACACTGCTTGTCCCTTATGTGCTGCTGTAAAAAAAAAAAAAAAAAAAAAAAGTCTGATGTCCTCAGGGGGTGCTGGAATAAAAAAGGGGTTCCTGGATGTGCTAGGATGTGCTGGTTCCTGCTTAGCTGGGGGACAGATCCACCCCAAAAAGCTTCGTGTTTCTCTGCACTTTCTCTTTTCCTTGTTTTCTTTCTTTCTTTTTTTTTTTTTTTTTTTTTTTTAACCTTCAGTGCCAATAAGATGCCATCGGTGTGCTGGGGTGGAGGCTTGGCTGATGTGCTGATGAGACAAGATCAAGAGATAAAGCGCTGTTTATGCCCAGCAAAATGTTTTTGGGCTGGTTGATGTTTCTATTTGCGTTGTGGGGTAAATATTTAATTCCCCTGGAGCAAACGTGTCTGCAGCCCTGAGAGGTGAGGTTTTTGCTCGGAGGAGATGGGGATGGTTTCCAGGAAACCATCCATATTTTTCCGTGTTAAATCCAATTTTTGGATATTTCTGGGTGCTGAGAAAAAGGAGGATATTGCTCATTGGGAAAGTTTGGGGAGGCCGTGGAGCTGGGAAAGGGCTGAGCCCAAGTTTGCTCTGGCAGACACAAGAAGGGGCTGCCATGGGGAGCAGGGGATGGATTTTTAATGTCCACGGTTATCTGATTTCACCAGATTTTCCCCCAGACATGGAGGGAGGGGAAGCCACATGTGCTGCATCAACTGTAGCTGGGTCACAAATGCGTCTTTAGCTGAAAAACACTCAAATAGACAGCTGAAAGGCCTGATAGGCCATTTGCAAGAAAAAACTTCCATTTTTCCTTAAAATCTTGCACGTTCCAGAGAGGATTTGTTTTTCTAATTGACACTAATGGTTTCTCTGGAACCAGTACAGCTTATCGTGTAAATATCTTTTGAGGGTATTTCTTAAATGTGTCTTATTTATCCGGTAGACCGTGGAAACTCTTTAAATGTGCAGGATTTCCTGCAGCAAAGTGTAGGGCAGCGGGTGTCTGCTTTGCTCCGTCCTGTCATTATATGGGAATCTTGGGTGGGTACCAAGAAATAAATTAATATTCATAATAAATATTTAATTGAACAAATACATTAATTTAATAAATAAGTTAAATTTAATAAATAAAATAAATTTAATAAATAAATACAATTAATAAATAAATACTATGCAGTCCATGTCTCATAAAGTCCCTAACTGATGTTCTCCCTGGAGGTCCGTAGGTATGCCAAAAAAAGCAGAAAAGGGGAAAAATGCAAAATAAGAGGTGTGGAATATTGAATGGGGATGGTGGTGATGTTCCCATCCTGCTGCTATCGGTCTCAAGGGCTACGTGCCCCGTGGTGCTGCCCCCTGTGCTGCCAAACCCCCAGAGTTTGGGGTTCTTATTTAAGTCACTTCATTAATCCAGGATCTAGGCTGTGTTTGTTCACCGCGTGCGATTATCATCTAGTTTGCCTGATTCTTTGTTTCTCGTCAAATATTGTTTCTGCTCTGAAGGGTAATGAACATAAAGGCAAATATCTCACCTTTTCCCTCTTGAAATTTCATTAAGCTGCGTGTTTACCTTGGATGACAAGATGCAGCGCACGGAGTGAAAGGCTTTCCGGCCACACCTTCACCTTCTATCTTATTCTGTCCACAAAGGGAATAAAAACATTTGTATTTATCCACGAGATTAAACTCCTTTCAAAGCCAGGGGATCCGTTTGGAGAGCAGGTAAGTGTTTTCCGCCGGGCTCAGCAGGTGTCAAGCTGTTGAGCATTGCTGTGCGGGCACCCGTAGAGGAGAGGAATTAACTCCAGACCTGAATATTGCAAAATTTGGGCCAGCAAAGTCTATTTTTTATTGCCTGGAAAAAAAAAAGAACTTTCCAGAAGATGCTGGTTTGCAATGATTAGCTTGGCCTCTAGGTGACCACTGGGCAAATGGGTCCTCCAAGCACATTAATGGCCTTAATTTAATGCTTTCTTTTATGGTGTTTGCTCAAAAACCAAGCCTCTGTGGGGTTTCCAGCAAGTACAAGTGTGCAGTGATCAGTGCCCGTGGGGCTGCTCGGTGGAGATGAGCATATATAGACAAATACTGCAGCAATTACTCCTTTCACCCACGCAAATATTGGGTGTAGAGGTTTGGTGTGCCCTTGGCACCCAGCAAAAAGCTGCTCGGCAGGGAGGGGTGAAACACAGCTCGTTGGCTGAGTAATGCAAGAGGTGTATAGGGTCTGGTCCCAAAATCTGGATGGTGAGTGTGTAGGTGTGGGTGTCACGAATAAATCGAGTTCCTTTGCCCTTCTTCTGAATTTTACGAGCTCCAGACCCTGGATTAGATGATGTTGGGTTCTTAATTTCCGGAGCATGCCTTGAGTTGAGCTGAATCTTGCAGAGGTGCCACGAAATCTCCCTGTCTCCTGCTCTGGGATTTTGCCCTAAAATTCTCATTTTGCCTATTAATTAGCATGTAAAACCTTCAGTTTCCCCTTTGCGTGTCCTGATGGGGATGAGGATTTAGGCTGCACTCTGGCTCTGGGAGGCGGTGACCATCACCAGAAATTCATTTAATTAAGCTCAGTGAGTGGCTGGCTTTTGGGATGAGATAGGAAATAACCTGAATTATGCTGGATTTGGTACCTCTGTATGCCTGCATCATCAGTTACATCATTTTTCTTATATATTCGAATACTCAGCACCAAACCAGCAAGAGACTGATTGATCTGCCACCAGAGTCTAGGAACAGGATTAATATTACCTGGCTGGGATATAGGGAGCCCACACTCTGCTTGCCTCTGACCCAGTGGGGAAAAAACACATCGGAGGAGAAAAATCTGGCATTTGCCCCACGCCAGGCACCGTAGCCGTTGGGGCAGTGTTTGCAAAGCTTTCGGACATCCTTCCGCAGGGGAAGTCGGGCTGGGTGTACCCAAGAGCTGTTCTGCCCTGTGTAAACCCCACAAATCTCCGACCCAGCACCCGGGCGCTGCCGTCCCCACCATGAGAACGTGGCTCCAACATGAATAATTGCTTCGCTGGAGCTCGGCTGGCCCGTTTTCCTGGTTAGCCCAGCCATTTATTCTCAGGGGAGCGGCGAGGAGCCCTGGCTGCCCCCACCCAAGCTCTGTTTGCAGAGGGATTGCCCTAATCCCTCCGCTTTCCGCCGCGGCACGCGGAGGACCCCTTTTGTGTTCACCTGCCCATGGAAAAGTACCGCGGGAACCCGTGCCGAGCTGCCCCTTTCCCTGCTTTTATCCATGGGCTCTGCTCAGCCCTGGGGGGTTGCACAGCCTCGAGCAACAGGATGCTGAAAAAAAATATATATTAAAAAAATTGTTTTTTCTGCAAATCTCGTCGCTGCAAAAGGCTCTGAATGCCAGGAATTGCTGGGGAGCCCGTGCGTGGCTGATAGCTCTTGGAAACCTAAATCGCAGTGCTGGAAAAAGAGAAAGTGGGGGAAGAACTGGGCAAAAGCAGCCTCTGCAGCAGCACGAGCATCCTCCCCCAGCTCCTTATCGCCCCTCCTTGTTATTAGCACGGAGCAGAGGACATGATGGCTTTGCACCAACTTTTTTTGCTATTGCTGATAGCGCGTTATCGTGCACCACTTGCGAGCAGAGGGGGCCTTTTGTTCTTTTTTTTTTTTTTGCAGGGGCACTGAGCTGTGTGCAAGTGCATGCCCTGATGTCTCTGAGGGTCATGGGGTATTGCTGAGGTTTGGGATCCATGATGGAGCCATAGTGAGGTGACCACAGGTGACACATGTGGTGTCCTCTTTTGTGACTTTCCTCTTTTGGGGATAAAGCAGCAAACCTAGAGCTCTGGGAACCAGGCACATGGCTCTGAAATCTTTTCTCCTTTCACTTTTCTTCCAAAACCAGAGCTTCCCGACACAAGCCCAGCCCATTCTCAGCTCCTTTTCCTGTAGAAATACTTCTCTCCTGACTTTCTCTTCTGGAAGCAGGCTGCCGTAAATCACCGCAGGCAGATGTCTTCAGGAGCGCTTCCACTCCTGTCTGCTTGGATTGCTCCCTGCCTTCAGCTGTTCTTAATAAACGGTGCCCAGCCTGTAATAAAAGAAAGAGCAGGAATGTGCCTTGCAGTTTAGTGAAAGGCAACGAAGGAATTTCCCATGGGAATGCCACACGAGCCAATCTGGAAAGCTGCATTTCACCACATCTCCAAAGGGCACTTAAATACATTTTTTTTTTTCCCCTTTCATTTTCTCTCCCTTTTGGTTCTTCATTGCAGTGAAGATCTCCTCCTGGACACCCATCACTTATCCAGGACCCCATAGATGCGTGACCCACGTGGCAGCATCCCTCTGGGCGGGCTGAAATCTCATCCCTTTGGCCAAAACGCTCCTGCTGCAGTTATTAGCGGTTCTCGTTTTCCCAGGGCAACCAGTCCAAGCGGACGGTGAAGCCAGCTGGACCAGAGCATCCCTGGGTTTTGGCGGTGGCAATCTCATGGCCTGGAGCAGCTGCCTCGGGGCAGCACTTAGCAATGGGCTGTGGGACTCCCTGCCGCAGGACACCCTTGCTGCCGAGGCTCGAGCTGGATTAGAGAGAGCTTAAGTGTTTCTGTGGACAGCGAGAACATCCAGAATAAGAATAGTAAATATTGAAAATCCTTGAGGGTTTTGAAGAGCTCTAAATCCTTGTGCTTTGTGGCTTTGCGTCCTTGCTCCTTGGGAAGCATCCACGCTCCCCAAAAGCCATCGCGGTGCTCGCTGCTGGGAGCATTTCGGCACCTCCCTCCACAGCACCTTCCTGACACCTGGGCACCAAAACTGGGGGAAACGCTGGTCCTACACAGCCTGGCACCTCGGGTGTCCTCACACGGTGCATCCCCTGCTTAGCTCCCTGCAGCTAACTCGTTCCCACTGCTCTGGTTTCCAAATGTTGCGTGGGTCAAGCCAAAGATTTTCCTTGGCCCCATTCCCACGCCTTCTCGCCAAGTGTGTGGTTTATTGCATGCAAATGTTAGTCAACAGTTACATTATCCAAAGGCAGCCCTATTTTTCTCTCTCTCTTTTTTTTTTTTTTTTTTTTTAGCTTTCAGTAAATGATTTGGCACAAACAAGTGTAAATGTTATGTCAGCATTAGACAGCGTTTAATCTTGATGGATATGTTAGTGGCGGAGCGTGACACCAATCGGCAGACGTTAAATGATGCTTTCTCTTTCTGGTCGCACACAAACAGGAGTTCTGCTTCGTTAAGGCTGATTAAAACTCCGTGTCTCCGTACTTTGGGTGGGATTTTTCTTTTCTGTGTTAATCGAGGGGCTATTTATCACCGGGGAAGCCTGCCATCTCGTTCCCCTTGTGGGGAGTGCTTCACACTCTTGGATTATTTGGTTATCAAAATGTTACAGCCCTTTTTTTTTGTCCTCCTGCTTTGTGCTTGAAAAAAAAATATAGGAGAAAAACAAACAGTAAGTCTCTGTAAAGAAAGCACCAGGAGACTGCAGAGGATAAGGGCAGAGGCTGAGAGGGAAAAAAAGCTCTTGGCAGGGTTTGGGCAGGGAGGAGAGCTGGCATCCAGCCCTAGGACCACAGGCTGTCCCTGCATGGTGACAAGTGGTCCCGAGGGGGAACATGCACACCAGCAGCTCCCCAGCATCACTGTTGGGTTTTGGGGTCCTGCTGAGCCAAATGCTGCTTGTTTGGACCCAAGGGATTGAGGACAGGGCCAGAAATCAAAGCTGGAATCGGTGCTTTGCGCAGTGTTTGTAGGGGATTGTGCTTAAATTGTGGGATTGCAGGTAATTTGGGGTGGTAAATAAAGTGTTTTTGCTGTATAAACTCTTCCTTTGGGGAAATGTTCACCTGCTTTGTGCTCATCAGATTTAAGACTTAAGGCAGTAAATGAGATTAGGGGATGCTCAGTAGTATCCAGCTGGGCAAGTGATGGGGCAGGGTTTGGTGCTGAGGCCCTACAAATAGGGACGAGCAAGGATTTGCTAGTGGCAATTTTGGTGCAAGTGGCATTTTTGTGAGGTGGGCCAGCCGGGGTGATTTCATGGCAGAAACAGGGATTAGAGGAAAATCCCAACCCGGAGCAAGGAACCAACAGAGGCAGCTTGTTCCTAATAAAGATTCTGTGTTCTTTATTCCAAAGGACAATGCACATCGGATAAAATAGTATCAAAAAATATGTACAAAAATAGCAACTATTTGCACTAGTCTTTATATCAGCAAAGTTAAGTATGAGCAGGTGGCTGCTGAAGCAACAAGTGGGTGCTTTACTGGTCATAAACCACGAATGGAAAAAAAAAAAGTAGCTACAAACATTTTCCCAAAGAGCTGTCCAGCAAGGCGAGTTTCTCTCTGTTTTTCCCAGCTGTGAAGAAAAAGGGGCCCAGTTTGGTCCTTCCCAGCAAAACAGCATCCCCATCCTGTCCTGGGTGTGGGGTCAGCCCCGTCCTTTTCCCTCTCTGGGTGAAATTCGGCTTGGGGGTGGCTGCAGATTTTCTCCTGGTGTATTTAGTGCAAACATCACATCTCCAAGTTGCTTTCAGCAGCATCCCAAGGGTGGATTTGGGCAGGACGTCCTCCCCCAGTGCTCGGGTGCCAGGAGCTTGGGGGGCTTGGCTTCGAGGCCACAAGGGCTCTTTTGTTCCCAGCAATGGGCGAGCGAAGTGGATAAGCAGCAGGGCTGAGCTGGACACACATTGCAACAGAGCCAGGGGATTTTGAAAAACAGCCTCTGAGAGCAAGAGCTGGGAGAAAACCTTATCTCAAGATATTAGGAGTTACTTTTGGATAATTAAGAAAGCGAGCGGTTGTCCTTCAGTTGGGGCCAACGGCTTTTATGGCACTAGCAACTGAATATCCACCGCAAAGGGCTCATTTTGCACATTCTCCTCTCCCTGCCTCATGCCCCTGCCCCCGGCCAGCTTCATCTCTTGCCACGTCCATGCAAGAGCTTTGCAAGCTCTGGATCCCTCGGCACAACAAAAGATCAATCTGAATAAACTTATTAAAGGGGATGGATCTCAGCAGTTTCTTACCCTTATCTAATTTTCTCCATTCCCCTGCTGCAGGAGGGATTGGACCACTGTGATTTTTAATTTTCTTTTGCAAGAACAGGCACTGAAACAACACAATTATGGAAAAAAAAACAAAACACACACACACAAAAAAACCCTCTGCCACTCTGCAAGAAAGGCGTTACCATCCTCCTGCTGCCTTGGCACTGGCAAATGCTGGGCACTGTTGTTTTTTCTAAGAAAAGTTGAACTCTTTGAGTGGTTGCTATTTTAAATAGCTTGTATGTTGGTGTTCAAACAGCAGCAAGACCCGGATATGCAAAACTCATCTGTCATTGCACTATTGTCTGCGTTCCTGGCGCGGCTTCCCACGGCTGTTAAGGCACCGGTGGCATCAGGTGGCCCCAGCAGCAGGTCTGTGGCCATCAGGCACTTCAGGTTTTGGTTGCTTGCAGCAGAAAGAGGCTTAATTCTCCCCCAAAACCCCACACGTTACCCGGAGTGGTGCTGCCTGACAGCACAAGGAAAGCTTGGAAAGAAATACAGCTGTGAGGTCCGTGAGAAATGGTGGTACCAGTGGCAGAAATACAATTTTTTTTTTTTGGCTATTTTTTTTTTAAACTAAAAAATGAAAATCAGATGATGGCAGCAGCTGGGGCCCAGGCAGCTGATCTGGGGCCATCTTGGTGCAGCGTGGGGTCAGCTGCTGGTGCTTTGCCCCATTGATATGTGTGGGCACGGAGGGATGCACGGGGCCAATTTCTTGCTGCCGGGACAGAGCAGCTCTTGCTTTCTGCCCCCCAAAAATCAGGTGTTATTTTATGGCTGCAGATTGACCCCTTTTAAAAGCTTTGAGGATTATGTTTTTCTTTTTTTTTAGGCATTTTGTTTGGCTAAAAAATAACAGAAACGAGAGAGGCTTGGGCTGCAACTAGAAGTACGCCGAGCATCACCGCGGCCAGGGCTGAGACTCTCCATCTCCTAATCACCATTAGCAAGAACAGCGCGGGACAGGGTGGGGAAAAATTAAATATTTGAAGAGGAAAACCTGCCTCCGTGCTCACCACACCGCGGGGCTCCAGCCCTGCAGGTAGTAGAGGCAGGGCAGGTAGCGAGTGCCTCCGTGCAGTGCCAGCAGCGGGGCTGGGGGTGGCTCAGCTGCTTTGCGCCCGGGCTCGAGTCCGCCGAGGCCGGATCCCCCCAGCCTCCTCTTGGTCTTGTACCTCCGGTTCTGGAACCAAATCTTCACCTGGGTCTCGGTGAGCTGCAGGTTTTGGGCCAGGTGGGCTCGCTCCGGGGCCGACAGGTATTTCTGGTGGCTGAATTTCCGCTCCAGTTCCAGGACCTGGCTATGGGTGAACGCCGCCCGTGAGCGTTTCGCTGGTCGGGGGGAGGCTCGTGGGGCACGGGGCAGAGATTTTTTTGAGGGGACGCAGTCGCACAGGGGGGTCTCCGCCGTGGCATCTGCAGGAGGAAAAGGCTGATAGTTACCTGCTGGGAATTTGCCCAAATTGCTTTCTTCCTTGCTTATTAATTGCCCCAAATCACTTCTTTCCTTGCTTTTTTTTTTTTTTTTTAATTTTCTTCTTCTTTCTTATATTTATTTATTATTATTATTATTTATTTTCTATCCCTTTCTATACACTAAAATATTCACATTACCCTGGAGATCTCTCTACCTAACGGAGTGAACTCCCCACTTTATTAAATTAAAGTCACAGAGGGGAGTTGTTTTCTCCCAAATACCACCCTCTCCTAATTCATATATGCAAACATCCAAGGAAAAACAAACCCAGAAAGGGGCAATTTTCACTGCTGGTGAAGCTCTGCCTAAAAACTCAAGATACTGTGGTTCCATGCGTTATGGCCCTGGGATTTTTATGGCATCGGGCACTTTTTGGAAACATCCCCTTTCCCATGAAAGGGAAAATAAGTTTCCATCCTTGAGCTAGCAAGTCACCTCCTTTGCTCAGCTTTTGCTTCTTTTTAACTAAAACCCCACAGCCTGGAGGCTCTCTATGGGCAAGGAACCGGATCAGAAGACAAGCTGCAACCTTCCCCTCCCTGGGCAGCATCACCTGTAGCTGTGAAAGCTCCCCAAGTGCATTTATTTAGGCACTTAGTTCCTTTCTCTGTGTATTACCCAGCTTGCGGTGGAAGCGGGCCAATTTTTTTTTTCCTTTAGTCATTTCTTAGTATATTTTCTTAAGAAGCGAACATAATGCTCGGGATGGAAACAACGGGCTTAACTCCCAGCTTGTGTAAATCATCCTAGCCCTGCCGAAATCCCTGGAGCTGTGCTGATTTACACTAGCTGCGTTCTGGGAGATTTGCTACGGCTTTTAATGATTTTTCTTAATAACCGGCTGGGTGGCTGTTTCAGAACTTGCTTTACGTCGGAGTTTCTTTTAATAGAATCGGCACGTAAAGCCAAAATTCCCCTGGCGAGGTCTCTTTTAGCAAGTAAGAGCCAGGCACTGGGGAGTTCACGGTTGCTTTTTGGACGCCGCAGCCCAGCCTGGCTCGTGCAAGGCGCTGCAGGCTGGGAGGGCAGAGCTGCTCCTGCTGCACGGGAGGCACTGGTCAAAGCCACGTTGCCATTTTTTGCTCTGCTGCTTCTGCAAATTTAGTGGTTGTGTGCAAGAACGAGGTGCTGGCAGTGCTGTTTCAAGAGGAGAGGGATGGGTATTAACGAAGCACGCGATGTGCGATGCTGCAGGCAGGAGCAGAGCACTGCAACCGGTGCTGAGCACACGGGAAAGCAAACAGAGAGTGCAGCAGCAGCAGCAGCACCGTGCTGACAGCTACACCAAGGACCAGGCTATCACAGGAATTGGCTTTTTATTAAACAGAGTTACAGGTAGCTCCAGTCCCTGGACTTATTTGAAGCACCTGGTGAAAGCTTTGCACGCGGCTGCTGCTTCTCCGGCACTTCTGGCATTTCAAGCACATTTTTTTTGGCTCCAAAGAAGCCAGATCAGGATCCAGCCCCTTGGCTGACCCAAAGGTGGGCATCCTGGAGCCATTCTCAGCCCCAGGGCTCAGCGGGATCTTCCCATCCCCTTACCTGTGTCCGCATCCTGGGGCTGGGCTGGGGATGCTCCTGGGGCACGAGGGCTCCTGGGGGGGTCCCCTGGGGCAGCCCCCTGTTCCCCATCCTCCGGGCTGCCAAAACCTCTTCTCTCACTCTGCTCTGCCCGTGTTCTCCGCTCAGCCCCATCCCAGAGGATGTCCTGGATGAGAAAGGATGTCCGGGGTCTGGATGAGGTGCGCACGGTCTTCTGGGGGCTGCTGGGGGCTCTCTGCCCCTCTGGGGGCAGCACCCCAGCACTCATCTCCTTCTCCTCCCGCTGCCCACAACCTCACTGCCTTCCCACCCTCCTGGCTCTGCATTTATCCGGCCGGCGGCCAAGCCTCCGGGGCCTGATTGGAGATCAGGCAGGAGTCTACGCCCTTCGGTGGTGTCTTGGCTCCCGCAGGGCTTTTTGCTGCTCCCTCTTCTTGTGCAGAGCCTCTCCCTGGGGTGCCCTTCCCCACCGATGTGCCAAAGCTTCCCCCTGTGCCAGCAGCTCACCCTGTGGCCTTTCTCCTAGAAATGATAAGAGAAAGATGCCCAAGTGAGTTCATCCTTGATGGGATCCAAACGATCCCGGTTTGGGGTTTTGGGGTGAGCAGTGGCAGAGCACTGGCACTGCCTTGGTTGGGTGCTGTGGGTGAGCAGAGCCCAGCAGAGCATCCCCTGCATCCTCCCCACAGCCCCAGCAGGACGATGCTCTGCTTGCCCCAGCTTCTGGGCATGATTTATGTCCAGGGCCATCCCTAGAACTCTTTTTGTCTCTGTATTTTGAAGAGTTTTCTTCAAAACATTTCACTTCGATGAGCTTTCAGGTTGTTGGAAACATGGCAAAGACATTTCCAGCAGCTTCACAAAGCTGCTCTAAGAAGGGCTGGGAGATGGAGACGTAACAGACAGGAAGAGTGGATCCAGCAGTAAATGCTTGCACAGAAAAGGGCAGAAGATTCATGTGAAAAATTAAGCCTAAATCTCAGACTAATTCCTCAGCCAGCTGCGGAATGGGACAGCATTTATTTAAGGAATCTCAATGCCTTCCCACTTGTCCTGTAAGACCCTACATTCAAAGGCACCAGCAAAGAACTAAATCTTGCTGTTTCCAAGAAAAAACACAGCTGAACTCCCTAATCACTGATTATTATTATTTTTTTGAGAGCCCCCTTTATTTGCACTTGTTTTTCCTGTGCTTCTGTCTCCAAAAAAACCTTCCCTAAAAAAGGGAAACTACAGATTTCCTGAAATCCCCCAAGGACTTCGCTGGGGCTTTATAGGCAGGTGTTTGGTTACGGCAGCTGTACGCTCAGAAAACTTCAGCAGCTTCAATATTTCAGCCTCATTATGCTCTTATCAGCTGGGAAAGGCAATTTGGCAAGATTTATGAAGCAAACAGAGCCCAGAAATGCCCCGCAGCAGTGATGTTTCCAGTTGTCCTCATGCCCCTGCCGCAGCGGTGCCGTGCAGGTGGCTGTGGACCAAGAGCCATGGAGTGATGCTGAATGCAAAAAATAAAAATAAATAAAAAATAAATAAAAAATGGAAGGAACAGAACAAAATTTCCCAGAAACTTCCACAACAATAAATTCATACAAACCAAATCACAACAAAAACCCATAGCTCAGCAGGTTTGCAAAGAGAGTCAGAAAATGCATTTTTTTTTTTTTTTTTTTTTTTTTCAGGCATTTGCAACTGTTTTGGGCTCTTGCCCAAAAATGTGAAAAAAATGTGAAAAAAAAATGCGAGCTGCCCAGAAGTTAGGCTTTTTCCTTCCTTCCAGAAAATCCTTTTATTCCAGTTGTACCCATTCCATTTTCCTATAAAGTCGAGCTGGGGCTGTTGCACCTCTGCTTTGCCATGACTCCGACACCTGATGCTGTCCGAGCACTCAGCACCTCCGTCTGTCCTGGGCAGCCTCATTGCACAGATTTCTTTTTCTCAAGCCTCTTTTCCTTTCGTTGCTGGCTAAAGAATAAGCTGTAGCTGGTGAGAACTGAGCCTTTGGGTCCAAAAGAGGGATTTTGAGGATGTGGCGTTGGTGGCAAGTAGCATGGGAACCCCCC
Source organism: Netta rufina (assembly GCF_964035555.1). Lineage (NCBI taxonomy): Eukaryota > Metazoa > Chordata > Aves > Anseriformes > Anatidae > Netta > Netta rufina. The sequence goes on along the minus strand of NC_140151.1, from coordinate 4,033,497 downwards.
CTCCTTGACCATTGCTGAATTCGCCACTGGTCTCGAGTGAAATTTTGCCTGATTTGAGAGTGTGGGTGAGTTTGGGAGAGATCTGCCTCATTTTTCAGTGGTTGGTGCAGTGGAGAATTTCTAATTTGGGCAGAAAACAGGAGGGATTAAAGCAATGGTGTGCACCACAAGCTCACCCCAGCAGGTAGGAGGCAGAGGGATCCCACAAACACCGGGGTTTTAAACATCTCCTGACCCTGGGATTTTGGGAAGCCCCTCTCAATAGATGGAGGGCCATAAATAATGCTTCAGACCTCATAAGTCCCATTCTTAAGCTTAAATATATGTATAGGGTAGGTAAATGTACAAAGCACTTGGTGCCAATGGATCCTGATTCAGGGCACCTCTTGGTTCAGCACTAACATTTTTTTTCCCTTTGAATCAGCTTTTGATGCAAATTGTGGAAGGGAGAAGTTAAAATACTAAAGGAGGAATGCTAGGAGAGGGAAAACACACACTTTCACCTTTTTTTTTAATAGCAAATAATAATAAAAGAGACAGAAATGAACACCTGTGCTGGGAAGTTATTAAGAAATACCACTCAGAAATGGATCCCAAAAGATTAGAGGAACTCAAAGCATTAAATAGAGCATTCATATAAAAAAAAAAAAAAAAAAAAAAAAAAAAAAAGTTAAGGCACAGTGATGCAGCCCCTGCTTTCTGGTTGTCCTTAGGAAGAAATCCAGTGTCCACAGCCCTCTGCGTAGCATTGCAACATCTTCCTGGAGGAGCAAATCCCCCGTGGGAGCGGGACGGGATGGACCCCGACACATTTACATTCAAATAAATAAATGCCCTCGGTGATGGGGTCCTCGGGGTGCCCCCATCTCCTTTGCAGAGCCGTGGCTGTGCGGAGGGGCCGGACAGACCCACCACATCCCACTGGCAGTGCTGGCAAAACCCCTCCGGGTGCTCCCATCCCTTTCCTCGGCCACCCCCAATTTCTGACCCCCTCTCACGAGTGCGTGGGCTGGTGCTGAGCCGTGCCCGAGCTCACGGTGCCAGCACCCCAGCGTAGCCCCCCCCAGAGCTCCCAGCATAGGGGCTGCTGCTATAGGTGCCGTAGCAGCTGCTATAGGGGCACGGGCTGCCATAAGGCGCTGGGTAAGGCTGGGACCCCCCAAAACAAGGTTTGCCGTCCCTGACCAGCACCGGCACCGCCACCCTGCGCGGTGGCAGAGGGTGGGCTGCCAGCTCCAGGGATTTGTCCTGCCTTTGCCTCTTGCACTTGTAGCGTCGGTTCTGGAACCAGATTTTCACCTGGGTGGAGGTGAGCTTGAGCACGCTGGCCAGGTGCTCCCTTTCGGGAGCCGAGAGGTATTTCTGCTGCTTGAAGCGCCGCTCCAGCTCAAACACCTGAGCTTGGGAGAACAAAACGCGGGGTTTTCGCCGGTGTCGCTGCTTGGGGTGGCTGCAAGGGTCGCTTTTCTTCTCCTCTGCCTCCAAGGGGTGGGCGAGCAAACGTTTCCCTGCAGGGAGCAAAAACCCAAAGCAAAGTGAGCGCCCAGCCTGGTTCTGCTGCCGGAGAGAGCGTTAAATTGGGAGTGGGACCTCTTGGGAACGAGACAAAGCAGGGTTATCAGCTGCTAAATTTAATGTGAATTTTTACTGCAATGCTTAATGGAGATTCAAGATTATTATTATTATTATTATTATTATTATTATTATTATTATTATTATTATTATTATTATTATTATTATTATTATTGCTGGAATTAGGGGTGTGACTGTTGCATGAATTTTGGATAATGCCTCTATTTCATCCTTTTGTGGCAGTCCTGTCCCGGAGGGGCACAGGGATATGGGATGTGCTGCAGGTTTGAGCACCCCAAAGCACAAATCCCCTTCCCCACATCCTGCCCCACGGGGATGGAAGCAGCCCCAGGCAGGATTTACCTCCAGCACCCACACCTCGCAGTGCCCTGAACTGAAGCCAAAGGAGCAAAACGAAGGGGCTGGGAATGAAGGAGGAAAACCCATTAATTTTACAAGAAGATGCAAAGTTATTATGATTATTATTTTGTTATTATTCGTTTTTTAAATTACTATTATTATTATTTTCTTTCTGGGGGTCTTGTGCATCACTCCGCTGCCGGCGGGATGTGCTCGGGTCCCCTGGGAACTACAGCAGGGGCTCAGGGGATGCAGGGGGGCTGCGGGGCAATGGGGTGCTGGGGGGCTCCCATCCGGCCCCCCCGGGGTGCTCCCACCCTCCCCAGCCCCCTGGCTCCTCATCCCAGTGCCTCCCAGTGCTCCAGCTCTGGTCTTACTGGTTTTCCCGTTTTTTCTTTTTTTTTCTCCTCTCTGAAGCCGCCGTGCATCAGGAAAAGGTGAGCAAGGGAAAATTCGTCCAATTTAGGTGGGGGGAAGCAGGGGGGACCCCGAGGATGCCCTCGCTCCCTTCCAGCCCCCCCCCCCGGTGCCCGCAGCCGGCTCCGAGCAACCCGAAGACGGCGATGCCTTGGGGCGGCTTTTCGGGGACATTTTAGGGAGCATCGAAATGGGGCTTTGCGCCCCCCCCAAAGCGCCCCCATTTGTGCCCTTGGGCAGGATCAGGCCCAGCGCTACCGACCCGGCTGGGCTCGGGGGGCTCCGGGGTCCCGGGGGGGGGGACAAAGTGGGCGACACCGGGACCTTTCCGGGCGCTGTTATGGCCAGGGAGAGGTGGGAAATGGGGGTCTGCAACCCCTGCCCCCCCCCAGGGGAAGGGGAATGAGCCGGGTCCGCTTCGTTCCCCCCCCGTCGTCCCCCCCTCCCCGTGCAGCCAGTGCAAAAGCCCCGAAATTAAAAAATAATAATAAAAAAAAGGGGGGGATAACGGATGGGAAAAGGAAAAAGAGGAAAAGGGGAGAAAAGAAAAGGGAGGAAAAAGGGGGGGGGGGGGAAAAGGGGGGGGGGAAAGGGAGGTGAAAAAAAACAGACGGGGGGGGAATGTAGGAAACCCGGCATCTCGCACCCCCAGCAGCGGGGAAAGCCGGCTCCTCGGTATTTGGCACCGAGGGGGGGTGGTACAAAAAGGGGGGGGTCCTGGGGGTCCCCGCGGCTCCCACTCACCCGGTGGCGGCGGGGGGCGGGCCCCCCCCGTCGGGGCTGCTCCCGGCCCCGGCCCCGGGGGCTCCGGGGGCGCTCCGCCGCTCCAGCTCCAGGATGTCCTTAACGGAGAAGGGGGTGGGCAGCATCTTTCCGACGGGGGGGTGATGTGTGAGGGGTATGGGGGCAGCCGGGGGGGGTTAAAATGGGGCTGTGCGCTCCGGGACCCGCTCCCCGGCTTTTGCCCTCCCGTTGTGGCAGCACCAGGTAGGGAGACGGGGGGGGGTCCCGGGGATGGTTGGGTGTGGGGGGGGACAGGGGAGGGCGGGTCGCAGCCCCTCGGGGGGGGCGGGATGCTCTGCCCCCCCCCTGCAGCCCCCTTTTACCCAGCAGAGCCCCCCCCCGACGGCTGGGTGGGGAGGAAGGAGCCAGACCCCTTCACCTCTGTATTTCCAAAACAAGGGGATGCGAGGCCGGGCGGAGAGGGGGGGGTTAAGAGGAGAGGGGGGGGGATTTGGGCTAAGCTGCAATAAAACAAATCGAGCCGATCTCAGCTCCATTAAGGTCACATTAGCAAGCGGCTTGGGGAGATAAGGGCTGATAAGGCGGCGGGGCGCAGACCACCTAGCTCCTGCGGGGCGGGCGGGGGGATGCCCGGAGCCCCCACCCCATCCCAGTGCCCTCCCAGTATGTCCCAGTGCTGTTCTGGTGGCGGGTGGTGGGCTGGCAGCTCCCCAGTAGGGTATAAAGTGGGGTCAGGGTCCCCAAAAAGAGCAGCCCCATTTTGGGGAGGGGGATAGTGGGGGGGCTCTGGGCAGCCCCACCGGCCGCGGGGTGATGCTGGGCCTTATCTGGGCTCAGGACCGGCAATTTCAATTAAAATTCCTGGCCGGCCTCTGGGGCTGGTGTCTGCTGATAGCCCTGACAGAGCAGAGGGACTTTTTTTTGTCTGGGTTGGGGCAGCATCTCCCACGCCACCGAAACAGCCCAACGGGACGATTAGGGGAGGCTGAATAAATAAACGGCCCCGACGCAGGCAAGGAAGTGAGGGGCTGGAGCAGGAGGGAAAATAAATACAGTGGCTTGGCCAGAGAGGTGCTCGCAGAGCCACAGGTCGGTCCTGCTCTCTGCGTGATGCTCGGGTTTGTTCCCATCCCCTGCGGGCTGTGCTTTGAGTTTTTTGGGTATTCACTCCCCGGGACATCCCTGCCAACATGCTGGCATCACAGTGCTGTTATTTCCCAGTGTGATGTAAGGATTGGGTCTGAATCCATCACGAGACACACGGGGCTCACCTTCCCCATGCGAAACACTGCGAAACACCTGGAAATACTTTTTTTTCCCTCCTTTTTTAAATTTATTTTTTATTTTTAACCAGTGTATAGCTTCCCAGACCCCCCAGCTTTCTAATTCCACGAAGGACCGATACTGCAGCCCATTTAAAAAATAATTGCTGCTCCTCTGGTCCACAGGGCTCCTCTTGGTGCTGGGCATGGATGTGGGCTTTGCTGCCCTGCATCATCTTAATGGCAGAGCCCATGGGCAAAGCTCACTGCTCAACCCCATCCCTTGCAGCCCCTGATGCCCTCATCCCCAGCTGGATTCATTGCCACGTCTAAACGGGGCTGGAGAAACACGGAAAGGCGAGAGCAAACAGGCAGTAACATTACACCTTGGCTTGTTGATGGCGGGAGGCAGCCGGCGCCAAGGTAAAATGCTTGGCTGCGATCGAGACGAGCAGGAAGGAATCGGGGTAAGTAGCTTTATCCGCCCCTAATGACTCCGTGCCGCGGAGATTAATGGAGTTTGGCTGGACGAGCTCTCGGGGCTGGAGGAGGCTCTGGATGGGGCGAGCTGGGGGAGAAGAGAGGAAAGCAGAGCTGAAATCAAGGCAGGATTAGTGCACCCGTGGGCCAGGAGAGCCCCCTGTTCCCCGTCCTGCTCTGTGTGCCCCATGGGACATGTCCAGCCCTCCCTCACCTGCAGCATCCAGAGGCTTCAGTGGGGTTTGTAAATCATCTCCAGCCAAAAGCTGTGGCCAAACCAACCCAGTCCCGGGCTCGATCTTGATATCAGCACCCACTGGAGGTGGCTGGGCTCAGCCCATCATTGCCCTGCGCCTTGGCACAACGCTGGGGCAGCGAGAGGAGCAATCATAAACCATAAATCATCAGCTTCTTGGCTGGTGAGCTAATTTCGTTATTTCCACCCAGGGACATCGCTGCTCTTGTTAACTCGGTTAGATGAAACCAGGAGAAAGCTGCTCCTGGCCCACTGCTCGTCCGAAGCGGGGTATTTCTGATGGCAGCTCCTGAAGTATCCGATGTCTGCTGCTATCGCTGGGACTCATCGAGGTCTTCCTGAGCTGCCAGAGCATCCAAAGCTCTGCAAACACGACCGTGCCTGAGCCAGGAGGTTTTGTACTCAGAGCAAGACGGGAATTATGAGTGAGTTGGATGCTCAGGGGCTTGCAAGCTCACAAGTGTGTGGATGCTGCTGAATAGCTGGCCAATGTTTTGTGATACAATTGTAAGGATTTGAAGGGTTTTCTCCATCCTCTTCTTCTTTCCAGCTACTTTGCATCCTTGTTCGTTGGCGAAATAAAATAAAAAAGCAGAGAAAACAGAAGTGACGGCAGAAAGCAGGTGGCAGGACAGGTGAGGGAAAGCAGAGTCTTGCTGCAGAGCTTTCCAATAAACACCATGGGGGAAAAAAAAAAATCAAGAAAACTTTTCTCTTTTCAGAATCCGTGGCACAAAAGTAACGTTGAAACCTTAGAAAATTTTTGTGGTGCAAAAACTTGAGGCTGGGCTGCAACCAGGGCTGGAGTGGAAGGGGCATCTTCACATGATGATGCACAGGAAGGATGGGCACGAGGCTGGAAAGCCCAAACTGGAGCACACAGTTATCTGCCCTCTATTTATCTCCTTTTTTCCCCATTTTCCCCATCTCTGAACCTTCTGAGCCAAGCCAGAGCTTCCCAATCTCTCGGGGGCCGTCGGGCTGCTCCCCATCCCCGTCTTTTATCTCTGATTTCTGGCTCTGGGGGGACCTGTTGACACCATCGGGATTAAGCAGATGGATGGTTCCTTAAACCCACTGGGGTTGCGCTGCCAAACCTCTGCAGCAAAAAAAAAATCCTGCTCCAAATCCTTGGCCAGCAGTGCCCTCTGCTTGGCCACGGGGGACGTGCAGCTTGCTTGGCTGCCCAAGTTCAACGCCGAGCAAAAAAGGGAGAAAAATAAAATAATAATAAAAAAAATAATAACAAAAAAAAATAATCTCATTTGCCCACCAGATAATGGTTCAGCAGGGGAGGGACAGCTGAGATTTGGGGCTTGCTGCCCCATGCCAGGAGGATAAAAATACCCGTCGGTGTTAAAACTGTGCTCACCATCTCTCAGACTCAGAATTATTTTTAAATGGGGTTATTTTGGTGAGCTGGCATGAATAATTCAGTGTCCCCCAGCGCTGCCAGGTGGAAGGAGTCTGAACTCACAAAAATTACATTTTTTCCCTCCTTGCCTATCACTTTTCCTAAGGGGATAGAAATTTTCTCATTTTTGCTCTTTTTTTTTTTTTTTTTTTTTTTTTTCTCCTGTGATTTGGCCAAATCCCTGAGGATGCCTGCAACACAGAGCCGAGGGGGAGGTGGGGAGGGAAGGAGGCATCTGCAGGGGATGGGTGCAAGCAGCCCTGGTGGGTGCTGAGGTTTTGGGTGCTGAATTTTGGGTGCTGCGGCGTGGCAGGGCCACGGAGCAGGCGGTCTTCGGTCGGCAGGTGGCACAAGAGCAGTGGCTGAGCGAGAGCCTACAGAAAAAAAAAAAAAAAAAAAAAAGGATTAAAAAAAAAAACAGAAGTGCATGGCCCTGCAGCTTGCAGAAGTTCAGCTGGGATGCTGCAGAGCCCTGCTGGTCCCCTCCGGCCGCCTCCGTAATAAAGAAATAAATAAATTTTATTTTATTTTATTTTATTTTATTTTATTTTATTTTATTTTATTTTATTTTATTTTATTTTATTTTATTTTATTTTATTTTATTTTACCTTATCTTATTTTATTTTACCTTATCCTATTTTATTTTACCTTATCTTATTTTATTTTACTTATTTATTTGCCCCATGCTCCCCCTATATCTCCACTGCTCTCCACCCCATACTGTGCAAACATCAAGAGCTGTACCTGTGTAACTTCTTACTGGCTTTGTTAGGCTGGTGTGCAGATGTGCTGGGGTTTGCTTTCTGCTTTGGAACAACTGGGAGGTTTGCCACATGTGCTTGGTTAGTGTGTCTTTATTTATTTTATTTTATTTTATTTTATTTTATTTTATTTTATTTTATTTTATTTTATTTTATTTTATTTTTTCTCTTCTCTTCTCTTCTCTTCTCTTCTCTTCTCTTCTCTTCTCTTCTCTTCTCTTCTCTTCTCTTCTCTTCTCTTCTCTTCTCTTCTTTTCTTTTCTTTTCTTTTCTTTTCTTTTCTTTTCTTTTCTTTTCTTTTCGGTAATGGAAGGTATTTATCTAGATTGAGGAGCAAGCGCTTGGCTACCGGGCCAAAAAGCAACTTCAAATATCTGAGCTCAACAAGCTCCCAAAGTAAGAGGATTTGATTCATTTTCTCTTTGATGTCACCCATGGATGCTGCGTGCCGAAACGCTCAGCTTGGTGATATTGAAGTCAACCGCCGCCTCGAATAATTCACAGGGCAGGGGGAAATGCATCATGCATTATCAGCTATTACATGTCATAGATTTCCTATTTGTCAGCCTACCCACCCTTAAAACACATAAAACTGGCCGTGAGCAACTTCCTGAGGCGCAGCTGCCTGAGATGCTGGGAATGGGGTGAAACCTGTGCTAAGGCACCCGGAGGTCACCCCGAGCAGCCCATGCGGTGGCATCATCTTTGGAATTCATTTTTTTCAGTTTTTTTTTTTGGATTATAATGAATGACACAACCATCGGCTCCAAGGGGGAGCCGTGTAATTTTCCACTCTCAGACAAAAAAAGCTGCCAAAAGGCAGAGCCTCCTGGGCTCTGCGTGGCCAGGGTTGGAAACTCCTCCGTGGGATTGCTCCATGGTGCTCGGCCTCAGACCTGGGCCACGTCCCCAGACATCAAGGAGCAGGAGCAGAGATGCAGCAGGTTGATGCCCTCAGTGCTTGCATCCCTCCAGCTCCGTTCCTGCAAGCCCCAGATGTCTGCTCCCTCTGCTGCACCGTTTCTGTACGTTCCAGCCCCAAAAAACCCTTTGGTGGTGTGTGGCCACTCTGGCTTTATCCAGAGACTGGATTTCAGTTGTACCCACTCCCCTTTGGTCCCACCAGCCCCACGCAGCCTGCTCTGTGCTCCAGCATTTTATTTTCACAGCAGAGCTAAGGTTTCCCTCTCTTATTCAGTTGCACGGAGATGAGATTACAGAGCAGGGGACTGGGGATGTTGAGGAGCCAGGAGGATCCTACAGAGTGTGGCTTCCTACAGCTGTGAAATCCACATTTATTCTTACTTTCTCCATTTTTCGGGGCAGGGGAAGGTGGTGGGACTGGACTATGGGATGGATCCTGCAATGCCCCATGGCTTTCCCAGGGCTCCCACCGCCGTGTGCCGCCTTCCATCAGCAAATAACCCACCCGGCCCTCGTCTGAGGGGCAGCTCGGCTCACTTAAAAGGCTTTTAAAAATATGACCAAGTTTCTTTACATTATTTAAAAGCCTCTTTAAAGAGCAGCTGCCTCCTATTAATACCGCTCAGGCCGATAATCTCTGCTCGGATCTATCTTTAGAGCGCTGCCAGCATAAATGGGGGCTGGAGGTGCAGAGCGAGGCAGCTGAAAACACAGCGGAGCCTCCTGGGAAGGAAAAGCAAAGAATACTCTGGCTTTTGGGGGTGGATTTCGAGAAATCAACCCTTTGGTTGCTCGCTTCATCCTTGGAAATGCCCCTTTCCCTCTTGGAAATGACCATTTCGCCTTTGGAAATGGCCATTTTTTTTTCTTGTGAGCCCGGAAAAGGGGCTTTTTTAAAGAAACTGGGCGTGAGTTTGCAGAGATGAGGCTTTTCCCAAAATCAGCCTCCGCTTCTGGGCTGGAATCAAGGCTGCTCCTCACGTCCAGGTGCCGGCCTTTGACGCAAGCGTGGCTTCAAAGGGGACCCTGCATGATCCTGCTCGCCGGTGTCAGCGCCGGGGGGGAAGGGGGCGAGCGGGATCAAAACTCTTGGACTTGCTTTTATTTCCTCTGCTTGCTTAATCGCTTCCTGACAGCCCCGGAGCTGCAGGGGAAACCCTTGGGAGCGATGCTGTGCAAGGGCTGACGCAGCTTTCTCCCTTTTCCCAGGAAGGGCTTTCAGCAGGGATTAGCACTGAGCTGTGGCTTTGCTCTTTGCCGTGATGCTCAAATCCCAGACTTTTTGAGATTTTTATCAATAAGCATCTTAAAATCAAATTCCAGTGAAGCTGGAAACCCAAAATGCTTCACCAGAGGAGAGCAGAGGGTGAACCAGCCCACCACCGAGCCTCTCCTTGCTTTGGCTGGGGTAGCTTTATCCCGACTTGGAGCGAATTGGGAGATTTGGGCATTTTGGGAGCTCAAACACAGCCAAAATTTGAGATGTGGAAAGTGGCAGAGAGCTGGTCCGTAACTCCCAGCTCTCCAGCTTCATCAAGAAGCTCACGCTGCTTTTACACCACCGACAGGCACGTCCGTGGCTGCTCATTCACTCCGCGTGCGAGGAGCTCATTACGGCATTAAAACAACATTTACAGCCCTGGTACGGGAGATGCCGCCTGCGTGACAAGCAGCCAGAGCACATCTCTGAGTACACATGTAATTTAGAAAACCACGGCATTATTCATCCCTTCGTATCGTGCCCATCAGCTGAACATGCGGGGATGCTGGAAAAGCTCAGGCACGTCGTGCCAGAGCCTGGCCACAAGTGGGCTGTGCCTCCCGGCCGGTGCCTGCTGGAAATTCAAGCTATAGGGAAGGGTTTTTTTGCTCTCTCTATGTCAAACAATGAAATTTGATATCGGTTTGAATACAGAAAGGGGTATTTGCTATTCTGATGTCAGAGAAAATGTGCAGGATTGGGTAGATGACCATGAAGCTGAGCCAGGTACCAACACATGCAGGATTTTTATGGCGTGAATGTGCCTTTTTAGCTGTGTTTGGCAGGGAGATTTGGGGGATACTCGTGGCTCCTGGTGGCACCACTGCAAGCAGAAAGGACTGGGGTGGTGGCTCTGGTCCTCTACAATGGAGTGGGGTTAGTGTTTAGGGCTGGCAAGGTCTCAGGTGGTGTTGATCTGCTCTTTCAGGCTCGCTGGATACCTGCGAGCTGAAAATCTGGGCTTTTTCCAAGCATCCAGAGCAGCCCCAAAGGGGAAAACCTGGGGCATTTGTGGAAAATTCCTCTGGATGCCGATCTTCCCCAAAGCACCGAGGGGCCTCAGGCAAAAAAGGTTTCTCCTCCTTGACTCCGGTGAGTGACTAACGATGGGGTGAGTGGCAGGCTCCGTGAACTCCAAACCCACCCCGAGGCAGAATCCGGCCGCACAATGCTGGGAGCAGAGCAGCACGCCTTTACACACCAGAGGAAAAACCAATATTGTCCTTCTGGTAATCTCATTTTTTCGGCCAGAACCTACCACTCCCCATCCTTAAGGGAAGTTTGCTCCCTGACCTGGGAATCCAGCTCCGGGGCTGGTGCATCTCCCCTGGGTGGATCTGCCCGGAGCCCTTTCCTCTGATGCAGCGATAAAAACCTCTGTAACTCCATCAATCAAACCCGTAATGGAGCCGGGGCGAGGGGCTCGCCGAGGGTCCCGTCCCCGTGTAAATGACGAGGAGGAAGGCGTTTGTGCGTCGTTGGGACGCTCTTGACTCACCGAGGGCAGCTCCACCTAGACCGTCACCGGTTTTTCCGCGAGCGAGTTGCCGGCTGCCGGCGGGGAATCTCTGCCCGTCTTCCCCTCTTCCTGAGGACAGTGCCTTTGCCCAGAGGAAGGAAAGATTTACCTCGGGCAGGAAAGATCCGTGGCTGCGTGGCAGGAGCGTGTCCTTCCTGGCCAGGACACAGCAGGAGGGGAAGGAAGGGGTTTTCTGTGTGAAAGTAGAGCAAAAAGGAGAAAGAGCCATGTTTGGGGTGAATTCATGGCTTTTTGGTCCATGGTAGGAGGCGGTGGGCAGGGAATCAGCCTCACTTGGGAGCCCTGAGCAGCATCAGAGTGCTAACCCCCATAGAACACCCTCATTCCTCCTTCTTCATTCAGATTATTAATTTTCTTTTAAAAATCAAATTTTTGGGGGCTCTTTTAGTCCCCACCCCATGGGGCCGTGCTCTTCCCCGTGGTCGTAGGGATAAAAACACATTTCAGAGAAGACCCAGGGGACCTCTTTTAGCCAATTAGCCCTGAACATGTGCTCGAAGCCTGCAGACGGCCACCTCATCCCTATGAAAATCGTAGCCAGGGAATAAAAGCGAGTCGAAGAAACACATGTGAAACCGTTAAGCAAACATCACCTCAGAAAATAGATTTTTTAAAATACGCCTGAAAAAAAAACTAAAAAAAAAAATAATCCTACCAGGCTGAATTATCGGCACAGTAATAAAAATAAATAGCTGGGATCTTTCTGCTTGTTCAGACTGCCTAAATTCCCCAGATGAGAGCAAAAATCGTGCTAGGACGACTGGCTGGGGATGGCTGATGATTTTATTGAGCCCGGCTGATTACTCGGAGCCAAGCAGCCCGCTGAGTGAGGAGCAGTGATTGGGTTTTGCAGCAAAAGAAATAAATAAATGCTCCGAGCCTGGAGGAGAAACAAAACCCCAAAGGAAAGTCGGAGGAACCAAACGGAATTTTCTCCAGTCTTGAGAATACGGAGAGCACGGCTTCCATAAAATGAATTTTTGCCTTTAAATAACTCCTAGGAGCTTCAGCATCCATCCCAGCTGGGGTGAAAAAGGAACGTGCACGTCCCAGGGACCGTCCCGTCTGGGTGCCCCCTGCTTCCCCATGGCCTGCCCTCCAACCTGAGCTACACTGGCATCCTCCTCTGCCAAAAAACGAGAGGCAAAGAAGAGCAAAATTAAAAAAATAATCCCATCCATGTGAAAATAATTCCCCCCCATGAGCTCCTGCAGGTTTTACTAGTTTTTCCAGCTGTTGGCTGGAATAAAACGCCTGTGCCTATCTCAGTTATTTTCTGCCTAAGGTTCTCCAACTCCTCTCAGTCATAGAGATGAGTGGGTTTTGCAGTAAAAGTTCCTTCTAATGCCAAGCTCGGCTTTTCAAGGAGAGACCCAGCCTTTTAAACATGTTTGTGCCCTGCGAGCAGTGAGGATGAGATGTCCTCTTGGAAAATGTATTGAACAAAAGTAATTTTTGTGACCTGTTTATTCTCTTAAAGATTATTTTCCGTAAGCTTTAGGTGCTGTGAATCCCTCCCTCCAAGCAGCCCATGGAGAGCTTGGGATTTCAAGGGGTTTGATCCAAAAAAAAAATCCATCACCAAAATTTTTGGCCATATTCTTTGCAAAAAAATACATTAAAATATTGATTGGCTTTGTGTAGCCTGAATGTGTGTTCCCCGCTTTATAACCCCAGAAAGCCTGCATCCATTTGCCTTCCTTTGGCTTTTTCCTTCTGCATCTCGCCCGTCTAACCTTGCACGATGGGAACGACCAGCACAGATTCAATTTGTTTGAACTTTGATTATATTTTTAGCATCCTACTTCACTTATTTTTTTTTTTTTAAAACTTCTTTCATATTCCCGGTTGCACTGGCTGAATCACGATGGCAAAGACAATGCCCTTTATTATATTGTGGAAGGTTTTTTTTTTTTTTTTTTTTTTTTTCTGCTTCTTTATTTTTCTAAGTTCACAGGAGGCAGGAAGTGGAGTCTGTTCCCAAATTTCGCTCCCAGCCGTTTTGTACGGTGTCATTTGAAGTGCCAAAGATCACACTCGTTCCCTCTTGCTCTTGGTCTTTCTCTCTCTCCCCTTTCTTAGAACAGCAAAGCAAGCAGGAAGGGTGAGGGCCAGGAAAATTTGAAGTGATTTTCCCCTTGTTTTGTAATGAAACTTAAAAAAAAAAAAAAAAGAAAGAAAAGGACAAGACAAGAACATCAGTCAATCATGTACTTTGGTCCTCGGCCAAATCAAATTAACTCCTGGGCTGTTTGTTCCATTTGAAGACGATAACCAGGACTTTAATGCACTCCGTTCTCCATCACCGAGCTGAGATTTCCTTTCCTAGGATCTGTTTTCTGCACAGACTTTCCACCACGGTGGCTGCTTTGATTAGACCCCTGCTGCTGGCAGGTTTTAAAATCAAAGCACTTGTTACTAGCGCTGGTCTAAACAGATCCCTTTTTATTTTTATTTTTTTGGTAACTCATGAGAAATAGTTGCATTTCCAAAATGGTGCTGCAGTTGGGGATGGCAAGGTAAAAATGTCCCATGAAATGAATTTTCCAACAATAATGATAATAATAAACTTCAAACAGTTTGATTATTTAAAAGCACGTCACTTGATTCATACTACCTGTTTTATGCACTGTATAAATGAATTATCACAGAATCACAGAACTGTAGGGGTTGGAAGGGACCTCGAAAGGTCATTATGGTCATTTTTAAGCTATAGGATTCATAAACCCTCCAAGAAGTCTTGAATTTGGGAGGAGAAAGGAAAATTTGTATTCTAACGCTGCACTTTCTTGTGGACCACAGGTGATCTTGCTTCGAACCGTGGTAGAGAGCTCATGTGTAATTCATGCCTCTCATTTTGGGCTTAAGATTTAGCACTGACGACTGTGTGCACTAATTTTTACTGATTTCTTTGAGCCCAGCCTGCCCTCACTTTCCAGCTAGGAAATGCTGCTGGTGCCCATTTTTGTCCATCAGGATTTGCTGTTTTGGGGGTAAGAAGAATTTGAAAAAAAAAAAACACAACTATTTTGCATGCCTGAATCACAGCCAAGCATCAGCAGGTGTGAGCCCCCCAGACTCTGCATGCTGCTGCTGTCCTTGTCTTTTTTGATTTCACTTTATTTTGTGAGCTGACCCCAGATTCAGGCTTGGTTCTGCCCCTTGCCTGGTGGCCCTGGTTTACCCAGCAAGTCTGCCAGCCTCGTAGGAAATGCTGAAATAGCAGGAAGCTCTCGGACAGAATTTCTAGTATAGTTTTCACAGAAAAGTCCAGATTTCCAAGGGAAAATTCCAGATTTCCAAGGGAAAATTCCAGATTTCCATACATTGGGGTGAAGTGCCCTGTGCCTGCAAATTCCTCAAATTCCCCAAGAACAATTTCATTTTACAGATGTGGTTTGCAAACGAGGCAGCCATACAGACCGAAATTCATGAACACTTCATGGGAATAATGCACTGTATTGACAGTAATTATTTATAGTGGTTATTAATGACAAAATAGCTGTGAACCTCAGCTCTTAAAAGTGTGGCATCTGTACTGCTTCCAAGGCTCTCTCTTTGCAAGAGCAGAAATGTCAACTGGCTTTGTTTCTAGCAATGTATAATTCACTGTTTATCCCTAATTTTTGGGGCAGTTTCTTTGGGTTCTTTGCAGCTTTGACTCCAGAAAACGGGGTGGGTGGGTTTGTTACTTAGCAGCTGGTGATTTACGGCTAGGTGAATAGGTGGATGTGATCAGAAAACGATTTGGGGATTTTTACTAATGGCAAACAAGTGGAAAATTCAGATGGTGTCACCCATTTCGAAGCCCCCTGGAAATTTTCAGGACCAAATGGTGCTTGTATATGGACTGGAACCCTATTTGTGTGCCTTTGGTAAGCCCAGCCGATGTGACACTCCGTTATGGATGTGATGCTGACATTTCTTAGCAATCCTTTTTTTTTGCTTTTGACATTTTCATTTGGGGAAAGGAGTTTATGAGAAACCCAGCTGAAGCGGCAGCACAGCCAAGTGCTTCAGAGGATGGAGTAATTGTTCTTTCCACCTTTTCCTGAGCAATTAACTCCTGCTGGACTAATGAAGCTCACCTGGAGTCAGGAACAGGGGCGCTTTCCAGACTTGTACCAACGAAGCAGATGTGGGGTGGTTTGTCCCCACCTGCAATTAACAGCAGTGAAGAGGAGCTCGAGGAAGCTCCAGCCCCCCAACATCTCATTAAGTAAGTGGTGTGTTGGCTCATCACGCTAAATTTGGAGCCCCAAGAGCTGGTTGTACCCAGCCTTTCTTTGCAGAGAAGCAGTTCCAGTTTTTGTAGGTTACTGTGACTTATTATAAGCTTAGCTTTTGACTGGAAAGAGGTTTTGAAAAAAAGAAAATTGAAAGTAATTTCTAAGTTGCTGAACAAAACAAGGAAGAAGAACAGATTTAATTATTTATTTTTTAATCCAGCTGTATTGCTAATACTTAGTCCTTGGTTCTCTTGAACAAGTCTGACTCTAACATGATGGGGAAAATGGTTTTCTTTCTTTCCTGAGGTGCTCAAGCTACGATGCTCAGTTGAAGGTGGGTGCAAGGACGTGCTAGTTGGGTAGTACCAGGATCAGTGGTCCCAGTAAGGCTCAAAGAAAGAGTCGGACACTGAAAACCCTTAAATTTGACATTTTATTTCATTGCAGAAGAAAATCCAACATAGGCCTCATTATGTTATGCATCTTTAATTATAAAAATAAGCAAAGAAAATAACTTGCATCTTTCTCATTACTATGATATGTTTCAAATAACCTTTATATGAACACACTGAGCTTTAAAAATGTAATTTAAACAATAAATAATGACATATACCAGATATGCTCACCGTTTATTCCAGTACTCAGCAAAAACAAAACAAAACAAAACAAAACAAACAACTCTCTCCCCCTTCTAAGTATCTTTAAATTATAAATACATAATGCAAATTTATAATGGCACAAAACATCTAAAGTGCAAACAAATCACAATGAGAATCATGCAAACATTTCTAGAGAAGCCCCTCCCCGCCCCCGAGAGAAATCATTTCTGCAGTGAACGCAAGATTAAAAAAATAAAGCATTAGAGATTAAATAAAGTGTGAAATAGCTGGACTTAATATTGAGAATGATTCCCCATCTCCAGGGGGATCTCTCCCCTAATTCGAGGCGTCCTTCCCAGGTGATGGGAAGCGCCTCCCCCACCTCCACGTCCCCCTTCCACTGCTAAGGGAGAGCTTTAAATGACCAGCTTAGGCTAGAAGGCAAAAGTTCAGCAAGGTGAACCCCAGACCCTTTGATTTTATGGCTCTGTGCTTGCAGCTCCCTTCCTAATTTAGCCTAGGGACCAAAGGGATGCCTTAAGCAGCTCAAAAATCTCATGGGCTCTCCAACACCGGGCATCTGGGGAGTCCCCAGGAGCTGCACCAGTGCAGGGAGGCAATAATTTGGTTTGCACAGAGGACTTTTACCTGTGCTAGCAGAGCGAATTGAACCGGGGAGTCATTTTCTGTCATCTTCCTACCCATGCTAAGGGGAAAACAAGCTTAAATTCCGACAGAAAAAATAAAATAAAATATGAGAACTCAAAAAGTTAGGGCCTAGCTTTTCTCCCCAGCCTCAACTCAACTTTGTAAAGCTTCTGTGGGTTTTCACAGCAGTGATGCACAGAGCAATGGGGAAGCCACGTGCTAATAGGAGCACCTCTTTTGGAAGTTGGGGCTCATACAAGTCCTCGGTGCACCCTGCTGGTGCGAGCCCATGGGGACGTGTGGCACCCAAAATTGGGAGCTGCTTTGCACAGCCCAGAGCCATCCAGGTGGCTGCTTGGGCTCTCAAGTCACATAAAGACCTTTTGGTAACCATCTTCCCAAATAGCCAAATGCACGTGATGCACAACACCCAGCAGATTGCCAAAATTTGTAACCCCCTCTCCCACGGGCGCCGCGCAAGGCGCGATGCTGCAGGGCGCAGAGCAGCACGTGCACGGCTCTGGGGTCGGTTCCCAAGCAAAAATCCAACCTTCAGGGTCAGGATATTCAAGGGGCCTTGGGTTTTCACCTTGCAAAACTTTACCGCATTGGATTCTACATACCTGACTGTGATTTAAGAGCGAGCAATATTGCATCTTGTTTGCCCTGGACTGCACGATTCAGAGTATTCAAAAACGAAACAAAACAAAAAAAAAACCCCAACCCTCTACCGTCAGCAACATTTTTTGCTGCTTACAATTTTCTGACAGCACTTTTGGGCTACATTTAATGAAGACAGCAATATCAGAAATGCTGCCACTGCATCTGGTTTCAATATATTAGCAGCAAGTTATTGTTTAAAGGCTTTGTGGTTTAAAAAAAAAAAAAAAAAAAGAAGTTATATTGCTTTAGATTTTGAAAAGAAAAATAGATACCTCCTTTATTAGCTCTCTAACTAGTTGAGCAAGAGTCATCCACTCCGCAGACGGACTCTAGCGGGATAGATTTGGAGCGTGGAACTGGCCTTGTTGATCTCGTGCCACAATGTGGCTTTTTTTTGGCTCGCCGAAGCCCGGCCAGGCTACTGTGCAGAGAGCGGCGTTTGGGGGAGGCCCCCAGCTACTGCTGCGGGACCGGCGGTCCTGTTCGCAGAGGCTGCAGAAGAGATGGATGGGAGGAAAGGCAGAGCCGAGAGCCTTAATGCGTGTGTCCTCTTAAAGGCAGGCACATTGTTTTACTGCTGAAGCTTAAGGGAATTTAAGGATTTTTTTTCCCCTGCCTTTCCCCACAAGTCCCCTTCCTAAGGGATGTTTTCCCCCGTGGCAGCTCTGAGATCCCAAAGCATCATCATCAGCCACCTGCTTCCCCAAGCAGCTCTCTGGCAGCGCTCATGCCCTGGGTACAGCTACGGTCTCACAGCAGGACTGGCCAGTCTGAACTCATTTATTTTATTTCCATTTTGCTTTTTTTTTTTTCATTTCACCTAAGAAGAGAGGTTTGTTCCTGGCCAAGTCTTAATTGTTTCTGTTCTAATCTTTGTCTCTCTTCCATTATAAAAAGGCCACAGAGTAGAAAGTGAACTCTTGAATATGACAGAGATACTGTTTCCAGGAAAGAAAAATAGCTAACTTACAAAACTAAGTTTATGCAATAAAGTTATTATATTCTGCTCCTTTAAAGCAGACTCTCATGGAATTTATGTACAGTACATGACAGATTTTAAAACTATTTATACCACAGTTAGAGCAAGACCTTTAATACTCTTGTCTTAAGACAGGGTTTGTTTTTGTTAGATTTCTTTTAAAGCTTTAGATAGTTAAATACAGTACATAGATGTTAGCTTTTAAATACAATGCAAGATTATGTAACCTTCTGACTAGCTTTAACCATAGACTGGCACCACTTTTAATCATTTCCATAGTACAAAATGTTCCTTTCCTGATTTGCTGTGTGTCGGGGGGGGGGGGCGTTTTAGCTCATTTTGCACTGAGGTGCCAGGTCCTGGTAACGAGGATCACCCACAGCTAGCGAGTTTGGTTAATCAACAGGTTAACAGAGCTGGATTGGAAGGATTAGGACTGCATGACACTAAGAGACCAGGAATATGACATTCATATTCGTCCATGGCCAGCACAGATTCATAACACGAATTCCACTGACATCTTTAGGATGTGCAATAGTTGTTAGTGCATCTATTGTCACCTACCAGCTTCCTACAAGCGAGAATCAGCTATTCTCCTTGGTGCCAAAGCTTCAGACTTCAACGGTGTTAGCGCTACAGTACATTTAGAGATCGGCGTCTGAAGGCCTGACTACTCTATGGTGCTATTTAAGACTAAAATCATTTGGGATATCTTTTTTTTTTTTTTTTTTTTTGTGGGGGAAAGAAAAGAGATGGAGACGTTTTGACGGCGGGAAAGCTGAGACACTGAACACAGACCCATGCAAAAGTTTGTTCGAGAGGAATAGAAAATATCCATGACTAAATCTAAAACCAGTTCCTAGTTGTTATTAAAACTAGCTACAGTACACTTGGTTTTGGGGTGCATTAACTCCTCTAGAAGAGAGACTTCAGCTTTGGTAGTGCTTAGCATCCCTTACACACCCGCGCGCGCTCCCCGCGGCGTTACGCGCTTTCGGCGGAGCTGCGTTTCGCGTGGGCCGGGCTGGACCCCTCACCTCGAAGGTTCCTGAAGTAGAGTTTTAGCTTCTGCGGCTCGGTGATGCGTCTCCGGGCGAAGTCCGTGCGCGGGTGGCCCTGGGCGCAGTGGTCTGTCTGCAGCAGGTGGAAGAGGCTTGCCATGTTGGGCCCGATCTTCTCCATCAGGCTGTCCTTGATGGTGCTGACTGTCTCCTCGTCGCACTCCAGCAAGCTCCTCACCAGCTTGTTGTAATACCTGCGTGAGAGTTGGTGTCTGTTACCCAAAGGCAGCTCCCAGCACGACCAAAGAAATAAAGTAAGAGGTGATCCGAAGCCAGGCGAACAGCCCGAGCAATAAAACTACGAGTTCCAAATTTTAAAATAATTTTAAATCCTACAGCCATAGGATTTAAAGTTCAAATTTAAAGTCCTAGAATCATAAAATCATCTAGGTTAGTGTGAGCTTGGAGATCTTTTCCAACCCTAATGATGATATGACTTTAAGTTCAACCATCAGCCTGAACTACTGAATCCCATCCCTAAAGCATGTCCCTTAGTGCCACAAAACCTGTTTTAAATTAATTTGACAGTGTTCAACGTGTGTATCCTCACTGCATCTAACAAATGCCCTGCTCCAGAGATGTTGTGCCCATGAGGTATGGAAGGAATACAACCGGCCACACTTCTAACACAGGGATCCTAAATGAGAGCTGCTCCAGCTCTGCAAGCTAAGGCTACAATGCCAAGCTGTGTTGGTGTAACACCAGTGGATTGGGAAATAGAAGAGAGCGAGGAGCTAAGTCGATGTAACTGGCTTATGTGTGCATTTTACTTTGCTAAGACCCGTGTTTCTAGATCCTTAGGAAGAAAAATAACCACATCTTTCCAACAGATAGTGCCGATCATCAGACAGGGTGATGAACTAAGCAAAGCACTGGTGGGGGCCAGGAGGACCCTTGCCACAAACGAATCCATCCCTGTGCTTCCCAGGACCCTTGAGGAGCTCTGGCTTCGTCCCCTGCCCTTCCTCTCCCTTCCCCTCCTGTAGCAAAGGGCTGGAGGAGGGAAAAGCAGGCTCAGACAGATGTGTGTGCTCCCTGGGCCAAATCATTAGGACAGACAACTGTCCCTTCCAGCAAGCTGACCGTGCCTGAAACCACCAGTGAGCACGTTATGCTCTCCCCTGTTCCCTGCCTGTTGCTGTAGTTTTGCCTTCCAGCAGCCTCGAGTGCAGGCTCTTTGCTCCAGAAAGGAGCCAGGAAATCGTGCTGATCTTTTTCCTCAGCCCTGCTTGAGCCTCCGCAGGGCCAAGGCAGGACCTGCCCTGCCCCACGTGCACGGAGCTCACCGTACAAGCGACCATCTCCCTAAGGAGAGAAAGTTGGGAAAAGAGGGGGGCCGTCCCATATTTGCCAGGCTACTTCTGCCTGAAAGGACAACAGGGAGCTTATTTTAAGCCTTTAAGGTCACCCTGACATTTTTCCACGGGAGCAGAGAAGAGAATAACCTGCAGGAGGAGGAGGGGAAGGAAGAGGGAAATGAGACTTCGCATTCAAACTCCTTTCCTACCTCACAGCTCCGGCCTTTGGAGCAGTCAGGGGAGGTCAGGTGAGGTTAAAAGTTTCTGCTGCACTCGAAGTACAAAAGGACCAGGCTTTGGCACACGGGAGCACGGCAGCGTTAAGGTCAGAGGCATGCACAGATGGTGAATACATCTGTGCAAACCACGCTCCCAGTTTAACCCAGTCCCAGGCTGGTAGGACACAAGGAAAAGATCCCCTCCACCGTCCTCCGTGCACCTCCTTTGTAAAACAGAGCCTGGTGCCTTTCATAGCTTCAACCTCACAGCTCGATAACGCCTTGCAGTAGCCAGACTGAGAGCAAAGGCAGCGAGGCTTTCCTCTGCTCCTGCCATGAGATTAAATCACAGGAAGATGCTATGACCTTTAACTACTTCCCCTCGGTGTCCCAGGCCAAGTGGCACATTCTTATTCTGTGGCTATGTTGGGACAGGGGCTGGGAAAGCAGGATGCTTTAGGAGACCTTAATGTAAACTATTAGCTGGGAAATCCTGCTGCTTTTGTTACTCAACATGTCATAATATCCTTTGGCTTCAAGGCGGGTTGGCGGCTGTGGGGGAGGAGTTCCCTGTGCCTCGGGAGAGAGCGGCTCTGGCTCGGGCTCGATCCTCCGGAGAGGAACGTCCCGAACACGTGCGACATCGCCGCAGCTCCCGCTGCGCCCTCCTGGCTCTGCTGTCCAAACACGTTCGCCCCAACGCCCCTGCAGCCCTGCCAAGGGCTGGTTCATCCCATGCCGTGAACCCCAGCTGCTCTTTCAGCCTGGAAACACCCAGCAATCCTCTCCCAGCATCGCTCGGGGGCAGAAGGGAAAGACAGCGGGAGAAGTAACCACATTTGACCTCCTGACTTGATGGAGAGTTCAGTTACATACTAATTCCCTCCTCGTCTACAGGATTTGCCTTCCTCCAAGTATAATTTTCTGGATATAATAGTCTACAAGAGAGTTTTTGTAATGAAATTATGCTGGTCGGAGATGCAGCATCTCTATACCACTGGCCTTCCTGGGGTAGGATAGGTCTGTAGGATTAAGATGCTTTCCATTAGGTCCAACAGCCACCCCAGAGGAGCTCCAGCCTTCACCGCAGCCAGCCAATGTGTTAAATTGCAGCTCGGTCTGTTTGCACTCAGATTCTAGAGCGTATTTACTCAAAGTGTTCAAAAAGATCCCTTTTATCCCAATCACAAGACTCAGCACTGATTGTTCCAGGATTTAGAAGAAGAAATCCCTGTCCTTGCAGCGTGACTGCACAGACTGCAGCAGCTCCCTGAAGCCTCTCTCTGTCCCTTGTCCTTGGAGGATGGGGACAGGGCAGTTCTGTGCTCAGATAAAACACCAGGGAGCAGCGTGACGTGCCCATTTCTGCAGGCAGCCTTTGCTATCAAGAAGAAACAGGGGTGAAAACAACCCTGAAAGAGGCCATGAAGAACACTAAACTATCCCTATAAATATGATCTACTGGATCATGGCAGAATAAGGTTATAGAGGAGCCCATCCACTGGTTCCTTTTCAGCCTTTCTAATTCTCTGTATTACCTCAATAATTCTGAGGGCAAGGGCTCACTCATTTGCCATAAACCCCAAGAAGATGGCCCCAATCTGAAGAAGAGAACAAAGCTGCAGTAGGTTGAGAAGCTCCTAAGTGGTCAATATGGCAATATAATCAAACTGGCTTGGTATTTAAAAGCTCTGTTTACCATTACGCTGCATTCAAACTCAAAGAACTAACATTTCAACCATCTCCAGGCTTTGAAGTGATGTATGTCCAGTTAATTTTACGATTCTCCCCTGGAGATGTTTATAAGTGTATTTACCAAAAAGAGAATCAGAAGAATGCTGGTAAAACTTAACAAGGATTTGAAAAGGCAGAAAGGATTACTTAGGCTAAGCTGTATTAGGACCTGTAAGAAGTTAGTCAACTCGGTTCCTCTCGTTTCCTTCCCTGTGCTTCACATTTGTGCATTTGATGCGTTTCAGCTGAGGAAAGCTCCACGTACCGGTTTGAGAACTGATTTGGAAGCTGGACGACCTCCGTGATTGCTTCAGGATTTCGTTTTGCGATGCCGCACATGTCCAGTTTGCTGTAGCACTCCTCTTGCACTTCGGAGATCATTCTTTGGAACGTGGAGCACCTCCGGATGGCGAGGAACACCTTGGACGTGACCCCATTTGCGATGCATTTCAAGCTTTCTTTCACAAAAGCTTTTCCCTGGAAACAGGAGATAAACCTTAAACTGCAACAAATTTCATAGAAAGGGATGTAATAACAGGTAACTCTGCTGTGGCTGTCTGCTATTAATTACCCTTGCTGCAATTACAGACCTCCTGGAGGTCCCTTAGCGAGCACGGCGGGGAATTGGACCCTAAATGCTGCAGCTTCAGTTGGGATGCATGAGGTCCACTGAGAACAGCCAGCTCTTGTTCCCAAAAGATTTAAGCACAGGAAGCCTTTGTGTGAGCAGCCCTAGGAGGGCCAGCACCAGAGATGGGCCAATCCTGCCCTCTGCGAGGTGGCTGGACCACTTGCTGCATACCAGGGGTTTAACACATCTGGCTCGCCAGAGCTTAAGATGCTCTAAGAGCTTTAAAGTTTGTCTTTGGGATCAAGCATGCAGGGAATAAGGTGTCTGCACATTTGGGGAAGAAAGTACGAAGAAAAAGGGCCTTTGGCAGAGCCGCAGTCCGCTGTTATTATCCTATTTACCCTGCTGTGAGTGCCTGCAGCTCCAGAGAGGCTGATCTGGCCGCACATTCCCAGGCCCAAAGACTTCCAATTCAAATCCCAGCCCTGTGCCAGGTCACACAGTCAGAAGACTTACTTTGTTAGAAGAACGTTTATATTTCCTCCTGAAGAGGAAACTTAGCTCTCCGCCCCACAGAACGCTCCCTGCCAAGTCCTCACACATAGCATCCAGTATGTGGAAAATGTAGTGCAGAAAATAGCCCTGAAGGATGCGTTTGTGGCCAAAACCCAAAATCCTGGCTCAGAGGAGTGGCCAGGCAGCAGGAAGGGCTGTAAGAAAGGAAGGGTTAAGCCTGCACTGAGCCCAGCTCTGTGAGGACAGAGAAATTAAGGCGTCCATTCAGCAAAGCCTTTACGCACGTGCTTTGGTGCTGCAGGACTTGTAAAAGCACTTTGCTGAACCGGGGCACGGCAAGGGAGCTCTAACGATTATTCCCATTCCCTTTATACTCGCGCCGTACCTGAGTGTCAAATTTAGCAGCACTGTACAGGAAGGACTTGCAGATGTCGTACATGCCATCCGTGTCGCACGTGGAGTTCTCCAGGCAGGCGAAGGCGCCGCAGCCCACCTGGAGGGCACTGTTCAGGCAGCGAACCACCTCGGCTGCAGAGAGAGGCACAGGCACAAGGTTACGCATGGATCGCTCCCCGACGCCTGGCTGATGAAGCCTTTCTCCATCAGAAAGCCAAGTCATGCTTAGCAGTAGCCCTACTGCTCCTCGGGGCTGGAGGGAGAGGGATCGAAGAGCAAAAGGCACGGCCAAGGTGAGCTAAGAACCTAAATCATGCACCAGCACATCAGTGGGAAATCAAGGAATGGAAAATGCAACTACCAACACCTCCCATCAGCTACGTAGACTAAAAGAAATGTGATGCCTGATAGTCTTTGGCTAGATGGAGACTTAGAGGTCCATCCCAACCTAATCCTGACCGTGTGCATCTACAGCTCCTCTAGAGAAGGCAGAAGCAGTGAGGATGGACCCATGAGGAATAACGGGCAGCGAGGTTGTCCCTGAGGTCTCAGAAGGAAGGTGAGGGTAGCTCAGCAGCATCTGGCTCCTAAACCACATTTGGAAATGAGACTGAAGTGATGGTGGTTACCAGTAAGCTAGCATGACATTGGGTCTTGCAGCATGGAAGCGCTGCTTTCACTAGCATTGGAAATATTTGCGGTGTTCCAAAAAGCGTAAAGTGTCTAGGAATAAGATCTTAGTTTGAGTGTTAATTGTCAGTACTGCAAAGGACCTGAATGAGGAATTTGGTGCTAAATACCAGCGTGGTACCCAGCAATTTGCAAGCATAGCCAAGACAGGTCAAAAAATTCCCAAAGAGAAGGGATATTTGGGCAGAGAAAGTTAAGGTAATGGAGATGACCATGCATAATTAACACCTTTGAGGCAGTCATTGGTCTGAACAGGAGGGTATCCATGTCATCCCATCTCTTTTCGTGCAGATAGTGTGCATTTTAACAATGAATCAGCAGTATTGCCACACGGTTGCCCTGAAGTTAGTAGGGATTAACCTTTTTTGGTAAGCTGAACATCTGTCCCCTTATGTGTCTGTGCAAGGCATATTCATTACTTTTGCAGCTCATGTTACGAGACATTCTTTAGGAAGAAATGCTAACCCGGTGTCTCCCATCAAGATCCTAGGTGTAGGAAAAGTGAGGATTTGTATTCAGTGGAAGAGAGCACACCTTATTAAGAACTAAGTTGTAGCCTAAAGACGGATCTCATAACTAGGATCTTTCCGGAGAAGAAAATTAAAAAAAAAAATCACCCAATTAACCCCTCCTTGTGCTCCGCTCTTCCTTACATGCCTAAAGGGAGAAATATTTGGTAAGATCATCCTCTCCCCAGTTCACAACCTCACCGTCACACAAGTCATTCCCATAATTATGTTTCCACAGGTTCAAATTATAACTTTGCTTTCAGCAGACTTAGTATGCATTAAGCTTTTATTGTTTTAGGCACAGTGCAATAGTGAGACCCTATGTTTCTATAGCAACCAAATACAAAAGGAAATTGAGCAAACACCCTAGTATAATGCTGCAGAGCCTTGCAGATCTAAAATAAGACATCTGTTAATGAGCTCCAAATTAGAGACCTAATATCTTTTCAGTATACTAGAAGACAGATTTTTAATTCCCATTGTTCAAGACAATGTGTGCAACTTATCTGAGCATCTATAGTGCACAAAGTAGAGACATCCAGTGCTGACTTGCCAGCAATTTTTTTATCTATTGTAAAAGCAAGTTTGCTAAATGTCACAAACGTATTTTTATGGTACCATCTAACTGATAGCAATCAGTTTTTGAAAATAAATGCTAGCAGTGGACAGTTTCTAGGTTACTGCATTCTTCAAAGTCGCGTATCTCTCTCCCCTTCTTTGAATAGGCAGATGTTTGGCAGAACAATGGTTCAGTCAAATTTCCACGGATTTTATCAACTTCCTAAAAAGCAAGGAATTTAACACCAAAGTATAATTGCCATGGGAGAAGAGAGAGATACATGCAGGCAGGAGGGGGGAAAAAGTACATGGAACTCATTTAGGAGATGGGGGAGGAGGAGGGAGAATGGATTACATCCTGCAAGCAGATCACACACCGGTTCCTTGACCCAGCTCCTGAAAGAAGAAGCTTTCTTCTCTGGCTATGCACCAATATCCTCCTGAACCAGTCCCTGAAATTAATACTTGCTCCTACCAGGCATTAAGTTTATAAGAGAAAAAAAAGGAAGAAAAAAAAAAAAAAGGAAGAAAAAAAAAAGGAGGAGGGAAGGGGGGAGGAAAAAGGAAAAATGAGCAGCAGAGATATCTGAGACAGTTGAACACATCGGGGCTGAGGCTCAAAGCCCTCTTTGCCGGCTGTTACCTGAGTTCTGGGCTGCAACCCTGGGTTTCCTGGGGCTCACAGAGTCATTCTGCTCAGCTTCGTAGGATGCGGACGCACTGATCACCAGCAGCAGCAGCAAACCAGACTTTAGGAGCATTCTCTGACAAGTTTCCGCTAAGTGTGGTTTTTTGGCTTTTCTTTTTTTTTTTTTTTTTGGTCTATGTGTGTGTGTGTGTGCGTGCGTGCGCGTCTCCTCTTCCACTTCGGCTTGAGCAAAGACGTGGAGCTGGATGTGCTGCCAAGGAGAGCGAGAGGAGTACGCCTGCTTGGGGACCACCGCCCGCTCTGCTTGGCCCCTCTGGCTCCTGCTCGCTGGGGACCAGGAGCAGCGCCGAGGGCTTTTATAGCTTTTATAGCCGCCCTTATCGGTCCCCCGCGGGCTGCCGAGCCAATCGCGAGGCGCTGGGCAGAGCCAATGGCAGACTGGACTCATTCAAGCCCCAGAAAACTGCAACTTCACAGGAAGAATATTTTCCAGCCAATTAAAAGTACCTGCCAAACAACAATCGCCCAAAAGTTAATCGTCGGCGAGGCAGTGGGAAAGGGAAAGAGGAGGGGGGGGGGGGGGGGGGAACTTCCCACGGTTAATTGAGCTCAAGGAAATGACAGGGCAGTCCTAAATCTTTCCCCCTCCCAAAATGATAATAATAATAATAATAATAATAATTAAAAAAAAATCACCTGCCCTTTTAAGAAAGGATATTTTCCCATCTGGTTAGCGGTGATCCCAGGGTTACGGCTGCTTGGCAGGGGTTTTTCCAGGCGGTGCATCCGATGGGGGCTTGCTGCAGCCTCGCTGCCCCGCACCTGAGCGCAGCCCCCAAAGGACATCCCCGCCTGCGTGCCAGCAGCAGGCATCACCCAGCGCCTGCCAGAGCGTGTGCTCGGCCCCAAACCCGCACACATACACACTGCTCCTCACGTAGGCACATGCAAATACCCCAAACCCTTCTTCCTCGCGCGCAGCATTCCTCGCCTTCCCCTCTCTTGCACAATTATGGTAATAAAATCACGCGTTCGTACCTCCGACCTCAGCACAGGCTTGCTCTTACTGCTCCGGAGTGAAGCTCGAGGAAGAATTTTTAGGTGTTTGGTGGTTTTCCTCTCCCCCCCTCCAGCTCAATTCTGTTTTTTTAGATTTCATAACGGGAGGAGGCACCCTAATGCCTGATTTAGTCCTCATTTTAATAGGCACATAATGAGGATTAACACACTACAGAACTGATTATCCTGTATAGCAGAGACAATTTAAGGCTCTGAGTATTTAAGGGATGAAAGTATAAGCAGTGGTATTAAGGCTTAGAGCTGAAATGAAATTGGGAAGGTGCACGGAGAAAGAAGATTTACAGACAAAAAAAAAAAGTTACAAATTCCTGCAGCTTAGGATAAGTCAAGGGATTTAGGTATCAAATATTACTGATTGGGGATGAGATGGCTTCTTCTGCATCTTGAGTGTGCTTGGTTCTCACTCAGCCATCCCCACGATCTTTTCTGTTGGAGAAAAAAAGACTCTCATCTCCGTGGTGCCAGGCAAGGAAACGCAGCCCGAGCAGATTCATAAATACATCCGTGGACACAAGTTGTGTTCGGCTCGGATGAGCCGATTCTACAAATCTGCATTAAGTGGAAGCGCAAAAAAACCCTCATCTCGTGGGCATTCATTCAGCTTTATGGGTGGCTAATTTTAAAAGTCAATAAGGAAGCAATTTAAAGAAAAACAGAAGTAGCCTCTTCCTTAGCAGGGCTGCAGAAGCAGTGCCCGCTGCTTTACCTCGTTCCTGTCCTTTTTTTGCCTAGGTTTGACAGCTCTGACCGTGACAACGGGACTGCTCTGGTTTCTTGCCCCATCCCTGGGCTGGGATTTCTTCTGAGAGGGAGCTGACAGCTCGGTTTGGGCTGTGCAGCCCTATCCGTGTTGGCATATTTGGTGTCAGCTTCAATTGGAATAGGAGCAGGAGCGAGGTTGTACTCCTGCCTTGGGGTCAAAATAACAGCTGTGCCAGATGTTCCAAGAACACTCAAAAAGCACTGAAACAGAAGGGTTTCGGGTTTCGTCTCAGTTTTGTGACACTGAGCCAATTTAATTAAATAAAAAAAAAAAAAAGAAGGAGAAGAAAAAAAAAAAAAAAAACAGCCCTGCAAAAGCACTGTGGTTTCTCTACTTAATAGGACCAGTCCAGTTTGCAAGTGAGAATAATCCCATAGGGTTTGATTCTGATTAAATCAAAAGCAACTCTGGCATTGACTTCAATGGGGGATGAATCACCATTCTATCTAAGTCCTGTTTGGAGTGGAAGCATTGCATTTTCCACAAAATTGAATTTCAAACTCAAAGCCCAAATCCTCCACCCCTTCCCCCCCAAGGTGAACATTCCTACTTGTCTTTCTGAATGCTTCAATCTGAACTGAAATCGTTTGCAAAACAAAACAGGTTGTCCTGGCCCTCTGAGCACGTATACATCCTGATCTGAGTCCAAGTGCAAGGAAAAATTAGAAGGTAGCAAGTAGTTCCTATAGATACCAAAATCCTTCCAGCACATTTGCTGTTCTTCCTCCTAGCATTAATCCAGGGCTGATTGACTCTATTAGGGCCACGCATGGTAGCTGGAGTGTTTGTACCTGCTGTAGGGTTTTTTTAAAGCAACCAGTTCTGATTGTGAACTGCAATAAAAGAAGATTAACTGTAAGATGAGGCTCAGGTCGGTAATGGGAACAGGCACTACCACACAGTGTGATACACTGGCTCAGGACACGTGCAAACATTACAGTATCAGAAAAAGCGTTATCAAGTCTCCACAAAGCCCCCGGGAAGGCAGCACCTTTATTACTGCTTTCAGAAATTTGGAAAATGAATTTGAGAGCAGAGAACCCACACGGAGCTGCTGTCAAATTTGGCGGCGGACTTGTACCAGCACATTTACAGGCGAGGTATTTGTGTCCTTTTGTACCGGAGTGTATTTGCATTAGCTATTTTGTATATTGAAGGCAACAAGTACTGAAAAATCCCCCTGTAACTCCCGTTCTGCTCTCACCGTGTGATGACAGAGGGGCTTGGCTTCTCTCTTGCACTCAGGCTTTTAAGGGAAGAAGAAACAACCAGCCCAGGAGTCCTAAAACTCCTCAAATATTGATGGTTTTCTTACTCCAGGGTCACATCTCCAGGACTCTTGCTAGAAGGTCTAGGGGCACAAGAAGAATACCCACTATGGAATAAGATGTTCCCTAAAAATCTTCATTCCTCCTGTTCTCAGTTATAGCTGGCCTGGACCCTTGAGATATCACCAGGAGAGAAAAAAAGCCCCCAGATAAATAAAATAAAATAAAATAAAATAAAATAAAATAAAATAAAATAAAATAAAATAAAATAAAATAAAATAAAATAAAATAAAATAAAATAAAATAAAAGCAGGTCCTACTATTCATTGCTAAAGGTTCAGCATAACCTGCTGGAGGGATTTTCTCCTTAGCCTCCTTGTCAGGTTAAATGCTGCCCTGAAGTAGTAGGGTTTCTGTCCCAAACCTTTGTTTTCCGGTTGATACATGTAAAGGGAGAAAAAAAAAAAAAAAAAAAAAGACTAAAAGAAAAAAAGGCACTGCTAGCCCTGAGTGAACCAGCCTCTTCTCGCTGTTTCCATTCAAGGGCTCCTATTAAACTGAACAGCACACACCATTGTGCCTCTGCAAGCCTATTCCCAAGGTGTTAAGATTTTCGCCCAACCTCGCGAAGAAATAGAGGGGGGAGAGAGGAGGAAGTGAAGCAGGGAAATAAAGGAGGGGAACCCAAAGTCAATAACCCTCCCTCTCCGCGCTCAGCTGCTCCCTGCCTGGAAGCTGCTGGCAGGGCAGGGCCCCCCCTGTTTGCCATTGTGTAACTCAACCCCTGTCCCCCCCCCTGTCCCCGGCACGGGACCCCCTCCATCCGCTGCACTCCGGAGGGACGTGAGCGACGGCGTCACCTCGGGTGTTAGCCACGCTCCGCCGCGTCGTCCCCGCACGTCTGCTCCTCCCCGGCAAAGGCTTGCCGACACTTTGGCACACACGTACGCAGCCACCCCACCCTTTCCTCGCGGCTCGCTGCAGCTGGCTCGGCCGAGGAGCACCAGGGCTGGATGCAGGGAGCCGCAATTCGGAGCTTCGTGCGGAGACGAGACCGCGGCCGGCACGGGGCAGAGCGCCGAACCGCATGGGATGTACCGAGCGCCTTCCGAGGATGAAACCCGTGCCGTCTCGAGGCCTTGACGGCTCGCCAGCCACCCGTGCACATCCTGCTGGACCAGCTCCTCAGCAGGTGCACATTAGTATAACCGCCGAATTCAATATTCGCCATTATTCCGATGCGTCACCACACGCTGTCTGGATGCGATATTCCCCGGCGTGGGGTTATAAACCAGGAGTAGCTTCAATTACACTGACAGTATAAAAGCAAAGCAAGGGAGAGGCTAAGCAGAACCTTTTAATTTGCTTAGCCCAAATGAATAACCCCGGCTGCACCGGAGTAAGTGATGTCAGAACTTGTTCCAAGAGGCAGGATCCAATTTGAGTTACCTGGGTGTCTGCCCCAACAAAGCCACTTGGAGCCGTCTCCAGGCTTTGGCCTTCGCTCCACAAACCTGGCAATGAGAAGAACAAAAAAAAAAAACAACAAAAAACCTTGCTCAAAATTTTCCTATTAAACAAAGGGATTTAATACCTCCGGTTTATATGCAAAAAGTCAGGATAGGCTTAATTGTGTCGTGACCGCTGTTTGTTTAAGGTGCGATTGTTTAATGCCCAACACAAGGCTGCAGCTATTGTCTTCTGCTGCCTTCGAGTTAATTGCAGACATAAATGAGACCAAGTTAAAGGTCTTCTCATGTTACTGCACTACATGATTTATTCACTTTGCACAATTTGATTTTTTTTTTTTTTAATAAAAGCATTAAGTATTTTAGTGTATTTCTGCTAGGCTTGTTCCGTATCTTGTAAATGCAACGCATGACGAAAAGCGATTATTAATAATAACCCGGCATTACTTGTAATCCCGTGCTCTAAATCCTGACTGCCTGCTTCAATGGGATTTTGATTAAGCCCAAATGTGCATCACGTACCGGAGACATAAAGAACTTTCAGCACTCAATTTGTGGTGCCTTGCCCCGGTCTTCTCGGTGAAAAAAACCCCTCTGTGGAAGGTAAAACCAGCCCTTTGAAGGCTTTGCTGTGGCAGGCTGACAGCTTTACTCCGCTCTAACCAACCACCGATTATCACCGGCTTGGACTGGATTTGTACCTGGAACTCAGAGCCAGGGTTATTTTAATCCTCCCAGCCAGCAGGTAGATGTGCTAGTCCCGGTCCAAGCCCTAAAGCTACCCAAGAGGAGTTACAGAAGTGGGACGTGGCCCACGGAGGCGAGGAAGTTGCATTTACACGTGGCGATACGCTTTGGCAGGTTACCCCACCTCATGCAGATGAGTAATGGGGTTTGGAGGATGCAAATGGAGACGGAGAGCCAGGTTTTGCACACAGCAGCAGAGCTGCTCACCTCAAGTCAGAGCAACCAGAGCTCAAGAGATGCTGGCACAGTGGAAGGGAGGGGGGAAAACCCCAAATTTTGGAGTGGTCGGACACCCATCACGTCTACTTCCCCCCGCAGCCAGCAGCTCAGCAGGAGGGTGAGCCAAAACCCAAAGTTCTTTTGACCCCAGCAAGTGTTAATCCCAATTTTGATAGTGAGGGGCTCCGGGCAAGACCTTAATTTGGGGATGCTCTCCATGGGACTCCCAGCCTGCCACGGAGTCAACCCCCCAGCCTCGCCGCCAGTATTTCCCTCCCCCTGCTCCAGAGCCTGATGACACCAGCAAATATCCAAATAGCTTCTTGCAAAGGCTTGCCTTAACCAGAAAGAGGATCTCTCATTAAAGCATAAAATTAAACACTTCAGAACAAAGATATCGGCACATTAATATGGAGATTCTGCCTCCCCCCCCCCCCCCTTCATCAAAATGCATTAGCCCTTCATGTGCAATTTGCATTGGAAAGCGTAGGAGCCACATAGCATTAACAGCTGTGAAATTGGTGTCATTCTTAAAGGTTAAAATAAACCCAGCTATTCTCTAAAGCTGCCAAGCATTTCTTTGCAAGATCTATGGCCAGAGCCTTCATGAATCATGAATTTGCTTTTTTTTTTTTTTTTTTCTTCTTCTTTCTCTCGTGTGTGCTGTGGAAGGATCCTTGTGAAGATCTTTCCCCTGCTTACAGGCAGGCAAGAGCATTCCCTGCTCAGCCTCTCGCAGGGTGTCCTCAGCACTAGGTGTGAAATAAGGCAGGCAGGAATCTGCCAGCAATATACGTTTCAATTTGCACAACAGCTTTTTTTTTTTTTTTTTTTTTTTTGTTTTGTTAAAGAAATAAAGGGAATGACATGGCAGCATTCTCACTTTACTCTTGAGAAAGTCTCTTGAAACTTTTCTAGCCAATAGTTACTGGAATTTGTTTTGCAAGAGTGTCATTTTGTATTTTTTCTTTTTATTACCGTAACAAGTTACAGATCCTAAAGTTAGTATATTAAACATTCTGGTTACTCTACTGACAAGAACATTTAACATGGGAATCATTCTTTCCCCGTGATTTTCAGAAGCTAGAAAAATTATTCTCATGGAAAAACTATTAATTGCCAAGCCCTAAATAACACAGTGTCTTGTTAAATAAGAGGAGCTGAGTGAGTAGAGCGTAATTCAAAACATATAGGAGCAAATGGGAAAGCTCCCATGGGGATTACGGCTCTGGAGCCCATGCCAGAGGCTGACTTGCAGCCGATGCAAGCTCAGGGCTGCAGAGGTCCCTTGGAATCACTGTGCCTCCAGGATCTGGGGCTAGTCGAAGCTCAGACCCCTGGATGCTCCTTGTCCTGGTCCCAGGTGGAAGCCAGGAGAGTTTTCCTTGTCTTCCCTGAGGTTCCACATCCTCAGTACAGACCCTTGTGCTCCTTGTAGGGCTCCTGGTAGAAACACCCAGCTCAGCGATGGTCTTGGAAAGAGAGACATCCCCCATACCCTCACCAACCGAGGATTCAAGCACAATGACTGCGTTTCGTTGCCCTTGGGAGCTTTATCACTTAATTTTTGTTGTGCTAACTCGAGGGCAAGGCAGCACCATCCTCCTCTTTGCTCCCAACCCCGTATGGAGATGAGCGGGGCTGCTTTGCCTACCAAGTCCCGCTCGCCATGCAAAACCCCAGCAGCATCCGGAGCGTAGCATGACTTCCAGTTCAGCCAGGAGGTTAAATCCAAGCAGCAACAGGCCTCGAACAGTTTGTTCCCAACCCTGCTCTGCCTGCCGCCCTCCGCGGCGCGTGCTCTCCTCCCCATCTGCTGCTTTGGATGTTAAACCCTGCACGTTGCTGAACGAGTAGGGCTGCGAGGAGTCGCGTGTGTTGTCTGGCTGAAGTTCGCTGCGGGTTGGCCTCCAGGGGAGACGCAGATGAACTCAGCAGCACACTTTGGGCGGCGAGAAGGGCTGGGTAGTGTCAAGAAACAAGTCAGCATCTCCAGCCCCTTGCCTGCCACCTCCTCCAGCAGGTACGGCGCGAGCAGCGTTGTCCCTGCCGCTCACACCTCCTGCCAGCGAGCAGGAAAAAGAAGCAGGGAGCTCTGAATAATGTATTGTGGCTTCCAAGCTGATTCCTTTTTTTTTTTTTTTTTTTTTTTCTTCTCTCCCCCATCCTCTTTTTTGATCAAAACTGAACTTAAAATAGAAGAGGAAAAGGGCTTGCATAAATATCTGACAGCTGCTCCGAGCTTTCTCGCTAGCGCAGTAAGCAGCAGAACAGCGAAGAACCTGATTTTTTAGCTTAGTCAGAGAACCTGTTTTGGCCCCTTTATTAGGATTAGAGACTGGAGAAGGTGCTAGCAAAGCAGCTAGCGGAGGGAGGTCTGGGGACATAAGTGTCTTAAAAGAGACCACAATCTGGGGAGCAGACCGAATGAAAGGGAAAAGGATAAAGGACACTAAGGGGGGTGACAATGGAAAAGCTGATCTGAGGCTGTCCCCTCACTGGGAGGAGGCCATGGGAAATTTCACCTCCACCCAGTTCCTAACGGGGCACGCAGTGATGCAGGAGAGGTCGCAGCTCCGTGCTTTTAAAACAGGCTTTTGCCCTTTTCATACCACTCATCACAAGGGAGAGGGTGGAGGATTTTCCAGGACAGAGCTTCAAACATCCCCATCTCCCCCACAAAACTCAATGCCAGGGCAAACAGGTGAAATTTAGGGTGCGTGAAAAGGCGGAGAGAGAAGAGGTGGGATTTTAAGGGATTGTGAACGGTCCTTTCTCAGTCACAATCCCAACACCTATGGCCCCAATTTTTCAGCAGCTCCTTCCAAACCAGCTATGGGAAAGCAGAGACATCACTAAACGGGACAATCAATTTGCACGGGAGATAACAGCCTGGACGGCAGCACGTTATCTTCTGAGAGAACAATCCCTTTGTAGTCCTAAATTGAGATTCATCTTCCAGATTGCAGTTGCATCAGATGGAAACTAAAACCAGAGCAGCCACAAATTGATTGTCTTTTCTAATTGTCGCTTATCTGGTGTTCAGCCCTAAGAATATGCATCGTAAAGGCCTCATACGAAGTGGGAATTTGCTCCAGCCAGCACATTGAAAGATTTGGCCAGGGATTCCTGGTTGACATCTGCCAGCACGGAACAGCAGCTTTGTCAATCACAAACACCTAAAGGCATTTTTTTTTCTGGGAAACTCCACTGTCTAAGCTGAGAGTTTTAATTCTAAACAGAACAAAGGAGTTCTTTTATCCCCTTGAAAGTGTTGGGAAACTGATACAGGCACTTATAAGGCCTGATCCACAAGTGGATGGTGGATATCAAGCAGCTAACGTCTCAGCTAGAACACAGAACAAAAAAATCAGGATTTGGGTCCTGCTCTGCCTGTACTAAATGAGCCAGGATAGGATAATAATGGCCACAATCCTCATTTCAATATTAGCAGAATTTAATCTTGCATGCTTTTCATTCAAAACTTAAGACTGGGCTCTATGTAAAACAAAAAGCCCCCTCTCTTCCCCCCCAAAAAAATAACCAACCCTCCAAAAAAATCCCAAACCCATTAACTTAATTAAAAAACAATGGAATTTATGAAGCCTGCTGTGATTTTCAAATCCATCCTTGGTAATTTTAGCCTGATTTAACAAGGTGACATTTCCACAAACGCACTGCATATGCATAGGCGTGAGCACATTTCTGATCATTTTAATTCTCTGGGCACCTTCAGCTGCGTCTGATGGAGGCATAAATGCCTCAGAGTTCCCCATCACCCCAGCTTTGTGAAAAATAACTTGCAAACAAGGACAGTTGTTAGAAGACAACCCTAAAAACCCCCTCCACTCAAATCCTACAGCATCTGAGCACCCCACACTGGATACCAGAGACTCCAGGGGGAAGAAGGGGGAAGGGAGAGAAGGGAGATGTCAAATGCCCCAATTGTGGGAAAAGCTTCAATCGCAATTAACAATTGCCCACAAGACACAAATCTGTGGGAAACCAGGCTTTGTTAATCCCTGTGCTCAAGGAAATACTTATTTGTACCCTGAGGAAGGGGCCCGCTTCCTGCCAGCTGCCTTCCCACTTAAGGGACCTGGGTGGGTGTCTGCAGGCCCTGCGTGCACCATGGCAGCATCCAGCCACTCACTGAGATCTAAATATTTAAGACCTGGCCGGACATGATACACCAGTAATCCGAAGCTTGGTCTCTTGTGATATTTAAGACATGGCTGGACAAAGCCTGAGAAAAGTGGAAGCCAACCTGTGCTATTCAGAAGGGCGGGCTGAATGAGTGGATAGATTTTACCGGTTTCATCCTCATTCTTCCACCTTTTGGCCAATTTATCTGGAAAGTACCATTCTTCCCCCAATACACCCTGTCCTTCACCAGAGTAATCATACATCCCAGCTGGTGGCAGCTCTGTGAAAGCTCTGATGTTGCACATTGCTCTAGCTGGGGAGCTACCAAGGGGTCTATAAGATGACGGTGACCCCTGGATAGCTACTGGGCACCTAATCCAAATTGTTTGCCAAATCTTTGAAAAGCTTTAAGCAATTTTATACCAGAAAGCTCCTGCTTTCTCAGCTGAGATTGTCTCTCCTTATGGAGAACTTATGCTGGCTGACAGGTATTTGCAGGTATTATTTTGAGGGATTTCAGAGCTATGCTGAAGCCTCTGAATTACCACATGGCTTTCATATGAGAAAAAGGAGCATGGAGTAATAAGGGAAAAATGCTTAAATCTTTTCCAGAAATCACAGGCAAGAATTGTGGTCTCACTTTGAAATACTCACCATGCCTGAATCAAGGGTAGCAAAGACATCCCAAAGCTCCAGGGTGAAGACCAACCTGTTAATAGCCCTTCACAGACAACTAGAGGGGTGGGTGCACCAATGTCATACTCGAGTCCATGTCACAGAAACCAAAAATCACTTCTTTGGGGCAATTATGCTTTTGGGGCTACTGGAGCAACAGTGTAGCCCAAAGTAGTGAACAATAGGGGAAAAAAAAAATCAAGGCAGGAAGCTTTTGAGAATGCTCTAGTTCTAAAAATAGCCTGGAGTTTTGGTTATTTTAGTGTACAATGCCACCAGGCAGCCAGCTCACACAGCAAAATCTGCAAACTCATTCCCTTCACACCAGCTCTGCACTTCAGCGTGGCTTCCGGGAATAAAAGTGCAAATTTGGGCAAGGATGCAAAGAATGCAGAGTTGCTCAGCTACTCTGGTTATGAGAAGCAGTGGAAGGCCCTAATACAGGCACAGAATCCCATCTAAATATATAGACAGAAACTGAGAATAGCCTGCGACAGCCCTGCTCCGAAAGCCCACTCCAAGCTCTCGGAAAGCCTCCCTGACTTCAGCAGGCTTTGGGTCATGCCCTGTCCATACCGAAGGGCATGTTAAATTGGGTTTACAATAGCCCTTTTCCATCCGAGCTGTCCGACGGGCAGGCAACGCCTCCAGGAACCTATTGACTTTTTTCTTTTTTTTTCTTTTTTTTTTTCAGAGGCTACGAGAATAAAATTACAATTTGGAACTGAAATCGCCGCCGTGGCTGTGATGGAGACCAGTGCTATTTAGGGATTAGATTAACACAGAGACTTTATGAAGCATCAGCTGTATGGCCGCTGTGAGTGAATCAGCAGGCTGTTAGCCTGGGGACCAACTGTTAATTGAAAAGGGGGGCAGGGAGGGGGAAGGAAGGCTGGAGTTTCATATCTAACAGTTAAATACATTTCAGTCGCTGGTCCAAACTGTTCAAAGGATTTGCCAGACTTGTGCTTGCCTTCCCATCCCCCCTGCAGCCGCTCAGCCTCAGCTTCCTCATTAAAAAGGCTGAATAGAGCCGCATTTTTTTTTTTTTTTAAGCACTTTTCTCCTTGCAAAGGCAGTAGCAGCCCTGGCATCCAGGCAACCCTGCTCCCTTCCCAAATTCATCTGCAGGGTCTTTACCTGCATGGTAGAAAGCTTCTCGTCGTAGCAAAATTGATCATTTTTGGGTGGGTGGAGCGGGTGCTGCAGCCCGGCAGCTGTAAAATACATCTTAACACCTCTGGATACCACGGGACCTGGCACAGGCTGAGCACAGGTGTCCTCGGCAGAATTAAATAACACAAAATCTGCTCGTTTACACTCATCGAGACACTGCCGTGCAGGGGAGCTGTACTCCCTGCACACCCTGCCCATTTTTAGGGGAAGAAAATAGGTGACAGCACAGGACAGCGCACGGCCAGAGCTCCATCAGGTATCCTCTGAGCGACCTATTCAGTATCAGAAAGCATTTAACACAAAAAGTTTTGTCATCTGTTAAACAAGGTGAGTTTTCCAGCACAGTTACGGGTAGAAACAAGAGGCACGAGAACAGGCTGTGAATTTCTGGGCAAGAGATGCCTTGCATAAAGTTTTTCTTGCAATATATTATGTAGCTGCCTGAAGTCTCTATGGGTTATATTAGAGCCCTAGACAGTTGTCTGACAAATTCCTGGTAAACAAAGAAGACAAAGCTGGAACTCAAGCTATGTGCGAGTCTATTTATGTTTGTTAGTTGCAAGTTATTTCTTCAGTAAATGATTCCTGCTTAAGAAACATACAGATTTTTAGTTCAACATGCCTGCAACGAAGTGCCTCTGTGCCCTTGCTCAGAAAAAACAATCGTCATTTCCCAGCTTATGTTGGTCAGATCCAGCCTTTCTCATACATCAGAGGTTTAAAATGCATCTTCAAGAGATTTTATCTGCAACGGCTTCTTTTTTTTTCTTCCTTTTTTTTTTTTTTTTTTTTAAATAAAAGAGGCCTAACCAGGAGTTACTGCACCGAACATGTTTCCAGGAAATTGGAAGCACTCATCACTACAAAGTTAATCTCTCCAAGCATAACTCACTTCCAACTACGTTATTACACAAATGAACACTACGATGGACAGCAGCTTTTGAGAAATACACATACATAAGCTATGTGATATGGTAAGCACATGGTGCTGTTGGACATGCAATAAAATTTGATTTTACCCTATTTACATTCACATGCTGGTTCGGTTTGCCTTTTTATTTCTAAGAGAATAAATACAAGCCAAACTGACGAGTTCATTTTAACCACAGAGTGCAAAACATGAACACAAGAAATAAAAAGGACAGTGTCTCTTCTCCCCCCAGCACCGTTGAGTGTATTTAATTTGTGAAGGTTCATAAACTTTGTTCAAGGGGAACCTTCTGCCCATTTTTTACAGAGGGAAAAACTGATGGACAGAGATAACCAGAACTTGATGAGGTCTGAGGCATCTTGCCCCTTGAATGATCACCTGTAGATGAAAATCCCTTCCTAGAGGCATGACCAGAACCTCAAATCCCCACTGCTCCCCTATTTCACCACCACATCCCTCTTTCTGCCAGCACAGGAACATCGCTCCGGCATCCCAACTTCTCCTCTCCTTCCCCCCTCGCCCTCCTGACAGTGCTGCTTATTGCTCTGGAAGCCCCAGCTGCTTCGCCCTTATCAATTCCAAAATCATCTTCGGTGACATTA
Source organism: Netta rufina (assembly GCF_964035555.1). Lineage (NCBI taxonomy): Eukaryota > Metazoa > Chordata > Aves > Anseriformes > Anatidae > Netta > Netta rufina. The sequence goes on along the minus strand of NC_140151.1, from coordinate 3,994,112 downwards.
TAACAAAGCTGTTTGCCTTTGCATCCTCGAGCATATACGATGCAACCCCTCCCACACGCGCTTTTGTTCCGAGCCAGCCGATAGCTGGGAGGGGAGGCAGCACTTCAGCCTCCCACCCAGAGCGTTTCTGTGGTCCCAGCTTCCGCACAACATAACGGCATGAAAGGAGCAGGGAGGCAGCTCTGCTCCCTGCCTCTGCTCTCAAAGGCTCAGCGACTCTTGTGTCAGCAGAGCTGTGGTAAGCCACATGCCGCTGCTTCAGTTCAAAGCATCGTTCCCGGGAGGATGGCCAGCAACATCCCAAATTGAAACCACATACTTGATAGCGAGCACCCTAATCAGCCTCATCTCAAACTTAGCACATATTAGCTCATTAAAAAAAAAAAAAAGAGAAAAACTGTGTGAATCCAACCGGGATCCTTTCTTTGGAACCCAGCTCAGCAGGTAGTTTGGTGCATGCTTAGCTTCATCATCGGGTGCAAACCAACTGCTTCCCAAGGGCCAGGCTCACAGCACAGCAGATCCTGATTTCCACCAGCCTTTAGGCTCTGGAGAGTCCAGGTCCTTCTCTGGACGATGCTCACATCGTGAAAGGTCTCTCTGCACGTGTCCTCCCTCTTGGGTAGGGCAGATTTTGGCAGGCAGGCCACCAAGCAGTGCATGTGTAGCTCATTAAAGCCAGAGCCTTTTTCACCTAATCAGTTCTAGAAGTTTTTGAAACAAAACATAAAAGCCCTCTTCGTTTTTATCTCAGGTCTTACGGAAACGTGCCAACAAAGGACAAAACACAGGTGGGGTACAACAAGCTCTCCAAGGAATGATTTCTGCTTTATGCGATGCTTCTTAATGGAGCCAAGCGATGCAGACACACCACGCTACACGTTGCCCTCTCCCCTTCAACAAATTTGGGCTGGAGCTGAGCTCTCCAGTCCCTGGATGCTGGCACGGCAGCAACCTGAGTGCATTTCCTCCATGCAGAAGCGAGAGGGGCTCGGAGGGGCTGCGTGGCGACATGGGAGGTAGAAACACACCAGCTGTGAATTTGAATGGAGCTGCTTTGCAAGAGAGCAGAACGCTGCTGCTATATTTGGCTAGTCCCTGAGAGATTTTGCTGGGAAGGAGCATCTGTTTCATTTGATGCGGTGCCCATCACCCCCTAAACGACAGCATCTTGCAACCAGCCATCACCAAGAGCAGTACGAGAGGGGACAACCTGTTGCCAGCCTAAGGGGGGTGGCTGGGGGCTGCCTCTCAGAGGACAGGGACGTTCATGGCAAGATGGGGATGCTCAGGTTTGGTTCACCATAAACACCCCTTCCTACCTGAGCTGGAGGGCTCACAGCAAGACAAAATGACACGCTGCATCACACCCACCAGGCAGGGTGGAAAGCACTGAGCTGTGCCTTATTCTTCACCCGGACAAAGACGTGACCTAACAGCAAAACCTGTTTTTCCATTAGCTTCATGTTGTGATGAACGTGTGAGCGATACCGTCCCCTGCTCTACCTATTTCATCTTGGGGCCGATCCAAGGTGCTAAGTGTCTTTAAATTACAGCAGAGAAGAAAGGAGCAGGCAGCCACCTACAGAAACCTGATAGCCGCCTGCTGTAGCTGTAAACCACGTCCACACGCAGCTCTCCCTCCCCAGAGGCCACAGGTTTGTCCTTTCCATTCACCTCATGCTTCCCCCACCTCCAAAATTCATCCAAAAGAGCAGAACCAGTGCAAGGACCAGACTTTTCGGAGCATCCAAATTGAAGTATCCTTGTTTCCGAAGGCTTTCTGTAGATCCAATACTTGCTACGATCACTGCATGGATTTCAGCATAAAACCACTGTTCTGCCACAAAACTGAGAATTACAAAGCAATGTCATGCTGCCTGAGCCCAAGGCAACATTTGGGAGCCCAGAAGGGCATTTTGGGGCTATCACACTGTTCATGGATAGAAATAGAGCAGCGTGAGCAGAAGGGACATGTCCTAAAGCACCACAGGCTTGGAGGTCCCACGCAGGGCGGTCGCGGCACAGTAATACCTACACGCTCACCGCAGCTGGGGCTGGCCATCCCATGCTGGTCCCAAAACACAGCTCGGCGGGGGAATCAGGGCGAGAGCGAGCCGCTTCCTCCCAATAGATGGCAGCAATGCATGGAGACACGGGCGCTTCTCCCAGCCTTCGCCCAGCCTCAGCCCCAGGTGAGCGGCCGGGCGCAGGACACGGCCTCCGCTTGCGAGGCAGAGGCCAAGAAGAGGCTGGCCACCAGACCCCGCTGCCTTCCCTCCCGAGCTGCTGCTCCTCCTTCGGGCTTTGTGCCTTGAATGCGAGCCTCTTCCTCTCCCCAGCCCTCCCGTCGCTCTCATCCTGCTCCGTCCTCCGCGACTTTTGTTCGGCGGTGGAGGCTACGAAACGCCGGCCGGGGACGAGGCCGTCGTGGCGAGCACAAGCACTAGATGTACTCTGAAAATAGACCATGTCAATGGAGCTGGGGTTTTCTTGCTAAGTGTCCCTAATCGAACTCTTTGTGACTTAATCACGCTTTTGGCAGCGGCAGGAGAAACAAGCAATGAATCAAGTTATTGTATTTCCTGGATTTTTACTCCGCTATTGTAGTGTGCGACCCCAGTGAATATGCCGACTCCGCTTCTTCCCTCGGGTTAATTCCTCCAGCCCTCTGAGCCCAGCCAAAAGTTTTTTTTTTTTTTTTTGAAAGAGGAGTTTCGCTACCACTATGCAGTATATAATGGTTGAAAAATCTCATCTAGGACTTAAATCTCTGCAGGAGGAACAGGGGCAAGAGCAGAAAGGGAAAACGGAAAAGGTTCAGACATGTTGCAAGCCGGGAAACTGGGGAAAGAAAAAGCAGTAAGAAGTTGCTTTACAAATACAGGCCTCCTACTTTGTTAACACGTTTAAGTAATGTTAATTGCAGTGCACTGCAGTATAAAGAGGCATTTGTAATTGATTAATCTATGTTTGCCATTTTCTAATTAAAGAGAAAAGAAACCCTAATTATTCCACTCTGTACTAGGCAGCGGAACAGTCATTATGGAATAAGCAATTTTCCCTCCTCAGACACTGGGCTCCCCTATTCTCCCACGTTACATAAAACCCTCGCCACACAACGCTGCCTGCAGCACGGCCGATTTCTGCTTGTTAGGCACTACCGGCGGCGCTGGGCTTCACAGCATCCCACTGTGCAGGAGCAGGGGGAGAGGGCTGCGAGCTTCAGTTCAAGCTCCAGACCTAGACAGGATGATTGCGTGAGGTTTTCCAGCCCCTCCTCATCTCTATAATTAAATCAGAGGGAATGATGGATTTTGGGACCCACTCCCATCACTGCAGGTAGATTGGAAAGAAATTGAGAGGGTCATTACAAATAAAAAAGTGTGTGCCCTAATAGAGGGTCTGGGTCAGGTGGGTAGAGATGACATTAAGCTTGAGCTGCTGCTGCTTTGTTCTGCATCATTTCACCAATAGATAAAGGCAGAAATGGCATTTGCTGTCCCCAGGGTGGAAATCACAACCTGTGGTCCAGGGCGATGGAGCCAGTCCCAGCTGCTGTCGTAGCTCCTGACTCTCTCCCAAGAAAAAAACACCCAGCCTGAGTCCAGCTCCCTGTCCTGACCCCTCTGAACAGCTCCACGTCCTCTCCCATCCCCCTTTTTGCACCCCAAACTACTGTGATCCTCTCCCCCTTGCTTGGGGAGGTCAGTCTGTGGTCCCAGAGGTGCAGAAAGGGGAAAAGCCTCCAGGAATATTGGAGGTGCTGAGTCTCTCCTTACCCCAAAAGGTTGATATCTACAGTAAAGTTGAGGAAGACAAATTCAGAGCTAGGTACATTATTTCAGTGATGTAGACGCTAGCTGATGGAGAAAGCTGCAAGAAGAACAAGTTCTCCTCTCCTCGGCTTAAATAAGGCAGGCTGGAACATTGTAATTTGGAAGACATGCTGGTGATATGGTGCCTGCTGATAAACCCTACACCGTTGCCTGACTTGAGAAGCTGGCAAAATTACAATATGCTCATTTGCTGCAATCACACACCTGCCACACAAGCTGTGGGCATTTCAGCACACATCTCCAGGAATGGTGAACCCACACTGCTGTGCACCTGTAGCACAGGTAATGGGACTGGCTGATTTTATTCAAGTTTTTCTGTCCTTGGATCCTGTAAAGGCCCTGCTGGTGCTGAGGGGACGATGCTGATCACGCACCACCCAGCTCAGAGCAGAGTTTGGAGCTCTTGCTGCAGAGGTATTGTGGGGTTGGGCTGTAACTTTTAAACTTTTCTTGATTTTTTTTTTAAAAAAAGCTTTGAGAGAAAAAATATTTCATAATTAGACTCATTATTCCAAGATATTGTTGAAGACACGTAGGAGGATTTTTAAAAAGAGCTTAGACATGAATAAAGATAAAGAATATGCAGTTTTAAGCCAGGCAAGGGTTTAAAAGGGAACATAAAACCCTCATGCTTCAAATTGAGACCCATTTTTAATAATTGGGGGCTGAGAGGAGTACTATTTTCTGCCAAGCACCAATGTTCTCCTCCTTGCTAGCACATCTTAACTGGTAGAAGAAAGTTGTTGTCAATCTCACACGGAATCATTATTCCCAGCCTCAAAGCAGACCCAATGCAATGGCTTACATTACACAAAAAGCACAGAAGTGACAGAATGGGAGGGTTTTAAAGTAAAGCTCTTTCAGGGCAGATGAATAAAACATGGCGAGGCTAAGTTTCTGCCCCTTGGCTGGAGCAGATCCTAAAAAAATAATAAAAAATAATAAAAAAAAAGGAAAAAAAAAAAAAAGATGCTAGAAGTGCAGGTAGATGACAAGAATGGAATCAGCGCAGGGTTAGCACTCAGCTTTTCCTGTGTTGGTATAGCAGAGGTCCCAAATAATTGCAGGTATCCTTTGTGCTAGGTGCTGTACAACCCCCTAGACATTGCTGATAAGATTATTTTGTTAATTACAATAAAATGAGCTACATGAGCATAGGAGGTGCTGTTGCCTCCAAGATAGAAGCGGCCAGTTCAGGCACAGAGAGATTGAAGATCCAGTTCCCTGTATCCATACATGTGTATTTAATTTTAAGCATGAGTAATCCTTTAAATCACAGACTTTAAGGAACCACTCATGCTTAAAATTAAGCACACATGTGCGTGCTTGCAGGGTCAGGCCTGGAAGATGGTTTGCCTCAGTTTCCACCTGTTAGGGGAGAGTCCCTTTTCACGTTGCCATTTTGGCTATTTGGCCCCATTTCAGCTCCGTCCTGCAGCACCTAGACCTGTGTGGCACAGCAGTTAGGACATGCTGCTCCTTGTGTTGGGGCTTGAGAGGTTCCTTTTATACAAGTAATACAATTAGTCCATTATCAGCAATCTCCTGAAGAGGCAAAAAAAAAAAAAAAAGTAAAATTGAAAATGCAGAGAGTAAATCAAATAGAGACTCTGCCATTCTGATTCAGTGCCAAGGGAGCTCAGAGGTGAATTTTCACCCTCCCATCAGCTGGATTTGGCCATGTCATGGATAGATGAAGCCCATGGCATCTCCTCATAGACCAGGGAAACCAGGAAAATAAAAATTTCCTGCCGATGCCAGCCAAAGGTCTCCTTGGGGAAGAGGCATCAGAGGGACATTGGAAGCCCCTTGGGCCAACACCATGGGGGTGTTGGTGGGTCCCCCAACCTTTCTCAGAGGACAGATAAAAGGTATCAGGGTTAGTCCTCAGATGAACAATTACTTGCTTTTAAGTGGCAGGGGAGACTTTGGTTGGAAAGCTCCTGTTCTGTATCTGTGACGGCATGCCTGAGAACAGAAGCAAGATTGCCGCTTTGTTGCCTTATTTTGCTGAGTTACAGACCCTTCAAATAAATAATTCCAGATATGACCTACTCCTGGAGCTCCCTGCCCTGCTGATAACACAGCTGACATCTCCTCTAATGACTAAAACAGTCCTTTATCATCTCGGGCTGTTATTATTACCTGCCTTCTCTTCAGGAGCAGGCTTACAATGTTCCTGTGATTAAGATACACATATTTCATAATCCGAGGCACACTCTTATTCTGGCAAATGTAGTATCTGAAGACCAGCCAGCCCATTAACTGTACATTTATGGTTAACTAAATTTGGATAAAGGACTTATTTGAACTGAAAATTGAATTTTATTTGTTCCCAAACTGAGCCAATGTTTGCATGGAAACAAAAATATCCTGTAAATGATACACCAGAATATTCGCACTGCAAAAGTCACAGCTAGCTCCACATTACGCAGCAGCCACAGGACTATAAATATTCATACAGTTCACAATCAGTATTTCAGAGCAAGACACAAGCAAATCGGCAAGACATTATGAGATCCATGGCCTATTTCTAGCTGTGCTACACAATGTCGGGCAATTTATATAATTTTTGTGCCCCTGTTTTTCCTACCTTTCCTCTGTCCATCTTGCCTATTCTTAGTTGAAGCTGCTCAAGAGAAAAAAAATGTATTACAACAGTTCTTAGAGATCCCACCTGAGCTCAGGGCTAAATTATACCAGACCTCAGAGAAGGCAGCAACCAACAGAAGCACCACAGGCAGCCAGGACAACCAACCAAGACCATAAACAAGTTGGTGTTTTTTTTTTTTGGAAACCACCTCTTTCCTTGTGTGAATCAAACCAAAGACTCAAAGACACAATCAGCTAGCAAATCAGATGCACCTGAAAACCTCAGACAGAGCTTTGCATATCACCAAAAACCACTCTGGGCAGTTGCTTTTGATGGCCTACCATTTTCTTTAGAATAAAAAGATGAGCAATAATGAAAATTACAAAATGACCAAAAAGAAACAAACAAAAAACTTACCACTTAGAGGGAATATAAGCCCATAGGAACCAGCTGGCAAACTGCTCCCCCAGCAGAAACACATTTTCTCTCTTTCCCGTCCCAATTTAAAGGGCCTGAGGGCAGGTAAACAGTGAAATGCAACTCAGGCTTGATTTTTATTTCTGTAATAAAAATAATAAAAATGAAAATAATAAAATGGGAAATTCTAAACCTCATAGATCTTCATTTCAGTGCATCTTGTGAGACTATAAATTGTTACTTTGCTCAGGGAGTACAAGACAAGTTGGAGTATGACAGATAGATGGCTAACAAATCTGGGGAATGTAAATAGAGGAAGAACACTACATAATAACAGGGTGTATTGGTAAGGAAGACCGTGGATATGTTTTCCCATATGATGCTTGCTTTAGTGTTTAGGTACATGCACGTGGGCACTCCTCTGGTCTACTGAGGTGTTTCACTGATCCTGGACTTGGTTTTCTTTATGGACACTGCCATGGCCTGCCCTCAGCACATTCCTCAAAGGGGAAGGACAGGAGATCTGCCAGTGGATGTGCCTCCAGTCTTCCTAGATGAGGTTGTGCTTTGACCTCCGGATGAAATGCTTCTGAACATCATTAGAAGGGCAATAGCATCATCCCAGCACCAAGCCAGCACTGGATATGTAGCAAGTGATGTGTGATGGAATTTCATTCTCGTTCTGTGCCCAACTGGTCCTTTTTACTCTGCTCACTATTGGAGACTCTCAGCCAGTCCTTGCCTTCTCCCCATGCCAAACATAGGATGCAGGAACGAGGGGGAGAAATAACAGAACTACTGTCCTTTCAGTGATTTAGAGAAAGAGTGAAACTGTTGAAATCCTCCCATTGTTAAGCAGGTGATTCATCCCTTACCTGTCATCACATTCAATTTCAGGAGGATTTTCTCCTCCTCTGCCTTTACGCTCAATCCGACAGGCTGGGAGCCCTCCTGAGCAGATGTAATCCCCAGGTACAGCAGTGCGAGCGGCTGCTCCCAGCAGGATCTGTCCATGACTCTGTTTCATAGCCCTGAAATGTCACCAGAACATAGTTCTTTGCAGAGGGAACTAAATGAAGGAAACCACCAAGAATTTGGCTCCACATTATCACCCAAATCACTAGTAAATTATCTACTTTGTTTTAAGAAAGAAGTACTTGGAGCAAAGAAAGACAAGGAAGTTCATCCAAACCCTTGATCTGAATCCCCTTTGGGCACAATAAAAATATGTTCTGGCTTTCTATTCCTTTATAGATTGTAGGCAATGAAAGCTTCAAGTTCACCAACCCTCCACAGTGCTTGGCTTCAATCAGCATAGATGGTATCTGGGGCTTTTGGAAAAAAATTAAAAGGGTTGGAAGATGTCTGCAGCTCTGACACGATTATTTATGGGCCTTCAATGAGCGTTGGCTGGAAAAATAATCAAGAGTGGGAAGTGAGGGGAAAAAAACAAGACAATGAAGCTCAAAAGGCTTCATTTTGCTAATACAGAACCCCACAAAACTAATGGGGCTTCTGGCCCTCTGTAGGCATCCACAGGGTTCGCTGCAAGATCATTGTAAGAATTTAAATGTACAAACAGAGACAGGGCTCATTTTCGACCTCAAACAAAACAAAATAAAACATAAATCATCGATCATATTGGGAGTAACAGTCACTTGAGGCATCCTGGCTTAAAGCCTTGTGCCTGCATGGGTACAAACCTCTAAGTTTCAGTGCACAGGTGCTTCGTAGCCTGAAATGATAGAAAAGGGTCTATCAGCCAAAGAGCTGAAATTAGCCTTCTGCTCAGCAAGAGAATACGCAGGGGAGAAGACAGACCTGCATTTTCCCATATTTTGGGGCAGTCAGAGGTTTTGCCAGGCCAGTGCAGTCCCTAATGAGCAGCACAGAAAGTCTGAACAACCGCAGTGCCCAGCAGAAGCTCCAACTAAATCAGGGCTGAAGGGGGACAGGCAGAGCCTTGTGCTCTTCTTCTCCCCAGAGATGCATCTACCCATGGAGAGAACAGCATCCAGAACAGTAGAAGGCAACTTTCCACAGTCTCCAAGCATATTACTGGTGGAGAAACTATTAAAAAAAGCAGATTTATGGCCTCTGCTCCAGCAGCCCTTTGGTGATTTCTTGTTGAGTCGCACACAAATGTGCTCTGAGACCTGCGGGAGCGCTTGGAGCAGCCTCCGGTGTTGGTGAGGCTGAGCACGGAGAGCAGCACAGCCCAAGGTGGAGTAACAGTAGCTGAAGCTACTACGGGTTAGGATCCTAGAGCCTACGGAGAAGGTGGGGCTGAGAGCCCTTCCAGAGAACTGAGCAGGCTTTGGCAAGATAAACAAACAGTAGTTATTCACTTCTCGGGAGAGACTTAAACGGGATTCAAGAGTTTTCTCATGGCTCCACAAACAACTGTCTTTATCCAGAGCTCATCTCTGTGTCAAACTGAGGTTTCTTCTCTCCCCCCGCCCCTCCCTCCCCGACATGTTGAAAGAAGAAGTGAAAAGGTTACACATTTATCTTATTTCTTCGTCTCCCAGGACTTGTCTTTACTTTTCTCCTATTTCCTTAATGCAGGGGGAGAGAAGGAGAGAGAGAGAAAAAGGAAACAAAAAAGTTCTCCATGGAGAATTCAATTCAGCAGAATTACACTGCTCTTACGTCCGCTTCGAGGCTCTCTCCCACGCACAGCCTGTGGCTTCCAGCACAATATCTGCACAGCCCCAGCACTGTGTCAGCTTTGATAAGAGCCCCTGTGTAATCAGTGCAGTACCAGTTATCCGGCTACAATACTGTATGATTTCCTCTTGTGGCTTCTTCATTCCTGTTTATAATTAAAGAAGGACTTCTTGCCATGCCAAAGGCTATATAAAAATAAGTAATAAGTAATAAAGCGATGGCACGGATCCAAGAGCTTGCTGCTGCCGCTCTTGTTCTTGCAACATGGTAATATCCAGCAGTGGTTAATAGCATTAAGGTTCTGGGCTTTGATTAGACTATTTGCTTTTAGCAGTTACAGGAGGATGCAGCCAGCCTAGGTGAAGAAAAGGGCTGATGTGGTTTAGGATTACTGGATATTTAGCCTTTATATTTAGCAAAAAGTTGGATCATTTGCTGGGCTATCTTGACGGCATTGTGTTCACTCTGCGGCAATCAAGTTGGCCTAAAGTCATAAGCAGGGCAGGTGGTTAGAAGCTCAACCCTGGAGCCAGAACTTGTTCCATCCATTAATTATTTGTGTTGGATAATTAGCACGAGCGCTATGGAAATCGTGGCCCCATTGTGTAAATACATATGGTGCCCCCAAGAGCTTCAGATTTAAATAGCCAAGAGAGACAATGGGCAAATTAGCCAGTGCTACACAACAGGTCATCAGAGCCAGCGGTCCCACCCGACTTCCCATTTTCCAGGACAAAGTGTTCTCTTCATTAGCCCATGCGACTTCAAAGTGCTGCAACTCACAGCCCCGCTTAAAAATTCCTTATCTCCCTCCAAGTGCCTTCAGTCTCTGTCTCTTAGCCCAAAGAATGAAGGGATAAGGAGGAGGTGTCCCAAGCCATGCTATTTCTTTAACCTTGCTTGCGGGTGAAGCTTGTGGGAGAAGCTCCTTCACAAACCAAACAGCCTTGCTCTGTTGCATGTGGGAGAGAAATTCTCTTCCTAACCATGTACATTTGTGGGGCGTAGCTATTGAGCAATGCACTGTTATGTATTCTGACTTCTTAAGTAACTTCTGAAGGCTTTGTGAAATCAGCACAGGGCTGGGGATGGCGGACACCCAGGCAGTCACTTCTCCAGGGACACTGCAGGTGTTGCCATTTTGCAGGGGAGGGTCTAAAAATGGAAGGAGTGGATTATTTAGGGTCCTGGATGAGTTAGCACCATAACCACAAGACCATTTGACTGCATTCAGCACCCTCTTGCTAAGGGAACCATGCTCAGAACAGGCACAGGACAGGACTTATCTAAGCAGTACTAAAGACCATTTAAAACGCTTGTGTTAAAAACTCAGGGAGGTTTCTGCACCTGTCTCTAGCATGTTTTATCTGCTGACCTCACTGGGATGAACTCGCTCGGGGAGTAGCAAAGGTTCCCAAACAAAGGCTCCTACCCATTCCGATTACACATGAAAAACATCGCTCCCCGTCACTCTGAGTCACTCCTCGGCTGCTGAGCCAAGCCTAACCAAACCCCACCAGCCCAACAGCCTGGGGAGGGGGTTCCCTGCCTTTGATATCTTTGGCTAGAAACAGTCTTCCCCTTTCTCACACCTGAGAAAACATTCTGCAAAGAGTCGCCTTTCCTTTCGCTTTGCTGCTGTCTTGAAGACTCCCTTTTCTTCCTTTACTGACTCTGCTTTCCTTAATAAGAATGTAAATACGGTGCAGCTGTGCAACTACGAGACTCTCAAAATACTTAATAAAGATGGATCAGTTAAACTTACAATCCTGCATGAGGCAGAGAGGCATGAAAGTGCTTCTTGGAGCCATCTTCTATTGCTATGAAGAACCTTTCCTCATGCACTGTAGGCATCATCTATTTTACTGGGAGTCCTCAAATTTCGCCCGTCTCAGCTGGTACCCTCCTCTGATGGAGGCTCCCTTACAAACGCTGAATATGGCCACCAGAAAAAAAGGTACTTTCTAGGTACACTCCCCTTTTAAAAGAAATTACAGTCATCTGGGGTGAACGGCAGGCAGAAGGGACTGGATGAGACTGGTAACAGTTTGGATCATGCCTTTAGGATGGCTCTTATTTTATTACCATTATTATCCCTCTACTTCAGTGTTTAGGAGGCTCTGGAGTATCAGGTTGCTTAGAAAAGTTTCCATTATTAGGCCTGATTTTCTACTCATTTAGGAAGACACAATGCTGAAATTGTTGGAGCTGCATTACTGTAAATCCTTCTGGAAGCTCAATTCAAAGCCCATTGTGGTTACGGCCTCAGCCATTCAAGCACTCTGCCTTAGACCAGAGGTGTGATGTGTATCTGTCCTGGCTTCTTCTTAAAGGACTTTGAAGCCCTAACTGGCAGCTTGTTTAGTGTCTTTGATTCATCCTGGTGCTCACGTGCTCAGCACCACACCAGTTAACCACGTTCCCCTTGGTGCAGAGCTGGAAATGGGGCTGTTCTCTGCCCTTGGCAGATCTCGTGGGGAAGCTGTCAGGACAGGCTGTTTCTAATTTCTCCACTTTGAGTAAGACTTGCTACTCCAGCGTATCCAGCTTGGGCTGAGAAGATAGATGCTAGCCACAGAGCCTCCCTTTTGTGGTTTCCCAAATGTTTTGGTTTGAGACTCCTTTTTCCCCCCTCTCCCTGCAAAGACTCAATTTTATTCCGGAGATATGGAAATCTGCAGTGCAAGCTCCTTAAAGTACCAGATAGTTTTTGGTGGTGTTGGTGGTAGAACAGAACAGATCCTTACTGGTTTGACTGAAGTTTTCCCAACTTAAGCCTGCCACAAATATGCAGTTGCCTTCCTGCAAGAATGATCTAAACAAGAGTGGACATGTGGATGCGGCTACTCAACGCCCCAGCCAAACAGAGGGCTTATTCACTGGTAAATCACAACCAGAAGTTACATACCTGGTTGCCCACTTCTCATTTGTGTTTACTCTCCACTTCTCTCCCTGCCACAGGCCAGGCAATGGTCAGATCCAAACCTCATTGAAATGAAGAGGAATCGTTCCCCTGTTTTCACTGCCCTTTGGGATACCGTGTGTTTTTTTAACCAGCTATTTTATTATGTTTGCCATCTTAACTTTAAGAATCCGGCACATCCTTGAAAGAGGCTGTTTTAATGAAAATAACAGGCTAAAGCTCCAGGTGGGATTTATCCATCACATGGATTTACACAGGCCATAGTACCTGGCATCTGACACGCCAGCGTTTAGCCGTATCTATCCTCAAATCACCCAAACTAAGGCTATGAACACCCTGCTGCCTGGAATTTCCTCCAAGACCAGCTTGAGGTCAAATTTGCTCCCTGTCCTCATTGCTTACCTGTTGCTCACCTTCCTATCTGGTTCTGGGGTGTCTCAGCAGCTCTGCCTGGGTGGAAAAGCCTCAGCAACACCTTTGCACTGCCCCTCAAATTCTTCTTGTGGTTCTGAGCAGTTGAAGCGAGTGAGGTTGTATCGTGATCTCCTGCAGATTTTCTCAGTTTAGTTCCTCCTAAGAATAAAAAGGATGCAAAGATGAGTTATGGGAAAATGAACTGCCTGAAATGACAGAGAGCATGTGAGTTACTGGGCTTGGAAGAAACCTGCTCCCGAGCTTTCTATTGCCACTAAAATTTCGACAAAACCAGAGAGTTTTGGCAGACAAAGAAGTCCAATGGTATATCTTTGTTCAAAATGAGAAGTGATACTGTAGGGCTGTAATAGCCTTTCTAACAGGACAAGCTCTGCAAGGAAACACAATGAAAGCTGTGTTAGATCAAGCTGCAGTCTCCCCTTAGGCATTTTGAGTAATGTAAAGGTAAAGACACGTTCCTGTCTTTTTGACCATGTTCCTTTAAATCCCATCCAGCTGTGCAGATAAAGATGATTTATGGAACATTTCACTACTAATATCACTTATCTCGTATTCCAAGAGATGATGACATGTTATCTTAAGCCTTTTTTCGTACCTGATCACTGTGTCTTCCAAACAGATGAACTAATGAAAAGGTTGAGGCTGATGGATATGTGCAATAAGCAGATGGGTCACAGAAGTGTAGAAAAAGCAATAATGCAAGAGCACAGGCTGCAATTTTCTACTTTGATTCAGGAAGATACAGATTTTATTCAAAAAAAATCAGGAATTGCCTGGAACAAGAAGAGCAAATGGGTTTGTCACCACTTGCACTGCTTAGTAACAGGATTTCAGAAAGATTAGAGGCTTGACTCCCTTTATCATGAAATGCCTTTATCGTGTATCTGGTTTCAACAACTGTGTTTGCAGTGAAGATGAAACTAAGTGTTACTGACCAGAAGGAAACGGAGTAATTATCAGGACTATCAAATCTGGGCCTTGAGCAAGTGCAAATAAAATCTGAACAGCTGCTACATTAACTCTGACTACAGCACAGGTATTTTTTATCTTGCTCTAGCATGCAATACTTATCATGAACTGAGAGGAGATGAATGGACATAAGACAAATCTGACTCTTCAGCACAAGTGAGGTGGGCCAGGAAGGCCTGTTTAATTCTTTTGTTATTAAACATGAAGCAAAGTGCCACTTATATATCACAGGCACACAAATGAATTACAGCTTCCTCTGGCATGATAATAAAAGAATCTAAATCACAACAAGGTCCTGTCTTAAGAAGTGCCTTTATGTTTCATATGTGATGTGACAAATTGCTTCAAGTGACACAATGTCAAAGTGCTAGTTAATTTGATGAGCTTAAATTATATTCTATAGAGGAAGAATCCATGTTCTTATACATCAGATTTTTTTATATAGTATCTCCTATGGGAAAAGCCTCATATAAAAGAAACCTACTTGTGTCTGGCTTTTATTATTTATTGAACAATGCTCCATTGAGTCTCAGATCCTCTCCAGACAGCTCATAAACAAGGCCTGTAGTGCAAAGTTTAGACAAGGACAAAGATTTCTGAACTCTTAAGCATAACACAAAGCTCTGTGATTACCCACACCGGAAGGAATGGACGGAGCTGGAATTTATAAAAGAGAAATGCAAGAAATGCAAAGATATTTTTCTGAAGAAAAAAAAGTCAGATTTCTATGAAAACTTCAGTTGCATGCTTTCTTCCCTCTGTACCATGCTCTTTGTACACTTGTTCCAGAAGTGTTTCTAATGAACTTATTAACTATTAGTTGTTCCAGAACTTCTTGCCCTGAGGAACACCCAGCATTTTTTTTTTGGATCAGCACCCAATTTTTCTTAGACCTTTGGTTGAAAGCTCTACCTACTTAAAATGCACATTAACAAGGAGCGTTTTGTGCAGTTTGGGACTTACAAGCTAATATAAAAAAGGGCCATGGTTCAAGCAAAAGGTTTTCTGGAGTACCACCTTGTTTCCCTGTGGCCTGTAGTGCTAGAGAAAGCTTGAAATAGTATTTCTGCTGGACTATCTCTCCGGCAGTTCATGTGAAATCAAACTGTGATCATAACAAAATCAATGTCATTCAAGCTTCAAATCATGCCCTCACTTTCCTGGGGGCATGGTGGGGCTGGCTTCACCTCCCTTTCACTTTGGGGCCTTACGAAGCTAACTGTCCCAAATTGGTGCTCAGGTCTGGGATTTCCACAGACACCATATATAAGCCCTTAAATTGGCTTACTTGCTTGGAAGCCAGTCCAGCTCCTAAAACCAATGGAACAACTTTAGTGGCAGTCACATCTCCTTATGTCCAGCTGTTAAATCATTTAAAGGCAGCTAAAGCTACATTCAATTCTCTCCCATTACCGTCACTTCCCACGTAAGCAACTGCTGAAGCTGCCTCTCTTTCCAATGGAAGGAGAGGTGGGGTCCGTGGGATCATGTTCTCACCAGAGAATCTCAGCACTAAAACATCATCCACCCTACGAAAAGGGTTGAGAACCCCTTGGCCTCCGTGAACCCTGAAGGAGCATTTCCAGCACTGTCAGAGTGGCTCCCTCTGTTATTGCAGGCAGCCCTGTCCTAGCCTGGCTCTCGTTCGTGTTGATGATTGTCATTTCTAATCTTTTGGCAACGTGCACAGTCCAAAAAAAAAAAAAAAAGTAAAAAAAAAAAAAAAAAAAAGTTCCTCTGAGTTGGCTGCATCTCAGCTTCCTGGCTTGAGGGATGAACTGCTCTGCCCCAGATCCAGCTCTTCTTAATATCCAAAATATGCTGCAAGAAAGGTCATTGGAAGGGAGTGGGCTAATTCAAGGCACAGTTGTATGCGACTTAAAAACATGAGGCCGATGAACCTATTTTCCACCTGACGAGCAGCACCCTGCAATTGTCAAAGTACTACAGTCCCACTGAGATTTCTATACAGAGTCCCCGTAAGCTGAATGACATTAAATTTCCATGTCAAAAATAAGACTTAATATTGCAACTTTTTGTCTTCCACTGACATTTTCTGCCACCTTTTCTCTTCCACTGACATTTTCTGCCTTGCTCTCTGTTCCAGCCTGGGTACTTCACCCTCCGGTGTCACCGAGAAGGGACACGCTTTAGGCTGGCATGAACAGCGATCTGTTGACTCCCATGGCATTACACACCACAACCCCCCGGCTGACAAACACAGCTCATTAAAATGGAAGCTCCTGCCTGGTGGGACATGAGGCACACAGGGACCCAGAGGAATTTGGTTTAATTATTTTGTTGCATAAGATTCTTACTTATGGTCTGGGCTTTTGATTATTAGCAAATATATTCCCTTTGATATCTCAGTAGTTTCAGTAAAATCCAGGTCATTCCTTTATATGACACTGAGAAGTCTGGTGTCAGCTTCATTTTCAGGCCAGTCAATGTTATATCTTTACACATTAGGCTATGAAAGATACACTTAGATTCCTGTTCAGCAGAACAAATACCCCAACTACTCCCAAATAGACTTCCGTAAAGCCATCAGGGCCAAAGATTTCTTTCATATCAAGTAATAAGTCAGTATGTGATGATATTTGTGCCCAGAACATCTATTTCACTTCATTTCAAATACAAAATGGACTGTGGTCATCTCTGTAATTGATGCAATTATAAAAACTTCCTAGTTATCTACTCTTTTAGTGTTATTGTACCTCCCTTTGGAAATGGTTTCAGTTACTTTTCCATCACTGGATTCAGAATATTCTGGTTTCTCAGCTAAAAACTATAATATTGAACCCTATCAGAGTCTCTAGAATTCACTTTAGCATCTGGGTTGTGTTTGGGTTTTGGCTTTCCTTTATAGAATAGCAAATAGCAGCTGGAGGAGAATGAAAATCGTTGGGATTCATCTCCTGCTTCAAGACAATGAAATTACATAATAAAATAGGAGCTTTAGCAGGCAAACTGAGAGAAGTAGAAAATCAGTTTTACTGCTAAAAATTATGCAGAGGACCGGATGCAGATATAACAAAAATAGCAGTGTATGTGGAGTCACGCCTTTGGGTCCACTCGCTGACTTAGCTCCATGGATGTACATCAGCCAAAGATCTCGCCCATCAGTGCTGATTCATTGTCATTTATTAATGCTGAGACACATCCCTCCTTCTTCTACTCGTGGCACGCACTGCAGCACTGTGCCTGGGCCCTTTTCCCTCTCACTGATCACAGCCCCTCTCTGTCTTTCCTGCCCGATTCAGATTTCATGAGAGCTCCAGTAAAGGAACCAAAACCAAGGGGAAGAGGAAGGAGAAATTTCCCTGCTGTAGCAAGAAGATATTTTCTACTCTGGGAAACGCTGTCCTTTCTGAAGAAAACTGCTGTCCAATAGAGACTGCATATCCCAGAGCAGAGGTTTCAACCACCAAGCTATTATTTTTAAGAAGCTGTAGCTGGACTCTTACGGTCCCTGCCTAAGTATTATTATCCCTGGGAGGATCATTTTCAATTATGTGGGATTAAAACTGGAGTTCTTTTATGCTGTAACAACATCAATACCTAGAAGGTAGCTACAATGGCTATACATTTTCTATTGTCACGTCTATATATTCATCTCAGTAAGAAACAACTCCCACTGGGACTGGAAACTGTCTTATGTTGTTTTTCTTTTTCTTTTTTTTTTTTTTTTTCTTTCTCTTTCTTTTTCTTTTAAGATTCCCTTTCAAAAGGCAAAAAATCAGATTGCATACAAAAATACTTAAGAGGTATGCAGTTAGCTGCACTCTTTGAAGGTTCAAGGAGGAGAACTCTGTCCCCATAGTTAAAACAGCCAGTTAGCACACAGCACGTCTGAGTTAAAACACCAGCACTGGGAAAACAGCATGTCCTAGCAGCTCTTGACAAATGCAAGGTCCAAAAAAATGTCTAGCAGCTTTCTTAGGCAACAGCCTGAGCAGGAATATGAGGATTCCTGCAGGAGAACAAGTTGCGTTGTCATCGTGCAAAAGAAATATAAGTCCTTAATTTGGGAGATCTGGCATATGGCAGTTACTGTAGGTGGGACACACTGTGTAAAACCTAATCTGTTCAGCATATGCTTGGGAATAGTTCCTGTGAGAATATTCAAAGGCTGTGTGTAGGTATGAGTGAGCGCGTGTGGTCTGCCTCCCCACCCAGTGGTGACTGTGACACCTCCAGACAAAAATATTTCGGTCCCAACAAGGAGCATTTGCCATCTATCAGCTCTTGTTTTCTGTTACTCTTCCAAGCATTTGTTGCTATCTTTGTGGAGTTTCAGGAGTTTATATTTGCCCAGATACTCCGATGCACAGAGGTGTAATCCTGCTTTGAGTGGTATCCATGGCAAAATTCCAGTTCCATTAAGTGAAATGTGTATTTATGCAGGGAGCTTAAATGAATCATTTAAAGCTACAAGAAAAGGAGTTAATTAGGACGTGCAGGGCTTGTGTTGACTAGCTGGTTTTAATCCTTTCAATGTAGAAAGGATAATATGTAATGGGAATTTTTCATTTAGTTTTCTGAAGCTTTGAAAAATGTTAGAATAGTGATGCTATTAATGCTGTTTCACAGTCCAAAAAAATGTCATCCATTTCTACTGCTAAAATAAAACAATCTGCTTCTGAAATGAAGCTATATTTAGGGCCATAATCTGGTATAAGGACTTAAGCTAACATCTAACAAGGGAGTCTGGGAAGGAAATTCCCTGAAGGCTGGTTGTTTCAGAGCTGTTCACTGCAGAACATGCTTTCTTTTGAAGCAACTGGTACCAGCCATTACAGGAGGCAGCTCATGAAGGCAATTGGGCTACTGAACCAGTCTGGCCCTTTCTCTGTCCTATCTATACACATTTATCTGCCTTGGCAGACCTTGAGAGACTGAAGGACTGTGCATCACACTGTAAGATAAAGGTTTGTTCAGCTCACACGTGAATCTGTTCCATGGCGTGAGTGTGCCCAGCACTTGTTATCAGGGCTCTATCACACCAAACATCCTGCAATAACCAAACTTTCCACAGAAGGCTTTTGCAACTAAACCTTTCTCATGCACTGAACTCAATGCCCTCCCCACAAGAACAGCTTTTATGGGCACTGCTCCTTTCACCTTCAGGACTGTGCATTTGAAGATATAGCAAGTTAAGAATTTCCTTATTGCATATTAATGCCCTTTAATGTGCTTTGAACCTTTTCATTTTAATTACATTAGTTGCCATTCTATTTAAAGTTCCTACAATCTGGTTACTCTTATTCAAATCAGGTTTCCGATTCTCCACACTTAGCTGCTGTTTTTCCGCTTTGCTAAATGCAGAGCTCTTTCTCCCGCGACCTTAAAATCAGCATTAGCACCTTGCAAAGGACAAACAGGAAAAGACGACCCCCCTTCTCTGCAACATAGGACCCGATCCTATTCCCACTCAAGCAAAGGAAGTGGGCAACTGGTGATTTTTCCCTCAGGCCTTTTTTTAATTTTCACTTGTCTGCTTAATGTTTCTGGATGGGTGAAACTGAGGCAAGGATAAATCCATATTGCTGGTGGAAACTAGCACAGTCATCTGTCCTTGCCTCAGTTTCCTGGTGGCAGGAGGTAAGAGCACAGACCACTGAAGTTTTATCCCGCTGCTGTGCCACTATGTTGGACTTGGTAGAAAAAAAAATGCAATTAAAGAGGATCAGCTGCAATTAAGCAGGATCAAAATAGTTCCCCTCCCATTTAAACACGCAAATTAAGGGCAAATTTTTTGCATGTGCCCATTTATCAGCTGTTTCTATGGTAACACTTGTTTTTCTTAATACTGTGTCTCATTTGTATCATGGTAACACCCTGTAATCCTGGTCCCATTGTCCTGGGTTCAATGAAAATGTGTATAAAAGAGAGTCCTTTCCTCTAAAAATCTGTCTACTCACAGACTTTCACATTGGTTTACTTCACTGCTACAAATTTACAATGGTCACTTTTATTTTGGTTGCAGTGGCTTAGCCCAGCATAGGCTAAATACTCTCCTTCCTGGCTTGAACTGAACTGAAACAAATCTGATTGAAGTTGAAGAATCAACATTTACTCAGCAATTTGCAACCCTTCAACTGCACTAGTTTAAAATCACAACTTCAATAAACTGCTTTAACTCCCTTGAGTGGAATGAGACTATTCCTCCCTGTCAGATGCTTTGTATTTTCTGTAGTGAAATAATTCCTTTTGGTGTTAAATTCCAAAAGATATAAGACCATATATTTTTTTAATCTGGATGCAGGTAACAAATATCTGCCACTGCAGGGCTGCACCATCCTGTCCAATCTACTTGTTTCCACAGCCTTCAAGTTATAACTTCATGCTTTTTGTTCCAAACCTCGTTTTAATGTGGTGTGTGATGAATGACCTGGAGGTGCTGCAGAACCTTCTGCATGAGGAGCTATTAAGCAGCTGCGTCATGGTGGTCGTTTCTTCCTGTGGTCATCTCATCTAATCACCATGAAGAGAAAACTACCTGTCATCTGAAAAAAAAAAAAATAAATCAACAAACCAAAAACCAACAACAGGATTTTCATGGAGCAAAGTTGCTGCTGGACTGATATTCTTGTCCCTCTTTCACAGACAGAAGGAATTCAGAGCATCTCTGCAGAACTCCTGTAAAGCTGCTCTGCTGGTTTTGGGTCTTTGCAAGTACAGGTCCTCTTGGTTTATCCCATCCAGCCCTTAAGACAAAGCTGCAACCCCTACCACCAAGACAAACCTTCCCTGAAAATCCCTTAGACTCTCTGAAGCACACGGGGATACCTGGGTTTGTCCTGAGGACACATTCCATTAATGCTTAAAAGTGTCCCATCTGCCATACACTTCCTGAAGATTAATGGATGATTGAAGGCCATGTACATCGGTCTTTCCTGCTAGCATCTCTCAGTGAAATTAATATCACAACAGAGATTACACGGGTGCTTTCAAATGACAATTAATTATATTCAGAGGCCAGAAATAGCTGTGTGCTATTTCTACTGTATGCTGCCTTTGATCTGCTTTAGTGAATGTACAAAAGTTTGAGGAGTCTCTGACGAGCAACCTGCATCTCCAAACTTTTTCTCATGTGAGTGGTTGAACATCTCCTAGCAAACTCCCAAGACTGGTTTTTGCAGCCTAGGACTGCTTGCATGGGTAAAGTTTTGCAGAATCAGGCCCTTCTTGGCCTCTGCTCCCTGCTTAATTTGCTGTTATTTGTTTAGCTCCTGTGCAACAGAGGTTTCCTTAGCAACTGCTGTATCCTTTTACAAGTCATTGTTAATGACACACATTGACGTCGGCTGTGTACGAGGATGCTAAAAAGGATGGCACCCAATAAAAAATAACCTTTGTGATTACCCAGTTTCCTTAAGTAAACACCACTATTATCCATCAGGAACTTGCTAGAGGCACTTCTCTTTTGAACAATAATGTATGTTGCCTTTAGCATTACCAATGGGAGCCTTTTTCAAGTTTGCAAAGGTCAATAGGAAAATCTCTTGTCCTTTTCTCTTTGTGCCTAATGCCAACACTTACTGGCATATGCCTGGCCAGGAGAGAGGCAATTGCTCTCTAGACTGTCTTGCCTCTAAAGACTGAGATCCAATTTCCTGCACAGAGAAAAATATCACTTTGTTGTTAGGTGACGGGAGGTGGCAGAGATCTGGGCCCTGTGCTCGGCTTTCCTCACACACTTCCCGCCTGATGCTCCACAAATCACTCAGCTTCAGAGTCCCCAAAACAAGGAACCTTGGCTGCTCCCTGTTACAAAGCAAACGAAACTGGTGGTTCATTTCTTCTACAGATTTCCCCATACTGAAGCTGTAGAGAAGAGACCAGGTGCAGAATAAAACTCCCCAACAGTGAAGGCCATAAGTTTTCTTCACTGGCTGTGTTCACCCCAAACATCTGGTACTGAAGATAGAATGGGACCTGCATTTTTATTGCTGAGCTCATTAATGTTTTTCCAAAGATATTGGCCAAAGGCAAAGGAAAAAAAGGCTCAGAGCCACAATCCAACATGGCATGAATAGGAGCTTGTGCATGTAGCTGATTCCAGTCAGAGAAGTGGATAGAGTAGTCTATGCTGAGTTTATATTGCCAGTGCTAGACTCTTACTGGTACTGGAGCGAGCTAGTTTAAAGCTTTTCTGTGTATCTGTGTTATTTGTCTAGAATGTAGACATGCCCTTAAATGGAATTTGGAGGTTTTCCCATGGAAAGTTATGACTTTGCATAAAAAAATGATTATACTTCAATTCTGATTACTATTTTTTGACAAAAAGCTGAGACTACTTGTTTGCAGATAAAACTGGATTTGCTGTTTTCTGATGGAAACATGAAAAATTAGGGCAAATGTTTTCTGTGGGTGTTTTCAATTTAGCTTGAAAACTCAAGTTTCTGTAAGAAAATGAGAGAAGAAAGTTTAAAAAGAATTTTCTACCATTCCTGAAGCCTTGACTTTTCTGATTTAGCACATTAAATGGGTGCTTACATTTTTTAGATGGGAAACCAGATCCAGCATGGGAGACCAGCCTGGGACTCTCTTTTTACTTTTCCCCGTACATTTAGGAGTGTACAGATCCAGGGTTTAATTCAGGCTTATCTCTGTAAGAATTTCATCCACAGGCTAATTACATGCAATATACTCTTGCTCTTCCCTCCAAATTCAAGAGAATCCTGGGTTCAGTGGGAAGGAGATTTGGTTGATATCAACAATGAATTCTTGATAAGCTTCACACTAATTCCAGGCTTGGCTACATAAGTAAGGTAACATAAGGAGAAGCAGTCTATAATTTATCATCTGAGCTGAGAATCTCACCAATACCCCCTGTATTTTAATGGCTGAAACCCATTTCAAAATCAACACTATTCTTTTCAAGTTCTTGAATACTAAACAATGTTAAAGTTAGAGGACAGTGACTGTAACCTCAAAATAAGAACAATGTTCTTCAATAAAAATTGCTTTGCTATTGCAATTGGTTTCAATCTCTGGACACAATCATTTAAAATGAATGGTCGTCACTGCTACTGTAATGACCAATATTCCTTTCTAATTCTTAATTGCTCAGTGTACACTTGCTGCATTTTTAAATTACTTTTCAAAAGTGTCAAAAAATTCAGAAAGAATCAAAGAAATGTTATTGGCTTGGGAAGAATTGCATGGGCCAAACCATTCATCTTCAGGCAGCTCCTGCCTGTTGTGACAGTGGAAATCTCCTAGAGCTGGTGTGACTTGGTACTGCACAAATGCTACACACTGTCTGTCGAGCAAGTGCAAGTGGCCCAGAAACAGGTATCCCTCTGGCCACACATTGGTACTCTGGTCCATACAAGGAGCTTTTGAGGAGCTAAGCTAGAAGATAAGTTGGTCTGGATGTACTGGTCTACTCTTGAACAGCAGGTAAAGGTTCCTTTCAAATGCTGAAGCAATGAAGGAAAGTCTCAAACTTAGAGGCAGAAAAAAGCCTACAATGAACCCATTATTTACTTTTATTTCTTTCCTTTATATTTTTATTTTTTATTATCTCTTACTTTTTAGCTTGCCCCCATAGAGAACAGACCTAAGTTCTACTTGCAGTTTTGCTTCATGACGTTGGATATGGCCTTTCACTGCTCTCTGCCTTCATTTCCCATGCATAGAGTGGGGATATTCATAGAAGCAGAGTCAGAAGTGAACTCTAGGTCACCGTCCACTACCCTCTTCCAAGACAGGAGCTGTTTTGCCCATGTCATTTCCAAAACTAGCTTTTTAGGCCTGTTCATAAGGACTGCTTGATCTGAAAATTGCACTTGAAAAGCAATAAGTTCTTTGTAAATGTCTATGAAGTTTAAGCTCTCAAAAACTTTCTTTCTTTATTGCTAGGATGTTTTTCCAAATAGTTAACCTGAGCTACTCTTGCTGCAGCATAAGCCTGCACATTAATTTGTGCACTGGGGCCCTGGAGAACAAAGGTCTATAGCAGTGACTTGTTTAAAGTCACTTTAATTGCATTATCAAACAATTACAACTCTACACATAGGAAGCAGTATCTAAGATGCAGGTATCATCGTTACTATTACTGTTTTTTCATCAAAAGGAAATCTTCTATACAAATACTCAAAGGATACATGAACAAACAACGTGCCTAATCTAAGGGATTTGAGTGCACAGCTCCCAGAACTGGAAAACAAAACACATTTAGCGTCAAAACAGGATGTGATTAGAGACTGATGGCATCTCTATGACCACAAACTTAATTGAACCTTTAGTTCTCACTGTGGAGCAAAGCTGCCCATGATGAAGAATTCTGATTTCTTCTACCTTCCAGAGTAATTGCAATTTTTGAGCATGTAGGTTAGAGCCTTGTTATTAACCTCTGGCAGGAAACACACTGTCAGGCTTATGAACACAGAACGTGGGCATTTTCTACTCAAACTGAGGCAGCAGTTTTTATGAGTACGAATGACTCCACGTGGTATGAAGCAAGGGAGAAGCAGGTTCTTTTAGAGAGTGATTGCCACTAAACTACAAGATGCCTTAAGTGGTCTACAACCAGTCTTGCTGAATTCTCCCTGTTATTACTTTCTTATTGAAAACTAGATTTGCATCCATATTGTGTGGCTGAATCTCTCAGGATACATTTCTCCCTCCAAAAAAAGTCTATTTAATGTTACTTGAGGTAGGAAAAACAAGGATAATTAGTCCTACTGAAAACTGCAAACAGTCGTGACTGAGTTTGAAGTCATTGGATAAACTTCTGTGACTTACTGTTCAGTGTGATGTGAAAGAAGAATACATGGTCGTGCTTTGAAGCACTAGATGTTCAGATCTCTTACCCATGCATTTATAAGCAAACACTTTTCATTGTCGGAAAGTTGCAAGGAAATAATAAAAAATAAAAAATAATAAAAAAGCAAGGTGCTATTTCAGTCCAAATAAATAAATAAACACATCAATGTTGATAGTAACCAAGCCTAGCAGCTTAATATCTAGTGAAAATCCTGCTCGTGGCTTTTCATTCCAGCATTAGCTATTAGAGACCACATTCTGTAAAATACATAGAGCAGTGAAAATGTGCCTGGTTAATCTGCCCAAGCAATCTTGCCCCTTTCCCACTAAGGGGGAGTTTATGAGAAGTTTCTTTGGATTATTAGAGAAGACATTTAAAAGGATGCATAAAAAGGCTATTAGAAAAGTCAGTGTTTAGCTGTAATAATAAACATGACTTTGGGGAAGGGGGAATAGTCATAAAACTGTTTAGCCAAAATAATGATTGACAACGTGTGTGTGTATGGGGGGAAGCAGGGGTAAACATCCATTACCGTATTTGTTATTTGGAGAGAGGTTAGCTGGAACAGTTTCAGACCGAGAGATTTGAAAAAAGCAGGATTCTTTCTCGGCAGGATGTTTATAACAACTCCGGGCCTGACGATTGTGTCCTTTGCCCATCCCTCCATCTGCATACAGCAATGCTTTGTCTTTTGTCCCCACCAGTGCGTCACCCCACTGGTCCCTTGCTGCATCATCCACTTATCCTTTGTCCTCTTCTCCTTCTTGCTCAATTTCTACTGAACAGCCTGCCTCTCCCTGGCACACACAATGTGGGATAGTCCCCAGCTCCCGGCCACTGCTACCTGCCCGAGCCACCAAGCCTTGTAGCCCTGCACCTTGCAGTTTCACCTCCTTTTCCTCCTCCTTTTCTGGCTCTACTCTATTCAGCTCTGACCCCTCTCTGCGACATCTGCGCTCTGCTCTGCACTCTCCTTCACCTCAGCCCCTTTTCCCCCTCTCGCCTCCCGGTTCAAAGCCGGGATGTGAAAACACTGGTGCCTGGTATCCAAAACAGATCGATACGAAGAGACACAAGTCCCACTCACATAGACTAACCCGAACGGGCTTCCCAGCTGACTGCTGAGAAAGTGCATCTGAGCTGTTGACTCAGCCCCCACCCCCGCCCTGCTCTTTTCCTGGGGGCCTGGGAGCCGGCGCAGGGGGGGGACGCGCTGGCCCCAAGCCATGCCAGCAACTTGTTCGAATTAAAGTCTCATGCATTTACTTTGGTTATTCCGCTCCTGCCTCCCAGGGGGGAAGGGGGGAGGATGCGCACAAAAAGGCGGCGATGCTTTGCTTTTCTAGCCTTTGCTTGCTGATTTTTTTTTTTTTAATTTTTTTTTCTGTTCTTTGTCGCTTTAAAGTCTTGTTTTAAAGAAAGGCTTCACACTGTCATTGGGGACCTGGCAGGGCTCCTGAACAGGGAGGCAGGATGGGAAGAAGACAGCATTGGAAGGGAAGAAAAGGGCTCTGATTCACAGAGCAGGTCTGTGACTCAAAGTGCTCCTGCTCTTTGAAAGGGCAGCCTTTTACAATGTTATCATTATTACAAATGAGGCAAGCAAAGGAAATCACTGGCGTGATAAAGACGGGAATGCAAATGGAGAGAAGAGCACAGGCAGCCTAGAAACCCTGTGGCACCACCTTCAGCAAAACTCCTTGACCCCCTTGTTCGTAGCTCTGTGACCCCAGAAACACAGAATATGAGACATCCCCACAGCCCGTGACTTAGCAGCCTGGCAGAGCCCTTGGGCTCCTCCTGCAGATATATCCTAACACTCAAGCCCCAAAGCAGCCGCTATGGGATGAGAGGACTGACCTGGTGTGCTTGCTGATGCTCTTGACACAAGGGCAGGCTGAGCATTTTACTCCTGAGAAATGCCCCAGCAACTCCTTCAACCCTCTGCTTAGGGACCCTGTGATTCAGGGGCTCCATAAATCTGAGCATGTTACTGTGTGATTAAAACAAGCTGCAGGGCCGAGGAGGCAGTGAAGAGGGAGACTCTGAACAATGCGCTGGTTGATTAATGCTGTGATGAAGTGGGGAGATGGAAGACAATTTTTCTTGCACGGGCCATCTCGCAACAAGCGGAAGTTGTAAGCATTCTTTAGCCCTCCACAGCAGGGAAGAAAAAATCATCTGTAGTCATTCTCAGTGGACTTGCAGAGAGGCTGGTGCAAATCTCCCTGTCTACAAGTGCTCGTCTTCACTTTAGTCCTACCTGTCCAGTGCAAAAGAGAACAGATTCACATGTTCGGATGTTTTAGAGGGCACTGTCTAACTTAGGTTAAGTGGATACCAGTAAGGGTTAGCTAAAGCTGTTGAAAATTCAACCTTGCACTGTAGGAAGTGTCTCTATGACGCTGATTATTATCCTAAGCATTCTTAGTAAAAGAGGAATGCGAAGAACATATCCTGAAAGTACAAAGTGCTTCATCCAAGGCAGTTTGCAAGCAAGCTATTTAGTTTAAGAACCTGATGTACCAGAAGCAGTTTGCTTTGAAAAAACGTCACAATTCCTTGAGATATATTAGAAAACATGGTCTGAAAATGTCATGCGGAAAACCAGGAAGGTTTTTGTCTCCTCTAAAATTGTGCCTCAAAATTTCTTTTTAGTACTTTAACAATGTTATTTCATTTACTTTTATGTAAATGAGTTTTTAACGTATTTTTAAGGAAGCGAATTACCCTTATCCTAAATGTCTGTAATTGGTTTGCAGAAAAATAGTTGAGATTTCTGATCACTTATGCATATAATTACCGGTCTTAGAGAAAATTGAGAGTTTAGTTCCTTTGTAAGACAGTAACATGCGAAAGGAGGGGAAAAAAAAAGTAAAAAAAAAAAGTAAGAGAAAGCAGAAATCATTTGGAATTAATTAAAGTCTGGCACAATGCAAAATATTCCATAAAATTAACCTGGGAACTGAAACAGCAACTACTGATCTGCAATGTTACTGAACCTGAAAATCTAGTTTGCTTACAAACCACTGTAAAATTCCACCGCCTTCATCATCGGATGTTATTTACATGGAAAAAAAGGATATTATGGTGGTTTGGTCGTCAAGCTCCATGTCAGAAGTTCTAAGCTCTGGCTCTTTAGTCACTTCCAGTTACTTCTTCCCTCTGTTCCCCAACATCCCTCTACAATAAATGACGACAACCACAATATTTGTTTGAACTTCTGTACGAAACCTGAAATGCCTTTCTGCAATGCAATAGCTCACTTGACTTCCCCCAGTTTATCCCTGCAGATGCTGTGCTATTCCTCAGAGCTTCTCAGTGCTGAATTTAACCCAAACCATTTAGAACAACACATATTTTAAGATGCCCAATAGAATTCATCAAAAGCATAAGGAGAGAAATGTTGAGTGACTGAGAAACTGCACTCGGCCGGAGAAGAAAAAGGTAACTGTGCTCCTAATACAGGCATCTCAGAGCCTAAAATTAGTTATTAATATGGAGCTTGAGCAGCATTAGTAAAATGACTCTTCTGAGGGGTGGTCGGGTGAATATTGGATGTAGGAGATTTAAATTGTTAGGTACATAGCACCCACAAGAAGTTAGGATCCTGGTTATCTTTCTGAATATTGTCCTTAGGACTTCTTATTTTGTTTAATTTTACGTTTGAGGAGCTGAACATCCTTCTGACACTTTGAGGATCTTATTTCAGCTTCTTGGCATAAGGACTACTGTGACCTGCATCAGTGAGCTATTCATTTCAGGGAATCACAGGAAGGTTTTTATTACAGACACTTCTCACTTCCCTGTGCTTTCCTGACCTCCTGAGCAGCGTTCCATTGAAAGAAACTTGGGAGAGGGGTTTCAAGCAACAACACTGCTTAACACCCTCTCGTTTTCTGTTTTAAAAAATGGCCATTAGTGGAAGGACTAATGCTCAAGACTTCTAATATTTAACAACTTATCAAGACGTGTGTATGCCCAAAAGCTTACAGAATCTGTAAGAAGGTGATATTAAAACCAGTCTCCATATAGAGAAGAACTGAAAGAACAACACTCAGCTAACTTAATTTCACCTAATGTAAGGATTTTCTTCAAGACCATATTGAAAGCTTTCCTTCTGAATCTTAAGAGTTTTATCTGCTGAAGCGAAGATTGCCACCTCTGCTGACGATCTCTTAGAGGACCCACAGTGAGGTCCGACTGGATCTAAAATGTCCTATAAACATTCCTGCCCTCTATTCATTTGTGAGAGTTCAGTGTGTGTTACAGTATTTAGGCATGATTCAGGCACAGACTCCTTACTGTGTGTTTGCCTAGTGTTGTCCCACTTCAGTACTGGGCCTTGTTAGCATCACTGCAATAAAACGAAATAATTAGTAAAGCCTGTAATAATGGAAAATCATCATTCAAAACAGCCTCCAAACAAGACTGTGGTTGAACAGTTTAGACCCTCCAGTTGTCTAATGTATACCGCAGAGTCTGGTGACTGGAGCCAGATTTATTAGCCTTCGAATGACAGTCCGTAAGTGAATGCGGTTAAAAAGCAAGAACCCATTGTGACGATCACTGCAGGCTTAGGGAAGACAACCTATGAATCACTTTGTAGGAAGTCCAGACTGGTTCCCTAATAAAAATGTACATCGAAGCAGCTGAACAGAAGGTTGGTTGTCCAGGCTGGTTCAGTTCCAAGGGTTTCATAACGAATTCAGGCTTGAGGTTCCCCTGTTACCTGTTAACATGAATGATAGCTTTGATGGATAAGTACCGAGCGAGGAAGTGAAGCAGGTCTAATGGCGGGTGGCTGCGTGCCTTCCATGGAACAGTTTGCAATGGCCTGTGCAGACAGCGGTTTGAAAGTGTGGTTAAAGTTCTGTGGTCTTTATTCAGGCAGTGTTCAACAATGATGCTGCCATTAATAATATTTGGGCTCCTTTTTTTCCAACGGGCCGATAAAACCTGACTACTTCTACATCCCTCACATTCTGTCCCCACTGAAATTTTGTTGGTCTCCAAGCCCATAACCTGAGATGACCGAAAACCCATCTGAGATTCCAAACCTACACTTTATAGAGGTATATGCACCCATTTCCTCTGATCCGTTTTAAAGCGTTGGGTTGGGACTTGGGGAATCTAGGTTGTCACCCTAGCTCTACACAATTTTTGGCAAGCCACTTCCTCATCCTCTGCCTGTTTTTCTATTTGTGGAAAGGAACTAATAATTCTTCCTCTGTCATACTATTTCCCTGGCCTATTTAGGCTCCTTGGAGAAGAGTCAGTCTCGCAAATTGTTTATGCAGTGCCTAGCGCAAGGGAGCCAAGATCTTGACTGGGACCTATGGAGTCTACCATAAATATATACAACGAGCTTACTCCAACTATATGATACATCTGCTCTCAAAGAGTTTAGCCTTCGTCTTCAGCACAAGTTTTATTCTGGTAACCACAAACATTAATAAACGTATGCAAATAAACTTGTTATTTCCAATGAAATTTGACATCCTCAAACATCCTACGGCCATCATATGCATTTTATTGAAAGACAGCTGCTATTTGTTCAGCTTTTTTCCCTTGTCCCTGAGACAAAGGCATATTGACTTAATCTATGGGTTATGAAAAAAATGCTCCCATCAGTTCATAAGTTTACAGAAAAGAACGGAAAGAAAAAGTGAGCTTATATCTAACCAATAGTTGAGCTACGTGGCAGCTGCAGTATATGAAAATGCAGACAACAGGCAAACATATTTATAGGAACAAATGTACCTCCGGCTGAAAATAAGTGCACTTTTTTATGCTTGACTGCGAAGACAGAGATATGCATCTACATGTATAGAAAGGCAGAAATAGAGAGATAAAGACATAATGACATGCATACGTTTGTGGATATATCTATCTGTCAGGGTTATATACCTGCATTTTTATATGACATTTGCAGTCCCCTCTCCAAACCTAAAGCTATGTACAGTTAGATACATGGTAGGAAGCAGATCATTGCTTTGTTTGTGATGTAGGGGTTGAACATGAAAGGACGTGTTTCCTTGCATGTTCCTCATGCCACACGAGCAGCCAACAATGACAGTCAACAACGTGTCCAAGTTGTTATTTGAGATATTTTCTAAACCACAAAATAAGTGGATTACTAACCAAAAAATCACAACTCCTGCCAAAGCACATTTATAAAAGAACACAAAATGAAAAAAAAAAAAAAATTAACCCATGGGGGAAAAAAAATAATAAAAAAAAAACACACAATAATTTGAGAAAGAAAGAGAGAGGCTAATCTGGTGGGTAAACTAAGGTGTCAGGAAGAATAATTTTTCTTTCCTGCTCTGCCAGAGAAATCACAAACCGAATCAACTATGCTCGCCAGAGCTTTCTTTTTACAATCTCTCAAAGAGGGACAGGAGAACTCTGCAAACTCACAGTGCTGCTTTAGGTCTTAATTCCCTTGAAGCAAATTGAACCTTGCAATCTAGCCAGTAAACTCTGACCACAATGTGTTTAAGCAATGCCCAGGCACACAAGGATATGGAGGTATTATTGGCTTGTAATTAGCAAGATAAAGGAAAAGGGTGTATCAGTTGTTCCTGGTTACATAACAGTATTAATATTAAATAAGTACTGGCTGGATTCTCAGCTGGTAGAAATGGATGCTATTCTGCTGCTGCCAATGGAGCCACGCTGGTTTGTACCAAAAGCAGTCCTTTCCTTCATCAGCAGTAGCACCAATCCTAAAGCTATTTTCAGGGTAACAGCTAATCAGTGTGAGTGAA
The DNA here is from genome assembly GCF_964035555.1 of Netta rufina. Classification (NCBI taxonomy): domain Eukaryota; kingdom Metazoa; phylum Chordata; class Aves; order Anseriformes; family Anatidae; genus Netta; species Netta rufina. The sequence goes on along the minus strand of NC_140151.1, from coordinate 3,962,713 downwards.
TCAGAGTACAGCTGGTTGCATTATAACAGCTATTGGGAAATATTTTATATCCAGGTTATGGTTCATTGCCTATACTTTAAAGAATTTTGATTAGCTTGGCCTCCAAAGATTCTTCAAGTTAATTCCTTACATAGTTCGTATTACTTTAACCGTGAAATATAAAATATGGCCATATGTGTTGTTCAGTAAAATTCTTCAGTGAATACCTCATGCCATGTGGCCCTCTATCAGTTGTGTTTGGTTGGGATGTCAGTCAGAACTGCTAATTCAGAGTCACTCTAATGGGATAACGCTGACGCTGGCCCGGTGTTACTCTTGCCTTGGATTTCTATGACTTCCATGCTGTGATGCAGATTTGATGATCTAAAAGGCCGTTTCTCGTCTTTGACATCTATGATCCTCTGACATTTAAACAAAAGGCGATCATCCCACGGCTTCAGTTATGAAGAACTGGAACCCGGCCATTCACAATATTACCCTCATCTTTCCACTGACGCGGTAAAGACTGCCTGCGTGCTTCAAAGGAGCGTTTAAGCAGGATAAATCCATAGTGCCGATCAGTAAAAACCGCGCTATAGCTTCAGTCAAAGGCTAAAACAGGAATGGCATAGTTGCTTAATCTACAACTTGTGGTTGATAATCGTTAGGGCTGGTTGCAGACTGTTAAAAATAGTTGGTTAAAAATCAAAAGTCTTAATGGGAAATGGTCACTTAGGGAGAATTTCCCCTTTCGAAACAAGTCCAGAAAAGCAAGTCGTTATTTACAATAAATTCCATTTAAATGTCATCATATGCAAGTGCTCCTTCTGAGCCAGGGGGTGTCAAAATATCTCCCAGATTAGAACATTAAAACTCACCTGTGTAAAGAGAAGATACACACCTCCCAAAATTATTTGAGAGAGGTAATGTGGAAATTATTCAGCGCTTAACTTCTTGCCTCACCTTTGGAAGGGGAAAAAAATTCTACAGCTCTTAAACTCTTCTAGGACTAAAAAATTGTCGTCTGCTCTTGCCATAACACTAGCAAAACTGTCCTAATGATCACTGAGTTCTCATAATGGCTGTGCCACCAGTTTTGCAGGGCATAAGACGGTGGAGATAGACTCCATAGATCCTATTCCTCATGCAATGGATGGTGATTCATGTGCAGATTGCCCAGCTATGAGCTAAGCCTGTTTAAGTGTTCTCTCTCTCTGGTGTGTACTCCCCTCCCTTATCCCAAGGGACCTGCCACGGCAGTGATTACTTCTGTTCTGAATTTCAATTTGTCTCAAGAGAGAACAAAAGATGTACCCTGTGACTTATATAAAGGAAGAAATATACTGTCATCATCAAACAATTAGGAATAATAAAAAAGGTCATAAAAACATACACAAGGCCAACATTTTAGCTGGTGGAAGTAACTGAGTTCCACTGGTGACACTGCTTCATAAACTTTAATGGCATGATGCAGTCATACGCCATTTGGAGCTGCGGACCACAATTTGCTGATGAACAATTTATGAATAGGAAAAAAAAAAGGAAAACAATCCCAAAAGTCCAGCCAAACCTAGCAGATACATTACTTTCAGTACATGGTTCTTTCTGATTTATTCCCCAGCTTCTTGTTGATGAAATACTCCTTTTCAATACGTTCTTATTTTCCTCTTTATTGCACAACTGTTTCAAAGGATTGCAAAGCTCCAAGGACTGCTAGGGCTACTGGCTAGGTTTATTTATTAAATTGTTCCCTGAGTCCTTCATCATTAAACTGACAACTCCAGATGGCACAGACCAAATGCCATTCACTTCAGCTGACTGCTCAGTGGCCTGCGGGGAGATCCTACAGAAACGCGGTATGAATTGCAAAAGGCAAATGTTCGGTGTTTTATTGGCACTATTAGGATGAAGATATCAAGGACCCCTTTTCTCTACTCTCCTTTTTCCTTGTAGTATCCCTTAGGCTCGCCACAGAAGCAAATAGCGAAGGGAGCCACCAAGGTCCTCACTGCCGTTTTTTGAGGCTCGGCATTCCTGTTCACTAAAAGCCAAATCTCAAGGCATTTACTCTTCCAAACCCATCCCACTCCCTTCACTGAGGGTTTTCCATAAGTAAGAGCTAAGATATGAAGGAGAGAGGACTTGAGAAGCTGGCTCTGGATGCATGGAGAATTCTTGTCTCCAGGACTGTTAGCAGTAACACGCACTCATTATTATTTTGATGTTGGATATTGTTCCAAGCCAAAGTGCCGCTTTCAAAGCCGAATAAAAGTTCTTCCTCGTGATGAGTTTGTCCCCATTTATTTATTGCATAACCAGCCCTCGAAAAAAATTCAGAAAGGTTGAGTGTGAGGCAGGCTTGTGCCGTTTACACGCATGGGATATTCCCTTTGTATTAGTCACTGAACAGATGTGTCTTGTCATATGATGCATGAAATAGCATTGGGGAAAAAAAGAAAAATAACTTATCCCTCTGAATTGGGGAAGTTCGTTGAGAATTTTCTCACCCAAGCATTAGATCTACCTATTTATCCTTGGTCATTAAGACCACAGAAGGGCAGAAAAGAAGTAGCCAACAAATCCATTAAAATTTAGCTGTCCTTTCCAAGCAAGACATCAGTTGGACGTCATTTGGATATCTTCAAAAAGAAAACCAAAGTGTTTCTTTTTCTGAAAAAGTTATTGTGATGATGTAGTTATTTCAGTTCCTTGTTTTGGGAGGTAGTAAGTTAAATTTAGGTTTTTCTTTCCCTGGGTGGTGGTGACACATGGGAAAGTTGTAGAAGATGTAGAAAGACTAACCAGAGCACGCTAATTTTACAGCACATAACCTATTGTCACCAAGTTCAGTATGAACGATAAAAGCATGAAATCCCCATATTTTGTCGGACTGATGAAACGTATACAGTGCAAAATCAATTTTTTGGTATCTGTTCAAGCTACATCTTAACATTACCTCTCAGACTGTGCATGACCATATATTTCCCCAGTGTTTCAGTTCATGATGTGGGATCCCCCTAATCTTCCTCGGGCTGCACTTCCAGATAGATGGCTGTGATTCCTGGCAGAAGTGAAAATGAGAAACAGTTCCTTGTTAGTTCCATGAAGTTGTTTAAATCCATAATGCAAACCAAGACAAAAACTATCTTCAGTTGCAGACAGTAATGCTGAATGGAAACAGTAGGGTATTTCCCTGATATAAGACACGTGTTGGTGCTACTACTAAAAAGCAAGAGTTGAAAAGTGAATTCTATTCCCACTGCTGGAAAAGCACAGGAGCTGTAATAAATACAATACAAGTCTAAACAGGTCTTCAGAGCACTGGTTATGATACCAGCGTCTTGACCATTGGTAGGAGCTGTGGTTTTATTTTATATGTAAAAATAAAAGAGGGCCCTGTGCATAAGAGCAGCAATAAGCACATGTGGCAACTTACTTTAAGGTAAGCTGGGGCTCAGATCCAGCCCCGACCCTCCTAGCAAGAGCTTTTTATTGAAACTGGAAGAAACTTTGCAGGACTGACCAATTTTTCAGCTGCAATTTAACTAGACAAAACAAAGCAAGTGCCACACCTTATAAAAGGGAATTGGTGTTGAATCTTTAGGTCACAACCTCCTGAAGATTTGGGAAAAATCTTCTCCCATGCCTCTTCGCAAACTCACTGATCTTTGTCACTCAGCCACTACAACCCCCTTAAAAATAGTAAAATGTTTCCTATTGCATATAAAAGCTTAACATATGTCTTTTGTAGGAGGTTTTTCAACTTTTTTTTTTTTTTCTCTCCAATGAAATAAGAATGTTCTGCTTACTAGGCAGCATCCTTTTTTTTCTTAGAATTCATATAACAGACTGGCTAGGACACTGTGAACTTACCATGTCTCCTTCAGGTTAAAAACCTAGGAAATTTGGCTTTCAGCACATATGGGAACATAATGGAAAACATTTTTATTATGTTTCTCCTCTGGTTCCAAATCTTGTCTTAATTTAACTCCCGTGTCTGAAAACCAGAATTTTTGAATTTTTTTCTTTTCAGTTTTTCAAACTGAACATAAATTTTCTTTTTCTCCAGAACTTGAGTAATGTTAATTTCTACTAAAAGAAGTTTGTAAATCTTTTACTATTAAATCAGAGCAAGATATTTCAAAATGCTTGAAACACACTGCTTCAAGTACCCCAGTCCACATTTTTAATCTCACTGTTTTTCCTTTTTTTTTTTTTTTCCTTTCAAACGATCAATTTATGAGCTGCTGCTTTTTTGTCCCAGAGAAGAAAGTAAATGTTGAAATAATGATGGAATGGGAAAATGGTGAACTACCAGTTACAGATTATTGAGAGGAGCCCTTACTTTCTATACCCCAGCATTTTTTCCTGTCAGTGCAAAAGCTAATCCTTGAAAATCCACCACACTCTGGAGAGCAAGAGGTGCAGCTCTCAGACCTGCCAACTGAAGACGTTGCTATAGGTCAGAGTTGGCTTACTGAAATCCCTAAAAGAGCTGATGCAGACCCAGGCTCCCTGGAAGCATGATGCAGGGACCCATCTGGCCTTCAAAGTGTTTGATTCAAAAGTGCTAGAAGAGTTTTCCAAGGCAAAGCCTTTTAAGTGACATGAGCAAAATAAATGACCAATCCATTTTGGGTGGATGGAAGAAAAAAGATTCCAGAAAAACGTCCTTTGAATGATGATGGACAGCCACTGACAGCCATTTACAGCCCCTGCAGTGCATGCATGCAAGCTGATTTTTTGTAAGCTGGAAGTGCTTTGGGACTGAAAGGCTTTATTAGAAATGGAAAAGCTTATTTAAAGGCAGATCTGAGTCTGGTCTGTTAGTGATTCCTCTCCTACACAACCCTGAAGCTGAAACTGGGGTCGGGTGAGGAAACCAGGATTTCAGGTCCTGAAGCTATTTCTGAATTTCTCTGCTAGAAACAGCTCTCTGATGGTGCTTATCCTGATCTGAAACAGGATTAACTTAACTGGAATCAACAGCAATGGATCCAGGTGGAATCAGAACTGAGCTCCTTAATCCTAACACATTTCATGCTGAAACACAAGGTAAGATCCCATTAGCCACGGTGGAAACAAGAAGGGGGGGCTAGTTTTTTTAATTCTTTTTGCCAAAACACAGTTCCACCCTTGTGTCATTGGTTCTGTATGCTTTGTTGAAGCATCCTCCAATACACCACAATTAAGTGCAAGGTGTCAATCATATCACATACAGCTCCAGATTTATGAAAGCTTATCTGTTTATTCCGAACAAGCTTTCCAGTTGTGATAATTAGGCAGAGCATCCATCTCCTCATCAGCTGAAGGCAAAAATACACCTTTAGCAATTTTTAACTCAATAACCCTAACTTCTTAGATGAGCCTCAGTGGACCAGCTTTTCTGCTGGCATAAGTCACCGTCACATCATCAGCTCCTATGGGGACAATTTGTTCCAGATTCCTTTAATTACCTTCTTCTGCCTGCTTGCTTGTCCAGTAATAATACTCCAATCCTGTCTGTCTGGTGCAGTAGCACGACAGACCTGTGGCTGTTCTGTATCACTGCAGACATTACACTTCATCCTTTGCACAGAATACAGATAATGCCTTGGTCTTACTTCTTGTTCCAGGGTGGATGGTTGGTGTAATTTAAGAATAGATTTATACACAAGACATTAAAACCCACTGCAGATAGCCGGATGCTGCTGTTGATAATTGCCAGGTGTATGAGAACTGCAGAACCAAGGTTGCCTGGAGCAAGAAACACTAATTTGTTACTTGTGTGGGAGACTGTACGCTTGCAGGATCTGCAGAGGTATAAGATCTGCATGCGTAAAGCAAAAAATCCCATAGAAGTTACCCTCGTAGCACAGTCAAACAGAGATTATTTGGTTTTCAGAGGCGACGCAAATCCCTCAAGTTCTGGGAACAGTCTCACCACCGTCCCTGAAGAGGAGATATCAAAGTGCACAAACTGATCTTTCTCCTTGAACTCGTAAGGACAGCTGGCTCAGCAGAATGACAGACTCCACGAGGTGATGGCAGTCGACAGGCTGAAGCTCCAGCACTGCCTGTGTCTGTAAATGTAGCCACAAGAAGAATTTCTCAGTGGAAAGCCATTCATGGGAATGAGCTGTATTAGTGGGTCTGCAACTAATTAACTTGGTGACTTCATTTCTCCATACTTGTTCCTCTCCCGTGTTATACCCACCTTGCTAACCAGAGCATTGCACCTTTTATCTACTTACATGACGCCTTCTGTAACAGGGGTTTTATTTTTCCTGGGAACTCGAGGAGATATTCATAAACAATAATAAAGTGGAAGAAATGTGTTTTGAATAGCTTAGTGTTTTGTCACATGAAAATTCCTAAATAATGTGGTGGTAAATAATTATGTATATATGTTTGTTGACATTCACTGACTTCAAAGCAATTCACAATTAACTTAGCTAAACTTTCCAGCAACCGGTCTATACTCGCTGGCTTTTCTTAAATTTGTTTGGGAAATTGCAATCTATTCTTTGTGGTTACATTTGCATTTAAGCTCTTTTCTTCCACTGGCACTAATTAGTAGCCTGGTCATTAGTCCCAGATGAGACACAGAACAACAACAAAAAAAAGATGATGACTGAGGACTCAGTTCAACATCGCTATATTCCCAGTTCAGGGTATAAGGCTTCTTGCTACTCTTTGGGTTTCTGCTGAATTGTGTACTAAGGTCCTTATGTCCTCAGTAAATGGTTGGTGCCAAGAATCTTGGAAAGACAGGAATTGAGGCTGCATAACATTCAACAGAGCAACATATGGATGCATCAGGCTCTACGTTTTCAAGCCTAAAGGTCACCTCTGGAGCATACTGTTGGGCTATTGCAGCAAACCACTCACCTTGCTCTTTGTCTAAGCAAGTAATTGTGGTCACAGAGCCACATCCATCAACATTTAATAAAACATTTGCCTTTATCTCCTAGCTCATTTCTGTGGCTTTCTAACCTACTGTTTAAATTTCCCAGCCTTGCTCCTGTAGCTAAGCCAATCAGGTACATGACGATCTCGGACCAGACTCTTTTCTCTGGCTACAACTGGTGCAAAATAACTCATCAGTGGGAATAAGATGGAGAGCAGCCACGTCCCTTCTCAGCACAGCCCGCATGGCTGGAGAGGGCAACCGAGTGCGGCAAGGCTGGCAGAGTTCTGCACCATTAATTCCCTAGGAGCATAATTCAGCACAGCTCCCAAGATGTTTTAACTACACGCAGAACCTAAGAGCATTAACAGTTTCAAGTGGCAATGAGGTGATGTTGGGCAGAGTTAAATACACACAGTTTGGTTCTGGACTATATTCCTTTTAAAAATAGGAGGAGGTTGCAAAATATAACAATCACAGAAGCCTCTTATAGTCCCATCCCCACTTCTGTTATGAATAATCGTGTGGCAAGATAAGTGGGTGAAGTATTACAAGATGACGTTTCTGTCGACCGTGATTATAAACAACAACAGAAAAGAAATGTAAGAGCTCTTGGTTAATTTTTCCCATTAGAAAACCACTTGGTATTTCAAATGAAACTGCCAGGGAAATGCTTGTTTTAAAGTTCCACTGATGTAGCTACAAATCATCTCGTTTGTAAATATTGGTTATTGGTGGTGGGAAGGGGATGCAGGGGAGGGAGGGATCTTGTTTACTTTACGTGCTGCACATCCAGCCTGGTCAAGGGCCCTGGCGCAGCGGTTTTCTTGCTGACACACTGTCCGCTTACATCAGCTGCAAGACGCCCACTGGGGCAGGGTCCCAGTGGGAGAGAGGATGCCGGCTCCGGGCTGTGTTGTGACCGTGATTCTCAAGCACTGGTATGTACGAGGCTGCAATGGTGTCTGTGTGAATTTGCTGTTCACTGCTGCTGTTGTTTAACAGAAAGAAAACATGCATTAGCCGTAATAACACTCTGGGAATATTTAATCCCAAGAGGGGTGAAGGGATAGGGCCGTGTATTTATTTGTTTTAGGCTTTTGTAAAATGTCTATGGTAAAAAACATCTGGATTGTTGAATAGAGAGAGCCAGACGCTGACAGAAATGGGCCTGAGATACCAGCCATTCTTATAACCCGCAGAGAAATGGGCAAATGAAAATCTGATCCACAAACAACAATTAACAAAGGACGTAGGCTAAAATGACCTAGGGCTGCCTGTTCTGCTTTGGAAGGCACATGCCTGGTGCTCTATTACACTACCTACAATTTTTTAACACTCTGGGGCATATGGGATCTCTAAACTGGACACCAATTTTATTCTCCTGAATCCGGAGGCAATAATATAAAGGAAGCTTGGAAGAATTCAGGTAACTCTTTGTGTCTCCAATACTTTAGCCAAACAATTCCTGGGCCTGCAACGTAAAAGTGAGCTCAGAGCTGTTTTGACACGGTCAAGATGAAATTCTGCGTGTGTTAAATTCAAACCTGCAAGAAGGTGTTTAACACAGAAGGGGATGTTCTGCTTGGGAATGCAGGAATTGAAAGTCTGCCAGAAATAAGCTGCCATTTATCTGCATTCAAGGTCATGATACAAAAAGGATCTCTTCCAAGCTCCACGTTTAAGCAGCAGACAGGGTAAGACGTTCATCCCAGACAACAGGATGTTTTCTTTTCTCTTCTCCTGATGATGTATTCGGCATCAAAAAGGGCTGGGGTATTTAATCAGTGCCTTCCAGTAATCCTGGCTAATGCTTTTCCCTAATTACTAGGCAATGGGAAAAGTCAGAGAGACCTTGAGGTTTCAGACTTAGACCAGACTCAAAAATTGGACAAGAATTAAAACCAAAGGCAGTTAAGGAAATGGTCCAAGGCTCATTCATTAACTACCACTTGATTGGACTAGGCTTTACTGGGGCAATTATTATCTTTGCAGAGGTCCAACAGAGGAATCACAAACTACTGAAACGACATCTAACTCCTAACATACGGGGTCATACAGCCCTTATATACCTTTCATTTGCAGAAGGGATGGATGAAGGGCAGATGGGTAAAGTGTAAATATAAGTTTCAGAGGAATAAATAGGTTCAGCAGGCCTGAAATCCTGGGAGCCTTCCACTGGGGTGTCTGGTTTTCATATTCAGGATTGCTTGGATTGCATGCCTATAGCTCATTAGCTGCTTTGTGGATCAAGTTAAAAAGCGTATTGTTTTCAGAGCAAACTATAAAATTAGCGATGCTGTATAAAAGGAAATAACTCAAATTGGACCTTTGTCCTTGATGTCCTAACTGTAAAGAGAATGCTGCCTTTTGCAAACCCAAAGCAAGCAGTGATAAGGGAGGGAAGGCCCTTTAATCCTCAGTCCAGGCAACTAGACAAATTAAAAATGGCAAATCTTCTGACGGCTTTGTTTTAAGGATCTTAACCTGCAGTCACTGCCTGGTCTTTTAACCAATGCTATCTTGAAGTAACAAGTTCTATAGGATTAACAAACATTTTATCTTACATTTTATTCCCTTTGGTTTGAGCATGCTCGCAACCGAAGTACTCACTTGTCCCTATCCTAAACTACAAACCACAGATGAAATAGGCCAAGTGAGACAGAAAAACTGACTCATACTTATGGCACTGCTCTGGACTCCTAAGGTAGCTCAGTCCACCGGGTGGCCAGTCAAGGTCATCCTGAGTGGCCTAACTTATACAACTGTGTGCTGTATCACAGACTTAACTGTTTGCAGAATAAATACCTTCAGGAATAGACAATAGTTCAGATATAATTCAGATTTTTATTCAGACTCTACTTGGGAAGGTGCTTGTACGAGACTGTGCCCAAATGATACCTATAAATTTCTGTTTAATAAGTTCCCTTCTGCTACCACTGGATCCACTGATTTGTCTAACTACTCAAAAGATATTTCCACAGACACAAGCATAAAACAGCTCTTGATTTTAAGAGGCAACAGATTACAGGAGGTCCATGGCATGACATGTGTCTAAGGACAGCAGTTTTCAGAGAAGCATGGTCAATTTTTGAAGAGGGAGTGATTCAAGGTGGATGCTTTAGACTGATGTTGGATAATCTCTCACCTTTTAGTAGAAATTTTTCAGTCGAAGTTAATCCACAGTGACTGCAAAGGACATCATCAGACAAATGACACAATAAGGATGCACCTTTGCTGTTACAAGTCAGGAGGATTCAACACAAGAGGGCGACTAATGGGTCATGTAGGCTAGGAATTTGAATATTCACCTCTGATGTAAACAGCATAGGTTCAAGTTTTTTGTGTTTCAGGCAAAAGAGGGATTTAAATGTGGGTTCTCTACATCCCAGGTGATGTAATCACTGAGTTATTTTCTTATTTTGGAATCTCTCAGCTTTTTCCATGAAACACGTCAAAATATTTGTTTTATCCTGTTGCGAAACACAAAAAGTTCAAAATCTTAAAAAATTTTGCAGAACGGGAAAGCTATTTCCTTCTCAGCTCCATTTCTACATGTGCTTTGTGTATCCAGATATACATCTGAAAGGGGGATCTTAGCACTGAGGCTGGTTATAGTCAGACAAGAAGCACTGTTCAGGGCCATCCACATTTATCCTTTTTCAGTAATTCCAGATCTCCTTGGTTTAGCTTACAAATCAGATAGCAATTGCATCACATCCTCTCCGTCAGAGCAATCATTGCCCAAGCAGAACAGCCGTCTTTCCATCTCTATTGTTACTAAATGAGAGTGTTTGATGATCAAAACTTTGCTGATGCTGTTTGTCGGAGAGCCATGAACTAGAACAGCCTTGAGGGGTTCTCTCTCAAGTGGAGCTGGCTTCGCAGGGCGAATGGGAGTGAAAGCTGCTTTTGAGAAGGGAGGCCTTGACCTTGCAAATACAGAAGCAGGCAAGTAGCTCTTCTCCTACAGCCAGCCAGCCAGCCAGCTGTTGGGCAGAGACCACTGTCCATCAGATGTGAGCACCAGTGCACAATTGTTTCCTTGTGTTTTTCTGTCTGCTTCTCTCTGTCTGCCATCCATTGTTGCAGCTAAACTCCCTGGCATGGAGGCTGCTGCTTTGATTTATGTTCCTACAATATACAGCACTTCGAATTCATGCTCTGCAGTGAGAACGTGTAAAAGCAGGCAATGTAAAAAATAAATATTGACGCAGTGGATATCCTGCAGAAACTCACAGTACCACTCACATAAATAAAGCTCCCGATGTGCTCTGAGTGTCTCAAACATAAAGGTGTAACAGAGAGCAGGTGGTGTCTCTTGAGAAGATGCCGTTGTGTGTCATCGCTTCCTGTCAGTTTAGTTGCTGTAATGTCACTGAGAAGGAGATGGGAAACAAACACTTGTCTATGCATAGTAGGTAAAATATAACAGGCAAGATGTAGGGCAGATCAACAACCAGACTTCTTGGAAAGGTTTGCCAGCTCTCAAAAGTCTACAGGTAGCATCACAGTAAGTGAAGAAATGCTCTTAACAATCTACTTCTATTTTGCCACAGCTCCAGTATTATTTTTTTTAGGAAAGGCACATAAAGACCTAAAATCTGAATGCTGTTCTTCTAATCGAACCACCTGGTTATACTATTCCTAACTCTGCTCTTTCTTTTGGCCAAGTTAGTAACCAAAACCTTTGTGAGCAATGCTGATGGGTACTGCTATGATGGGCCCTGATCCATTCTCTACGCTTGACTTGGGACATTATACTTTAAAATCAGTAGATCATTACAAATTCTACACATTCAATAATTGGTTTGTGATTATTTTTAGCCCCTTGGGCTCTTTTTAGGTTTCAATTAAGTGCCACTAGGTAATTAGCTCACAGATAAAGTCAGCTGCTAGGGCCGATAAGTGAAAAAAACATATGTTGAATCCTGAATGAATGGAAAGCTTTTTCCTTGGCAGATACTTTTGGGGGACTCTTTTTTTTTTTTTTAAGGTCAACATTTTGTGCTCCTATTATGGGAGAAAAGCTTTGAAAACATAAACTAGTTTTATGATGTATCTTCTCTGCTCCTCATTCTGTACTCAGAAGGAAGAAACACACATATGCAAGTGTATGTAAAAGCAATCATGATAGCTCTATACCAAAACCTTTTTTTAAAACCTTAAGTAAATGTTTAAAGAGTTCCAGAGCTGAACAACTCCAAAATCAAATTTACAACTTCCCTTCCTCAAAGCCAAAGGAAGTGGGGAATTCTTTACAAGCTCTGTTTGACAGAGTAGAATATTTCAGCTTCTCTTAGGACATATTCCAGGAGGTCATTTTGACTGCTAATAATTTCAGCCATATTTTTTATTACACTTCCATTTATAAGTGGTTTGCAAAAGGTTAATAACTGAAGATGAGCCCGCTAAAGATAGCAATATATATCACAGGTTAAGAACACGTCCCTTCAAGATATTATTTACGATCATAAACACGTTGCTGGAAGCATTGCTAGCTGGTGCAGATAATTAATTGCCCTACAGGATTAAGTCATTAAAAGTAGTCGATCAACTGTCAGCATTCCTTTAACTCTATGAGCCGTGTGCAAGTGGAGCATAAATTCTCCATATTACCAAGTTCTGGATGACAAACACCCATTGTAAGTATTGAGCCTGCAGAGGCTCACAAAGATACAATATGAATTGTTGTGTTTTTGTAACTCCAAATAACCGAGCTGTGATAGCAGTGTTAGAGGCTGGGACTGGATAAGATACTAAGGAGATGCGGCACAAGGAGCATCCATAACAGAGCACGCAATCAAGTGCAATCAGAGAACGCAAGCAAGCAACCCTGAAGCAATACATATGAATCAAGGTTTGCAGATATATAATCCATCAAAAATACGAAGTATGAAAGACATTATTTAAACCTAGTTCCCCTGTGAAAACAGCACATAATTGTACAGTACATCTTCTTTCTTTTTTTCTTTTGGTAGCAAACAGAACCAATTCCTAGTGGATAGGAGATAAAGCACATAAAAAGAGAAATAAATTTTGAAACGAAATAGTCTCCTAGGCCTGCTGGAAATTATGGAATCAGATGTTGGTCTGGTTCTGGCAAGGATTTCTTTTCCTACAGCCATAGCTTTGGTAAATTTCATACCACACCTTTTTATTGCGCTCAGGCCTCTCTTAGGTTCTCAGCCTGCTTTTCCATCCTTGGGCTTTTTAAACCATGCCTTTAGTGGAGTCTTCAGTGGTCTTATTTGATCTGAAATGGTGGAGTAGAGCAGCAGTAGCTGCAATGAATCATCCAACTCTTGGGAAGCAGAGCAAAATCTGTCTTTAAATACATCATCTCGCACTGCAAAGCCTTCCTGGAGAAGCCTAGTATCTTCCCAAGAAAAGCTCTGATTTGGGAACCTGGCTCTGAGTGTTTGGACACTAACCAGGTTTCAATATTACTACGACTTTCATAGAAAAGGCTTTGTCACCACCTTTACAAGAACTCTTGTTTGGAGGACACAGAGTAAGCTCCTGCTGTAAAGCTTGGCTCTGATAACTCCCTGATAACTGGGGCCTTTTAACTACGCAATAAGATCTCTCAAGAGCTGGCGTTTTCAATAAGAACCAAGTATATTTAAGAATAACACTGAAAGCTGAAGTTCAGTTACATGGTTTAGGCCTTACTGGGATCACAATTCACTGAGCTTTACAAGACAAATGTCACCGATCAGTCAAACCAGATGGAGGACACAAAACCAGCAGATCAACGACAGAAGGAAGGAGAACCCCTTGGTCTCCAGGCAAATCTGTAGAGTAGTTTAATACAAGGATTTTTTAGTCTACAGAGTACTATTTATTAAGAAAACGATTCACAAATTTACACATGGCCCCATTACGCTGGAAAAAAAAAAATTAAATACTCAGATCTTTTGCAAGTGTGTGTAAAAATATTCTACCACCTACAGTGAAGAAAGCTAAGACTTCAGTAGACTTAAAATAAACAAGACAGCGAGAGAACATCTCACAGACTTCGTTCCAACTACATGCCTCTATCTGAAATATCCATTGCTTTTAAAGCCATTGCAAATAAAATAGAAGTTTTATAGCCATGCAAATAAATGTAAACGTCAAACATATTTTATTGTCTGTCTTTTAGGTTTGCAATAAATTATAGTGAGTAGAACCCAGGCCTTTAATGAGAAGGGTGACTTCTCTCAGATACACAATAACTTACCCATCTGCACGGTTGCAACACTTGCACTCTCAGCAATTTTGCACACTTTGGGTCTGAAGACATCTGATGTGTTTGAATCACACACAGCAATTACTAAACAATGCTGTGGCATTCATTAATGTACTCCAGAGACTGAGTCTTACTCAGGTAGATGGAGAAAAGAGGGACGGATGCTCAGCTAGCAAACCAGCTACAGGGAGGGCACTGAATGGTGAAGTCATGGCGTTTCCTACATATGGCTCCAATTAATGAGTAGGGACAGCTACAGAGACTCAAGCTGAAGGCACGTTAGAGCAGATATGCTTCTGGTACAGCTCAGCTGCTCAGTGAGTTTATAAGCAAGCAAAGAAAGGTGGGAGAAGGAGCACTGACCTGTGCCAAAAAGCCAACTGTGGCTATTTGGTAGCAGCTCTGCGGGGAGTTGAGTCATCCATGCAGTCAAGTAGGAATGCTAAACAGAAGGACAGATGAATGGAAGGGCCCACACCACTACACGAGGATAAACCATTGCTACTTACAAATTAAAGCTTTGAGTCTTTGCTTGGAGCAAGCAGAACTCTTGAATCTCAGGCCGTTTGAAGCTCTTTAAATTTAAGACGTTGAGGCAAGAACAATGTGGAAGCGTTAGCAGTGCTTTATCCCATTCAATCCTAAAGAGTCAACATCTGTTCAGAGGTTGGTTTTGTCCTTTGGGTATACTGCTACTTTTAGGGAAATTAATGTTATGTCTCTCTGGAGAAAAGAACACACACACTGTCAAGGGAATATTGTTTAATTCCAGCTAATGCATTGGGCTGGTGTCTTTTCTTGTTAACATGGCGTTAAGAGGTTGGATCACGCAGACAGGCTGCCTAAAAGACATCTCGGTAGAGCAGCAAGATCCCACACAGATCCTCTTCACTATATTCCATTACATCAAAAAGAGCTTATCCAACTCATGAAAACGAGCTTGTCCAACTCACAGCTCCTGAGCAGAACACAACACAGTCAATGGATAAAGTGAGGAGGAAAAGACAATGAAAAAAAAGGAAACGACTTCACTGGTGATCTTACTTACTCCTTTCAAATGACAACGAAAGCTACAATTTTACGTCAACTGTAGGGATTGAAAATAGTCTCAAACTTTGGATATTATGAGCTTTTGAAAAGGCAACAGCAAAACCAATTACTTTATATTTCTTTGGCCAACTGGTTTAGTAGGCCTTTGAAGGAGAATCTGATTTTGTAATTAAAGCTGGCTCTAATAATGATGTGGGATAACATGTCCTATCACCCTCCCTTAAAGCTCCGTGTTTAGGAAAAGGGAAGATAAACATTTCCTTGCATGGTATCCTGCGTCCAGCCCTACAAACACGCAAGCAGAACCTCCAAAACACCAAATCTGTGTTTTCACTAGCAAAACGCAAGAGGACGTTTAGAAAACTGCATTAGCTATCTACAGTTCACAACCGGAGATAAAACCCTTGCAAAGAGAAGGTAGTTTTATAAGCATTATCTCATTGATTTCAAGGCTGTATGGGATTCAGGGGTGTGCTGCCATCTCTTACAGAACACATGCAGTGAGGATGGCACAAGTTTCAAACCTCCCCGGTTTCAGGAAAGGAAACAATTTCTATATATCTTCATTTCTTGGGAAAGAAGGTGGATTCACACATATATTAATAGCAGTTACCACTTGGCAATCAAAAACAACTTCAGATTATGTTAAAAAAATTAATCTAATTCTTCAAATGTCTGACTGTAGCAATTTCCTGGCAGTGCATGCAGCAATCATTACATACACATTTATAGTAAATCTGTGCCTGCTCTAGTCCTAATCTAAAACTGATGGGCAGAATTATTTTTAGTTTAACCTTGGTATTTTGCTAAAAGGAATGCAAATGTCATTGCTAAACGAGAAAAAAAAAAAAAAAAAAAAAAAAAAGAGAGAGAGAGAGAGAGAGAGGGAGACAGAAATAACAACTTGGTGGAAAATTAAAGCACAGAGTTGACTATGACCCCAGCAATTAGACATACATGGGTAATTGATCTTTAGTTGCCTGGGTTCTAATGTCAGAAAAGTGACGTTTTTGACTCTCCCATAATGAAGCCTTAATGCGGGTAACGTTCCCTCAGCCCAGATAGGAATCACCAGGGCAGACATTTAAAACAAACTGCATTTTTGTTTACATGGACTTTACATCTACTACTAGAGTACTATTATTCTATTCATTTCCTTCCTGCCTTCCACCCAGCTAATTTACTTGCTATACAGTAAGTATTTGCTTCCAGTTCCAACACAGCAGTGACCAAGTTCATTTTGCCACCATGAGGAAACCTGGCCACAGTAAATCCATGTCCTAGATTGTCATGAACAGCAACACCCTTTCCAATATCAGGTCAGGATATATATGCATGTGTTATCTTGTGGGTATGTTAGCATTTTTCCCCATCTTATTCTTTGTAGGGTTAATGGACTCGATCCCCCTTATTGCTTTCTGACTTCAGTACTCATTTACACCAGTGTAACAGGATTCAAGCGCACTTTCCTATATTCATTTTGTCCTGATAATAATGAGTGAATTCTGTTTACAAGCGCAGCATGAAGTCCAAAAAACAGCTAGTTTATATAGCCAGGCATATCCTTGAAGATTCTCTTCCATCCTTGTTTTTTAAATGTCTGTAAACAGCCACAGAAATACCCTACTGTTTAATATGGGTTTAGACAGATAAACATTACATTACTGTGATTAAACAATACATTAACTGGAAGCTAGTAACTATGCTACAAGTTAAAGCTATAGCACAAGTCATACCCAAACACAAGAAATTCAGACTCTGAACTTTAACCTGAGCTAACGTTGCAGCTTTGTTCATAGTGCGGGACCAGAGACCTCCACGGCTCCCTTCCCACCTGAATAACTCTGTGCTTCTCAGCTAAGGATGCTCTGAAATACCTGATAACATCTTTGAATTTTAAAACAAAGCTTTGGTCCTGCATTAGGATTCTTCAGTCACCACCACTGCCACCCCAATTTTCACAAAAACAAAACAAAATAAAAGCAACCAAACAAAACAAACATCTTTTCCCTTAATTTAAAATGTCTCTTTTTTTTTTTTTTTTTTTTTTTTTCCAAGGGAAATCTAATAAAAAACATGTTTCACTGACTAAACAGAGAACTCTGGTGTGTAAACAATGGAGATTCTTGTGTGAAAGTCAATTTTATCTGGCTTCAAGTAATTCCGCAGGGATAAAATTAGAAAGACCTATACACGGCTTAGGACTTGCAGTTGGTGGGATGAATACTGATGTCAGTGTTAGTAACAGCCATCACAGAACAGGAACCACAGCAATTTCCTGGCCTTTTTCTTTTTCCAGGACTCAGAGGTCTGACAGTCGCTCACAGACTACATCACCAACGGATCTGCTCTCGGAGGTGCAGGTGGAACAATTTACATGAGTAGGACGCCTGCACCTAATGCCAGCTGTCAGCCACGGTGCTGAGCAGCGATGCGTGACCATGTCCGATCTGCGACTCCATGTGCATAGTTCAAGAAAAGCTTTGAATCTGCAAATCAAATGAATGACTGTTTTCCCCTTAATACTACCAGTATAGAACAGTATATCCCTCCCCGTTTCTCTCTGTCTCTTCCTCAACAAACCTCCACCAGCTGCATTTTTGAGACTTAGTTTAGGTGAGAATGTATGGTCTGGTTTTCAGCTGGTGTAAATCCGGTTTTGCTGGCTTCACTGGAGCAAAGCTGATTTACATGGGCTGATGACCTGTCTGTATATATATTAAGGTACATTTATCCAGCAAATCTGTCCACGATGCTTTCTATTCCTTATTCACTCAAACTCAGCTGGCTCTTTGAGGCTGGAATTGCACTCATCTCCCTTCTGTGTTGTGTCTCTCGTAAATGAGCCAGTTGGAAAGCACACTGTCCACCCTGCAGGAAGATTACGCTCCAAGGTTATATATTACAGCACGATGGGTGAGCTCCTGAAGGCTTCAGAGTGCAGGATCAGTCCAGCCAGCAAAACAAAATATCTCAGAAGCCTGGTTGTTAAAGCACAGCAAGAATATCAGCACTACTAGAGAAATGCTGGACAGAGACACACAAATAAAGATTTTGCATCTGTTTGAGCTCTACATATAGGGGCAGGGATGAGATAGCTGAATGCAGGGGTTTCTAATTAAAGTTTTTCATCTCCAGACTCCAGCTCTGAATTCTCTTCTCCTCCTTTAACTCTCCAACTGGGAAATTGCTGCAGCTCATTGCACACTTCAGTAAAGAATTTGTCCCGGATCTAGACATAAAGATTTTGGCCATTTCTTCCACAAATAGAACGAGGGCCCCTTGCCCAGACACAGGACGTGGATCCATGAGCCATAAACTCTTTCCCTTGCCCCGTTAGTCCACCTCCTCTATCCACATGCAGAAAGTTTGCTGAAAACAGGAGGCTGAAGGAATAACTTCAAGAACACGTGAAGAAACAGCCGCAATCATTTCAGCCTCATTTGTGCTGGTAGCATAAAAGCACCTGCTCCTATCCTTAGAAAGACATCTTCTCAGATAAATGAAACTGTGGATGTCTCTTAACCTCTAAGCTGACCTAACAAGCCAAGGAATTGCCCCCTTGAGTCCTGACGTCAAGGCCTTTTCTATTCACATTCTTTCGTATTTAATATCAGTGGATACCACAGGGTCCACTGCAGTTCCACAAGTACTGTTCTTTTATTTATTGCATTTCAAAATTACCTAAGCAAGCTTCATTTGATCTATATCTAAACTTTGTTTTCCTAATGTGGGAGGCTAGATCTCTTCCCCAGCTTATTTCATAATTTCGAATCCTAATTCATCCCCATCCTCTGGGAGGAATGCATTTTTTGCAATACCTATGTTGTAACTTTCTAGAGCACATGCTTCTAATTTGAGCATTATTTTCCAAAGCTCCTAGCACTTAACCACAAAAGTTCTTCATTTATTTTCCTTTTTATTCTCTATTTAATTCATCCTCTCTTTATTTTATGCTTTGGATCATCTTTATATCTCACACTATGGCCTCTAGTATAAAAGCTTTTTGTTTCAACTAAGTACTTAAAACCCCCAGGGAAGGACAGAAATTATATGGGGGGAATTAGGCAGGACTACCCTTTCCTCTCCTCATTTACTTCCCAGTTTTCACCCTCTCCCAACCCCAAACTCTAAAGCAAAATAAAAACTTCTGAAGAGCTCTACCAGCTTGAAACCAGCATTTGAAGGGGAAAAAATGTATCAGAATCTACTTGCTGACACTAATTTTCTAAGTGTCTTTGGCTAAGTCATCTTCCCTGCACTTCAGTGCCCATTGGAAATGGGAAAGTTTTGTCCTTGTCAGCCTAAATATACTGGGCTGGGTGGCAAAGATCCTTAGGCAAAAGATATTTTATTCCTCAAAGTTATGAGGCCCCTCTATTAGCAGGTGTAGATTAGGAGCTGCCAGAGTGGACGATGAATAATGAGACATGATTTTGATGCATTTCTAGCCTGAACAAGGTAAACCATTGTGAATCTTCAGACGTGAGGTTCCAGAAGGCTTGTGGTATGAATGCCACGCTAACTGTGCCAACTCCATAGCAAATTTGCATTTAAAGCAGAGCAAGGTCCCAGGAGAGATGCAGAAAGAGAGGGAAAGCCTGAGGACCCCAGAGCCAAAACCTCCACTGTTCTACCAAGACATGACAGGGGGCCAGAAGCTTCTCTCTCCCTCTCTCTCTGCCTTACCCACACCACTGCAAACATCTGAGCTTCCTAAGTCCAGTCTATCCCTTTCAACACAGAAAGGAATACCCCATTTCTGAGTTCATACTGCAGAAAAAGACGCATTTTCATCAGCTCTGCCAGCCCCTGTGAGCACTAACTCTAAGATTCAGCCAATAACTTTCCCTGGGTAACTACAACTCAAATCTCTTCTTCAGCTGTGAATATTTTGGGGCCAGTTCTTAAGTTACTGAAGACTACAGGCAGTTTGCCATCAACCAAAAGTTGGCTTTGATATTCTTTACCATCCACACTGCTTACAAGGGGGATGTGCGAAAAATTGGCAGTTTACTCAAAAGCTGAGCCACGTGCTCTCTCTGTGGGGCATTTGCTCAAAGGGGATGAGACAGTTTAGGAACAGCAATCACAAGGGTTTACTTCAGCTGTCCCAAAGCAATTTCTATGTGTGCTGAATTATGGACCAGTTTCTACCCCCTTCATGCTCCGTGCAAGGGATGTGATTAGGGTCAAGGGAGTAATAAGCTCTGGTTGTAGAGTGCTTCACAGGGCTCTGTGTAGTGGCCAGGAAGCACTGAATAACAATACAAGAGTGTACAATACCCTCAAAACTTTTGTTTTACTGCATTGCCCAATATCTAGGCCCAGCAAGTCCTACAGTTATTGCTCTGGGAGGGTACCTAGTAAATCCTAAAGCGCAGTGGGGTGTTGAGCAAATTTTCTTGGTCTAGCACACAAAAGATTGCACAGAAGTGAAGTGAAATGGCTGTTTCAGGCTTGGACACACCTTGCTAATAAACAAGCTGGGAGAAAAGCTTGGGTGGCTACAATGAGGCTCCCCAGCTGTATCCATCTCATGGCACCATGGCTCTGCAGAGTTAGTACAAACTTAACCTCGGTCCTACTTGTGCCTGCAGAGGACAGGACATTCTCATTTCCGTACACAGCAGTGCAAGTGTTTGCTTTTCCTTTGGAAAACAAAAACCAACAAAAACAACAAACAGCAAACTAACAAAAAATAGAACAATAAAGCAAATGAATTACAGCATACTTTAGTTGGCTTCCAATAACAAACATGATGCCGTTCGAATGAATACGATTCCCTCTCCAAGTCTGTATTTCCCTGGTATGTAAATCATAACAAGATGGAGAATCCTGGGCCTGTAGATTTACGATGAAGCCTGCGTTTTGCTACTTTGCATTTTAAGATGTGATTTCAGCATTGCCACTTGTATGGGCTTTAGCTTTCAGCTAGGGTATCTGTGCATAACCAGCCTTCTCAGAGGTACGGGCCAGAAGGTAGCATTTCCCTGAAAGTTTCTGGTACAAAACAATAGTTTGGACAATTCAACGAACTGCCTGGCCAAAAGGTTCACAAATCCCTCCTCCTCTTACACAAGCTCTTTCCTTTAAAGCTTGTCACTTTATCTGTTGTCATAGTAAAGACTCAAAGTTATAAGCTCTGAGTCAGACAGCTTATTAATAACAAGTGAAGGACAGTACAGAACAGATTTCATTAGGAAGATTCCATTTAGCAAACAGAGTAAGATGCCAGGGTCCCAGAGGGCGTATTTAGACCATGCTGGAAAATATACTATCCCCCTGTGCCATCACAGGCCAGCTCAGCTGAAACCAGAGCATTGTTTGCCTACAGGAATGGAAGGTACACTGGTGTAGGTGTCCCAAAGCTCAATTAGCTATCTGCAGCCCAATCTAAATGGTACTGTTGTGGTGTCAGCCACAACACACAAGAGCTTTGAATAGGGAGATGGTACCTGAAAGAAAAATAAACTGCTTGCACCAACCTAAAAAAAATAAAAAGTCCAATCAAACTACACCCTTTTCTTCGTCATAGCCAAGGGAGAGGTCTTCTGGGACTCAAGGAACAAGAAACGTATTACCCCAAGTTTATTTAGGGACAGGATGCAACCAGAATCTGTACAACGGGTACACAGTAGGACCCAAGCACTTTGGAAAGTTTGATCTTCATTG
Organism: Netta rufina; assembly: GCF_964035555.1. Taxonomy (NCBI): domain Eukaryota; kingdom Metazoa; phylum Chordata; class Aves; order Anseriformes; family Anatidae; genus Netta; species Netta rufina. The sequence continues at coordinate 3,940,886 of NC_140151.1, read as the reverse complement.
AGATGCAAAAAGCACACACATTTTCCTGAAAATCCTTGCCTCGTCCCCCACTGGGTCTGTTTAAAAAGCCAGTGGAACACTCCTGGTGTCATACTGGAATAAAAACAGTGGAGAATCAGAGCCAAGGCACAGCCACCACCAAAAAGATCTCAATAAGTGGCCCTGGTTTATGACCATAGGACTGTGACATCTGCGAAAGGATGGGGCCTTAGACTGAAATCCATTTTAGTCCCAGCAGAGGTAAAACACCTACAGAAAGTCAGCAGGGTTGAAAGAGATTCTGCATGGCCACCACTCAAATTATATGGTCTGTTCACAGCACTTTCCCTGAAGCCATCTACTGCTATCAGTGACAAGAGTGGTTTAGTCAACTTTTACAGCTGCAGCCACAGGGTCCTGCTTGGAAGCTCTACCTTTCAGCTTTGGGTTGCTATTTTGGTCTCTGCTGTTTTGCCAAAGACAGCCCGAGTCACAGCAGGACAAAGCTAAGCAATTGCTTCTGTTCCTTGCAAGCCTCACAATCAATTACTGTGAATAATAACCTGTATTTCATTAAAACTCCATCCTGGTGTTACCAGAATCCATCCTGCCACTCACACAAGAGCTTGGGGGTAGAGGAGGAGGATTCATCCGACACTGTTCTGTCAGGGATTTAATCTTTGGATACAGCACATTAGATGGATTAGAGAAAAGACGCAGGCTATCCATATTTTTAAAGCCTGATGACCTTTAACAATGGGAAATAATAAGAGGAAAAACGTGAACCCTGACAAATTCATAACTACAGCACAGGGGAAAGGAATGTATTCTTCTAACATATGAAAAAACATTGCACGAAATATCTATTTTCTTTTCAGTCCCGTAGCTGTTATGAATTATATACAGTGTTATTTAGCCGTCATTTGTTCTTTAGCCTTTTTGTGGGCGACTACTTTGGCTATTCTACGCTTTTCTCTTTATCATTAATCCAGCAATTGTATGAAATACCACTTGTTTTGTCTCTTCAGAATCCTGCTGTAGCACCGTGTTCCCATACTACTGATAAGCGCTTGGAGATAGGGTTTTGCTCTTAACCAGCATCATCCACGCAAGAGGCACAAAGGCATTTAAAGAAAACCGGCATTTTTAATTAGCTCCTACTAGGATTATACAGGCAGCTGAAGGAGAAGAGATGGCATCAATATTCCTCACCTCATTCTGGAAGCATTTAGGAAGCAACGAACCAGGTTTGCCAACTTACAGGCCCCAACCCTATCCACCTCTGTCACGGTCAAAAAACCAGCACCGGGTCATTTCGTGCATGACAGCAGTTAGCCCGGCTGTGGACTGGCAGGATGTGTTGTCTATTGCTGTTACCATTTTGGGATGCAGATAAAAGGAACCAGGCTGCAGGCCTCAGTGGGCTGAGAAAGGTCACCCTTTCTCAAAGCAAAAGCAAATGTGCACACTACCTCATCTCCAAGTGCAATCCCAAAACAATGTCAGATGTCAGCAAACAGCTCAAAAACCCACGGAATTTAACAAATACCAGAAATATAATAATAATGAATTCTTTTTAATATGGAAAAGTTACCCCCAGTGTCTCTCATGAAGTTGAAGATGAAGAAATCCCATCCTTCTGTGAAATTTGCCAGCATATTTATAAAAAACACTGTTTATTTTTAGTCAGTTGAAAGCTTTCTTTTCGTTATGTTTTCCTCATTCAGCAACAGGCCACATACCAAAGCTGAAGTTTTGTTTAGAGGGGGAAAAAAAGAAACACAAGACACAGGAAGAGGTTTGCAGATCTGAGGCTGCTTTCCCTGCAAGGGCACTGCCTCTGACACGGCCCTCCTGCAGCCACTCCACAAAGGGCCCAGCTTCCTTAAAGAGGGTTTTCCACATCTTTTTGATCTAAAAATCACCATTCCCCAGGATATGTGATGGCAGGTGGGTCTGTGATAAGGGTGGAGGAACTAGAATCATAGAAGCTCCCAAGTTGGAAGGGACCCACAAGGATCGCATCCAACTCATGGCTCCAAGGAGGACCAACTAAAAATTCAACCCTACATCTGAGAGCTTTGTCCAAAATGGCTCTTGAACCCCAGCAGGCTTAGTGCCATGACCACGTCCCTGGGGAGCCTACTTCAGTGCCTGACCACCCTCTTGGTGAAGCACCTTTTCTTGATATCCAGCCTGAACATCCCTGACACAGCTTCATGTCATTCCTTCAGGTCCTATTGCTGGTCACCAGAGAGAAGAGATCAGCCCACAGAGACACAAACACCCATGTGGCTTTTCATCCAGAAAAAAAAAAAAAAGGAGATGAGGAACAGCCTCAGCCCTCTCCAGTTCAGTGTGAGAGCAGAAAAAAATTGCAGTAGACATTTCTTTCAAGCAGGTCTACTGCTGGTCAAGAAAGGACTCTTTTCCTCTCCATCATTAAAAATTGGTATCACAGCTGTAAGATACATCTCAACATGATTTTTTTTTTTTCCCCTGAATACTTTGAGATAATCTGGATAAGTTTTAGTTCCCTTTGCCATGGTACATCAGACTCCATCACTATGTACTGAGGATGCCATTGGCCTTACTCCTTTTCATACAGGAACAGCAGATAAAGACACTGAAGCCAAAGGTGTTTCTTCTGAGAGTAATGTATTTGGCTCCCTCCTGTGGACACCAGCGTTGCTCATCTTCCAAAACATCTGATTTAAACCAGACAATTATACCAGCTAATTCTACAGCCGAGTCCACCCTGCCCTTGGCAGAGCCTTGTACTCACCTGGCCAACAAGGATTTTTCTCGGCTTAGGCATTACCAACAATGTCATAGAAACATGAAAATGGCACACAGCAGTTTTAAAACAAGAGAACTGTGCAGGAATGATCCAAACCATGTAACTATTTCTGTTTAGAGTACGTAAGAGGTGTCTTAGTGCTATACTGCCTGGGTAAATACAGGTTAACAGTTTACTGGCTTTGAATTTTGCTGTGTAGTTTTCTATTACCTCTCAGAGTGAGTTTGACACAGTACTTTCCAGGTTTATTTCCTATTCAGGATCCAGATACTGAATGTGGTAAACTCAAAGAGTTTTAACTCTGTTTGTTAGCTGTTCTTGTTATTTATTTAATAAAAACAACTGCTGGGAAAGGGAGCTCCTCTCCTCAGAACTAGAAATCAAAGTTTCTGCCCTGTTCCCTTCTGTGAAGATTTCCCACAGAGCAAAAATTCTAGGCCACTGCAAGGCAAATGTATCATGCCAACCCTAAAAAAAACAACTTAATTCTGTCTCTATGTTGCTCAATCCATAAAATTGTTCCTTCCTTCCCCCCCCCCCCCCCCCCCCCCCCCGATCCCCAGGATTAATTGCCTGAGCTGGTGTACTTGCCAGCCAGTTTCTCTGCAAGCACAAAAATAACGAGGGTGCAGGTAGCAGCATTTGCTATGAGATATAGATACCTCTCCCCTGGGTTTTTGGAAAATTTCCTCCAAACCTCATCCCTTTTCTTCTCTGTTAATAATTTCTTATAGGAGACTAACCATGTCCAGTACCAGATTCATTGTTTCTATAGCTTAAAAAGGGAATTTAGGGGGTGCAAGAACAATAGCCAGAACATAGATAGCTAATGCCATTTGAGGTTCTAGGATATTTGCATGGGGCTGGGAAGTATGGCCCCTGTATAAAACCACAACCTTCTGGATTGGGAACTGAAATGGCCTTTCTTGGAGGTTTTCCAGGACACCTTGGCTAGCATTACCCATCCTTGCCTGGACAGCTCAGTCTCACCTGAACTCTGAGAAGGCTGGAAGGACTGGCCAAAGACTTTTAAGCAAGAAAAGCTCAGATGTTTTATCTGCCTGCAGGGGAGTAGGGGAAGGAGGGAAGTGGGGACCTGTTTTCCCCTTCAAGTTTTCCCAGGCCATGTCATCATACCACTGTGGCATGGTAACAAACAACACTTTCTAGTGGTTTCTGGTGAAGAACAGAGGGATGACTGAAAGCTCGGTAACTTTTCTTCCTTGCTTGCCAGCTTCCTTTCACAAACCGGGCCTGAAGTCATCATCTGCAGCACAGAGTTCATGCACTGCTCCAACAGCCATGTAAAACTTGGTTTGTGCTGCAGTTAAGAAGCTTTTTGATCCCTGCCTCAGAAGTGTGAGGTTTTGGCCTCTGAGATAGGGAGTAGAGGACAGAAAGCACCCTGAGAGAACAGGCAGCAGAGCCCAAGTTGCTCTGGAGATGCGGAGAAGGACCAAGGCCAGGTGAACACCACAGCTGAGGGTCCTGGCACCTCTCCTGCTTCCACCAGAAGAAGTTAGTGTGCTCGGATCAGCCTCTCGGATGAGTGATACCGCTCCAGGCCCGCTGCCACGCAGCCACCCACAGCAGCATCGCTCTGCTTCTCACACAGCACCCACGGAGCAGTGGCGCTGAGCACCTTCTGCATCCTTAAGAGGGTGGGAACCTGACCTGCTCCTGCCTGGCAGCCTTTGGAGAAGGGAAGGAAAGCAGGTCCTTCAAATCCCTGGCACTGCCACTAGTCGGGTAAGGCTTTGTGTCCCCATGGCTGTGCCCATCCTCTGCTCTGCACAGCTTTGGATCGCTCTTTCATCAAAATCAGCCTAGGGAAAAAGATCTGGGCTAACACCAATCTCTCAGACTCTGTTCCGTGTGACACAGACAATCCCTCCTATTGTGTTTCTTCCCATTTAAATGGAATTGAAATGAGACCATACTGACTGTTTTAAAACTGCAAGGAAAGCAGTAATGCTCCACCAATTCACCGTCTGCCTGAGTTATGAATTATTCAGCTGTCACTCCAAAGACACCTACTGTACAAAAAAACAAGGCCTCGGCAGTGACCATCACACCCCTACTAGGGCTCTGCTTTGCTTTCCCCAGATTAACCAAAGACTGAGGCTTTCTGTGCAGTTCCCTGGGGTCCAAGCAGAGCAGAAGAGCTCTGACAGCTCCCACGGGCTCGCACCGACTGCACTCAGGCAGCCTCGGCGAGGGGGTTAACCACTTCAAACAATGGGGCCTGGCATGGCTTGGCCGGACACATGACGAATGAGTAATTCACGAGTTCACGCAGGTAGTGATTTACAGTCTGGATTTGAGCTGGAATATTGCTAGAGGGGGAGTGTGGAGCTTTCAAGTAAAGAGCTGGATGACTCACTTTCTCGGTATTTGTTTGCTTGCGCTGCCTCTGCTCCCTGTTCCCCGTGCACACTCTCGCAACCGAGCCTCGCTCTCCAGTAAAACGGCTGAACTTTCTCTTACACCAGATCAGTAGTTTTAAAATTAACCAGCAAGCCTCAGTAACAGTGGGTTACAAGTGCCTCTTTGGGCAAGTACAATCTGGTAATGCTACAAGTAAACATGCCAGGCAAGATACTTGGGTCACCTGCACTGATTTCAACAGAGTTGGACAGCCAAGTCCTTCCATGGAAGCCTATTCTTTCATTTGGATGGGGCAGCAGAAAAACAGAACACCAATTTAAGTGTGTTGGGTGTATAGGAATTACCGTACAATCTCCACTCTCTAGATTTCAAACCAACACTTGAAAAATAAGCAAGAAAGAAGCAACATTAAAGCGTTTCCTGACAACCTGGAGTGGACTAGAAGCTGGTTTCTTCCAACCATGATGAACATTGCAAGAGCTCACAAAGACACACAAGCAGAAAACCATAAACTCTGCTATGTTTTTTGTCAACCCCTCTCCTCCTCATTCCGCAGTGCAGAAGAATATCTGGACAAATGACCGTGTTTCAGACAGCTGCTGTGTCTGAAATGAAGGCCACAACACTAGACCCTCAGTTCTTAGATCTGCCTCTGGCCCAACAGCAATTTTCCCAGTGATACAATTCTCAAGTTTCTGTTCTCTTTACAACAAGAATTCAGAAGGCCTCATGCAGTAACGCAAGCGATAGATTCACACTTCTCTTCACTTTTGATGTCTAACATCACCATAATCAGCAGCAGCCAAAGTTACACCTATATTCTATACAGACCTACCAAGAGTCTTTTAAGAGTAACTGAATAAGGTTACAGAAATGCTAATCTATGAGCACTAAGCCCCTGCAGGTTCTTTTGAAGCAATCGTGTTCTCATTGAAACCAGTCTCTGGGGGAAGAGAGAATGGCCTGAATATGAAATGAAAACAGACTTGTTCCAGATGTGGTAGATACAGCTTCCAGTTCTCACTGGAAACTGAAGCTATTTTAGAACATCATCCTTTATTTATGGCATTTATTATTTATTGCCTTTTACCTTGCATGACTAGAACTAGCGGAGTATCATCTTCAAATGCACCTTGCTCCAGTGAGCTCTGGATGGCAGCAACACACAACACAGAAGCCCTGGCCCCAATGCTGACTGGTGTAAAATCATATTCTTTGCCTGAACAAGGGGGACAGGCACCCCAGCATGAATTCAACTGAATGAGAAAGCTTTGCTTTGCCTCTGTGATTCCTGATGGCTTTGACACTTCCCAAACAACCATCACACCTGTTTCTAGTGTGATGAGAAATTAAATCGAAGGGGGTAAGAGAAAGTCTATATTTCCCATGCAAAGCTACTGTAAGAAGAACACAACTCATGAACTTCATACATACACTATCAAAAGCAGTTATTTATAGTATAATGTGAATCCAGACCTCATACCTACACTGCACAGGCATGACATTAAAAAAAGAGATTGTCAAGCAACCTCTAAGAGTATGAGTTCCAACTCTCACCTTCCAACCACATCACCTATCCCTTCCCTACCAAAAAAAACCACAAACATTAACCTGCAAGGGTCTTACACTAGCATCACACAGCTAATTGCAGAGAGGAAATATCTCTGCTTTATTATTCTCCTTTCCCCAAGGCAGCTGAACTAAATATGACTAATGTATAATTTGCTTTCCACACATATTTTTCAAACATAGTTTGTCAACTGTTTCTGGGAAGGCTTGTATAACATGAAGTTACATGGAATCAGCAGTTTTCTATCTAGCTCTGGTCACAAACACCAGACAGTACAAACTGAGGAAGAAATGAAATAATAGTAATGGCTCCAATGAGGATCAAAGCTCTCTGATACGTTTAAGTTGCTTTAAGGCAAAACCCACTCCTCCCAAATCTATCTGTATGGAAGAGTTCTGCTCTTACCTAATGGTCAAAATTTTGCCTTTAGCAAATGAATCCATCTCTCTCTGCTTGAAATATCTTAATGAGAAGTGACGTCTTAAGAGTGCCTTAAATATTCCTCAGTAATGTGAAACCCAGGAGCATACTGGGAGGCTGAGAAGAAACTTAGCTAGCATCAGTTGTACTCGCTTAGTTTCCAAAACGCCGTTGGTTCCAAGTTGTCACAGAAAGTAGGACCAGAAGGGCCCCAGGTACTTGAGCTTTTCTTAACAGAACTGATTCACTTGTCTCTAAACCTGAGGGCACAAATATCACTTTCTGAGTGACTCATCTCGGAGAAAACGGAAATGTTGCTACAGACCTGAGTAGGTGCTATCATCTCTTGTTTTGCAGGATTTTTTTACAGATACTGCTTAAAAGTCTCAGAAAAAGCTTTGAGAATCTCCCTCACATCTTAATTCTCCTCCCACATCCTTCCTCTCTCCTGACTATTCTATTTTCAGTAGTCACCAGAGCATTTCCCGGTGCTTTTTATGTTTTTAGCCTAGCTATAAGTAACACTTGTAGAGTTTAGTGTCAGAACTATTGAGATATGGAAGAGTTAAGCATGAATGGAGGTGTACTTTCATGAAAGCACCAGGAAAAATAACAAGCAAGGGTTAAAAGAATGGCATCTACTGAGAGCAATTATGCTGGCAAACACCAAGGATAGTATTTTCCACCTCAAGAACACAAGATGAATTTTCAGCAGAAGACCCACGCTTCAATAACAGGAGGATAGCAAAAAAAAAAAAAGAAAAAAAAAAAAAAAGAAAATTGTATGTACCTACCATGCCTCTTCCTCCTACCCTAACAGGAAAACAGCCTGTAGCTACAAGATACCCAAAACAAGGAAACAAAAGGTAATTGCCTAAGATGTTGGGAGAGTGAAGTAAACAAGATTCTTCATGCCATAATAACTGCTGGCTTCAAAAGGGTACAAAAGACCTATTCAAAACCCGGTTCATTGTCACCATTCAAGAGGAACGCAGCAGATGTAATGGGGACACAGTGGCTGCCATCCTTTGTTCTCTGTGTCACCACAAGTAATAACCCTGCCCAGACTTCTTGGACAAATACATATTGGTGGTTTCGAGTTTGCAGGTATGAGAGAATGTGAGTAAGGACAGCTTTAAAAAGTTCAGTAAAATAGAAGTTTTCCTTCCCTTCCATAAGGTCTTCCACTGATTTTTTTTTTTAGTGTTAATTCCTACACACTTACTTGGGTTGAGTGCTTTGATGACGCAAATGTAAAGTCATTGGCTTGTAACAACTAAACTGCATTAGTCAGCGATGTGAAACCTGGCAAAGTATAGACCGACTGTTTAGCAATAAATCCTTATCTTAAGTACTTTTAAAAAATGTTTAGAGCTATAGAGAGCGGGGGAATTGACTTTGTTCGCACTCTTTAATCACTTCTGAGTCTTAGTCTCCACTTTCCCTCTCTGTTTTTCTTTGTCATGGTGCATACTGAAGAAAATCATTTACAAAAGGAAGGTTGCAGCTGGGAGCACCTTTTAAAAGGCTCAGAATAATTTAGTGTAAATTCCAGTTTTGCGAAACTGTTCCTCTCTAAAGTGCTCGAGTATCACTGAAAGTCCTAAATGCCCATAGTTTCCAAGGGTAACATTTCTGTCAGTAATGCACAACTGAGAAGCCAAAAATCCTACTTGTCACTTTGTGGGGATGGAAGGATGATGTGGTTTCTAATTCACTGAGAGAAGTGACTCTCCTCACTCTTTCCTCCCCTCCCGATCATTACAACTTGATTTCCATCTCATTGGCATTTAGGAGCTGTATTCCCATGGACTCTTAGAAGCAACAGAACATAAAAGCTTTATTGAGCTGTTTGAGCCTCCGCAGTAGACTGCCTCCAGAGACCTTGATGCTACCTCCAACTTCAATAATGTGGGGACCAACAGAACCCAAAACTGCAGGGAGCTTGGAGAATGAACTGTGCTGATCTTCACTCTCAGATCACCCCTGGTACTTGCTTCTGGATTTCATTACCCATCCCAGTATAGGAATATTGTGGGGACTGAAATCCCTGCAGCCCATCCCCAGCCCTGACAATAACACTGTTAACAACTCAGGAAAGTAGCTTCTGCTTTCCACCTGTGAAATAGAGCTAATAACATTTACACAGCTTTGCTGGTCCAAGACACTTACACAAGCTCATGCAATTAATCACAAAGGTAGATTTACTAAACTAAGAAGCTCAGCATGAACATTTTGGTGTTACAGCAAAAGCAAGCACGTCTTTAAAAGGTGCAGTGTAGTAACAAAAGTTCACATTTAGAGTGTTCCCAGTAAAACAATGAGTCCTTGGTAAAACCTGTTATCCTCATCTGACTTCTCTTGGCTAAAATAACTGATCCTATGAGCAAGAGGTTCAGGAGCACCCACAGAAAATTATTATAAAACAAGGGATTAAATATATATTCCTGAATAGGAGGAGAAGAAAAGCCTTATTTATTTTTTTCTCTTAGAAAATAGATCTTTATCAAGAAGATTAACACCTTCTCTGCGTAAACACGCAGACATCTGCTTGTCTCTGTGCACCTAGATGTGTGTGTGTGTGTTTCTCCATACGTCCCCAAAGCTCACTTGCACTGCATCTCGTTTAACCAACCCCCTATGGCCGTGGCCGTTAGTGATGTAGAGCTAAGGAAGAAATTATTGTGATTTATGGTGACTTTATTTCCTCTTACAAACAGAGTGGTGCAAAGAGGCTTAGTCTGTCTGAGAAGCAGAGCGCTGTGTGAATGAATAAGTGAGCAAATGTGTGTTCATGTATACTTGCATTGTGTGTGAGCAAGAAGTTGGAAGGAAATGTTCAGGAAACGCATCCCAGCCAAAAATGGATTTTAAAGTGCAGAGCTGCTTTATTTGCATCGGAACTGCTGGTACCATGCAGGCAGGTGTATCTCTGGGCAGTATTTATATGGACAAGTCAGGAAGCACTGGCTACCGAACTGCAACAAGAAACCCTTTTAGGGCTTCATTCTCCCCATTCATTCTACCTGTTATCCAAAGCTTTAAAAGTCACCGGGCTAATTTTAAAAAGGGCATTCTGGGGATTACACTGAAGTTTCAGATTTTAACTGAAAGACTATCAGACTCATTGCATCAACTCCTATGGCAATAGTTTAATTTCCCATCAGAACCTTTTGAAGGAAATATGAATGTAGTGAGGCTCTGATGAGCACAAATAACAGTGATGTGGCAGAGATCTCACAGCCTAAAGCTATGGCAAACACTGTACTGTAGAAATTTGCTTTCAAGGCATTTATGAGCAGGACAGATTTTCTGAAACGTGCTAAGTAGATTTCAGCTTTAAAAGTAACATCTTCTAAGGATCAAATATGCTCTAATTTGCATAGGGAGATACATGGCAGCTGCCATGTAAGCTATGTTCCATGTCCGGAATAATTTCCCATCAAATTTCATTTGGACAGGCCAATTTACTGAATAAATTGCAGAATAAACAGAACTGTTTGAATAAGCTGTTATCTTGGCAGTTGTCTCAGTGACCTGGCTCTCGATTTCTTCCTCCCATCAGAAGCTGGCTGACGGTCCAAGGCATTTCTGTCAATGAGAATTGATAGTAAATCCTTCCCTGCAATGAAAGGGAGGTCTCTTGAACAGCTACAAGTCTGGTGAGCTTCATGTCCTGCCTGTCCTCTGTCCCATGCCACCTCTAGACGGCTTGTAGGGGATCTGTAACTGGCTGAGGTCATGCTGCAGCATCCCCTAGGATGCCAATTCAGGCCTTGCAAGATGGTGAGTAGCTAAAAATGATCAACAGTGCAAGATCTGCAGGTGATTTCCTGCCCTAACCAGGGTGAAAAGCACGAGGAACAGAGGATCTCGCTTCAGGGTTGTTCCTGTTTTGATTTGTTTATGGGCTAGGCTGCCATATATTTACTATCCAAATGCCACCACAAGGAAAAGACTTTCTCACCCATCACAGGAAAGCTTTTGTTTAAATTTTGCAGCTATTACTGGAGATACGGAACACAGGCAGCAGTTTGCATGCTGCATTAGAGTACTCATTCTTCTAGGAAAAGGGCTATCCTTTCCATGGGATAAAGGTAGATTGCCAGAACACAGGATTATTTAAAATCAGCCAGGTACTTCAACAAGAAGCGTATTACGGGAGATTAGAAGTAGATGACTAGCCCTGGGCTCTTTTTATTTAATTTATTTCTGTGTATGTTCTTGCATGGTCAAAGAAGAACGGCAGACAAAAGTCAACTCTCAGTTCAACTTGCTCCCTTGGAGCACAAGTGTCCTGTGAGATTTTGGGTTGAACCAGGCACACACTGCTGCAGGAGCTGCACACCAAACCCCTTCTAGCAGTAACTCAAAGCCCTCCAAAAATCAGAAAGCAGAGACTTTTTTTTCTTGTTTTCTTCCATTTTTGAACACCGAATAGATGAAAAGGTATAATGATTAAATATATCCGTGGATGTTATTTATATAGAAGAGACCAAGAATATGTTGCAATTCAATAAAATTATTACATTTTACACTTCCCCATTTTTATTCATATCCCTATTGGACTTGCCCTGGAATCTCTTGTAAAACCATTTACCTTTAATGTGAATAGACACAGAAGGTTTTTATTCAATTTCATACTCTGTTCTACAACCAGCAAAAGTTCTTAAATTTAGGGTGCTTTTTTAAGAGAAGAATTGGGCAATTGTATCCCCAAACTTTTCATTCTAGAAATCTTGTAACATTTCTTTCTCATGAATTTTTACTACTTCACAGCACTAGCGAACTTGGAAATAGTGCAAAATCAGCTTTTCTTAAGGCATTCTGGCACTTTTTTGCACAGAAATGACCAAGGCCAGGATGCTCTGAAGAAAACAAAAATTAAAAAAATGTTTCCCCAAAGTTTTATGAAGTTTAAAAAAAATAAAAAATAAAAAATAATCTGGCTCCAGATTAGTATTTTAGCAAGCTTCCAAGGTTACTATGCCCTTTCCAAATTTTTATGCTTGAAAACAAAAAGGGGAAAAAAAAAAAAAAAAAAAAAAAGCATTAATTTTACTAGGCATCAGATCAGAGCTCCAAAATGTCTACCAAACTTATTTTAAGAAAGGCACTTGGAAATGTTTAACTCAACCCACCAGAGAAATTGCCACACACACAAAAGCAGGGTCTACGTGGGTTATTTACTTAAAGATTTTGTAATCTCCTCTATACCTCTTCTTGTTCTCTTTCTGTCTTTTCTATGCACATGTGGAAGCACAAGACTCTAGATGAAGATAATGAATATACACAATATATCCATGATGAAGACTCAGGTGAGGAGCCATTTGTTCGAATATGCAGCAGAATTTAATTTGTGTGATTTATTTTAGTATTTAGCTTTAGTATTCTTCCTTCATTTGTGCACATGAGCTAAACCCATAGCTGTACACCCGGAGGCAGCAATACCAATGTGAATAATAATAATATATTGGCTGTGTGTGGAAGACAAGTGCTGGATGTTCATCCTTGGCACTACAAAGCCAACGAAATGCTCAGTTTAGGGACAGTGATGCCTGCAGCTGGTGGCACACAGGGAAGAGGTATAGCTCTTTAGCAAAATACACAAAACATCCTCTCCTTACTTCTCTAAAGCAATGGAAATTTAAAGCCATCGCTTCATTTGAATGGAGTCGGGGCAGTGAAAAAGGAATTGGTTAGCTCTTATCTCACATTTATATTAACACTTTAATGGCTATATTTGAATGGTATTAGCAAATACCTTAATATCTCTGGCACTGTTTGCTAACCTAAGTAATTGCTAACAGCACATTGATATGGTGTGGGAATGTGGGGAATCTTTACCGATCCTATCAGTCCTGTCAGAGCCTCAAATAAATGAGGTGATGAAGAGTGGCAGCATAGGAAAAGTCAACCAAAGCAAGGAGCTGCTAAGGAAAGACCCTGACAACTAGAGCTGCCCTACAGCAAGTGCCTGTCAGTGTTAACCTTGGAACTACTGCCATTTTGAACATGAAATATTTCATACAGTGCTGGCGAGCTGTGCTAAGCTGGAGTGCACATCACTGCTGTTTTCTGAATTCCTAGGAATTATTTTACTAAGTTTGTTCTTTTAAAAGAGTTTTCATTGTTTTCTGAGTGTCAGAACAGCAACAATAACAGGAAAGTGTGGATTAACAGCTCAAAAATACTCAGCTAATAAATGTACACTATTCTGCAAAGTATACTAACTTTCAATTAAATGCATTTGGAAGTTTATTTTACTTGATTTAATTTTCAGCATTTTACCTTTTGCAGGTAATAATTTGAAAGGACCTTTTCTATTTAATGTACCTGTGTACGTTTGGGTTGGCGCTCAGCAAATGTCCTCTTTAAACAGGACGGTTAAAAACTCCTCCTGTACAAATGTAATTTTAAAGCAGCCTTTACTTTGCCTCCAATTAAAATACTCAGACAGGCCAAAAGTCACACAGAAACCAGGAAAAGGTGGTAAATAAGTTTTGGCTGAATGATATCAATTAAAAACTGGACGTGTTCCAGCTTAGAAAGAAAAACAAACTCAAGTCAGAGAGTTTTGAGTTAGCTGACGTTTACACCTGAGTAATGATAGGTGAGGACGATGGACTAAGCAGTTGCCTCTGTCCAAAGATGTGGACAGTGAACACAAAGCTTGCCTGCCAAGCCCCATGCACCCAAAATACCACTTACAGGCTTGATCCCTCTCTTGTACCCTTCCTGTATCTCATATCTCTGCAGATTTAGGGCAGCTGTCCACCTCTGTATGGCAGATACGCTTTTTCCTCCATCCCCCCGCACAGTTCACCCTGCCTAGTGGGACAGGTCTGGTGCTGGAAACCATACACAGGTCGCAGGCACACCTTGGAGCAGGATGAAACTAGAAGGCAATCTCTGCACGAGAATCACAACCAGTTCCCATCACATGACTTGATGGGGCAGGTACACACCTGGGACAGAAGAAACCTGAGAGGTCTGGTGTTTGTGTCCTAGTCTCTGATCTCACTTTTTCTGGCTGATCTGGATCTAGAAATGCTTCACCACACGGCCACAAGGCTTATCTGATGGAAGACAATAGCGCGTGAAGTTAAGTAAACAGCCACACCAGGCTTTGCCTTTGCTCTTTCTCCTCTATGCTCGGTGCCTGTCCTTCTCACGGGCATGGCGAGGATGGCAGGAGAAACATGATGCATGTAAAATGAGTTCCTGATCAGAAGAGGGTATCTGGTGGGCAGAGATCCCTTGCTACTGAATTGCATTTGGGGTCCAGGAACATTCCTGTTAGAACTAATGCCTCCATGACAAAATCACCAGAGTTCTGCTCCTATATACCCAACCAAGGACCATTCACAATATTTTATCTTTTTTACCTTAGGAACAGCTCACTTTGAGCTGCTCAGAAGCTACACAGCATCATTAGTAGAGTGCTGAACCTGGCCTATTTTGCTGCAGGGGAGACTGAGACTTAGAAGATGTGAAATCAGTTCTTCATGCTGCTACAGACCACCCATGAGACCTTGAGTCCCTAGTCTCAAACTCTCCAAAGCAGGAGAGCGTGCCATCTGTAAAGTCGGATTAAATATATGCTTTAATTTGCCTTTTGTCTTTTCGTGGCTCACAGCCTCTTTGGAAAAGGGAATGGCTCAGATCAGGGCTTCAGACTGCCAACTACAAGCCTTCAAAACCATCAGTCAGGACTAAAAAAAATAGAAGAAAACAAACAAAACAAACCCATAAAAACACATGGATTAAAAAAAAAAAAAAAAGTCATTTGGAATTCTTATTATTTGCTTTCTCAGGTTTGTGTTGCTCAACTTCATGTTTTCAAGCATTTGCCCAGATCCCTGAGACCTAGAAAACTGCTTTCTTTTTAAGGAAAATAATAATCACTGAAAACTGAGACTGTGACCTATTCACATGACTCCAGGGATCAAGATTTTAGGAAAACAATAAATACACTGAGACTCATCACAAACCATGTGAGCTGGCAGGCACTGTGTGCCTCACGCCTACCAGGCTGAGGTAAACACGCTGATTTATAATTTCTATCTTGCCATCGTTAGTAATGGTCCTCCCTTCTCCAAAGGAAGATACATCCGCATTCATCACACAGGGCTTTTGGCACCATCCTCACCCCTTGCGCTGTAAATCCCCCGACAAGCCATGGTTTTCAGTCCCCAGCTGCCTTGTCCCTCTACTTTGCTATGACTTCAGGGACTCATCTCAACGTGAACATCATTATACAAGTAACACTTCTCATACACCCCACTCATAATACAATGGGATCAAAACTCCCTGACATACTACAACATTTCAAACACATTGTTAGCATGCTCTTAGCTAAGAAAATGTTCAGCCACTGCTTGCACAGCTGTGGTATGCAGAGCAGTTTAAATAAGTAAAAAGAGGTGATATGGATACAGAGCAGAATTCATCTTTAAGGATACAGCACAGCTCAATCTCTTGAGTTAGCCTATTACACTGATTAGGGGTTGCCTATTGTCAGCAATACTAAATAAGTATTTTCAAGGCTCATCTAATGAGGACAAAAGAAGTAATGAAACACATTGAAGTACTGCAAGCCCCCGTAGCCAAAATATCAACAGATGCTGCAGCTCATCAGTGCTTTTTTTGGCTTTGTTGTTTTCAGTGTGGTCGTTCACATAAAAACAATAAAAAAAAAAAAAAAAAAGATGAGAAATATCTGGCCCTGAGTGTAAACAAGGTCCCTTTTCTCTCTCAAGGTGTGATAGCTCATCGAGAAGTTGCAGCTCAGTTTCAAACAAGCCCAGAGGTGTATGTCTGGTCCACAAGGTTGCCACCAGACTTGACAGACTTGCAACAAACAACCCAATTTGTATGCCCCACGTTTTCCCACCTGTAAGATGGGAAAATGTTAACCTTGCAAGGACGGTGTCAAAGAATATCTGGGGTCAGTCACAGCCATGTCTGTTGCTTTACAGGCTTTTTAGCCTAGACTAATATGGCTAGAGACAATTAGGGAAAGCTATGGTCCTCACCCACGTGGGTAGAGGTCCTGTCTAGGCAGACAGCCTGGTCATTCTCTTGGGCTGAGACTCACCAAGTAGCTGGAAGCAAAAGGAGGAAGCGGTAAACAGGAAACAAAATGCAAACGCTGCTTTGGGATGCATTCATCACAGCAAGCACTTCCACGAGGAGGTCAGCAGAAGATGGCCTGCAACTTGGCATGTGACAGCTCCCTTCTCACCAGCCTGCCTTCTCAGCAGCCTTAGAGCATGCACGTACAACTGTTATTGCAAAGGTATGGGGTAAACCTGCAGGTTACCCCCCCAGCTACCACCTCACACTTGCTTTCATCTCAACAAAAGAACGTGCTTGTTCGCTGCAGGTCACGGTGTCTCTCGTTGTGCAATGAGCATGACTGTGGGGTGTACAGAACTTGCCAAGCACTTATTTCCACATGTGTCTCCTCTTTTTTGCTTGCATTAAGTGGGTTGGGGCAGGGATTCAGCCAGCCTGTATTTGTCTGGAGGTGCTGCACACCTAACTGCTCGCTGTAACGTCGCTGAGGTCACAGAGAGCAGATTGGCTTCAAAGAGGTCATTAATGGGTTCGATTTTTGCCTGCTTTGTGTCTTTTGAAGCCATTTCTCAAACCGTTGGGATGCAAAATCTGCATGTTGGAGGCCAGAGCAGTCTAAAAGTGTTTTGGGGGAAATTCTTTGGCAGGATCGGGGCCTTAAAAGGTTCATTAAAAATGAACCAAACCCACCCATTGTTTTTTGAGGCAGCAGACCAAGCCAAGGTGGTAGCTTAGGCTACAGATAGAGAAGCCACAGTTGCTCTCAAAGCCTTGACTACCTTCACTACATTGTCTATGTCACATAAAGATGTTAATTGGGGTAAAGATACCCTCTGCTAGACATGGCATCCTAATGTAGACACACCATAGCTGTACTCCAGCTTGTTTCACTCGAGCAGAAGGCATCTTTACTCTGCTGGTCCAAAGCACAGCTTGGCTGGTGGACAGCCATGTCCACACTGGGAGCTTTTTGTCGGTAACTACATCAAGTTTCCCATGCCAGGAAAAACCTCCTGCTGCAGGGCTAGCTCAGGTTGGACAGTTGCTTCTTTGTTCGTGTTTTTGCCTCAAGTGCAGAGATGGGATGACTCAATAAAATGTTCACTATGTACTCTGTGTGTGGGAAGCAACTGGAGTCCATCAGACTGGAGGCACCAGGACAGGTCATCCAGGTAAAATAGCTCTGCTTCGCCTTTATTTGTTTGCCAGAAAAAAAAAAAAAAAAAGAAAAAGAAAAAAAAAAAAAGCTGTGTGTCTTGCCTTTCTCCAGCTTCCCCAGGAGGGAAGGAGCTGAGCTGAAAGGCCTGATTGTGGCAGAGCCGGGGTGGCAGGCAGGTGCAAGGCCCTCCATGAATATTGTGGGGTGAAGGAGGGAGAGGATGGGCAGAAATGAGGTCCAGACAATGGAGGTCTATGGTGTGCATCCTATTCTTTGTCATGCACACACATTGCCTTGTACAGATCTAACACAGCCTAAAAAGCCTACCCACAGCCTTGGGTGGTGTCTTCTCTCTTCTAAAACCCAGCTCAAAGAGTTGAGCTACTGTTCGCCCTTGTGCCTAGACCCAGATGGATGCTCTTGTAGATACCATGCTGTATAGTGCAGGATTCCCCAAAACCTTGGCAAAATTGAGCTAGGCCTTGGGTACTACAAGAATAAGCAATAAAAAAACAAAAGGAACTAAGACCATGGTGCTTAATTTGCAATGATTTGCATTGCCACTCATGTTGTGCAGGCAGAGAACATTAAACAGCTCATACACATGCCCACAACTGTATAACACATAGCACAGCCAGAAGTGGGGTTGTGTGTTTTCTGAAAAGTATTAGCCTTTAGGAAAATCACCTTTTATCATGTACCTTGACTTGGATACCTACA
Source organism: Netta rufina (assembly GCF_964035555.1). Taxonomy (NCBI): domain Eukaryota; kingdom Metazoa; phylum Chordata; class Aves; order Anseriformes; family Anatidae; genus Netta; species Netta rufina. The sequence goes on along the minus strand of NC_140151.1, from coordinate 3,922,769 downwards.
GTCTGCATTAGACTGCTGCTATATATACCACATTATCCGGCTGCAAGAGAATTAAGCAAAATGTAGCTAACAAAGAGATTTAAAAGGAAGTTGATGTAACCTTTTTCATCATTTATTTTGAAAAAAAGGGAAGGAAAGAAGGAAGAAGCTTAATACTTGGAGCATACCATATATGTCTAACTTCTCCAAGGCACACAGGATGAGAGATGTAAAAAGTTTGTAATGAGGTTTCATTACAATGAATCAGAAGAAAGATGGTGATCTAGCTAGAGTCACTTGAGAAATATCTCAGCTGATGCTGCTAGTTTCAATTACAGTTTTACTGAAAGCATTTTACTTTATGTTAAAGCCTGGAAACATAGCCAAGTGCTGCACATAAGCCGAGGAACAGGCACCTATAAGCTAGAAGGGAGGTAAATGTTCAAATGCTCTGATTAGCAGCCTAATCTGATTATGTCTTTCAACAGAAATCCAGAAAGGAAGGACAAAACACGGAAGACTGGTAGCTGAGGAAAACGAGGATAATTCACCTTGTGTGAGTCAACAGAGACACACACAAGAAAATACTTTATGTAAAGATCAGGTTTTAAAGAGGAACTGTAAAGCTGATCCAAAGGCCCTGGAAAGCAATAGAAGGTCTTCTGTTGACTTCAATGGGTTTTGGATCAGCTCTGGAAATGGAGGGGAAGGGCCTGGGGCTGGCACGGAGAGGCAGGTTGTGGGGAGACTGGAATGCAGCTGCGAAGAGACAGAGGAAGCAAACAGGAGCACAGGGCTGGAAGGCAGATGCAAAAGCCACATGGTTTTGTTTGTATGTCAGAGAAAAATAACCTGCAAGCTGGCTTGGGTTGAAGCTCTGGGAAAAGAAAATGGAGGAAGGTGGAAGGCAGGTTACTGTTTGAGCTGAAGCAATAGACCCATGGTTGGTCTGGTGACGGCTGAGTGCGAAATACCACATTCTTTCCCTGAAAGCCTTCCCAGGAGGAACAGGATGTGGACACTGCTCTGTAGTAAGAAGCAGAGCTACCGAGCTGTTTGCTGAAGCTCTCCCAGGGTTAGATGGGGCAAAAGCAGAGCAGAACAAATGGAGATATGGGGAAGAACAGAGTTAACATCTCTCAACTTTTTGACCCTGGCTGTAGGAGTTGCATGGGTGTTCCTTACTGCCGTGCCAGAGCTTATATCCACTGAAGCGCAGGGGAAACACATACCTGCATTGTTTACACACGCCTGAAAATTCCTCTTAGGTGCATTAACATGTTTGCACACCTAGTTCAAAGTGACCTAGATTTAGGACAAGGCAGTAGCACAGCTCAACCCAGTGCCCCTGCGTTTACTATCTTTTTGCTTTTAATACACATTTTAACCTCACACAGGCAGGATTTCTAGGACCCTTAGTGTAGGGGGGAATTTCCCCCTTTTCCGCTTCCCTCTTTTAATTAAGCAGATAGCACTTGGGTAAAAAAATACCAATTAAATTACACAGAACCCTGATGTTCTCTGCAACTGAAACGAACACCTTGTCAGGGGTATGTCCATACCATTAGTGAGGACACTTTATGAATTCCTTGCCTGAAGCACTCTTTCATAACCCAGGGTGGCGACATGGTTTGGCATGGTATGCCCTTTTCCTTAGAGCAAAATCAGCTCGCTCTGGCTCCTGGCTATGGTGCCCCAAGGAAGTTGCCACCAAAACATTTCTGTCCCAGGAGTGTCAGGTTGCGGTCACAATGGGGAGAGATAGGGAAGTCTACAAAAATGTCCTTTGTCAGAGCACAGTGCCAGCTAAAATTAATGCTGTTATACTAGCAGGGGAGAAAATATTAATATTGACCTGAATTATGACATTGTTGCTGCAGCTCACCAAAACTCCCAAGTTCCAGTCCTACAGCAGAGGAAAGGTTTGAGTCCTGTTACCAGAGCTGGCAAACAGATGTGCTTTTCCTCTCTCAGACCCTCTTCCTGCCACTAAACTCTTCCAGGGGCTCTCCAGCCCCTGTAGAAACCATTCAAACCCAATGTTATTTAGGAAAAACACAGTAAGCACACATGCATATACACATCTTGGAGCAGGCTTGGAGGCCAGACAACGAGTCTGGTCTAAACTTACTCTTGTGAAGGATTATTTTACATTTCCACACCCCCTGTAAATAAGTCACGCAACTGCCAAAGCAGAGGCCATAGCCTTCAACAGGCTATGTTGACTAGAATAATAATAAATGATATAAAATATACAGAAAATATAGAAATAGAATAATAATATAAATAAAACACAAATGCTGAGGAAAGACCCAAGAGCAAGGTGGCAAGGAAAGCTACACATAGGGCTTCTGTTGGTGCATGCAGCCCAGCATCCCTCGGAGCAACTGAAGCCAGAACAATGCGTTTCGGGTGCGATGTTAGCACAGGGGATTATAGGACAGGTATTCTGAATACAGCCTCAATAACCTGAATCTCTGCAAAGCAAATACAAAGAGTCATGAGGCTCGCCTGCTTCTAGTCAGCGGCATTTGACATCCATTTTAAAATCATTTTGCCTCGCTATAATGACTAAACAAAATAAAGACAAAGATTCTCTTGTCCTAGAATCAAGTTTTACTATTAAACTGACAGTTCTACACCTTTAATGCAATTAGCAGTGGACATAAAATGTTATTAACTGTTCTTAGAGAAAGCTCAGAGTCTGCTTGTTGGAAGTTCCCAGTCTGTCTGCAGAATGTCTGCAGATTTAGGAAGTGTTCTTATTCTAAGGGGAAAGTGGACATTTACAATTTCAAAGTTCAAAAAATCAGAACTTCTTAACACATACCTGAGACTTGGGATATACATTTTATTGCAAAACTATTTCTATTAGAAGTATGAACATTTTTTACCCGGTTAAGGCAGTAAAAATTGTCCTGTAGATTTACACTGAAATGATTATTAATTTATAAATGAATGTAATAAATTAATAATATATATATTATTGTGTAATGGGTATCACTAATACATATTCATGCACTGCAGTATATAGCATGATCCATTCCAGTTCTATGTGCTCTGCAATACCTATTCTAAGCATATGAAAAGTTATTCTTCTATAAAGCAGCTCTATACTGATAGCTGTGGCCCTGAGAAGAGCACAGTACTATTATATTACAGCTGGCTAAATTAATGCAATGAGTTTTTAGCATAGACATTTAGGATATTATTTGGCAGAAATCACCTTGATGGCTCACTTGTCTACAAGCCCTTTTATTTAGGTATCTGTCACATGAACCGATAGCAAACATTATTAATACGGATAGAAGGGGCAGAATAGGATGCACTTTGTGCTCATAACACAGCTATGACTCATGGACTTAGAATTACCTATACCGGTGCTCTAAACCCATCCCTTCCATACAGATGGTAATTGGCAGAAACTGAAACATCTGTATCACCAGCCCTGACCACCTGTTTTAACCCAGACCTCCTGCAAACTTCCCCATTCCTCCACCAGTGGTGCTTGCTTCTTGTCAGTATCAATTCCTGAGTTTACACACAGCTGAAAATTAGTGGCTGTTTCTATTTTAGCTTTTCACCAGCCAGACGAAAAAAAAAAAAAAAAAAAGACATTATGAGAACTTCAGTATCTCATCTTCCCCCTGATAAGCAGTTTTAGGGAACTTATTCCTAAGAGGTATTCAATACATCACAACTTGTGTGACATTAACTAACCAGCAGGAACTTCCGCTTGCTGTAACACTCTGTGACTTGAAAATTGTGCAACACCTTTAGTAAACACTTCCTCATATAGGAACATGAACAAGCTGAGCAGCTCACTCCTTCTCATTCGCTGCTCAAGAGGACTGCTCAAAGCAGAGGGACTGGGAACCCAACTTTCCCAGCCCGAGGAGACCACGGCCAGACAACTGCGACTGAGATGACAAACAAAGTTCTCATTTCTGTTCTTTTGCTATGTTTTCTCCAACAAGGTATGTCTATTTCTTTAAATCCTTTATCAGTGGTTACTATGGGTAATCTTAAATAACTTTGTATAACTTTTATGATTTTTTTTTAATCATTAACATGAAGATGACACTGAAGAACAGTGAATTAAAGCCATTTAAGAAAAAGGTATTACTGAAGTTGGGGAGTTTGCTTTTTTTCTCTTTCAGTTCAAAGTGACTATTTAGTTAGAGAAATATTTACTTGTGTGAACACTCACCATACATTGGCTACAGACCCAGAACAGGTTAGTTTTGTGAGCCAATTAAGAATGTGCTTCCTCTGCAAGTGATTGGAGAATTTATCCAACTGGGGCAAAGGATTACACTGACAGCCTTTTGGCTATAAAAGAAAACACTTTTATCTGAGTTCAGTTAATGACATTACCTGAATTAAAACAGTTACCACCCTCACTATCTGTGGCATACTTCAAGCTGTGAGTAGAGAAGCTTAACCTAACAGACCACACCATATTTTTTTTCCCCATGTGCATTGTTTCATTCAATTCATGTCATCAGAGAACTTTTTTTTTCAGACCTTGGCATGCACAAGCACGCACAGGTTTTATACACATAATTACACACGTAATTTGTACTCAGGAGGTATCTTTTTGATTTCGTTATTTGCACAGAATATCTGAAAATGTGTACAGCACTAATGCTTAAAGCATTATATATTTAGTTCCTCGAAAAAAATCAAACCTCCATCATCAATGAAATCCTCACTAATGATATTTCTTCCTGGTTCAGGCTCTTGGAAAATTACTTAATTATTTGCTCATTATTAACATTTTTTTCTAGCCATTATAGAAAGCCTAAGGAATTTCTTTCCTCCTTAAAGCTACTGACTCAAGACAATGGCTGAAGCTAGCCAAAGGCAATGCAGTGAGTTGATTAAAAAATGACCTCTAAGAAACTGTTTGTTCCAGAACAAAACTGTTTTCCTTGAAATGCGACTTGCATCCCTCTGCAGGAGAAACACCAGTTTAGTTTTGAGTCCTTATTTGATTCCAGCCTAGACTTGAATTATCTGGGCTGCAGTTGGTCTTGTAAAAGGGAGCAGGCAGATAAAATTGGAGCACAGAACTCAGCTCTTGAGAGGCCTAAAATATTACTTTGATCATTGCATGAGAACATGCTTTAAGATCATAGAAAGACCAAGTCTCCAAAGAAAAAGGTTCCCTTTTTTAAGAAAAAAAAAGTGCTGCTTAAACTAAAATATAAAGCCCTATTGTTATTTACAGTAATGGACTTGCATTTTTTACTCTTTAACAGCATGCACATGGATAGTTACTGTGTACTTTGTAATTGCTCTGCTGATCTAAGATAATTTAGGATTTATTACCATCATACCATCGTGCCCTTCTCTCCAGCATTCAACTTTATCTACATACAGCCACATTTATTCTGCTTTTTTTTTTTTTTTTTGAAAGGGTTTAATCAAATAAACCAGTTCTGAAGAATTAATCTATCTATTTTACTGGAACAATGTGCATGAGGATGTACTCTGCTGTTGCAGAGATTAAGGATTATAGAAAATTGCAGTAATGGGATGCCCTACTCTTGTAAAAATCTGGCCTTGAGGCAGGCAATTAAAATGGGAGTTGCACTCTCTCTTTGTTGTTGTTGTTGTTTAACACAGTCTCTTGTGCTTGAGCCCTCAAGAATTTGTCTATTCAGGTGAAATTACCTTTTGTAGGAGATTTAGGAGTTTATGAAGCATACAGACCTCCCGTTGACTGGTTGGAAACTAACACATCCATTGTAGGATCCTGTTCTCCCCAGTGCTGTACACCAGCTACTGTCATTAACTTCAAATGCTGCAGTGCGTGCTGACCACCCCTGCAAAGCGTGCCACAAATTAACTTCTGTCATTATTCACTCATGCTCAAAAGCAGAGAACAAAATGCAACACTGCTCATCAGCACTTTTTCTTCCGTGTTCTTTATAGCCACTGCAGACATCACACCTCACAAGCAAGACCAATAAAAATTGGTTACGTGAGCTATTTAATCTGGATTCCTTACCACCCTCAAGATTTTCCCATTTTACTCGTCATCCCCTATTATTTCACCTGCCCTTGCTGAAATGCCTTCTCCAGTCCTTCTGCTGTCACTCAGTCTGATTCAATAGATAAGAGCAAGTCTATTGAAGAACTGTTGGGAAGTATTTATGTGAGAAGATTAGCTGAAAAGCTTTCTGAAGCAGAAATCTAGGCTTGTTCCAGACTTGTGGGGAACTGTATGAGTTTATTTGCTTATATCGAGGCAGTCTTAACTTGTATGTCATTATGTGATAAAGTTTGAAGGTTATTAATTTCACAGAACCATACAACTTAAGTTATGTCATTTGCAAAAGATGAAGGTTGCACCTTGCGTAGCTGATCTAGCGTGTTGGTACACGAAACTGCTGGTTGGTGTTGGGGAAAGAAATCCAGAGGGAATTGCACAGGATATTTTGACACCAAGAAATTGCCAGGTATGGCAACTCATCCAAAATCCAGGCTGTACAAACGTTGTTAGCTCACACTGTGAGGGGACTGCCTTGCAGAGCAGATGACCACACACCAAAGCCAGAGCAGAGAATGCATGAGAAATGAGTGGCACAACAGATCGATGACTATACAGCCCCAGAGAAGCAGTCATGGCAGACATGAAATATGGTGTTTAGAAAGTTAATGCTGTGTGTTCATAAATATACATCTCTTTCTCCCTAGGAAGCACAAGCAAGATATTACCTGGAGTTGAGCGATATGAAATAGTTTATCCACGGAAATTGCACACAGTACATAAAAGAGATGTAGAAAGAAACAAAGAGGTATTAAAAGAGAGAACTACTCTTTTTTTTTCTTTTCTTCTTCTCTGGGAGATGGGGAAGGTTGAAGGTTTTCTGGAGTCAGAGCACTTTTGGCTTTCAAGGATAAGAAAACGGTGAGCCAGACACTTAATCTTACAAAAGAGGAAGGAAAAAGAAAACCTGGAAGAGTGATTCCATGTCTGGTAAAAATAGACTGTGAGGTGGGCTCAGTGGGCAGCCAAGTACCTGTATGCAGTAAGTGCATCTTCTGTACTTGTATCTCTGCACAGATGTAGGTTTTGATAGTACTCAGATTTTGAATAACCTGTGGGCATCCTGATTTGTAGTAAATTAAATCAAATGCTTAAAACTAAGCACATTCTTCCATATTTCAACAGAGTTATGAAAATGGTTGAATTTCAATATCCACTTCAGCACTTTACTGAATGTGCAAATATGTGCTTGTGATGGTAGAAATGCATTTGCAAAGTTAAGTTTGTTCCTCCAACTAAGAAGTATGAAACAAGGTGACCTCCTTCTTATTCTGTAACTGCCAGAGCACTTATTTTTGGTGGGAAGAGGAGGAAAAGAATGCAGTTGGCAACTCAGCAACTGCCAGCTCATGGTGAGGCCAGAAATTGTAACAGTCCATATTCTAACACTTAAATCTGTTTACAGAAAAAATATGATGACACATTGGAGTATGGAATCAAAGCCAATGGAGAGGAAGTCATACTGCACCTCGAAAAAAATAAGTATGTTCAGTTCAGCTCCTTCCTTGAACATTAATCCTCACTGTAAGTGGGTTTGTAGGGCCTGCAGAATACAAAGAAACAGGACTTGGGCTCTTATAAGATAAAGGTATTATGGATTATAATGGTTTCCAGTCCTAAGAGAGAAAGGGGAAGAGAAAACATCATGTCACTGTTTTGGTAATGAGAAATAACCACATAGGCATGCAAAATTATTATGACAGAATGACTTGCCTATACCGCTAACCGTACTCTCCTGTTTATTCCTTAAATGGCTAAATCCACTGAATGCTTAAGATGGTCATATTATTTCACAAGATTTCTGTGTCTATGGGTAGTCTCAGGGTTGTATTTTTTTTTGTTGTTCTATACTGGTAGTAAATACAGAGAAGAACCAGAGAAACATCCATGAAAACGGGGCTGTGTTAGCTCTATAAATGCTTCAAAAATGGAAAATATTAATAAGAAGTGCAGTATTCCTCAGAAAAGGCTTCCAGTATGCCCTACCTCAGCACTATGTCTGTTGAACTTTGAGTAGTGTAATAAACACAGGCATCAACAAAATGCTTTATGGAAACTGAAAGCAAGGAGAGCTTGCCTGTTCTGCTGGAAAGATTAACAACATTTTAACAGGCCATGAAGAAGGTGCGGAGAAGCAGTGGGCTTTGAACAAAGCATACAAAGAAAAACCTGAAACTGTACAGAGCAAATGCAAAATAAAGCACAGTTGTGATTTTCTGCTTGCTGGCTCCACCATAATATTTAACATGGTATCAAACAAGTCAGCTTTAGTAGGTTCTTTTCTAATGACTGTGTAAATACAACAGAGCTATAATCAGTTGATGTCAAATATTTATTATAATTCAATGTTTGCCCCTTTTTAAATCTAATCTGGGTATTTGAAAGGAGGGAAGGGAAATCAGCTTGCACTAAACCCCACTCTTTAAAAAGAAGTTGGGCTGTGGGATTTGGGGGTAGCTGCCTGCACAGAAGTGAGTAGTGCTCTGCTGCTAGATCAGCAGCCCTGGTTTTGAGTTAAGTGTGGCACCAATCTTGAAAATATATGTTTGTGTGATCTCTGAGCAGTATCTCTGTGTGCACGCATACACGTGTGTGAAGCAGACAAGGCAGCTCTTCCACTGACCTCTGTCTTGGCTATTTAAGCTTAGTGCAGGTAAACCAGGAGGAGAACACAACAGTACCACTGTGGAGTGCTGGAAGTGTCTGCATAAACTGGAGGCCAAAAAAGAATAAATACTGGATTTATATATGTTTACTTTCAGATCTACTAGGAGACTACTTTATACCGACGAAATAAGTAGACTTTAATTGCTTTCTTATTTTAGAAATGTCTCTTTGAGTAAGGATTACAAACAGGCAGAATTCCCCACCCAGCAGTTTTGCTTCCTCCGTCTTTTGATACTAACCATAACCTGAGTAATCATTTGAATTCCCTAAATACTTCACGTGTGACACAACTGTCTCATTTCTAGATGACTAATTTTTTTTTTCTTTTTTTTTGAATAATAACTGTGCTTTACTCTTTGCAGGGATCTATTAGCTAAAGACTATACTGAAACAGTTTATTCAGATGATGGTCAACAAATAACAACAAGTCCTCAGATCAAGGTAATAAAGGTTTCTTTCCCCTGTATTTGCAGTATTGAGGTTTATATGAGATTTCTCGGGTCTCTGAAATTATAGCACAAATCATATGGAAATAAAAGATTTTAAATCAAGATATGCTGAAACTTTGGATGCCTCAGAAGGGTCAGGGGAAGATATTCTTCGTGACTCCAGGCAGTCACTTTTCAGCTCACTGCTTGATGAATGCACTTGCTGAGCTGGGTTTCTTCTCTCTTTTGTCAGGAAAGGGAGTGGAGCTAGGACAGACCAAACATTTCCCTGCTCATTTGACTTTGCTCATTCTGTGCAACTCGGTGACTTGCTCTTACACCCTAATCTCAGTGAGATCATGGGCTCTGATAAACACAGATTTCCTCCTTGGCTCACCTTATCACCCACGCGTTGCAGGTTACCCCAGGTGGTTTCTCTGAGCCATGACAAATCAGTTATTCAGATACAGACACAGAGGAAGTGGCTGTTCCATTTTAGTTAATTTTTAATTAACTGTCTGCCCACTGGTCTTATCCTTAAAAAAAGCTCTCACCTGAAGCTTTTTGTCCAATGTCACACTGTGTGTTTTAATCCATACCGTTTGGAATGCAAAACTTTTTTCTCTTATTTTTTAAAGGGTGTTTCCCTGAATTCTGGCCACGATAAAATAATTCCGTATGGGCCAAATTCGGCCCAATTCAGAGCACATTAGTTTACATTTCATTTTGAGCACTAAATCTGCTTATTCTTATTTTCATGTTGTGTTCTGTATTAACCAGAGCCCACCTTAACTGGATTTACCAACATCTGGGTCTGTGTTGAAGGATAACAATAATAGCACTGTAGCAAATATGGAAACGGTCACCAGCTGTTTTCATTTTAAGAATCTCCCCTAATGGGAGATCTTCTCAGATGGCTTTCTGAAATCACTAGGCCAATTCATTGCAGTCAGTGAGATTTGGCCCAATTTGACAAGGATTTTTTTTTTTTTTCTATACAGGATCACTGTTACTATGAAGGTTATATTCAGGATGATGCTGATTCAATAGCAAGCATCAGTGCTTGCACAGGTTTAAGGTAAGGTGGGGCTCTGGTTTCCAATGGGCACAGATAGCATGTTCTGTGAGGATATATTTTCTAATGTAAATAGAATCAGGATATAGATAAATGGATTTCATCTTTTGTTCGTTTATGCTCATGAGGAAACTAGTTTACAAAGGCAAGGGGAAAAAGTAAAAAAAAAAAAAAAAAGTTACTTTGCTACTTCAGTCTCAGAGTTTACAAATTAGAAGCTAAAGGAATTTCTATGTCAAATTTATGTGACTAATTCCATATTAGATCAGGTCATAAATCATAGCATAGCAGACTCTTTGTGAATAGTTCTTAGCTTGTCCAGTTTACGTGTTAACACTGAATGCTTATTTTAACACTTACTGATTGAAATGACACAAAACTTTAAATTGCTTTCAATATTTCAAAATTTCATCTGAATTGAAAATTAGAACTTATATTTGAATTCCCCAATGAACTGAAATTCACTTTTCAATCATCCCTCTCAAGCACAAAACCCCCAAACGTAAAACTAATTCATTCCTAATCCAGTTTCATTTTGACTGACAGTTTCCTATTCAAGAGACCTCACCTGACCAGCCAGAGCTTCCAATTTACTCAATACCTTTGATTTTTGCCTTTAAACCATTGCACACTCTGCCTGCATGCTGTCAAACCATGTTCCATGGCATTAATGTGTGCCACGATCCCTACAAACATGCAAAACGTTGTTAGAGATAATGTTGCTTTCTTGACTTAGTCTTCTAGATTTAAAACATCACAGTCTAACCTAGAGAAAATTTTCACAGTGGGTATTTTGAGACCCGTGGTCAGAAGTACCTTATTGAACCATTGGGATCTTCAGACAGAGACGAACACGCGGTCTACGAGTATGAGAAACTCAGAGAAGATGAGCCCATAAAAACCTGCGGTGTAGTCAATAGTAGTTGGGATGTTCATTCAAAATACCGCATCAGTGACATCTTCAAATCCAGCAACAGTCCAGAAGTAAGTACATAGAAGAAAAGAAGTCAAGGGCTTAGCAGAGCTGCATGAGTGGCACAACTCCCACTGCCTGGTGGCACCTCCAGGAGAGATGCAACTGCAAACAGTGGGGCATAACCAAACCTTAAACAACCAGTGCAGAATCTCACAGATCTGAGTTTTTGTAATCACTGTCCAACTGGTGCTAACTGGTGCCCATGTGCATCTTCAAACAGCTAAATACTTTTAAATATCTAACCTACTTTCACCATTTTAATAATTTTCATCATTTTAGAAAGCCCAATTATAAATTACTTATTGAAAGAAATTGCCTAACAACCAATACGTAGGTGTGAAGTTGCAAAGACTGAGACTGAAACAAGCTTTAATATTTATCAAAATTTATCCTTTCTTTAGATGAAGGCATATCTGAAAGCAAAAAAGTATCTGGAAGTGTACATAGTCGCAGACAACACTATGGTGAGTATTGAAATAAGTTTTTCTCGTTTCATCAGCTAGAGATAAGCTTTCTGAAGCCGGTGCTATTCATTCTGGGCTCCTGCCACAATTACAGTGCTACACTATGCTGGGACTGAAAGCAGTCCCAGATGCTACCAAATCAGAGATTTATGGCTATTTTAACAGTCACAAAACCGTTCGAGGTAAGGTATGCATATCTATGCTGACAGACCCAAGCTCCCTCCTTCCTCAGTGTCATGCACAAACCCCATGCGAGCTAATTCCCTGCATCCAGCGCTGCCTGGCAAGCTCAGGAGTGAACATGGAGAAAAAAATAGACACATTTTCCTCTCCCTATCACGCATGCAACTCATTCCCCTATGCTTAGAATCTCTATAACGTGGAGTTATATGCCTGCACTTTTTCCCAGCTCTCTCCTCCAGGCTTTGTGATACATTGTCTGATAAAATAAGGAGTAGAAAAGATAAAACTAGGCCATGTATGGTGTGATTTGCAATGCAATCTGCTCTGGGATATTTCTTCTCCGACAAAGCATTTATTTTTCCTTTCCTGTTCCTGATATCATATATTTAATTTTTTTAGTATAAGAAGTATAACCAAGATGTTGAAACTGTGAGACAAAGGATATTTGGAATAGTCAATTACATCAACGTGGTAAGAGAAAAAACAACAAAGTGAAATTGTAATAAATGTGATTTATATATACTTTTTTTACTTTTACAAACGTCCTGATTTTTTGTTAATACATCTGGAAAGGAATGAAAAATGTACTGTTTGAAAATTGTAATGTAATTGTCATTTTTATAACAAATCTAACACATCTGTATTATCCTGTTGTTTGCCTTCAGACTGGATTTTTTTTTTATAAACTCCTATTAAAAAAGATTTATACCTTATTTTCTTAGCACCTGCTAAAGTGAATGATTGAAATCCTTCACAAAGAATGAATTGATTCTTGATTTCTTTCACAATTTAAATCTAAGGATTTTTCAAGTATTTTTAAACCAGTTATAAAAATGGTTTTAAAGTGGGGAAAAATAAGATTTTATGTTTTGTTTGGTCTTTTTTTTGTTGTTGTTGCAACTTTGAAGTGCAGAAAAGCTTAAATCAGGTTTGGAGTGGACTGTATTGCAAGTGACAAAAGCGAACCAATTACCAAGTTGAGTGTGTTTCAGAAGTCTTCATAAAGTACTTTGTTTTTACAGCAAAAATGTTTCTCTGCTGCAGGTTTATAAGGCCATAAATATTTACGTGGCTCTAATTGGCCTAGAAATCTGGACAGATAATGATAAATGCCTCTTGAGTCGTACTGCAGGATTCACTCTGGACAGCTTCTCAAAGTGGCGTAACTCAGATTTATTAAAGAGGAAAAGAAACGACAATGCTCAGCTAATCACGTGTGTATCATTGTTTTCTAACTGCATGTCCAAACGTGTTAAAGGAATTTGTTCTTAAAAAAATTGGTCACCAACCCAGCAGAGACACTGTACAGAACTGGATTTCATCCTTTCCAGCACCCAGCTGCACTAATTCTAGGACAAAAAGATAAATGCAGGCTCTCATTTCTTGCTTTTGTTTTCTTCACGGAGCACAGATTAGCTCCTAGGACGTACTGTTAGGACATGTTATCTAACCCTTCTACCTGAAACACTGCAAAGCCAGGCAATGACTTGTCACATCTCTGTCTTTCCTTTTCCCTGCTCTGGTCACACAACAGTTGGGCGTCCTGAGGACTGCAGCATAGTCTGACAGCCTGAAGAGCCACGGTATGAAGCTTAAAGGCTGGGAAATGCAGATTGCCAAACCAAACCAACGCTCACTTCACTATTCTGGCTCACATTCAATGGCCCTGATTCATCCAAGCACTGCTGCATTTACAGCACTTCATCAAGCACTTTGCACCCAAACAGGTGCTCAGATCTCATGAGCTGCAATGTAATTTAGGTAAAAAAAAATAAAATGAAAATGTATTTAATTGTTTACTGGCTTGCAGTGATCCTCAGCATGTCCTCAAACATTTTATTAAATCAGGGATGCAAACCAGAGCTGGAAATGAGTTCATGCTTCAAGCCTTCTGCTTGGTTAATGGAGCTGGTGCTGCCTTCAGATGTTCTCCCTTGTAATAACACTTCATCTCACTCTGCCTTTCTTCTTCCTTACAGGGGCTATGACTTTGAGGGGACAACAATTGGATTAGCTTTTCTAAAATCCATATGCAGTGATGTATACTCTGCAGGTATAATTCAGGTCTGATTTATTCTTGTTTAATTTTTGAAAGCTTTTCTATGTTTTCATGCAACCAGTAAAGGATGGTTATGGAAATTGGTGGTGTACAACATTTTCACTTCTCTGTCCGGTTCATATCATTATTAGATCAGGCTGCAGAAACCACAATCACAGACTTTATCTTAAATGAAGTGCAGAGGTAACAAAAGCACAAACAAAGCATGGTAGTTGGGTTATCTAAATGCCAACATCAAACTCTGACACCTGTGTTTAGAGCTCCAGACACTTGTAGAGTCAAAGGAGAAAAATAAATGATTTCATGCCTCCAGCTTAAGGTTCCCATTACAAATGGGGAATTGATTGTGCCTGTCATAGCACTTAGCCACTATATTACCACTGCCTAAATTATTATAATAAGCCTCAGCCTAAACAGGAACATAGACCCCAAACTTTACCAACAGAACTGGGAACTCGTCTGCTGTGCCCAGCCTCAGAGGCTGGGCCTGTTGGTAAGAGGAACAACCCATCACATGAAATTCCAGCTTTCCCACACCATAAGGAAATCCTGGGATGACTGTAAATGCAGGATGTTATTTTGGGGGGCAGATGCATTTTTTAGCAGCACGATTTGCCATGCCACGCTGGAAGAGCACGACCAGTACACTGCATCACATGCTTTATGCATTTCCTCTGCCAGCTGCTTTTAAACATCTGCATTCCACTCCAAAGAGTGGGACTTTTCCGTTCCTCCCTCCCACCATAGCACCAGGCTAATGGCGAAGATGGAGCACAGCATCTGCCTTTCCCTTCTGTGCACGCACAAGAGTGTACACAACGGTTACTTGGTGTAATGAGCAGTAATTATAGCACACCCACATAATTACCCTAAGCACAAGACAGCTATCCAAAGAGAGGATTAAGGGTTTGAGATGCTCAGTTCCCCTTAACGCTCAGTTGTTACTTGGCTGCCTAACTCCCTCATGTTTATTTAAAAACTAATTACACCAATTTACTGATGTTGGTTAGCGGTGTGATCTCATTGCTGTTACACAGAATGCAGCATAAACATTGGAATAAATGCATGAACAGACCAATGTTATCACATTACACAGGATAAGGATGTTTTCACTTGAAAAAAAAAAATGTTTTTCTTAGCCACACAGCTTCTCTGATGTTCCTATTTGTTCTAAAATGCTCGTAGAAATAATAGGTGGTTCTTGTTTCCACAGGATCACAGCAGGAATGAAATTGCAGTTGGAGCTACCATGGCACACGAGATGGGACACAACCTCGGCATGAGTCATGACACCAAAGCCTGCATATGTAATGCTAAAATCTGTATCATGACAGATACCGTCAGGTAGGAGTTTGGAAAAGGGCAAGTGCATTAATGAACAGGGGTAGTAAAGCACGGGCTCTGGATAAGCTTCACAAAATAGAAAAGTCATTAGTTTTGTCCTTTAAGATTATCTCATTCCAATTATACAGAAAGAGAAAAAGGAAGAAACTCCACAAAGTAGTGAGCATCCCATTTTCAGTTCCAGGCCCTTCTTAGTTATTCCTAGATAGACATCCCCCAAAATAATAATCTTTAGTCCCTTTTGGATGACCTTTGCTTTGCATGCATTGTTGTGGCCTTGGCATTATGCCATAAATTGCAGCAATCGCTTCTTCCTTAAAACTGTTAGCATGAAATTGTTGTGGTTATCTCAGATGACAGAGTTTCTCCAAGACTTACCTAAAATATCTTTTTGTTATAAACCCTGAAAATATTTCCTGTAAAAAACACACAGAATGTTGTCATCTTCAATAAATACTAAATTGGTAGAGGCTTAATTTGATTTTCATCTTAAGTTGAATACCCTGATTTGGACAGCCCTGGGGAAAATTCTTCATGCTTGAAGCATCCAGACACAAATCGTGTAGACCGGGCTTAAAGCTTTGAGATGTAGGATTCTTTATGTGAAATATTTACATTTACCCCAACTTTTCTTCTGATTTGCTTCCCTAATTTTTCTTGCTAGGAGATAGCCATTATATTTATTAATTTTTTACATTTGGAAAAGTGGCTGCACCCAGTAGTTGGGGTTATGCTCACTTTGTGTCCTTTTTCTTTTGAGGGGTATTGTTTCTCTGTTTCTATGCTGATCCTAATACGAGTCCTCCTCCTTTCTCAATATAGCTCGATCATCCCCAAGGTATTCAGCTCTTGCAGCCTCCAAGACTTTGAGAAATACATGCTGAATGACATGCCAAAATGCTTAACCAACATCCCAGATATAAACACCATCGTAGCACCTCCAACCTGCGGAAATGGCTTTGTGGAAAAAGGAGAGGAATGCGACTGCGGTACTGCCGAGGTATCTGCATAACTGGGGATAAAATAATACCTGGAAGAGGCAAACAGTTTTATTGAGGCTGTAGAGTAGTTGGTTTCTGAGGTAGCCAGCTCAAAGCTAGCTGAAATACTTCTGTAGGAACGCTGGTCATCAAATTGCTTATATGTACTACAGACATGCCTATGAAGTGCGTGATGAGAAAGATGATGGCATGGTTTGCGTTGTGTCGACACAGGAACTGAGAATGGGGAAAAAACATGCATTCGAAACTGTCTCAGAGGAAATAAGCAAGTTCCCCACTTCTGTCAGCGCATTTGTAATCCCACTTAGCATCCTTTGTGCTCTCTCATGATGTCTGGTCTGGTTTCTAGAAACAGTGGTTTTCAGAGAAGCAAAGTCAGGTTCGAGGTATCCCTCCCTCCCTCAATAAGCCAGTACAGGGTGGTTCACTGAGAGTGCAGTGAGGAGGGGACCAAGAACACGTCGTGCTGTACCAGAGCTGATTGCCTGTTCTGTCACAGGAGTGCACAAACACCTGCTGCAACCCCGAGACGTGCAAACTGACGGCGGGATCCAAGTGTGCTCATGGAGAGTGCTGTGAGAATTGCCAAGTAAGACTCCTCTGCATCTCCGTCTCCTCATATTTTCTAGGGTAGGGGTTTTCTGCCTTTGAGAAAGCACTGATACATCTCTCAAGAGAATCAATCCTCGTTACTGGTAATTACTGACATAGCGTTGTAATTACAGGCACATTTTGCCCATCCCAATGCACACCACAACAACCAGTACACCCAGTTCACCCTGGAGAAATGAGCCTTTTGATTACCCATTTTCTCCTGGGAAGAAAAGCTGAGGCACAGCCAGGCAAAATCCTGTAAATTGATGTAACCAACTTTACATTAGATAGGGATCTGGCCCAAAATGCAATTTTTACAGTGAGGATGGGATTTGTCTCCCCTAATTTTAGCCCTCTGGTTCAGTGTGACTTTTAAATGGCAAGGAAGAAAATTAAGTGTAGCATTGCTTTCCCCCCACTTCAGTATAAAGCAGCAGGAGCTGTTTGCCGAGCAGTTAAGGATGACTGTGACCTGCCTGAGATGTGCACCGGTTATTCTGGGAATTGCCCATCAGATCGATTCCGTATGAATGGACATCCTTGCAACGAGGGAGAAGGCTTTTGTTACATGGGGAACTGCCCCACCCGGGAACAACAGTGCAAAGCTGCTTTTGGACCACGTAAGTACAAGCTGGCATTGAAAAACTGTTGTCAAGGTCAAAAGAGAGAGACATAGGAGGCTTTGCCTGAGAGCAACCCAACAAAGCTCTTTTGGAAATCAGGAACAGCACAGCTAGATAGCTGAGTTCTCGCTCATACCATGTAGTTTATCAGCTCTATATTTACATCGTAAAAGTTTATCGCCACCCAAACTGAAAGTCACGGCATATAATATAGTATACCTCTAGAGAAATAGGAAGTCATAAGCATATTCCTCTTTTGCACAACATTAAGATGACTTTGATACAGTCAACGTGCACTTGATAAAATGAGGAAGTATCTGTATTTCGAGAGGAGTGGTGGCTTACCAGCTTCCTAGTCCTGACTATGTCCTTTCTCTTTAGCAAAGTCCATCGGTTTGTACTAGGCAGTGAACAGAGGGATAGGTGCTGCTGAATGCACACATTACTGTTACAGAATTAATGCATGAAGTGTCAGTGAGTCATTTAGGCTCATGGGTAACTTTACTGGAAAAGGCCATATCCTAAACAGATAAAGGAAATGCAGTATTAACAGGTTTTGCAGGCAGAGAACCTAAACTAATCCCAGCTCCTCTCCTAAGCTCTTTGCATCATTGCATTTCTTGTTTTCCTCTTTAACAGAGGCTACTGAAGGTGCAGCTTCCTGTTACCGGATGAACGAGAGAGGGGTATATTACGGATACTGCAAGAAAAAAAGTGGTAGTCACATCCCGTGTAAAAAAAAGTAAGCACTGTTACAGAATTTGCTAGAATTTGTGAAGAGAGATCATTCCCATCTGAATTAAGAGACCGAAGCAAAGAGTACTCTATTTTAGGTGGCACATAAGTCTACAAGTCTTTGTTTCTTATTCCATTTGAAATATAATTCTAAGAAATCTAATTTCCAAGTAGTACTCCTATCCAGGGAAAGAAGCAAAGTAATTTATCTCAAGATCAGCCTGAGAATGAACAAGAGTATGCATGTGTGCAAGCCTGCTTGTGAGGATGACTGTGTACATGCACGTGTGTGTGTGTAGGTAAGGACTGGGAAAGGATTTTTGAATAGGTAACCTGAGGTGAACCTCAGAAGTTGAGCCAGACCAGCTAAGTATTCATTTCTGCAAATTCCCGTGGGCTCCCTAATAAACTCAAGAGGTATTAGGGACCTGCCACATTCTACTAACAAACTGACCCCAAAACCATCACGAAACAAAACTGATACCTGCAGTTATTTCTTTGGAGATCCCATATAGCCACAGCAAATTCAGGCTGTGCAACAGACCAGCTCAGAGGGTTTTGCTGTGCATTGTTCTAGTGGCTTTTGTTCTCCTTCCAGAGATATAATGTGTGGGAAGTTGTTCTGTACCGGAGGGCAGGAGATGCCTACGTATGGGAGCCTGGTGACTTTTGAGTCCTGCAAAGCAAGTTTTCCTAGGGATGGAGAAGGAGATTTGGGGATGATCCTCAATGGAACCAAGTGTGGAGATGGAATGGTTAGTAGAGATTTTTTTTTCTTATTTTTTCCCTCTTTCAGTCTTGCTTATATCATTAGCATTTTCTGCCAGACAAGGACTTTAAACCAGAAAGGCTGAAGTGGATGTGGAGCTTCTGCTGATCAGATTTGCCATAACTTCTGCCTTACATCTAGCATGAATCAGCAGCAAACAGGAACTGCTGTCCTTCTGACTTCCTTTCGTTTGACTATTTTATTAATTTCTCACTGACAAAAATATATGTGGCAGAAGAAACATACTTTGTACTGAAAAGTTAAAAGACCATATATAGATTACTGTTTTTAATAATTTCTATAATGGATGTGTTAGGCCTCACTGAGTGCTATGTCCAATTTCTTTGTCATATTTTCACCTGGGATGGTTATTAAGGGAAAAAAAGGATTGCAGAGGACAGGAAAACAATGATATCTCTACATCTTTGTCACTCCCTTGCTATAAGGTATCCAAAGTCAAATGAAAAATTCTGTCAACATATCAAACGCTATTATAAGTCTAAGTGATTTGCATACCTCCTTTCACACTTCATACCTTTACACAATAATGTGCAAGCTCTGTGTTTTCTGAAAGCTATAAATCTCTTCGGTGACATTTGCCTTGTACATCGCAGGTATGCAGCAATGGAGAATGTGTCTCTGCTGAAGATGTCTTTAGATCAAGTGACTGCTCTGCTAAGTGTCCAGGACATGCTGTAAGATAATAAGCATTTGATGCTATTAACTTAAAAAATAATAATAATAATAATGCACGCCAGCTATAGACCTTGTTGATGCCAGTATCTAAGTTACTGGAATAGGAATTTAGAAAAGTCAGAAGCTTCTTATATTTTTATAAAACCAAATCTAACCTGATAGGGTACCAATATTTTTAAGGAGCTCACAGGAGGCTGACACAGTTTCTGCCTGGCCCTGCCTCTGAACCAGTATCACACCTATACGTTCAGGTCTCCTCCCGTTTTGTGAGGATAACCGTGCTCACAATTGAACATTGAGAGACCTACAGATGTAAAGACCAAAGGCGCTGCTTTGTGGTATAGCTTCCAGTGTAAAAATACTTGCAAAAGACAACCAAGCCTGTGCAAAATTGCTACTCCCAGTGCTAAAGTTTAGTCCAAGCAAAATAAGAGGGGGTTTCCAGATCTAACTGTAATAAGCTTAATGCTGCCCTGTTCCTGAGCCAATGATGTTTTACTACATCACCTTCACTCCTATTTCCATCCTGAAGTTTTTCCATACTTGTGTTTCCCCAGGTATGCGACCACGAGTTGCAATGTCAGTGTGAGGAAGGATGGGCACCACCGACCTGTGACAGCTCATCAGCTGTTACCAGTAAGTGCTGTATGTCCACACATGGGGTTGACTACCATCAACTGGTTGAAACAAGACCTTCTTTAACTCTAGTGAAACAGCCCCAACTTGCCCTGGCTGTCAGACTGTTTCTTTGCAAATACTGCATATCTAGGTTTCTGATTTCTGTGCATCTTTCAGTAATTAAAGCTTGTGTGAACGACTGGAGGAAATTATTTTTTCTTCTAAATAATCTCCTGGGTGTATCTATAACGTTAGGGTGGTGAGCTTTTTCCTTTTCCGTCCTGAGATAACGAGCACACGCTGTCAAATTTCAGTGGAGCCAAGCTCCCAGAGGCTTTGCTGTGAAGGAGGCAGGCAGGGTCATTGCTTTAGCATTTACATGGTGCTGATCTGTAACTGAGCTACCTCTTGGGGAAAATCCCTTCTGTACAAATACCCAACTATCTAGGGGAAGAAAAAAAAAGATTTAAGGAAAGAATTTTAAGCTGTTGATATTATCTTTGTCCTCTCTTCACATTCACTAAAGCACCAGCAGCTCTCAACACTGAGTCTTGGTTGAGGCTGTAGAGTAGTTTTGTTGAAGGAAAATTGTGAAGCCTCACTTGTACGCTATGCTAAAGGGCTGTGCCTATGTTGGTAACACCCTTCAAGAAAGAGAGGAAGAATGACAGCGCAATGATCTTTGAGGATGGATTTGTTTAGCTGAAAGACAGCCCAAGCAATAACCAGAGCCTTCAAAAACAGCAGAAACAAATTTTAATGATTACTTGTGATAGGAGAAAAAGCTATAAGCCTGAGCAACTATTAAGATAAATAGTGTCTAGACCTTGAAGAAAAAAATACTTTGCCAATAGGAATCTGCTTAGTAATAGCACATCTTTTAAGAAATAACAACTTGTGTCTTCCTGACAGGTTTCGCTATCATTGCTGTTGTGCTGGTCATCCTTACTGTCACAATAATTGCAGCAGCGTTACTTATCTACTTCCGAGTATTCAAGAAGAGGTAAAGTATTTACCCTATTGAGAAAAACAGAAAAGAAAAAAAAAGCAACAACACTAAAACCAAGGAATTCCTCGATAGTTTTTAAGCTGGGGCTTTCAATGTGGGTGAAGGAAACCTTAGACAACCACGGAAGTTGGTCAAGGAGCTTTACTGAGCTGCTTCAGAGGTCCTGAATTTAGGAGAGGACTGTATACTTGAATCTGTAGCACTCAGGATTAATTCTGCAGTAATTAAAAAAAGTGGATGGGAGGGAGGAAAGAAAAAACATGACTTTATAACAGACCAGTAGGATTAAGACAGGCATTTGACTTTAGCGGGTGGTTTTTGCTGTTGTTATTTAAAAACAAAACAAAAAACCCACTTCAGACAGGGTAAGATTTACAGTTATTTGTAAATTCACATAGCAGGCAGACCAGAAGGGGACCTGGAGCTACAAACCAAGTCTTTGTGGATCAAGAACAAGGAGAGCACCCAGGCCTGGCCATACCTGCCCAGAAGGTAAGAGCGGGGAGGTGCTGGGTCAGCTACAGCCTCTCTGCTGTAAATGAGGGGCTGAAATGTGAAAACTCACCAGCTGAAGTGGCCTACACTTGCAGGAGGGTTTCAAAGTGCTTGTTTAGGGCTGAGAGGAGCGTGCTGTGAGTCCCAGCACAGGGAGGAAGCGGGTACAGCGCATGACATTAAGAAAAGCCCCTAACTGACCTGCCTGTGGCAAAGGGTGCATGCGAAGACAAGATGAGGTCTCCATCAGACTTAACTGTTCCCTTTTTTTCAGATGAACGATAAGAAACTTCTCCTTCCTGTACCCCCACCGCAGGAAAACAAACCACAGCTTCGGAGTGTAAGTACTTTGAGAGAAAGTGTTGGCTTTTATATTGGTTTTGGGCAGGGCAGCACACAGGAGCTCACGTGGAGACCTGCAGTGACCATCTGATCCCAAGGGCAGGGGAAATCTTTGCACTCTAGATAAAGCCCTGCATGTTTCCCAGGGCCAGGCAGCATAAAGCATCCCAGATCTATTTCTGAAATGAATACATCCATTTACCGCCAGCAATGTACTTTCTGTATAAAACACAAGCCCACACATTCCCATGGACCATACAGATGCACACATACAAGATGCGTATATAGGACCAACACGTTTTGTACTCTCTTCTCTTACAGCCCATCATAAGACCAAAGGGTCCCCCACCTCCCATCCCTCCCACCAAGCCAGCCTCTTCTCACACACAAGAGCTATTTGTAAGTATAACCCTACAATGTTTCACATCTTTCATCTCAGCTGCAGATGAATAGCAGACGCCAACCAGTATTTTCAGTTTCTGACTATGATTAAAGGAATCCCCGTCTTCAGAGATGCTTTCTTCAACATGTACCTTGAGCACACAACCAGCTTCAGCTTCCTGAGCAGTTTATTTGAGCACAGCTACTTGATAAAGATGAATTTACACATTGAGAATAGCCCAGTGCTCTTCTGAAGCAGTATATCTATTTCCCCTGTGTACTTATATTATTGTATGCAGTCAGATTAACCTGACTCACCCCGAGCTTTTCCACTAGGAAAATGCTGCAGTAAATACGAGATAACTGCAGCAGCAGCTGAGGTCTGAGGAGGTTGTGCAGCTGCTTAGACATGAAAGCATAATGCTTATTAAACTACATTTTTGTTACAGGCACGAGAGAAAAAACCTGCTTGCCTCCCAGTTCCCAAAGGCAAACCTCCACCTCCACCAAAGGTAACCCGAGTTTAAATGTGAACTGCAAATCTTTTGGGATGTAATTTGGTGAAACTGCATCAGGCACAGTCATTTGTTTGATTCTTTTTCATGCAGGCTTTAAAACCTCCAGTTAATCCCCGTGTATGAAGCTTCCGAAGTAGGGCTGATCAAGGTCCCTGAAACGTTCAGGGACAATATCACAAATGTCCAGTGATTACTCCACTTTTGGTAAAGGCTTCCTTTTTTTTTTTTTAATATATAAAAAAAATGGCTTACTGACAGCTGCTTTGAAATGAAAAGTCTGGTTTTCAAACAGCAAGAAACCCTCTGGTGATGACATCAAGCTGCTGTCTGAAAGGAAACGAAGCAGAATTGCTACTTGCACTGAGGTGTAAACTAGGAGTACATTATGAAAGCTGCTTAATGTCCCAACTCCTAGGCCACCCCCACAAGAAGTGGCTGCACTGGGATACCTGCACATGTGCTGCTTTTCTCTGTAGAGACCTGAGAAAGCCAGGGAAAAGCACGGTACGCTGATTATTTTTGTAAATTACAAACTATTTGGTGCATTTCTGGATCTTTGCCAGCCCTCTCTTCAGCAACAGACCAGACCTTTTGCTTCACGTGCAAAGTTGCAACCTCCGGAACAAGAAAAATCCTTCCTGCCCTTCGGAGAAAAGTTTGCGACCCTGAGGCCTGAACAAGCCTTGGAATAATAAGATTACAGAATGGAAACCAATTGATTCTGGAAGGATTCTTTGGGATCAGATACTCTTATTAATCCTTAGATTACCTGTTAAACAGGATTCCTCTGTTCAGTTGGTAGGACTGGAGTTATGCTCAGCAGCAAAGCACGCGGGAATCAAACCACTTGCTGCTTGCAAGCGCTCCCAGAGCTCAGGCTGTGCCAGCTTAAAAAAGAGCTCCAGCTGCCATCATTGCACTTGGACAGAAAAATTTAGAAAAGCGCAGTCAACAAAATCTTTAATCGTTAATTTTATTCACCCCTCAGCTCCAGAAATATCTGGATATTTCTCCCTTCCAGGGTATACACACCTTGGTGTTTTCGTTTAATTGCTCTTGCACCGGGGTGTGTTATTGTAAAGTTGCTAATGAGAACTCGGCTGGGCACAGGGGTTTGTTATTGTGGGACTGCAGCGCAGCATGAGGCTTTGCACACTGGTTCATTACTGAGGGGTTCTTCATTCGTTCTGGCCTGTTGGCATCCACACTGTTGACACTCTTGGCCTGCTGGCATAGATCTGCATGATACTGTTGGCATTGCTGTTAATAATACTGTGAGGGTGCTGGCACTGATGCTATTGTTACCGTTGGCACCGATACCTTTCATGTGGTTGGCATCGATATTTTTAAGTTAAAGCACACAGAAGTGTTTTTCAAGGAATAAAAAAATTTTTACCAGAAAAAAAAAAAAAAAGGGAACAAAATTGTCCTCGACCCAAAGTACTCAAGATTTTATGGAGATTCCAGTTTGAACTGGATTTGTGTTTGGATCGGGATCAAAATCAGAGCAGTCCTTTGGCTTTCCAAATCAATTACACTGTGCCTGTGCAGTTTCCAGCCTTTGGGCATAGTGGCCAGAGAAGATGGCACAGCTGCCAAACTGCCAAAACAAAATCTGGGGCCTCAGGCCAGCACTGTGCATGCTTGTACCTGGATTTGGCTCTGCCCAGCACACGTTAGGATTTTAAAATAAGCCTGATCCTCAGAGGGTGCGAGAACTTCTACTCATGTTCACCAACCAGCTCACACCCGCTGAAATCCCAACCCGTATTATCTTGTTCTGGTGCTGGCCACACAACGGGACAGTCACTTCTTAAAAACAGAGCCTCCTTACACACTGTGATCATTACTGCAGACGCATCATCTCTGAGACAGAAATACATATAAAATTCATTTTTTTCTTTGGGGCTAGGTGTGCTTTGACAGTGCCAATCAGTTATGGTAGACCCTGCAAAATACAGTTGTGATGAAATTACCGTCTTCAGTTTGAGGAGCGAGGTACTTTTGGAAGAGCATAGCTTTCTTCCGCTTTGTATAATTGCTTTGTTATTTTAGTCAAAAATGGATTTTAATGTATCCGTATTTGACTCTGTTATAAAGATTTAGAACTTTTTTTTATGAACTGTAATTAATGTATTTACAATATTTTCTGTATTAAAAGTGTTCTATCACAAAACAACTACCTCCAGTTTAATGACAATCATTTGCATCCAATACACTTGACAATAGTGTAAAGTGGAATCATATAAAACAATCACCAAATCCCTAAACCTCCCAGTTTGGACCAAAAAGATCATTCACAAGTATTTCAAACCCCTGCCAGCTTATCCAGTAAAGCTGGGTTGACAAAATACTACATCACATTTTCTCTACCTACTTAAAACCTATTTCTCCATGGTTTTCAACCTTTTCCACTTTGTGAGTACTCAAGATCTTTCTGAGGATGTAGAGATTTGAAGCAAGCTGAAATTTAGACGTGTGTTTGTGTGAGTACCTTTCCAAGACCCAACTCCCAAACCATGCAGCTTGGGCTTGCATTCTCCTGCTGACTGTGCTTGACCTGCATGGGCAAAAACCGCCTTAATATCTGAACACTTTCAATAGGCAGAGTCTGCAACCCAACCACAAATGCTGTGCTGCTATCAAACATCTTCAGCAGTAGAAACCTAAGGAAAATGTATTACAGAACACACCTGTAGCTGTTTATGATTTACAGCTTTTCTTGGCCCCAGCATCCGATGGAAAAAAGGATGATAGCATCCTCTGCGACGGAGCAGGAGCACGTGTCTTACAGCTCCCAGCCAGGCCTCGCACAGCAGCGCTCGCTGTACGTACAGCCTGCTGTTCTGTTATGCAAACGTGACATCTACTGTCAAAAAGTCTCTACTGCAAGAGGAAAGTGAACCCAAGAAAAGTGAAGGCCTCTACAGTGCTCCAGTTGTCCAGAGCCCGCAGTACGTAGTCCCAAAGGACTACTGCGTTATCAGCTGCTTTTCCCTCTGTGCTCTCACACTTTGTGCTGACTTGCAGTAGTTTATCTGGGTCCAGCTGTCCCCTTATTCCTGGCTAAGGGTCCCTTGCTCAGCACAGTCTGCCACATGTACGTGGTGCGGGAGAGCAGCAAGCCATCTGCTGGCATCATGCAGAAGGATGCAGAAGGGATCCTGAGCATGGTACAGTCACCCTCAGAGAACTGGCCCTGGCTGAATTTGCATCTTCTCTACAGGGACCACCTGCAGCACCTTTGTCTTGCTCCCAGTGCAAAAGCAAAGCCGTTTCACACTGTTGGTCCTTTCTTCTGTCTGTATGAGTGAGCACTCCTTCTCCCCTTACTCCTGGGGACCCCAAAATATCTCTTCTGATTCTTTCTGACCTCTGAATTTACCATCCTCTCTCATCCCTCTTTTCCCTCCCTCCCTCAGTCTCTGAAGGATGTCACTACCAAGAAAGCAGAAGCCCTTTGCTCTTACACCCCCAAATCGACCTTCATTATTAATAGTTTTGGAGGACTATTTGAAACAGGCAAACACTGGACCATCACAACAGAGCAGATTCCTCAGTATTTCTCGTCTGGCTCTCTTACTTGTCCACTTTGATGTGCAAATGCAACACTGGCCGTTAGAGGGCAATGGGACATGGAAAAGAAGTTTCTCTGGCTGGCTATCTGATGACTGCTATCACCTCAAACAAATCAATTCTGAATTTACTACATCCTCTGACCTTGAGCTATGGATTCGGAGACATTAGCAAGGACACCATCAGCCAGGAAGAGTGGGGAGATTGGAGCACGTTCAGATTTTCAGACACGGAGGCACCAGGCATCTAATAAATAGCCTCAACCCAGCCCTAACATGACACCACAGACAGTACATGCTTTGAGCTCCACACAGCAAGAGGCAGACCTAATTGATTCTGGGTTTACTGACCAGAAAATAAAATACTGTCCAAACTCAGAATCAGACCTATCAAAACAAATAGCAAATGTCACTTATAACATGAAATTAAAGATTTTCTCCTCTTTTTGCTTCCTTATGCCAGTAGATCTTTCATAGCTTCTGCAGAAAGAGTCTACTGATGTGCAAATCAGTCAAAATTCATAGAAATATTGCAGATTTCCTAACTGACAGACCCTGAAAATGCAGGCCCTTCTGTCTTTCTACTACCCAGCTGGGGTAATGGCTATCCAGTGCCACAAAGAAAATGTCTCTCCCTACGATGTCACTTGCCACTGACGGGTAATATCAGTAAGTGTGAACCCCAGCCATCAGCTCCTTGGTATTATTTACCAGGGGCTGAGAAGTGCCAGGCTTTAATCGTCAGGTTATCAATAACTTCCCAAGTACAGCATTACTGGATGCCTCTGATCTTCCTCCGGTGCCGGGGAAATGGGAGGCCCTGGGGAAGGAGCAGGGATGTCTGTCGGGCCGCCAGCAATTGCCACAGCCCCCGGATCACTTTAAAGCAATCTTTAGAAAAGTGGCACAGATATTAATGGGCTGTTACTGACATTAGATCCATAAATAATTCTGCATAATGCATGGCCCCGGCCTTTTGAAGGTCTAGGGAAAAAAAAAAAAAAAAAAAAAAAAAAAAAAAAAAAAAAAGTGGAGGCTGAAATATTGATAGATGTGTCTGCAAGAGCTATTAAAAAAGGGAGAGCAGTTGCCATGGGATTGGTCTATGCTGATACCCAGGACCAAAGGGTAACGTTGGTCATATGCCTGCTGAAATAGATCTGAGTACAGAAAACAAAGCAGCAAGATAAATAAAAGGAATAGCACCGCTTAATGGGACTTTGGGAACAGCAGTTTCCCCTCTTCAGGGGTCAAAAAGTGATGTGAAAGACAGGAGAATTTTTCCAGCAAGCCCCAGTACAGGTGAGGACGGTCTGTGTGTGCTTACTTTGTGCTGCAAATACAGAAAAGGTCTCTTACATCCGTCCATGCATGTAGAGAGAAAACAACTGTCCTACCATGCACTGAAACTATCTTTTCAAGTCCTTAAGTGCACTAGAGTAATGTATTTTCCATGTCAATTTGCAGCTGTCACAGACATGTCCCCGAATCCCATCAGCGGGTACTTCCCGTCAAAGTGCTGCGACGAATTGCTAAACATGTTTTATAAATTAGCTCCTCCAAAAAAAAAAACACCAAAAAAACCACTACCCAGCCCTCTTCCGTGATAAGGCTTCACAACAGTAGAAGACCCACGGGATGACTTGAACAGACGAGAAAACTGAAAAAGCACAGCACAGTCTCCCAGTCAAGGTGCTGGAACAGATGAATAAGATTCCCCCCCTGCAGAGATGCCGACTGAGCTCCTACATACTTGGCTGCGGGCATCTGAGTCCACAGCTCTCACACTGCATACGATGCCTTGATGCCTTCTTTCTTGTTACACACACCTGAGCACAGCACGAAAATCCCCACTGCCAGCGTGACACCGTTCATGTAGCTTACAACCAGATTTCAAGGCACCGCTCCCTCTGTGACTCTCCAAAGGTGCTGAGGGACTGGCTCCCATGCCAGCGGTCAGATTTCTTGGCACTTAACAGCTGCAGTCGAGGGCTGGCTTTTCAGAAGAGTTTAGCATCTCCTATACACCCAGTCCATCAAGCTCACTCACCTGGAAACTCAATTCCAGCCTTAAGTTCCCTGTGCTTCAGCTCCACGTGTTCAAAATGAGGACACCACCTCCTCTTTCCTCTCCAAACTCAGGCCCTCACTCGCCCCTGCAGGCTGCAGAGGGGATGCCCAGCTCCATTTTGGGCTGAACCTGCTGGGACCAGGTATCTAAACTTTCATGCTGTGTCCCCATGCCTTTTGGGATCCCCTCTCCTCTTTTTTTTTTTTTTTTTAGGTGTTTGCTGTAGCACATGCTTTAAGGGCTCTGTGTTGATCTTCCCTAGAAAAAGAATGGCTTGCAGTAACCATACTAAGGTGTATATAAAAAACCACTGATGTGACCACCTAACACGCAATATACTGACACACCACTCTGCTGGGAGAGATCTTTGTTTGAGAATCCCTCTGGTGAAGCCCTGAGAAGGGTAACAAATAACTCTGCCCAGGTCCAGGCACGCTGCAGCAGCCCAGCACCCAAAAAGGGTGAGGGAGAGGCAGAAAACGCAGTGGGGACCTCAAGCCTGAATCATCCGGCAATCACCAGACCTCCAGAGAGCTGTAATTCACTGTGAATTTTTCATGCTAGAATCAGCTGTGTGCGGCAGGCACACAGCCGAATGGAAAATAAACCTGAAATATTCATGATCCACAGCAGAGTGCAGGCAGGAAGAGATCCATAAACGAGGACAGGGAACCTTAGATAGCCTGCTAGAATTGCTCCTTTCTCGTCTAAAACAAGTGAGTTAAAATAACAGGCTTTGTCCCGCAGGCACTAGGATGGGAGAGTGATGGATTCCAGGTTTTGGGGCATGCAGCAGCTGCTCTGGGTGCACCACGCAGGGAACCTGGGTTAGCTCAGCCTCACAGGGTGATTTTGGGGCTCAACCACCACAGCTTGGCTGGTACTGACACCCGGTGTGTCCTCCCAAATTGTGGGGCTGAGCAGCACAAGTCACAAGGCAGACAAAGCACAGAGAAGAGGACAGAATGGGTCTCGTTCTGCGCTTATCAGTACCTCTGGGCAGCTGTCTAGACATTGTAAATCAGCAGACTTCCCCCTCTCACTGATAAGAGCTGACCCCAAACTCTTTGAATTTAACCAGAGTGGAAACACAAGACCTCTATGTCAGTAACAAGCAAGAGCTAATTCATACCACCATAATGTTTTTTGTTTCCCTTGAATGATTATATTACTGATTTTACACTTATTCCTTATTCATGTTACCATTTCCTTGCCTTAAAAGCCATCCTGACACAGGGTTAGAGTCATTTACTCAATCACTGCCATCATTAGGAGCGCTGCAATCAGAAGAGTAGTGCCTTCTCATTACTTATTTAAAACGTGCCCAGCAGCATGGATGTTTAAGATATACGCTGAATTATGCCCAACAGAAAGTGGAAGAAAAAGCAGGTATCCACGTGCAAATTCTGAGCATCTGCAGAGTACCCCATGGTGTGGGGGAGGAAAGTAGAAGCTCCAGTATTAAAAAAAATAAATAAATAATGGGCCAGCAGTTGCATTTTTACACCAAGAATAAACCTGGTAGAAAGTGTTACTCAAAGTGAAAAAAATGGTGGATATATTTGGCCCACTGAATTTATACACCACGTTTCGTTAGGAAAGAGAGGATACAATCCCGGGTAGAGGAAACCATCTCAAAGTTGTGTAGCATCTTTCCCTCAGATTGATTTTGACATGTTTGCATGAACACAGTTTGCTAAACCATACCCCAGCAGCTGCAGCAGAAGGCAGATAGTGGGAGGTTTTGCAAAAGCTGGGATTTGGACCACCCTTTTCCCCGTGAAGTGAGAGCTGCTGGTGCTCGACCCTGCTGCAAAGCGTGGGTGGTGCAGCGTGTCCTGTCGCTGTGAGCCTGGGAAGAAACAAGACCCTGGCTGGAACTGCTATCGCTGCTCACTTCCCTGCAAGCCACCGTTGCTGCTGATGGCACATCCCAGAGCCTTCAGCCAGGGTGTGCTTTGTGAATCCACCCAAACCTGGAGCAGGGCTGCTGTGAGGCTTTGACTCAGCCCATCTTATCTGAAAATGTTAGCCGCAACAGAGAAGTTATCACTCAACTGTCTCCTAGCAAATTTTCATCCCCGCGTGCAGGATTCAACCTCTGACTGCTCCCCGGAGCCCCCAGCGCTGGGCTGTGCCCTCCCTGCACACAAGAGAGGTTTAAGCCAATGGACAAAAAATGACCTGGAACAGCACAGGGCTCCCTGCGAGCTGCTGCATTCCCCAAAACAGGGTGCCAGGAGCCAGCCCCTCATTGCACAAGCTCCCCACGAAAAGCACCTGCCCTGTGCAGCCCAGAAATGCAGCGTGGAGCCTCATCCTGCCCTGTGGTCCCAGGCAGCTCCCCCCCCCGTAGGGCTGCATTCACAGAGACACTCACTGCCATCAGCTCATGGAATAAATCATGAGTGCTGCTCTTATAATTTAAGAGTATTGCTGTGTTCTGGAGAGGGCTGCATACGCCCAGGCTTGGAATTGGACAGGAACAAAGGAGGAGAGTTGTAGTCTTTAAGAATACATGTAAAGCATGAGAAGAATACTGTGCTCATACCCAGAATACTCGGTATGTAAAGGCACATGTAAACTGCTACATAAACATCTATAAGTGCTAAAGACACATAGATAAATCATTCTATGATATAAACCAGATAGAAATGTGCATACAAGTGCAGAGCACTGGCCATTTAATGTCATCTACGTGTAGAGAAGATATTCATTTAGAAAATATTTAACATAACATGGAACTATTACAATTTTATATATATGTATCACTATGTTTTGGGGCCAACTTATTTCTTTCCATCACAAGGTATTACTCAATCTGTTAAGCCCAACATTTGTAGTCATCTAATATCTCTTCCAGGCAATCCTTTGATAGATGGCCAGCGGAGCCTGGTGTGTTTTGCACATGACATTTAGAAAAACCCTTCAGCAGAATTTATTTTACATTGTTTTTTAGGTAAATCAGATATGGAATAAAATCTATAAACAGTTCTAAAACTGCTGAGCAGCTGAAATAGTAATTAAACTTAAAACAAAAAAACAAACAAACAAACAAAAAAAAAAAAAAACAAAAAAAAAAAACAAAGAGGTAGTTTTCTTTACTAATTTTTCCCTTGCATGTATGACTTGGATCACTGTGCTCAGCTGGACAAACAGTACTTCACCCTGTGGTATTTCTGAAATTAACGGGACCATGGATTTTTATAAGTTAAAAAAAAAAAAAAAAGGGGGGGGGGGTCCATCTTCAAAATGGTTGTTGATTTATTTATTTATTTTTAAACCTCTGCAGAATTTTATTGTTTTGAAGAATGAAAGTAGTTTCACTCCCTGTTCCAGGCTTCTTTATTTCCCTTTCCTTGGTACTTATAGTCCTGATTTTTTAATTTATTTTACGCAAAGAAAAGAAAGGAGAAGAGGGAAAAAGAATAAAACCGACCTCTTCTACCCTCCATGAAATAATCACTTTTTATTACATCAAATGGAAAGCTCTAAATATTTTTTCAGTGAATTTTTAAAAAACTACATTCCCTAAATCTTTTATGCTTTTCCAACCGTCTCTAGAAGCTTTTTAAGACAAGATTTGCTTCTGCAGTATGAACAGGGAAGCAGAGGTATGAGATCTGGCATTAAAGCACAAACTCGGTGTCTTTGTGCCACATTCCTCAGGTTGGGACAAAGTGTTTTGCGCAGGGTACGAGGACTGCAATGTAAACAGCACCCTTCAATCTTTATATTTAGTTTTGAGCACATACTTAGATAAGAAACATTCATTTGTTATAGCATCACTGATTTTGCCCTTTTTTTCCCTTTCATTGACAAAGCTCCTCCAACTGTGACATCAGGGAAAGCGATAAGGATGCTGTTAGACACCACACATACAACTTCAACCATAACCAGAAACATCTGTAACATTACTCTTACTGCTTCCCTGGCAATATTTGCATCCCAGTTCGATCTCTGCAGAGGTCAGTGGCAACGCTTTCATAGATTTAACGTGACCTTCACAAACACTCCTGTTTTCTATTTATACTGTAACACTAAAATTTCATTTTCTGACTGAGCTTGCGTCGAGCTGCCTGACAGACAATAAATATAATCACACTTAAGTTAATGGGCAGGACACCAAAACCAAAAGCTTTTATTTTCATTAAACATCATTAGATGTGGCAAGTCTTTTATCAAATCTGTCTCCTATATTCACTTTATTAAAAAGTCCATCACCCTAGACTGCTTAATGTAGTCAGCAAGGACAGAGAGTAAATTTTTATTAAACACAGGTGGAGACAGACTCCTGAAAAGTAAATACATTCAAAAAGCCTCTTTAGAAAGGATTTTGAAAGGACATGCAAAATGAAATAAATAATTCAAAGGCTGTGGGGAAGGAAGGGGGGTTATTCTACAAACAGTAGAACCTATTTCAGATAAAAAAATAGCACAAGTCTTACAAAACCCAAATCAACACTATTTAGATGAACATGGAAGTTAAATATTTAGATACTTTTGAATACCCAACCTCAGTACACACATTACAATGAGCTTCCAAGCCCGCAGACCACCACTCACCAACAGACTGATGTACAATCTGTGGCTCCAAGGACTTCTAGGAACAGCTACATGAGTTATATTGCAAGGATGGCTGCATCAAAAAGTTACTTCCCCCCATTGTCATCTGCTAGCTTTAAGAACTACGGTTAGGACATCCAGAAAAGTTTTTTATCTCAGGCTGTATTTATAGTTTGAGCATTTACTTTCAGAGCATCTAAGGGACCAGTTTCTAAGGGAGCAGAGGAACCACTGATGTGAAGCACTTTGACCAAGGTTGGGGCTGTTCACCCAATAGAAAACTGAACCAGATAATTTTCTACCTGCCTTTGTGACTCCAAAAGTTGAATAAAGAGGGACAAATAAGTCAGACTTGTAGGTTCAAACTAGACAGGTCTTTATGATTGCTGGTGTGTCTGCAGAGGAAAAGGAAGGAGAGAGATCAGGCAATCTGGCCCCCCATTCCTCAACACCCAAAACACTGGCAGACCCTTGGCTGTAAGGCATTAGGACTAGACCAAAGGTTGATTTATTTTCCCCCCCCGTGCAGCTTAAAGTTCTGCACCTTCATGTTCAATTTAAAAACCTTCAGTGCACATAAGGTAACATCTCTTTGCAAGTACCTGAAGCTACCCCAGCCTGTAAGAACAACATGAGCTGCAACATCTTGAGGACAGCTTCTCTTGCGTGAGCCAGCTTGTCAGCTCCCATCCGTGCTGACAGTATTTTTGGGCAGTAGGCAGCACTGCTTCACACGTAAGCCTTGTGAGACCTCGGTCCAGCACACTGGTGCCACGAACCAGCAGAGCACATCACTCCCAAAGCCAGGGAAATCAGACTCCAGGCT
The DNA here is from genome assembly GCF_964035555.1 of Netta rufina. Taxonomy (NCBI): domain Eukaryota; kingdom Metazoa; phylum Chordata; class Aves; order Anseriformes; family Anatidae; genus Netta; species Netta rufina. The sequence continues at coordinate 3,888,717 of NC_140151.1, read as the reverse complement.
GCAGAGAGCGCTGCTCCCCCAAAGAGCCTCTGGTATGAAGGAGCATTTTGCACATGGATGGGGCCTAAATGGTCTCAAGAGTGACTTTTAGACAAGTTGTACCTGCCACGCTGCAAGGTTTCAGTATTTGACTTGGAGCAACCTCAGGAATTTCATTAACTTGTGCGTGTGTTAATAGGTATGGACATGATCTGGTTCTGCCCTGAGCTCCACACGGGCTGGATTCGAGCTGAAAGTCAGATTCCATGGTGCATAGAAAACTTGCTGGACTCTGCATATGGAGGGATGTCTGTCTCCTTTTGGAGAAGGCTCTGGAAATTAAGTGATGATTATGAAGCGATGATTCAGTGAGAGGAACCTACCAGAATTGCTTTGGAGTCATGCACTGTTCACGTCCAATAAACAGGAGCACAAACTGCATGTGAAGAGAAGTAGAAACAATTGTGCACTGTGGCAGATGTAAAGTTACAAAAAAAAACAAACAAAAACAAACAAACAAAAAAAAAAAAACTCAATATTGAGCAGCATACTGAAAAAATCAGATTATTGCTTGCTTTCGTGTTATCTGACTAGTGCGTGGGATTTACAAACCACTTTGAAAGCACTAACTAATCCCCCAAATAGGCCTGCACAGTCAGCACAGGAGAGTTTAGCCTTGCAGCCTTCCAGATGGGTAAAGTGAGGCAGCAACTTTATGCAATCTTTCCAAAGTCACAAGGGAAGCAGCTGGCAAGGGCAAAACAGAAAGGTGTTAAACCTCAGCTTTCTGTAACTAATGCCCTGTGCAGCCTGAGGACAAAACCTTTTGGTACAAACTCAATCTGTGCTCACAAGGCAGCCTCCTCACCTCTTTCATGTACAATCCCAAATTCCTGATCTGCAGGAAATAGTCTATTCCCAAAGCTACACATCTGTTAAAAACGGGGAGGCTGCTCTGTGCTGGTGCTTGCTTTCTGAGTTTGATTTAGAGTTGTTAACATTGGCCTCTGAGAAAAACCTTTGCTTTGCAAGAAAGAAATGCCGAGCTGGGTGTTTTCCTGGTGTTGTGTTCACCTCCAAGCCCAGGACGAGAGGGTGCTTTTCAGTAAGGTCAGCTCTTTGGAGAAGTGCTGAAGTGCACAGCAGCAGTGGCACGACCTTTCAAGCCATCAGTTAAACACCTAACAAACTGCCCGTGCTGTCAATTAAGAGGGTAATTTTCTGTGACACCAGCTTTTGAACAAGTTATCAGTGGTATCCCCTAGTCTAGAAAAAAAAAAAAAAAAAAAGGAATTTTTCTTACTGTGGGGCTGATCTAAAAATCACTTAAATCAGTAGAAAAGGGAATTTTTTTGTTTGGAATCTGACAGACAAGGAACTGAGCAAGAGAACTAAGTGCTGTTTTCTCATCAGTTATGTTTTCTCATTGGTTATCCTTGGGAGCAGCTTGCATTGCTATTCATTTATCTTATATGTTATTAGTATCACATTATTAAGTTATTAGCAAATTATCATAATATTTACGAATGCCTGGAATTATGAGTAATGACTTACTGGGAATACACAACGTGCTATCCCTGTAAGAGTAAATACGTGCAAAACTCAAGGCTGTAAGTATCTCCATACAGAAAAAAAGGAAGAGTGCTGCGCAGTGCACAAGGAGATATCATGTCGTTGTGCTGAACCCCGATGCTTTATCTGCTGTCAGAGCTGAGCTAAGGGCATCACGCCGCAGGGAGCCAACCTCGGATGTCTCAGAAATGAGAGCAGAGGCACCCTCTCGGTGACTGCTGTTTGTCAAAGTGCTTCCAAATGGGCTCAGATCACAAAGCTAAGTGCGTGCTTAAGTGCTCTGCTGATGATGGAGAGATGTCCAAGCACGAGGCCAGGATTACCTGCAATTCCCTGGCTGCTACAGCCTTTATTCAGGCTGGTAATCATCCCAGAACTGCCTGCACAGGACCACATCCTTTCAAAGACAGACCATTGTCAGATTAGTATCAGGTCACAGCATTGCATCATTTCTGAGTGCCTCCAACCAAATTAAACCCAGATCTGGGGGTGCACACACCAGCTTTATTTTGCATAACAGGACTCATCTGACTACAAAATTCATTTCCCAGCTTGTGCAACCTTACTACATCACTGCATGATTTGACACAACTTCCTTCCACATTCTCACTGATTACATTGTCAGAGAGAGGAGTGTTAGTAGCTGAGCAAACCTGGAACGAGAGGGTTGCCTCAGCAAAAAGCACTTAAATCAGGAACACCTGAAAATAGAGGTTTCACAGGCAGCCTTACACCTCTTCTGGCAGATATTTCAACCTCTACAGAAATAACACATCAGGCACAGCGGGGAGGAAAGGGCTTGAAACAGATGGCTTAGAAATAAGGTTTGTCAGTGCAGATCCAAGACTTAATCCTCGAAGGAGTTGGAGGCAAAAATACTATAGGATCAGGTCATTTAGAGAGCAAGAAGTAAATCCAGTGATATAAACCTGTGCAAGACTGTACGCGGGGATGAGGATTGTTTAACTGTAGAGAATTACTTTACATCCTTTACCATTACATTAGCACACATTGCATGAGAATACCAGTACATTTAGAATACAAGCACATTTGATTTCACACAGCAATGAACCCCACAGCTTCACTACACAGAATTTAAAATCCATTGCTTCATCTGACACGTTTTCACCCACCCACCTCAGGGTGGCACATGCAGCATCACTGCCAGCACGTTGGTGAGGTGGGAGCCGCTCTCTCCATCAAATTACCCAGCCTGGGTTGCAGCCACATGCAGCAGCCAAGCCCAACAACTCCAGAAGCAGCAAGGAGCACTGCTGACAGTAACACACTGACAAGGAAAAGAATTCCAGTTCCTGACTGCTTTGCAGCCAACACGTATGGGTTTGCACCCAAGCAGGACTCCAAACTTTAAATCCTAGTATTATTTTAATTCCATGCATGCACACTGAAAACTAGCATCCATTCTACGAGCAGTTTTGGATCTCTACAGTAACTTGACAAATCTCAACAGAAGGAAAATTGATGCCTAAGAAATCCTACACATCGAGAACATCAGCTTCGGCAAAGACAGATGTTAAAGTGTAGATATACAGGGACTAATTCTCAGTACTTCACTGAAATGAGGCAACAGGAGAAGTAATATTATTTTATAAGTACATCTGCAAGCAGCAGGCTGAATGTTTGTCCTATAAATCTTAAGAAGGTTGGTCTTTAACAAAACACTTGCTGCAGAAAGGACACATATATCGCAGGCTGCTCCAGGCCTGAGATGAACTGTAACACCTTAAATGTCTTTATTAATGTCTCAAAATAGCATGATTGATGAGAGCCCTTCCACGGCAGGTATTGGATTCCATTGAGAACAGCAGGCTGCTTCCTTTCAAAGAATTAATCTTTGTGAAATTTATCATGTGTGTCTGAGCAGTATGAACATCTCCAGCTCTAAGCTGTGGTTTTCATTCCCCTTTAAAATAGGGAATTGCCTTTTTAAAAGGACTTTTTTAAAAAACACAAATAGTGGAACAAATAGGACAAAATGACCAGAACATTACTTATCATACAACTCATGACTCAGTGTGAAATTTTTGATTAGTTTTCAAGATTACATGAGTATCATAGCTTGAAAAACAAAAAACAGGTTCCAAATAGCCAAGCAACACTTTAATATCACCTAAGATTTTTCTTTTCACAGAACGCAGGGAGAGACAGGATTTCAAGGCAATCTTGTCTTTGCTATACTTGTTTAAAAAAAAAAAAAAAAATACAATGTGACCTCAAGGCATGCACCTCTTACGTTAACCTCGGTATCTGCTTTATTTTCAGAAAGGCTGACTCTGCAGAAACCTTTGTTGAAGCATTCCCAGCGGGTATTGTAGATTACACTGGGACAGCTGAAATGTCCTGCTGCCAAGACAAGCAATTAAGAAAAACTAACAGAAAAGGGTGAAAAAAGCAGCATCAAGAAACTTCACGTCAAGGTTAAAAATAATGGATGGATTAAATGGAACTGCACTCTGATTACCTCGTCCAGAGAATTGATGGCACTTGATTTCACGGCGTGGAGTGATAGATGAAGAATTACATAGATAAACACAGCAGGCTTATTTTCCCATAACATTTGTTTTGTTTTATGCATTAATCAAAAGCATGCGGACACTCAGCTGACAAATGGAAAATGTTGCCTAACATTTCTATTTTAAAGACCTACTTAATTGGCAGTAATTTAACCACAAAGCTCTTTCAACTCAGCCATGGTTAAAGAACCTCTTCTTTGCTTACAGCAAAAAAGCAACCTGCAGTATATAAATTGTTTGTAATTATTTTTTCCTCTGCCTGTAACAGCCTCCTAGCCTCTTATTAGAGGGCTGGATTTTAATTTTATTTCTGTATTCCCACCTCCAAGCAGGCAGTACCTGCAGGTGGAGAGTACAGCGTGATCACCAGGGAATGCATTCATTCAACACGGCAACACAGGGAAATTAAACTAAAGATCCTGGATGCAGAAACTCATGCAACTCTGTCACAGGTACTGTGTGTGACCAGAAATAAGTCATTTATCTGAATTACATCTGCTGTGCCTTGCCTATGAAATGACAACTACCCTACCTGCTTTAATACCTCTGACTGAGGTTAGAAGTAAGGGCTTTGCTTATGTTTGGGTTCTAAATGCAAAACACTGGTTGCAAATATTGTCCCAATTCCCTGGCACTGCTTGTTAGTATGATTTATTTTTTAAACTCTTAGCTGATTTTCCCATCAACACATCATTTTTCTTGGGAATTACTGGTTTTCTCCTTCCAACCACATCCTAACCTTGAAAAAAGACACAGGTCAGTTTAATTAGAAGCCTTAGAAGTCAGTGTAGCATCTTAGCTTTTACTCAATCAGCCTCTTATCTCACCCACCCTCAGACACTCTTCATCTCGCTGCATTTCTCCCACTCCATCTCAGCAAGGCAGAGATACAGCAATTCACCAGCTAAATGATGGCATCAGCATTTGTCCCCCATGCTGATAGGACAAATGACGTCACATTTTCACAACCTGACCTTCCTAAACCCCTTACTGTACTCAGACTCATAGGACAGCATTTCCTTCTCCCAGAAGGAAAGGGAGAGGGGCGAAGAAGCCTACTGATGCCAAACCATACATTAATGTAAATACTCTGCTTTGAAGATATGGGAAGATAACTCAATGTAAATTAATTCTGAATTATGTGTCATAAATTGTGGATGACTCCCCACCCACCCCGAATTTACTTCTGCATTGCAGTTGAATCCTTGCTATAACTCGTTACACTGCTGCCTGCAACTCCAGGCAGCCCACTCCAGCTGCTCATTTAATTATGAATATTCTTAATGGGATTGAGAAACAATGCATTTTAATGAGAGGTTAATTATGAATAACCAAATATTAATTCTGAAAAAAGCACAAAAATATTTTAATATTTTAAAGTTCATGAATGCAGCTGTAGAATGTATTCCAGAATGCCTAAGAACAGACAGTGAAGTATGCAGGACAAAAAAAAAATAAAAAAAAAATCAACATTTTACCTTCTAAATGTTCTTCTCTAACTAGGCAGCAAACATCATTACCCCCCTCTGTACAGTGCCTGGAGTCCTACCAAATAAAGAGTCTACAGCAATTGCACAGCCTAATCTCTCTTGCTGTAAAATACATGATTTGAAAATGAGTGTGCTCATTAGATCTTTAGACATTAAGTTTACCTAAATGCTTCCTCCTAGACTTTTCCTGTTTCATCTTTCACAAGCACATCATATTTACATCAGTATTTATTATACTGAAAACAAACGCTCATTTATAGTAAAAGCTATGATACTGAAGTCCCTGAAAGGCATGGAAAGATGTGGGAGAACACAACCATGGAAGCCTCATAATGTGCAGTAAACTAGAAGATATTTATTTTTAATCAGATTTTAATTTTAATGTAGATTTGTTTATACTGTGAAAGTTCTCTCAAATTCCTTGTGTGTATAATACTTTTAATTTCATATTTAAATATGAAATTAATTTCATGAAATTAATTTCATGAAATATGAATTTAATTTCATATTTAAATATTTCATATTTAAAGACACTGCAAAGACACTGTCAATGTCTCCTGTCTTTACAGAGAACTGGGAAATCAGTCAGGCTAGAGTAGGCAACTCCCTTGCACCAGCTCCACTCATTCACAGAGTTTGTCTGAAGCAGGATCCAGATAAAGAAACATTGTCTGGGTCTCTGGTTTCCTTTCAACTCGATGGGCTGAATGAATGAAAGAATTCAAGCATCAGATGCTGGCTTTGCTGATTATCTGATTTAATATCCAAATTTTTCCCTCCCTGATCTCTTTAAAAAAAAAAAACAAACAGGTAATTTTAGATTATATTTTGCAAGTGATAAAATATTACAGCATTTTACTTTTCTGTTTATTTTATTAAACTACTTCAAGTATGCTAATGCTGTAAAACAGTATTATATTATACTAAACTTTTCCGGAAAGTAAGGAAATGTCACCCGAAGGGCAACTGCAAGAAGTTTGCTACATGCACCACATCAAGAAACTTGAAAAATCTTTGCCGTTCCCCAAACGAGGGTCTCCAAAGAAATAGATGCCAGAGTAATAAACTATTTATTGAGCTAGAACTGAAATACAGACATCTCAGCCCCTGAATGACAAGCCAGCAAGGTCAAAGCTATGTACAACCCAAATGACAGCTATTTTCTCTCTGACACAGGAATTTCTAGCATTGAAACCAAATTAATTTGAGAAACAACCCAGCAATGACACTGACTCCTAAGCTCCTAGGAACTACCCACTCTATTTGCATGCAGTTAAACGGTGACACGTTGCTACTACGACTGCACGGAAATGTTTATGCATCCAACCAGGATTTCGACTGGCAGGAAACTGAAACCAAATGCTGCAACACATTACTAGGACAGTGCTCGGCTTTGTCCTACTTTTGGGTACTCTTGACAAGCTCTTGAAGGTTGAAGAGATCTGTGTTAGACAGAAGGTCCAGCCTTATGTACAGGAAGAGATGAATTATAAGTACTGGCACTGCGGCAAGATAAAGTCTCAGTTGCAGGAACAAAACCTTTACATATTGCAATGTTGTCAAATACATTAAATTATTCCGTGAAAGTTCTCTCACTTGTAAGCAATCTGGCAATTTGTTAAAACTACCATGCAAAGTTGACCTAGCATGTTCAGCCAGTGAAATCACATTCCTCCTTCCTAAGTTCATTCTGTTGTACACTGATTTCACTCTAAATTCAATTATACCTACTAAGTACCAACCTGCAAGTCCCTACCATGTGAATTAGATGAGGCAAGACTGGCTTCATACAGAGCTAAGCACAAAAAATCACGTTCTAACAAAGCTGTAGTGGATACCAGAAACCATCAAACAGTGGAGAAACTACATGCATCTAGTAAACTAGCTTATTATTTTATTATTTTATTTTAAAGCTAGCTCAGCTATCCTTGCTTGGCACTGCATTGTGCTGTGCAGACAATAGCCCCTTTGTCTGCAGGGGATCAGGAAGAACAATCATCCCTGCTAGGAAGAAAGATGAAGGCGACCTCAAAGACAGATTGAGCCAATGGGAGAAATAGATGCGACCCTGCTGAAGACAAGTATCAATTGTGAATTTTATTGCTATGTTGGCTTTTTTTTTTTTTTTTTTGAACTGTTTTCATTGTAAGAGTAGAAATACGTGAAAGACAGGCACTCTCTGCAAAAATAAGTAACATTTTGAAGATGTGGACAAATTAGGATTACTTCCCATGGCATTTTTATTTTAAAGAACAAATTCTCTGAATTGGAAAACATTTAGGCCAAATGGGTTATGAGGCAGTTCTCTATGACAAAGTCATCAGAATTGGAAGGTTAGTCAGCTAAAACATCAGTTCAGGGGAATGGCTTGCAGTTTTTGCAGACAGTCCTGCTTCTTTGAGAGATGGTGCAGTAAACTATCAGGCATAGCTAACAATTGATTAATGCTCTCTTTCTGCAGCTAATTTTAGCACATTGTAAATACATCAGGGATATTTATAAAACAACACATTACAAACAAAGGCTTAGTGTAAACCACATAGTAGGAGAAAACCATTCTATCAAACGCTGAAAGTGACAGGTAGGTTAGAACAAAGAAGTTGCTCAATAACAATGCATAAAATCAAATTACAGCCAGAAGTGAAAGCAAGTTACACTCCTAGCTGAAACTACAGAATAAATGTGCTTCAGCATTTAGATCTGCAATTCATTTTTCTACTTTTCATTTTAATATCTCCTTGGCCACCCCAAGGGCCATTTCCCACTCTCACCTATGCCAACAGCTGCCCTTCGCATGACTTCAAGGCAAACCAGCTTACAGTTCAATTTTTTATTATTATTATAAAGCACTATGATGCGTTCAAACTCTTCTCTCCAGTGCTTCCTACTGATGTTTGGATTGCATTGCAAATATTTACATCAAACAATAACCCTGAATTATATTTCATATTTCCCAGCAGTTCTGGGGTAACTAACACTCATACAAGATCGTTTTCCTCTAGTCTTGTTAGATTTTCAATTTGCTCACATTTAATAACAGGACAACAATCCATTAGGGATGAAGTTAAAGTGACTGCCATTAGTTATTTATTGATTTACTATACTGAGGAACAGAGTATGAGAAATAGACTTTTTGCTTTCCACTGGCCCATAAAATTGCCGTAATAATCTGAAACAACATCGCTTGAAGCTTTTATATGTTCCGCAGCTATTCTGAAGCGGAGAATCTTCCTCATCTCATTTTGTCAATGAGCAGTTCAAAGGAAGCTGTATCCATTTGTTACCCACTTAACATCTGCCAATGCTAAGTGTATACATGAATATATACATCCTAAAATGACCAAAGAAAATCATTCCTGCTGTATCACAGGCAAGCAGGACACAACTTGAAGAGATAACTAAAAAGATCTGTTCCTATTGAATCAGGTTTTTCATTATTCACCACTAATGAGCTTTTCACATAATTAATTATACCTACTATAATTATTTAATATCACATTAATATTAATGCAAGGAAAACCAGTCACTACTTTGACTTAGATGATGATTCAAATCTGTGCCACTGACAAAGTAAATAAAAGCTCCTTTACCATTTACCTTCACTGTTTCAAGATCCTTTCTCAAATAGCAACTGGCCTGTTTCCTCACCTAACCTATCAATGAAAGTTTAGCCATAGCTATTTTTCATTTTTTTTTTTTTTTTTTTTTTTTAGCCCAAGGGAGTTTTACAATCATGCCCAAGTGAAAAACATCATTATTAAACATCCCTAGTACTTAACATGCATTTTATGGGGCATGAAAGTTGCATAAAGCAGTACAAGCAAAATTAATGTTGAACATGTTGATAAGTTGGTTATGAAGAACATCAAACACTTAATCATGCGATTAATAATTATTCCAAGCACATCATAAGATAGCACAGCATTTATGATCTCTCCCCCTAAACTAAACGCAGCTCTCCCCTGTACTCTCCTTTCATCTTCCGAGCCTTTAGGGGAGAACTCCTCCCTGTGCAGCATGTTTGTGCAATGCCCACAGGCACCTTAGGTCTCACTTTTTCATCTGCATTCACTGGGGTCCCCAGTCCACCTCAAGAGCTTTTTTTAGCACTAGTTCCTTCCCTAGCCCAATTCTGTTGAAGTCAAAGCTTTGCCCATTGAGACAAACCAAGGAGCTGGATATTTCGGGAACATGGGAGCACTGGAAATTTGCAGAGCCCCTTAGTGCAGATGGCTAACTGCAGTCCTGAAGCACCATCTCGTAGCCTTCCACATGATTTGTCCTGGAATAAGTCAGAATTCAACAGGAGGTGAGGTACAAGATCTTGCTGGCTAATGACCAAGTGGAAATGCCACGGTTGGACTCTGGGGCATGTCAGCACGACTTTGCAGGCTGCCTCAGCCATAAAAATTGTCCCCTTCAAATGAGGCAGCATTACAATCCCCTGCAGATGTGCACCTCCTCTTCAAAATAAACTGATCATCAACTGTAGCAGCTCACTGGTTTCACAAAACATGTATTAGGGACTTGCATCACAAGCTACCTATACTTTCCTTGTGTCCTGAATAAATCCTAATGAAAGTTCCTATTTGAAAATGTAAAAGTTACTGGACAGAGCAGTGGCTCACTCACAGAATCAGTGGAGAAAATGTTCATTTGGTACATTATTACAGTGCTCCAAAGATAAACTTGCTCAGGACACAAAGGAATTCAACGGATTCTGAGGAAGCCAATTAGTTATTTCTGGAGATTTTCCAAGCTTATCAGAAAAAAAAAGTCAGGATTCAATCTTATTCAAAGGCACATCCCAACTGAAGTTTTAAGATGTTATCATCATTTACTTCCTTAATGAGACAATATTTGTCAGGAAAGAACACAACGTTCTAGGCAGCCTGAATTTCTCTGCAACTGTGTCTTTTTTTTTTTTTTTTTTTTTTTTTTTTTTTTTAAATCGATCACTGTATCTGGAGGCTGGATGTCAGCACGCAGAGAACCCTGCAGGCAGACACTGGAGGGCAGAAGCTGGCCCCTGTGCTCCGACATGCTGACTTGAGTTGCTTGATGAAGGTTTGGTTTCATGGGCTTGGCTCGCCGCTGCGTTGCATTGGTATAATTGAGTCACGCCAGCCAAGCCCAACTAATGCAAGAGCAGCTAGGCCTGTCTCGATTAAGGAAGATGTGAAAGTCATCCAGAAGGAAAAAAATACAAGCTCAGCTATTCACTTAATAACTAAGGAAGCTTAGCTATAGCACAGCGGCTCTTGCCGATCCATATTCCACAGATCATTCCCAACACTTCATACCAGATATATTATTGTTATTCAGAGTAGAATCCATGCATTCTTGCAGGCATTTAACCTTGCTGATCACTTCACATCACCTTTTTCCAAAGATTTTATTTGACACTAGGCTTCCTTTAGATCTTGGATTTTTGACTAGATTCAAATTAATCTATTAGGCTGTAATCTAAAACCACCATTAAAACAAAAATAATAGTGTGCACGAATCAAGTTCAAGGATCAAGGTCCACATAATCTTGTTACACTAAGATGTTAAGCCCTAATAACCATTAAATCAAGAGTACCAGCCCAGACGATCCCAAATATTTTGGCATCAACTGACGTCCCCCCTGCTTCACTTCATAAACTTTAGCTCAAACAGATAATATATTCAATTTATTGTTGAATAAGGCTCACGTCACTTTGCCTTCGACATGACAACCAAAGCAATTTAAGTGGCAGTACTGTTTTAAGATGACTTGCCCTTGAATTGACAATACAGAGGCCGAGCTTTACATCAGCTATTTCAGAGGAACATGCTTGTTACAAGCACTGCAGTGATGAAATCAGAGCGCAGTGTAACCACAAATTAATGTCACTTCCAAAACAATCAGCCAGCGTGGGACATTGCTGTGGCTTGGCTAAAGCCTTGAACTGAAGCAGCAAGCCCTGGCTTCTGTCCCTGCACACTGTGTTGCTCAGGACTAACTTTAACCTTTTCCTTTCAACCCTTCTATCTGCTCAGTCCTGCAGTTGCTTGTGTCAGGGACTGTCTGCACAGAGGTGAGTGTAGCTGCGGTCTTACTGCTTGGCACTTAGTTCTGCCCTGACTGTACAAGAACAGCTCTACGAGTTAGCAGAGCTACCTGCTAAGGGACTGAGTCCAGGGAAAAAGTCTTCTTTCAAAATTCATTATTTTCACCTCTAAAATTGCAGATAAATACAATGCTCAAAGTCATTCTGGTTATAATGGTGAGTTGCTGGAAAAAGCAATCAAGTGACTGAAGAAATAGAAACCACAGGTGGATGCTATCAGTTAGCACAATTCCCCTCTTGGCCCTGCAAGGCACCAGTGCAGCCTATTAGGAGCATGGAAGGGACAGCCACGTCACCTCCAGAACTGGGATTGTGTGCACCTTCCAGATTCATATACCAATCCTCAGGGTCTGGGACAGGGTCTTACCGTCCTTCAGAATATAACCGAGCACATTTCAGCCACCTTCTTTATTGCTTTTTTTCTTTTTAATGGCATTCTGTCAGCAGAGTTGATCTCCATGCCAAGGAAAGAACAATCTCACAGATTTATTTATTTATATGTCAAACTGTTCCAGTTCCTGTTAAATGGCTCTTGAAGCAAAATGATTAAACCCTGGAGTTTGGACCTGGATTACAGCATGGAGGGACAGCGCTAAGCTCACATGGAATTAGGGATTTCTTTGGTATAATTTTTATTTCTAAGCTCTGTGGCTGTTTTTACCTTGTAAGTTAGCAGGGCTGGAAGTCAGCCCCACAGCAGCTCTGGGTATAAGCTGGCTTTTTTTTTTTGCCTCTCTGCCAGCTCAGTCAACTCTAAATTTCGTTATAATTCCAGATACAAACTTAAGAGAGAGGTTGAGCACATAAAAAAGCTCAAGATCCTGGGATGAGATGGCTGCTTAATTCCCCTCTGTACATCATGTATGCTCAGGACACATCTGCAAACTAGGAGTCCTGAGCCCTGCCTTCAGATGATTCTGAAATGTCAATTTTCAGTTCCTACTGCACCTTGGCTTTGCCAAATACAACTCACAGGGGCAAGAGAGACTGAATTAATGTTCCATTATTGTCAGAAAAGCATTGACTGACCTGTCAGAGCTTGGAAATGGCCGATAAGAACAGTATTGTGACTTGGAATGCAGAAGTCCCTTAGTAGAAGGTTTAATAATAGCCACAGCATGCTAATTGGGAGAAAATTACCCATTACTTGTTAATAATCTCATCAGGTCCTTAATGCCGTATGTGTTGGTATAATATCTTTTTGGGCACATTCAGCCCAATGGCCCTCAGCACTGAAAGCTGCTTTGCATTTGTAAGAGGAAGGTATTTTAATTAATGAAGTTGCATAATACAAAATGGAAAAGAAAGTCACACAGAAATAAAAGCAAATACAAATGCTTCCCAGCAGGGCTCAAAGCACCAGGTGAGTCCAGGCACTTTGTTCTAATTGCATCAATTAAACAGGTGCTGCAAAATTAGATGATCCATATTAATTGTAGGTCAAACTTACCCAAAGCCTGGGAGTCCCATGACTCTTACTCAATTCATAGTGTGAAGCCTTAAAGGGGAAAACTAAAAAGAGATATGGATTGTTGCAGGGACTGCAGATCTACAACCCTAGCACTTTTCACAGCCCCAGAGCTGAACCAGCAGAAAGGCTCATCCACCTGCATGCAGCATCAGTGGCTTCACTTAAAAGCTTTGATCTGCAGAGGGAGCAAAGGTCTTCAAGAATTTGCCTACTTGAACTCCAATACCTGTGTGCTTGCTGGCTGAATAAAGGCTCCGTAAGATCCCACGTACATTGGGATAGGACAAGTGTTGTGAGTATATATAGTCCTTAGGGCAATCTGCTTTCAGCTTGCAGGTAGATAGAGTTTAGTGGTCTCTGTTTAACCCTTCAGGGAGGAGCTTCACACATTAAGCTGTCTCAAAAATGATCATTTGCTCTCGATAAAAACCCAGAGGCAGCTCCAGTTCAAATATACCAGCAAATCTGTAGCATACGTAGAGAAAAGCATATATATAAAACCACTTCTGAGAGACTGCTTTGCTATGATAGCATCCCTACTCACTCTGCAACAGGGTAGCCACCCCTTTAATAGTACATTTTGGTCCTGGTTTTATAAGAGGAAGTCACCATGCTTTCGCAGCTGATATCAGATACAAGGCTGCATGAAGCCAATAATCAATATGAAGTGGTTTGCTCCAGAGAGGTTATGAGCACCAAATATTTCAGAACAGATTCAAAGCCATTAAACATCATGAGTCACATCACCTTTTGCACCGTGTCTGCAGGTCCCAGTGATTTATATAATTCTCTTCAACAAGCCACGTGACCATGATACCATTTAATCTTCTGCTCCACATGAGCATTAATTCCTCTACTAAGTGGGTTTAAAAGGAGTAATCATTCTGCACAAGTGTGAGGGGCAGCTAGAGATGCACGCAGTGCCCAAAAGAGCCCAAATTTGGCTTCTGGGCCTCAAAAGCAGTTACCTTGCAAAGTGGAAAGCACTGAACCTTGGCTCAACCACTTTCTTCCCAATTTGAAACCGTGGACAAAAATAACCTGACAGTAACTGCATGCTAATGGAAGTGAGAGGAAAAATTGATCTAGACAGATCAGATTACTTGCTAGTCAGAATTCCTTGGAATTACACCGTGCTTAAATAGAAACATTTTCCAGCAAGGCTACAAATCCACTTATTTTAAGACTTCTCTTCTAAAAACCCCTATTCTTCACTCATCCTTATCCCAAAAATCTTTTCCTCTTTTGTAATTTTTCCTCTTTCGTTACCCAGATCAGTAACAGCTACATCCCCACTCAGAATTAATACTTTCCTGGGCTCACTATTGCTATAAAAACTATGTAGCTAACCCTTACATTTAAGCGTAGGAATCTACATTTTTTGCTGAAGGACTTAAAGTAATTAAAGACAGCTTCCTGATTGATCTAGGCATATAGAAGCTACATCAAGGTACCAACTTTTGCCTTCCTGCTCTTCTGTTACTGGCATGTAACGTGCAATGCATCGCAAGCAAAGCATATTAATGTCTTTTATACAAGATCACTTTCAAGACTTCTATTCCCCTCCCCCTCTGATCCATAATTAGGAAAAAAGAGGTTAGAAAAGTATTAACAATTTTGTAGCAGATCATTCACTGTCAACATTTAATGTTACACTGAAATTTCCAGAAGATGGAAAAAAAAAAGAATAAAGTTAGTGTAGTGCACTTATAACAGCAGAGAAGCTTAAAAATATTTGTCTCCTTATAGGATGGAAAGGTTATGGTTTTTAGAAGGATTTTTTTCCCCCATTGTCCTTCTACACAGCTTTCTATTCCAATATACTTCAGAATTTAGAATTATGTCCTAATTTGTTCCCTAAATGTCATTTTTACTGCATTCAAACCTTGGAAGGTGTTCAAGTCAGGAAAATAATAAAAGAAAGCACTTATAGTTATCTCTAGCAGAAGATAAGTCCGCAACCAACTCCTCAAAGACAGACCGTTATGTCCACGGGAAGTTAATGGGACTCTGCAGGGGAACAAAGGCTCCTCTGGACAGCAACGCAAGCATGCCACCATTCATGTGATGGAAAAGCACCGATCGGTACTGGCCTTTGGTTAAGAAAAAGCCATCCCATCAAGCTTTGATTTATTATTTATCCCACTATAAGCATAGCAGCATCTCTCTGCAGTTTAAATCTGCATTTAGCAGCAGGGAAAGACACCAAAATACCTCACCAGATAATCAATACTGCTGCAATAAGACATACTTATTCCACAGACTGACATGAAGTCACCCAGAATTTTATTGTGCCCTGATTCAGGCACCCAGGTGCAGAGTTATTGGCCCATCCCAAGCATTTAGGTCACCAGGAACGCAGGCTCGGTTTTGCAGCTCATTGAAAGGACACGGACATTCACCAGGTAGGGTACAATCCTGGCATTTCTCCTGCACATTTCCCATACTGGAAAATCATGGTTGTGCATTAGAAGGGAAATGCTACTTATGGTGTGCAAAAGCTCCCCATGGGAAAAAAAAAAAAAAAAAAAAAAAAAAGGATTTTCTTCCAATAGGACACATGACCTGGACACTAAATGAGTTGTATTTCCAGAACTGCTTCTGACCTGCAGAAGAACCCTGAGCAAATCCCTTAAATTCCTTGTGCAGCAGCTTCCTTCCTCTCCCAGTCTCTGCCCATCAGCTCTACTTAAACCACAAGCTGGCAGGCCTGATGTCTCTACCTCACTCCATTTTTAGATGACCCACAGGGGAATTATCATCCAAATTCCAACTCCGTAAGGAAGAAATCCTTAAGGTTTTCACCATACCTGAAAAAAAACTATAAGTGAATGCTACTATTCCCAGCTTCTTTATTCACATCCTTGGAGGCAATCTTTGTCCCAAGGTACAACGTGGTAAAAATTAAGGTTAATTCCACCGAATTACACCAATGTATAACCAGGCTCAGAATCGGGGAGTTTGAGTTTAGTTCTACCCTAGGAAACATCAGGCATAATTCCACGGAGACCAGTATAATTAAAGTATTGTAAAAATAGCACAAGGATGTAAGAGAGACCCTGAGGTTGTAAAAAACACAGGAAATTGAAGAATTTATAAGAATATCTTAATACATGGACAGGGAGCATGGGGGCTGAAATTAATGCGGGTAGGGCCTTGTTGGAAGACAGCGGGCAGAAGCAAGAAGTGGTATTTTTTTGTACAGACCTACCAACGTGGGGCAAATTCATTTATGGAAGTAGGTGGAGCAACTCTGAAGCCAGCGGGGAAATCTCATTAGACAGCAGTGCAACCAGGCTCTCAACCTGGCCACCAGTTTTGCTGTGAAAACTCTTATCAGATACCAGCTTCATTTTTCCTCTCTGCACCATCATCAGCTTTCAGCTTCCTTCCTTTTTTCTCTCTCTGCTGGGTTTCTGAATCCCAGTCAATACTGCATTAGCAAATATACATTATTGGATTATATAAATTCTCTACACACAAGACATGGGAGGATTTTTTTTTTTGATGAAGAGAGTGGCATTTTGACAAGAGCGTCTGCAGAGCCATTTTAATGTTTCTTAGAATTGCCATTTGAGAATAATTTTCTCCTAGTACAAAGAGGGGGAGGGAGGAAGGAAAGAAACAACTGCAGCACTGTTGATTGTGGGCATAATCTGCAGGCTGATGTCAGATCTGCTCATGCTGACCTAGATGTCCCAATGGACTTCCTAATTCATGCTGCAGATACTGCAGAGATATGGGTGGGGTTTTCTATATGGGGAGAAAAAAAAATCTACGGGAGAATGAAGAGATTTAAAGATATAACCACCCTGCCCAGCCAGAGAGCTCACAGGTCTGCTGTGCCTTGGGGAAAGTTACTTAAATTGGACCTGTATTATGCAAATTCATTTTAAAAATCATTCTAGAGATATTTTTGATTCCCATTTCATATGGTTCAAATTTAATTGGTAGCATTTAGCACACAAGGAATACAACAGAGCCTGCTTACACAGTATAGCAACCCCATACATGTGCCTTCTGCAAAGAAGGACAATCTTGCCAGAGTTCTTTCAAGCATTCGTGTATTTTTGTTGTTGTTTGTCTTGCTTTACCCAAACGATGTTTATACAAACAAGCTGTGTGAGCATGGAGCTATCAACTAAAACTGGCAGGTCAGGGTCAGCCTGTCAGACAGCAAAGGTATTTGGCCTTTCCAAAATATCCTTGCCCAGGACTGGCAAATTATGAGAATGATTAACATCCAGTTTTGCTTGTGTGATTGACTCATTTTTTTTTTCCACATTTGGGGTACAGAAGTGGACGGAGCATCCAGTACCTTGGGTGCAAAGCAATCACGTCTCCTCCCCCTTTATAAATATTACCCTCCTGCCACTTCACCTGGATTCTCAGTGGTCTCAATCACACAGTACAATTGCCTCCTCAAAACCCAGAGTGTCTAGGCCAGATCTAGCTGTTGGTCCACTAAATCCATTGACCAGTTGGCAGATTTGGAAAAAAAAAAAAAAAAAAAAAAAGTGCTTATTGCTTCAAGTTCTCAATACACCATTTGGCAGAGATGCAAGGTCACATTATAACACCTACTCTGGGAGACCACAGGCATAAGGCACAACCCTTGTGACGTCTTGCAGAATCTTTACAGCTGTGTTTTTACACCAAATGAGAGGGACACAAGTGTCCTTAGCTAGCCAGAAACCTGCATTGTTTGTTTAGGGACTGCATTTCCCAAAGTTTGCTATGCAAGTTGAACACAGCTTCTAGACCCTTCAGCAGTGACACCTCATCAGGCCTTTCAGAAAAACAAACCAGAACCCTCAAACAAGCTCAGACTTGGCTACTCACCAGATATCCTGCCCAGGACTTAGTCCCCAGGTGATGAGCCACACCAATCACTTATCTAAAGCAATTTTTGGAAGATAGAACAAGGTCTCTCTGACACAGAGTAAGGACTCCTGTGAGTAAGTGACTCCCGGCCTTAAAATTTCTTTTCCCCATCTCCCCTCAATTGCTAACTTCTATTCTATAGAGATCATTTTTCTCTCCTTTCTTACCCTTCATTTTCCTGGGCTAAGTAAGCAGGGATTTCACTAGTTTAAGACTTAAGCTTCCCCATAGATCCAGATCTCTGTTCTCCTGATTTACTTCATTGCCCTTCTCTGAACTTTCTGTGTTTGGTTTATGGGGTGAAATGAAAGCAGTACACCATGAATATCAGTGACTGCAGGGCACAGTGCAGAATTTGTCAGCACAAAGTCCCATCAGTTTCAAAAGGCACCGAATGAAGTTTTTAGCCCTCTAGGAACTCAACTGGCAGCCAAAGGCATTGCCAGTAAAGATAAGAGCAGGTAAGCAGAGTTTGCTCTTTCTCCCTCAGGCAATGTCAAGTTCCCATTCCTCATTCCCTGGATTGCATGGTTCTAACTGGAACGCCTTTTTTTTATTTTTTTAATTTATTTTATTTATTTTTACATTTCCACTGATACCACAAGACCCTGAACAAGCACTGATTTGCACCTATGCAGAGGCATTGCACAGCTTTCAGAGCAGCAGGGTCAGGCACAGAGCTTGGTGTTTGTTTTCCCCCACAGAATACCACTTGCTGACACTCGGGACTGATCCGAGTCCATGAGAATTTCTTGGCAGGACCGCGCGGTGTTAATAACTGCGCAGCGCTAATTATAATAACTAATGGGCTGACACCATGCTGCTTTTGTGTTCCAAGTAAATTCTACCATCACTGTGGTTTTAGTGCACATAAATCCACATTGTTTTCAGAGACAAAACAATGCAGAGTGCAAGCAAAGAAACAAATCCACAGTACAATATAATGAGGGGAAAAAAAGAGTAAATACTAATAGCAAATCCCCAGCATCAAATAAAAAACATTCCTTAAGAACAAACAGAATATCTTTACAAGCTTAAGCACTGCAGGAGCACTGTTATTCAGCATAGTTTATTGTGATAGATGTTTGCTGAGATGCTGCTGGAGTGATGCAGCAGGTATAAAACATGGTCAGAGTAAACCAAACTGCTTCTCCAGCCTTCTCGCTTTCTGGGCCTTAGATGAAGTATTTTGAAAATTAGAGCTATAATGATGATTGCAATTAAAGCAGCTGAGGTGATTGCTCACTGCCTCTAGGATTGAACCAGGTTATTTCTGATGTCTGGATTTCTGGAGCCCCAGAGAGTGATGTTATTCCTTTATAGCTAAATAATGGTAATTAAAATCTTCCTCATCTTTATTTTTAATGTAGTTGATTGCTGATTTTGTGTATGGGGAAAAAAAATGGGCAGGATTATGAAAAAATGTATTTGTTCCTAGGTGCAGCAAAGTCTTTTTAGCAGGAATAATTATTTTTAAAAACTGCAGTGTTCTGATCAGCCCCATGTTCTAATCCAGTGTGCAAATTGCCATCAAAAACATATGTGGTGAGAGCAGATGGGAGGGAGCTTCCTGAAAGCCACAGGAGGGGAGGGGGGGAACACCTAGAAATAAAGTTATTGACAATTTTCACCTATGAACCAGCTCAAAAAACAGACCAAAAGCCACAATAGCACCAGGCAAGAAGGCATACACAGATGGATGAGCAAGCAGAAGTTACATCTGCATATATCATGGGAGCACGGAGAACGATGTGGTCCATGAAGCCTGCTCTCAGGCACATCAGGATCTTATGAAATGCAGAGGACTTCTGGGCTTTGCTGCCCTTGCTGGAAGCAGAGGGCTCTCATACCTGCAGCAGCAACTTCTCCTAAAGCAGCCAGTGTAGTTCTTGTGCTAATGTAACCAGCTGTCTCCTATCTTTGTGTTTCCCCCCCCCCCCCCCCCCCTGCCCCAGATTGCTTTTTTTCTGGTCCTAGATTTCAGCTGCATAAAAAATTTAGGGATCATTTTGGCAAAAGCATCTTCCCTTCTGCTGGCTGATACTTTAAAAGCAACGAAGTGGAAGGCTGCAGATCCATTAACTCACTGCTGGGCACAGAAACTAAGTTATGCCAGGTCTCAGACAAGTCCCTCCGTGCTCTGGACATGCCAAGTGCCAAATCTCAAGGACACATTTAGGCCCACTGCTGAGTCTCCAGGAGTTTTTACAATGATGTCAGAGGGAAAGAGGAAGAATGAGAACTAATGCGATGAGAAAGAAGGTGACTTACTAAGTGGTGGAGTTGGAAACGAACACAAGATTCCTTTACTTCTAAGGTCAGTGCTCTGGTTATCGAGTTATACTGCCTCTGACTCATTTACACGTACACCCAAATTAGCAGAACGCCATGGGATCTGAGGACTGACACTTCACAATAAGTGAATCTTATAAATAGGTACCCTAAAGATATGCACATCACAGACTCCCTCCATCAATCTCGCCACAAAGGAAGATAAGGTTTGAGATCATCTGCCCAGGAACTTTTCCTTGCCTTGTCTCTTCATTTTGGCAGCTCTCCTCCTGGAGAGGATTACATCATGGCTGGAGCCTTTGGCCATCAGCATGGGAGCAAGCGTCCCAGAGATCTGAAAGCCTGCAATACCTCTTAGCAGTGCCTCTGAAGATGCAGTCTGTTCCCTCAGACGAGAATTAATAGCCTTATTGGCAGGATGACTCAGGGAGCTGTAGTTGGGCATGTCTCGTCTCCCTGCATTTGCAATGAGATTTCCCTGATTTATTTTATCTGCAGTAATTAAGGCAGCCTTTTCCCCCACCACCACTACAGCGTGAAGATTTAAAAATAACACAAGAAACAGCAGTAGGCTAGACGAACAAGTCAGCAAGAAAATCTCTCCAGGCAGTCAGAATTTCTGCTGCTTAGGAGCCCTCCTTGAGTGTATGGCAGCAGGGCAGAGCCCACTGCAGTGGGGTCAGGAGGGCAGGGGGACCTGATCCTACAAGTGCAGCTGGCCCCAGCCAGCACTGATTTTGACTGCAGTGCCTTGTCATACTAAGGACTGAGCCCTTTCTGCAACAATTGAAAAAGCAACAAGGAAACTGCCTTCTAAAAAGGCACACACGTAGGTATGAATTTCTGCAGGATTATGAGGGGTTTGTCCTTGCAGAGGAGGGGACGCTCCCTCCGAGGTTGCTTGATGCTGGGAAACCAGAGATGCTGCAGCAGCTACTGATTTGCTCTGTGCTTTGGGGAAAATCCCTTTCTCATCTTCGCAGCCCTGTTTGGAATACGAAACGCAGCACTAACGTGACCAAGCTGCCTGCCTCCCCTGCAAACACCCACTCGGAACAAGGCTGCTCAGGTGCAGCCTCCGCTGCAAGGGCCCCAGCAGGGATCTCATTAAAGAAAACCCAGCCCAGGAGGGTGCACCCTGCTCTCCTCCAGACTTCTGGGAAGCAATGAGGTGAAGTAAAGCCCTGAAAGATCCCCATCCAGAGGGCACTGCAGTTGTGCAGTTTTACACTGCACTTAATCCCAGCAGTAATTTTAACCCTCTGCATGCTTTTCTGCACCATATGCAATTTGGTGATGGGCTCATAGCCTTAAGGCTACAAATCACATCAGTAACTTGGATATCTATCAAGCTTTTATAAAATGTTCTGCAGGGCTGGATCCTACAAGGACAAACACACGTGCTTGTACCTTTTTTGCCTTAGAGATGGGTTCAGGATTTGTTGCTCTCAGCCTTTCCCCTCCACCCCCCTGTGAATTAATGTCTGCAACTTTCTTCACTGTAAAAAAGTATTTCAGGCACTCAAGAACTCAGCTAATTATGAGAAAGAACCACGCTGCAATCTCTTGTGCTAATGAAGGATTTTGTAATTTTCTGGAACTCTGCTGCGAACAATTGCAGTACTTGCTCCCTATCTGGTATTAAAATAAAAAAGATCACATTCCTGGTTAAGTACCCACTGAAACACACACTTGCTTAATGCTGCTAGTCAAGGTTAGGCAGACTGTAATAAAAATATAATCACCAGGACCCTCAACAGTAAGTACAAAATGAAAGAGCACAGGCTCACAAATAACACTGCCTCTTACTCTGCTCTGCCTGGCTGCTATTTCACATCCAGGAGCAAACTGCATCCAGCCCTCCTTCCTTGGAGGGCTTGCCTTAGTTTTCAAATTGACTTCAGATATATCCAAAGCATCTCCAGGAAAGAAATGATTTATAAGGCTCATTACCAACTCCTCCATTCTGTGGGGCTGATTCTTCTCTGAGCTGCAGCTTGTGCTGTCATTTACACCAAAGCAACGTGCCATGGTACTAATCTAGTTCCATTTACTCCCTCTGCCTACACAGGGTGAATTACTTGGTAGAGGGGAAGGACAGCAATGCCACCTCCAGACTTGATCAGCTTCACCTGAGCAGCTCATGATTTTTAACAACTTTTTGGCTCGCTGCATCCCCTTAGAAGACTCACATCCTATTGACATGACAGATGCTACTGAAAGTGTGTGTGCAGCAAGTCACAGGAAAAGAGACAACTTCACACCGTTTCAGCTTGTACTGACTCAGCAGCCAAAGCACTCTTTGCTCTATTTATTGTGCATAGCTCTGAAGTGCAAATTTAAGTAGTGTGTTAGCTACACAGGCCATCAGTTTTCTTGCTCCAAGGCAGAGTTGCCAGGAAGGAAGTGCCCACTTTAATAAAATTAGGTACAAAACTACATGCAGTGCCTGAAGGTCTGTTTGTCTGCAAAACAGAAGCAACAAATCAGATGCATAAGTGGAGTTTGATCCTTGCCTAAATGGTTATTTCCAAGCACGGAGCCATCCCAGAATTGAAAGCCTGTGTTTTTATTCTAAACACCCAGAAGCACCTGTAGAGCAGAGAGCAATCTGGAACTAAAAGAGGAGCTGGATAATAAATAGCTTGGTTAAATTATTTCAATAGAAGCATTCATAACAAGGATCTCTGGGTTGCATTTCATTAGTCATCAGCTAAATATGGATTAAAGTAGTGGCAAGCTAAAAGATGCCCAGTATGTCATCAAGCAATCTCACAGGCTGCTGGAGGATTATTATCCATTCATTACAGTAATTAGCTTGATACGTACAATAACTCAATATCTGCACATACATTACAACTGTAAAAGATAAGTGCCTGCTTTCTCTTCTCTTTTCTTCAGCTCTGCAGGTATCTTTGCACGTTAATTGAAACAACACAACACAACCTGCTTCACTTCTAATACTTCCCATCGCTAAATAGGAATCTGCTGGTATAAACTGATGAAAGTCCCTCGTGTTCAGCAGAGCAGCGCTGGCTGACGCCAGCCAAAGAAGTGCTCGTCTATATTTAGCCACAAGATGCAAAAGCAGTAGGTAAGGCAGCTAGGAGATTTATACTCAGCCATCTGCAAAGCATCATACAATTTTTATAGCATCGATCCAAGGCTGAGCCCCCTTTAGTACCCTTCCCCCGAGCTCACTAAATTCTTTCAGGTTTTACAGTGTTTTTAATTTGTACACTGCAAAAGCACAAATGCTTTCCATGAAAGCTGTAACACACAGACTAACATTTTCTGACATCACTAATGATGAAGTGAAGCATTGTCCCAAACTCAAGGGAACAACAGCCTCCAGGTCTCATTTCAAATTCCCATTACAAGCCTTCAATTAATTTCCTGGAATCCTTTTCTCCCTCCCAAGCCTGACACAATAGCAGGAGTTAGGCCACTTACTGAAAAATATGCCATTGTAGCTTATGCAGCTGTGAAACCTTTGATGGCAGCATTAATCTGTGTGCAAGGGAGACAGAGATATGATGAAGAACACATCCACTGAAAAGTGGAGCAGACACACTGGGCTGTCAAAAGATACCCCTTAACTGAAAGGGATTAGGGGACCAAATTAGGAATACCTCTCTAATCCTGTTGCCTTGAACAGCACTTGAAGGCACCCTGCACTTTCCAAGCATAGCTTCTGGCTGAAAAGCTCAGGGTACCAGACGAGTAGCTCGTTGCTGCTGGTGGTGCAGAGCTCACAGGGATGTTTTGCTGAAGAATTAAATACTAGACAGAATTTAACAGTTGGTATTTAGAGCTTTGGACCATTCCTGCATTGTTATATCCAAAGACAATGACCATGTTAATTAGCTGAGGTTAATTGGACAGCACCAATTAACTCTAGTTGATGGTCTGGCACTCACATCCTGGGATCCAAGAAGATGAAAAAAAAAAACGTGGGTTGTCTGATCTGCATTTGAAAATGCACATTTTGGCTTAGAAATCTGGGCATGTAAAAATGGAGCTTCGTGGCAGTGACATTCAAGTCATTAAGAGGTGAGATTTGTGCCTCCAATTTAGACTCTTGCATTTGAAAAACAGCCTTGTTTATACCTGGGACTAACATAAATCAAAGGATAAAAGATATCCTTGGCATTTTGTTGTTTTGTTCCCCCCTTGGCCAAATGAAATTAAACCCAAGTCATTTATTCACAATATGTTCATCTACAGTATCTATTTATTATAACAATTACACCAGAGATTATAGTGCAACAAATCTAGTGCATTATTAAAGCCTACAGGTTTGCAATTTCCATAAATACCATACCAACGCATATTGTGGGGATGTTCATTTGGGTTGTCACCGGTGTTCTTTTTCATGTCAAACTCTATGTATTGGGATCTTTGCAAAACCTGACGAGGAAGCACGAGAGGAAAGGGAAGACAGATCTCTGGCAGCACTGCTGGCTAGGATGCGACATCGTGGCTTCCACTGGATGGAAATGTCAGATCTCCTTTGTCTATCCAAAGAGACACTTTGGTGATGGGTTAGCTAGTGCAAAACCCACCTTCAACCATTCTGCCTATCTGGGGATACCAGTCAGTGTTTTTCAAGAGGTGAATATCAGGTCATTTCAGAGAACCTATTAAAAGCTGTTAAGCATGTATCAGAAACATGGAAACCTCACACAAATCCTCAGCCACTGAGTAAAATCCTATTTTGCAGAATGCCACACGCTCGTAAAGGAAGAGGCAAGTGCTGAGATTAGGTTCTTATCTTCAAAAAAAAAAAAAAAAAAAAAGTCATGATAAAGTATTGGTATGCTGTGAATATAGAACAGAAAATGGAACAAGATAAAAAAGATTAAATATTTAAAAACATTGAGATTCTTTCAGATTACTCTGAAAAAAAAAATTGTGGGGTAATGATTTACATTCTAGGCAAGCCAAAGGCTGAACAAAATATAGACTTATACTTTGCACCAATATTTAATACTTATTTCTATTTCACATAGCACAATTCAGACACGATCCTGGACTATATGCAAGCCACATGATTATGAGTTTTAATGTATTTTCTTATCCATTTATCTTCTAACTAAAGCAAGTTGTTATATAACCTTACCCAATATCCCACAAAAGAGATACAAAACAGATGCAAAGATTTTTATTTATATATATTATATATATATTATATATATATAAATCAGAGTATTTAAAAAGAAGAAAATCTGGGCTTGCTTTGTCTTTCCAACATGTAATCTTAAGTCCTTATTTAATACGATACAACCTAAAGGCAAACACTTTACTGTGAGTTGCTCCTACATATGGTATTGCATGAGCCATTTGGTAGGGATGCTCACAACAACACATTTAAACCCATCTCTTTGCATCCTTCTGGTTTAGAGTACCTCCAGGAATTCACTATTTTAATCCCCTAATTTAACTGCCTGTCACATTTTACCAGCAAGTTTGATTGATTACATTTGCTTTGTTTTAATGAGCTCAGATGTGATAAAGAGATCTAAAAGCATAACTAAATATTTATAATTCATTCATAGCGCATACACATACCCACTACACACAGAGCAGCAGGTTTACAAATATGGACACAAAAAATCAACATCTAGAACTAAGATTCACAGCATATGCAAGCCTTCACACCTGACCACAACATGAAAGCTACACTTTCTTCCTCTTGAAATAGGCTTTAGGAGGAGGATCCATTTCTTAATTAGAGTAATTACTGTCAGATAATGCATTCTTGCTACACTCAGGTGAGCAAGAGTTTTCATACGTGGCAACCTTCAATTTGCAATCTATGCCTATCATTGATTATTGTTGGAACTTTTATCAACATAAATACAGACCAGCAAATGGCTAAGAGAGATATTATTCTTAAGTGAATGTATTGGTAAAAAGATAGAACAATGAGCTTTATGACAGATCTCCACTGCAGCAAGCACATAAAAAAATCACAAGTAAATTGGTTAATTTATGGCAGCACATGCAACTTTCCTTTGTGCTAATTGAAGCAATGCAGAAACAGTATTTGAACAATTTTTTCAATGATCGGATCAGCAAAATGCCCAGGAACAGCCACCTGACGCTCACTTTATCAAAAGGAAATGGCTACAAGTAAAACAAATTATTAAGTGACAAATCCTTATGGTGCCAGAACTAAATGAGAATGATTGAATACATGTGGGCACAGAGGGCAACAACCAGAATGAGATAATTAGGTATTGCTGCACTCTCGTCTGGGGGGAATCCATTTTCTTTCTCCACTGAGTAGCATTCTCCATTGCTGATCAAATTAGTAAATTCCATTAAATATTTCCAACCCCTGTTGGCCAAGTAATGATGATACCTGTCAAAGATAGCCCAGAGTCACCACAAGCCAGGACTAGGCAGATGAGCACCAGCTAACCTGCTTTTCTGCCACATCCCCATCTATCCATTTGCCACCTACCTTGAGTTCCTGCATCTGCTTTATCTCAAAGTTATAGGCAGTGACACGAACCTATCCCATTTTTCCTTCCCCAACACAAATAGAGGCACTGGCACAGAAACAAATGCACTCAAAAACCAAGTGAATATTTAGGATATCAACATGCCATGCTCACTCCCCATATCCTTCCTATCCATAAACAAAAAGTACTTTCCTCCCCTGTGAAATCAAACAAGCTTCCTCGCATCCCCTGCATGCTAAGCCCATAACAGAAGAGCTGACATTACAAATTTACCCCACATAACCTGCACATGCACAGAAACCCAAAGCCCCTGCAGCCTGCTAAGATAATGCATTAATGTATGGGATCCTTGTTAGGAGCCTGCAGCAGGGATGCACGCCCCTATCAATTATACATCCCCAGCACTGAGCAGGCATCAAATGCAGAGGTTACTCGAGTGCCTGTGCTGATTTGCTGTCCCTCCACAGGGGACGGAAGCCCAGAGCAGCATTTTCTACCTGAGCAATTTCCCTTCACCTATACAAACATGTCCTGATGCTGTAAAACATAAATCTTTTACTGCATAAGTGAGTCAGAGCTCTAGAAAGAGGCAGTCACGCAATATGCCAGAGCCACTTAATCCAGACAGGCCTGCTTTTACCCTAGGAAACCCTGCTTGCTTTTTAAGTGTCAAAGTTTGCTTTTGCAATGCACTCGCATATTTTCCTCAAGTTTGACTTGTGTAACGTGAGCTCATACATTAAGCAAACCTTAAGGAATAAATCCCACCAGGATGTGATGATCTACACACGCAGCCCTCATCGCCATTGGGTTGGGACACCAGACAGTAAGGAAGAGATTATGAGTTTAGGGAAGAGCTACTTTTATTCCACAAATGAGGAACTGGCACAGGAAAATGATGTAGGGAAAGCCAAGGCCCAGAATGAGCCATCAAAGTCATCACTGAGTCTGCGACAGAGCCAAGAACATAGACTTGGCAAGAAGACCCAGATCTATACAAGGAGGAGCCCTTCCAAGTTAAATTTCCATTTGTGTTATTAATAAAAAACCTCTTAGCAAACAACTAGAAGAAAAATTGATTCCATCCTCCAGCAGAGTAAAATCTAATCAAGTTACACAAGGTGACATCTCCAGTAGCCAAGCATTTGATTACGAGGATGGGTGTTTAATTAAAATGGCTGTGTACGGCATCTGTAACACTGCAGCTTGAGAGAGGAGCTTCTGATCAGATCTCGGTGGTCAAAATAACCTTCACTGACATTTCTTCTAAGCCCAATCCCAGTCCAACACAGAAATAATGTGAAAGGACAGTGTGTTTAGTAAGCTCTTTGTTGCCACTTGAAAAGCCTTGGGAATGTCCTATCAAAAGCCAAGTTAAGTGAGCAAGTGGCAGTGTTTTAAATCTGATTTATTTATTTATTTATTTTAATTGGGAGCAACAGGGACTGCCCTATAGCAATATCCATAATTATAACAGTCAGATGTCCAGGGCTTAAGATAAGGCTACTCCAGAGCCCTCTGAGCAAGTGCTCAGCTTCCAGTGCTCCTTCCCCATGTACAACCCCTGACAGAGAATCTAGGTATAGTGCTGGTGCCATTTAAATTTAGAAGATGACCACTATTTTTACAGCAGTAGTTGCAAACCCAGCCCATGCGAGCCTTCTGAAAAGGTCTGGGTCCCACTGCGATATATCAAAACCTTGTACTGATCTCTCTCCAGACAGCATTATGCTGTAGAAAGCTCAACCAAGCTCATTCAACCCCCTTGCACTGCTGATTAAAGTCACTGAAGAAGCTACAAACCTCGAAATCCATCTCTTCCTCCCCTTCTCACATTGATTACGTTGCTTGCTCGCATCTTAGCAGTTCCTTATATGAGCAGTAGGTTATAAACTCACCAGGATTATGAGTTTACCCCACTCGTGCACATTGCAGGTACCTTTGCCATGGCCCCAGCAGTGCCTGACAGTATAAAGGGAGACTAAAAAGGGTACAACAAAGGATGGGAGGCATCTCACAATGGCAATAACATCATTAGGATGAGGTTTGCTCTGGTCTTACTGCCATGAGCGGGTATCTGATCCCACAGGATAAGAAATCAAAGGCAGCCAGCCGTGGCACCAGCCACAACCCTGTCAGCTATAGCAAGTCACATGCTTTCATCAGACTTCCCAAAAGATTAGTTTTCCATTGGAAAACTACAAATCTTTTGATCAAAAAAAGCAGTAAGAGTCCTGAGGAAAAAAGCCTAGGAGCTGGCTCAGCTATACATCATCTCTGACATCTTGACCTAAATAAGACATCCCCTATAGACTTAATGAGGATGTAATTGCATCATGCACAGAGACACAAAAGGGAGCCTTTCAGAGATGCAGAAATGACTGTCCCCAGGCTAGGCTGATGCTAATGCAGGAAACCTTCGTCATTGACCGGATTAGTTCGGATGATACCAAGTTTCTCTGATGAGCCCCCAAACGCTCAGACTAAAAGCAACATTTCCCCTGGAACCCCTCATTCACAGGGCAGCTGGGTTCTTTGGTGAGGCACAAAGCAAGATGTTTCTTGCTGCCTCCTAAGAGCACCACTTTGCTACTGCAACAGCTCGGTCCTGATGCTGAGCTGCCACACCAGAAGCAGCAGCAAGCTTCCAGCTTCACCACGTGCATTCCTCTGATCTCCAGCAAGCACTGAAACTACAAAACGGAAATAAAATTCCTGCTTTTGTAAGCAGTTTAGGACTGCTTTGCAATCTTGTCTGATGCAGGAGTGGCTACAGCTAGAAGCAGAGACTACTTTCTTGCGTTTTAATTTCAAAAACAAAGGTTTTCTTCAAAACATTCCCAGTCTGAAATACCCTGTTCATTATCACAGCAGTGCTCTTAAAGATTTTAAAAGTAAAAATTAAAAAAAAAAAAAAAAAAAAAAAAAAAAAAAAATGATGACTGAAGTAACATTTGATAAAAGAATGCTTTGAAATGAAACTTCTCAGCTCTAGCTGAAGCTTTCATGTTCCACAGCTACAGAAGTAACGAGCCCCTAAATAACGGTATGGGAAGCATCACGGTGAACTCCCAGAGCAGTTCCCACTGTCTACTTCGTGATCTCAATTAAAAGTCTTGCCCTAGCAACTCCGGAGCCAGCACTTAGAGTACTTCCATAGAAAGGTTTTACAGGATTAAATGATAAGATTAATGGGCATGTCTTTGACTAGGAAAATGGAATCCACAACAGTCATTGAAACAAGCATAACAGCATTTCTGCAGCTATGCAAAGTAAAACAAAATTAGAAAGTAACTGGCTGTAGTTCAAAATTAAAAATTGTTTTAATGAACACAGAAATAAAATTTATAATCACATTCAAAGGACGTACTTAGCATGAAAAGTAACCACAGAAACATCTTTAAAATAGTAATCATTTGTTATAGCCTGACAAACTATGAAGCAGATGAAGCTTTTTTTTTGTATACAGAGTGGTTTTTGTTGTTTAGTTAGGTGGAATTGCTCAGGACTCACCACTCATACTCAGGAGGAAATTATATAAGATATGAAAACAACCATTCTGTAAACAACATTTACTTTCATTACAGCTCCTCAACATAGCACTGGTTTAACTGAAGACAAATGGAAGAAGCCCAGGAACAAAAGGACGTGAGGATGGTTTTGTTCTCATCGTGCTTTCTCCTCCTTACCCATATTTCACATTGCTCAGAATACCACAGGGACCTGCCTTGGACAGAGCATCCTAGACCACAGAGCATCCTAGGGAGGCTGTACAACAAGCAGCAATCCTCTGCTTCTAGTATTATCACATCCGTGTATTGCAGAGATGCAAGTACAGCCTTACTTTTAATTGTCTATGTTTTTTTCCTGAATTAGGACTTTTAGGAGATGGTCTGGCCGCGCTCACTCCTATTTCACAGGAAATAAAGTTACAGCCCACAATACTGCGCAGCTGCAAATTAATGAAACATCATGCATAAAATATGAAAAATTCATCTCCTAATTACTAATGCACCTTTACTATTTATAATGATGGCAGGATTTCTTCTGGAAAGGCAATTCATTCCGCCAACTATACATTAAGGCACTGGGAAGAGCAAAATGCCACGCCATCACTTTTCAGGCACGCACATGATGGTGAAATTGGAGCATAAACCTGAATGGTGAGCTACCCACTACGTTTCACCCCACATATTCTGAACTTCAAGACCCCCGTTCCCTCTTAACCTTTGTTGCCAAGTCTCTCTAGAGGCACTGCTTGTGACATTAAACTTCGTGAGCTCCATTATCCAAAGGTCAGCAAATCCCAGCTGATATTGCTTCATGCATTAGGACACTGAAAGTTCTGATTGTTTTGGAAGAGTGATATTTCCATTTGTCAGATGTTAGAGAAATAAATCAGTGTGGCATGTCTCTGCAGAGAAAAAATACTAAAGTTTAGCTGCTTTCACAAATCTACTTTAATTCTTTAAAGTGCCTCCTCCTAACTGGGAGCCTCCACGGATCTCAGCCATTCACATTCCAGGACAATATTTACTTAAAGGAGTTTAACAGTCTAATGCATGATTAATGTCCATATATCCTGCCTTTCAGCTGTGTTGGGATAGAAGAACAACCTATAGATGATAAAAAATCTCCTCTGAAGGACATAGCAACATACATTACTTCATAAATACCATAGGGTGACTCTGCTTTTCTTAATAAGCAATTCTGCTTCTGCAGCCTTGGCTCCTTATGCATTTTTTAAAAGCTCCCATCCTCCTCCTTCTGTTCTCCACATGTCTCCAAAATTACTTTCCAAACGCAATTAATGAGTGCATTAATTGTTATTACAACTTCAGATATTTTTTGGAATATTTGCTTAGGCATACAAAAGACAAAAACTGCATCCCCTTAGTGATTACCTCCAGTCTCCTTGCATTGCTTTCACTTCCCTGAGTCTCATTAAACCAAAGATTCATTTATTTTAGCAGGTGTAACTGTTGCTTTTCTGCAGCGTAGCAGAACTGCACTTGCTTCCGCCAGCTAAAGTTTGACCCCCGAAACACATTAAAGAAAAACAGGAGGCTTCCACATGCATCGAGTCCCAGCTTCATCTGTTCTGTACTGGTGGCTATGGTGAAAGTCTCTCCAGCTTGGCGCACGAGAACAGAATTTCAGCCAAAAATATTTCCCCTCTCGACCCAGGGACAGGAAGCGTATCCTCCTCTCTCCTCTCCTTAGTCATATTAGCAAGGGCAGAATGTAATCTTCTGTCTGCCTCGTGGCAAAGCATGCTGAAATCCTTTTAGCAAAGCGAAGGGAAGAAAGGACATAAAGACAGCTTTAAATTTTATATTTCGTTCTACAATGTGAAGTGCAGGAAATGGAAGAATCACAGATATTACTTCAGGGCACAATAGTTACATTATGCTGACCACTGCAGAGAAAAGAAAGGCAGGCAGAAACACCAGCCTCTTTGTTCTAAGCCAACAACAGCCCATGTTTAGGAGGCTTATTTTATCTTACTGTGAGATCATTCACAGTCCTAGAGATACTTAATTTCTTTCTCTAATTTATTTTACTGGCTACAGAAGCAGAAATGTGCAAGTAAGACGTTCAAATATAATAGCTACTGCTATACTGACTTTAAACAAGGACAATTTTCTTGGTCATGTACTCTGGGGACAAGCAGGGTATTTTCCTCCAGGCACCAAAGGCAGGAAATCTTTGCTAAAGACAAAAAAAAAAAATCATTGGGAATAGCTCCCCCTCACTCACCTTATTTTAAAATACTCCATGAGAAAGCATCTAATACATTGCAAAAGAAATTGTGGCCTGCTCAACTTGGGCCTATACTTCAGTTCTTTGGGTTTCAGTTGGACAAAAAGTTTAGCAGAGGTTTGTTTGATTCAGCCAGCTCCCAAAGCTGTATAATTTCCCTGTGTAGCTACTGTTGGGAGGATGAGTCATGCAGGAAGAGAACTCATTTTCCCCTAAGTCTTCACTTTTGATGGTCTGATATGAAAGGTTTTGCTTTTTAATTATGGAAAAAAGTTTACTGCTGTCTTGCAAGATCACATAGCTCTGATGTATTCACCTTTGCTTTTTTTACCTTCGCCAGAAGAAACAGGACAATATTCAAGATTAACTTGCAGCCTTTTCAACTTACATCCTCAAGGCTTAAGAACACATAATCGATCTACAGTCATACTTAACCTTTCCTGAAGGCTTTACAAAAAACAGGACAAACATTGATTAATGATGCTTTACAGCAGTCCTAGATTACACAGGAAAGAGGAAAAAATGAATGAACAGCTTATTCAAGAGCCCAGTGTATGTAAAAAAAAATAAAATATATATATATATATACACACACAGAATCCCCTTCCTTGCTATCATGTGTCAGATGCTTCTGGTGCTCAAAACACACAAGTGGGGCTAGACCTATCAGCAGTTAGCCATTTCCCTGCAAAAAGCACAATTTCAGCTGCATTTGATGAGCTGCACACACCCAAGCAGCTGTCTCACCCGATCAGTGGATATGCATCCTCCTAAAAATACAAAGACATTAAAGTCATGCCTTTTTCCCTGATTATTAACCATGTGGGAGGGTCAGCAGCATATAATGTGTTTTATTGATTTACAGGGGGTTGCGGGCAGCTCTGAGGAAGCTGGGAGCCAGCTGCGTTCTCCTCTACTTCTGTGCTGTGCAAGCCTTTATTAGACAAAATTAAATACCACCCTGCTGTAATGCAGGGGCTGCTGCACTTGCACAACTTGCTGATTTTTGGCTGATACCCATGGCTTGGCCTGGCAAAAATAACAGCGTGAACTGCTACTACATCAGCTGAACAGCCAGGGCTCTATAGCTAGGGGCAAGAACGAGTCATATCCTCTGTGCTTTGGAGACAGGACTTCAAGCATGCCTTCACCAAGGGGTTATGTATTTGTTCTTTGGCAGGCTCTTGTTTTTTTCACAAAAAGAGCTGAGAAGAGTAAGAGAGCACATGCTTGTCTTTAAGCAAAAGAGTAGTTCAGTGAAACAGCTTCACTAAAATCAAGGACTCCTAATACAGAAGTCTAGATTTCATTACTATCACTCATAATTGCATATAATGTTAATATTCCAAACAAAACAACAAGCTTCTGCCTTGCTGTGCTGATAAAAATTGTCACCATCAGTCCCCAAAAGCTAAAAGCTCTGTATCCATTAACACCTTTGATATACCTGGTGCTAATATCCAAACATCTAGGTGCTTGTGACAGTAAATACCATCTTTAGCACCAATCCTGCATGCCAGAGAGCCATTTAAGCCCTTGGGAGAATCCTATATTTTTGCAGGACTTTGTGCAGGACCACAACTTTCAGAATGATTTTGAAGAGATTTGCAGAGCAATAGCTTGTTTGGGCAAGGCAGTGTTTTGCCACTATCGTGTAATGGGTTTCATCTCCAAGATCACCACCTTTCCTAAACATAGCATTCTTCTGAACCCAATTAAAAATAATATTTATGGCCTTCCTCAGCCACTCTCTTGAGAATTCCCAAGAGAGTGGCATGTCATTTAGTCATTTAATAAACGTTTAATGAGTTCACTTCAGCTTTGTATTGTGCAAATGAGCTTTTTTATGGAAGAAAAGTGTCGTAAGAGCAACCTCACTGCCACAGCTTGGCACCCTGGGCAGGGAGCTGCTGGCCTTGCTGTGAGGCTCTATATTATGTGAGTTAACGGTGACAAGAAACAGGTACTGTTCATCATCACTTACTGATGAACAGCTTGTTGGCGGTGTGATAACGGATCAGTTACAGCATCTCTTCCTGTGCTGGCATCTCCATATTGCACATTTTGAGCTTGTGATCCTTGGAGAAGCTGCTCAGAAACCTGCCTGCTCTCTTCAGGTCTAGCACCAGGCTGTACCTTCAACATCAGCTCCCACTGAAAGACATCTGATGGATGAAATTAGTTTCCTGGCCTCACTCCAGCCTTGAAATGGTAAGTGCTTTCATCCACAAAAGCCACAACAATAATTGGCCCTTTTGTGTTGGCTAGGAGCATGCAGACCAAGTCACCTCCTTTTTCCCTCCTAAAGGTCAGCCAGGAAAAATGCTGCTGGGGAACAGCACAAGAGAAGGACCTTGTCCTCCACCCGCACCCAGCCTGAGACCAGACGTATTGCCAGCCCCAAACCCTCCATCTGCCACCCCCACTTCTCCCTTTTTCAGCCACATCACTCCTCAGTCATCCCAAACAAGGGGGAAGATGCAGCTCTGTTATCTATATAGTAAATTGCAGCGGTATAAAGCAGACCAAGACCAAAGAAACTCAGTTCTCCCTCTTTTCTATTCTAAGTTACCAGGCAGGTTGCATGTAAAATCCCTCGTTGCTGTTATTTATAGTAGCTGTACAAGGGTACAAGGACACCGCAGGAGGATACTGCGGGAAGTTACCAACACTTCCTCCAGTTTTTTCATAAATCCTCTTTGTTTCATGCACACATGTACCCTCCCTGCAGCGCCGAGCTCTTGCAGTGACATTAGCCCCAATTAGCTGCAGCAATGTCTCACACGAGCCTAGAGGACGTGATATTTAAGTTGATGCACTGATCCCAGAGTTCTGGCCAAATAAGAATGAATCAGTTTACAGATAAGTAGCCAGCTAAAGATGAGCTTTTTTGTCTCAGGCAAAGATGTCAGATAACACTCAAGTATGTCCAGCATGGAGTTGTGTCTCAGAACTGACTATCCCAGGGAGATGTGACAGTATTTGACAAGAAACAACAAACCTTTGTAAAAAAAACTAGCAGAGGAATTACAGTGACAAACCATAACATGAAAAAAATCTTCCTCTGAAATATAATTGCATTCTCTGCCTTTGGATGAAAGCCTATTTCTAAGCAATGATCTGTCTGCTTTGATATTCTGAGTTTGAAGCAGAAATTGTCTAGTGACAAAAGTGATTTAATACAAAGAGCCAATTTCCATCATTCCTGCTAATAACGCACATATGCAGGAAGTGGAAGTTGTCAGACCAATGTAAACACATCAAAGATGCACTAAAAAAAAGCAAAAACACTTTGGTTACCTGGTGCTGAGAGCACAATACCCTTACAACTACTTTGCAGCTACCCTGTAATGCTCTTGCACTACCATCAGCTAAATGTAAGTTGGTCCTTAATAGACAAGTGCCTTGGATTGACCAATATAAAAACTTGCAAATGCAGAGGTAGAACAAGAAGTATGCTATATCTTAGAGTAGGTAGAGCTGTGTAAAACACCCAAGCTTAACATGCAGCAAACTTAAGAGCTGGAGTCTCACCAGGTGTTATCAATACTTTAAGAAAAAACTTCCAGTGGGCACAGAGATTAGACATTTTCCACTGAAACGGTTGGTAAGACAAAAAAATATTTGAGTTCTTACAGGTATAAGTATCTACCAAGGGAGAACAGAGCACCAAAATACTACCTAAGGCAACCGTGCCTTTGAAAAAAATCCCTTTTGTACCTACATGACACAAGGAACTTTAAAGTGAATTTGAGCTGTAAGAAATAACTCATGAAAACTTGATCCCTCACCTGATGGGAAGATCTGGTCTCACCAAAGAGAATCAAATACATACAAGGAAAGCAAGAGACAGCCTAAGGTATAACCTTACTATGCACGTACAGCTCCTAACTTGGCTAAGGGGATACTCATCTCAGTGCAGAGATCCCACATGCTGTCAAAGAGCTACTGAAAAGCCACAGAAGACCAGAAAGAAGCAGGTTTAAGTCAAAGCAGCTATCGTATACTTGTAAGGCATTTCATTGAATCAGATTTTGTTCAGCAGCATAGTATTAAATCAGCAAGAAGAGGTTTGCATTTTATTTCTGAGCACGTAAGAACATGGAGTTATCCTGCGTTAATCAACTCCCAGCCTACACACGCCACTTTTTACATGATTTTAAGGAGTCTATTTTCAGTTCCGGAAAAAAAGCCCATTTGATATAGTTAAAAGGCATTGTTTTGTCAGCTCTCAAACGTGTGAGATTTAGCTAGGCAAAATGCCAACTACTGATGCTTCCAGGCAAAGCCATCTATTTAGCACCATGATAAAGAACTTACTGATGCTCCTGAACTTTGCTCTTCGATTTTTTTGTGGGTTTCTTTTTTTTTTTTTTTTTTTTAATCACTCTCTCAAGTCTGGCTACGCTCTTCCTCCAGAAAACTGAATCCAGTTCACACTGTAGAAAACTGGTGTGACAGATTGGAGCAGCAGAATGGTGGAGCTGCCATTCAGAGATGTAAAGTCGCATTTATTTTCAGCTGACTCCAACCTTTCTGCAGTTAAGCCTTCCTTCCTCTGTTTTCAGTATGCAATGCTGAGCTTTTACTATCAATAATGCAAAAGGTGCAAATAAAGCAGAAGCTGGCCAAGAACAGCCATAGGCTGATACATCAAACTGCAGATTTACTACACCTCTGACATCCACACATCTTTTTACAATCATTTTTTGGCCTACTGCTATGATGAAAATACAAAAAATGTTCAAATATACTGCTGCAAAAAGAAATGCCGAAGCTGGACAACGCAGAACAGACAGAAAGTGGAAAGAACAGGAGTTTCACTCATTTCCAAACCCCTTTCTTAAAATGGTGGAAGAACTTGGAAAAAGAGTTCGCAACCACCGTCATCTCCTGTATGTCCTTACCAGTGTTCAACTACCATGATCTTACAAGAGCTAGAGTTTACGTTCATAGATGCCACCTCTAAGAGAGAGTACTAAGGCCACATGCTTTCAGCTGGTATAGAGATCAAAGCCTTGATTTCATTTCAGGCTGCCCAGTAAGGGAGCTCTGGTCTTTGCAGGAAAACCGAAAGCTTCAGAACTCAACAGCTCGTGTACATTAGGCCCCTCCCGGAAATTCATTCTGAACAAAAGAATATTAACAAAGTCCTCTTCAAAATTGTTTTTGGCCAAATCATTCTGGTTTAATTTTTTCCTCAAATGATATTAGTTTAAATCTATTCTGCAATAACTCTTCTGTATTAGATTTGCATCCCATCTTGCTCCAGGATATCTCTTCTAATGAGTTATAACAAGCTGCTGGTACATTTCTTTAGCAAAAACGTATATTCTAGATTCAAATACTGCAAATTAAATCTTCTTACAACTATCCCCACCCCAAATAGGATTCAACACCTATAGGGATGCACAAGATTGACAGCACTGGACGGTGAATATATAAGGCACTTTTCAGTAAGAGCTGGGCATGCAGTAGTCCCCACCCTCTCTTAAATCAGATTATCCCCTAACAGTATTTTTATAGAGTTTCAGAAGTTAACATTTCTTGTCTGAAGGCAGTTTAACCTTCATTATAAAAGGAGCGTGCTAGTTAATTCCTACAGCAAAGTCACATTTCCTTTTAAGCAGGCCACAGTATAAATGATGAAAAAACGTGTTTTCAGGGAAAATAAAATATTGCAATTAAATGTCTTGATTCATGTAATCTTGTAATAAATTCATATTCTGGGCCAATTCTGCCAGTACAGCAGATTGCTTACAATCAATTATCTGATTGCAATGCCCTTGGCTTGACCACTGCTTTTCTCTGCTTGCATCGAGCGCCGACTGAGCACCTTAGCCCCATGCTGAGCAGCCCCTCATTGATTACGTGCACAAATTGCTCCCTGAAGCCGTGCCATGATGCACAGGCACCACAGATCCAGGATGCTTGCCCTAGAGACACCAACAGCCACGCTAAAACGGGACGATAGCAAAGGTGAAACCGATAAAAAAAGAAAAACTGCTAAATCAGCAGGATTCTAAAGACGTAGCTGTGTATACAGTTAAAGCCATTCAGATTCACATCAGTTACATGTTTTAGAGTGGAGATAACCCCTGCCCACCTTAGAAGTGAACAGGCAAGCATCAGGAGGCGGATTTTCCTGAGAGCAAGCCATTGCACGGATATTTCCCAAAGGACTTACCCCACTTTTTGCTGAAGCAGCAGATAGTGACCACAGTCAGAGCAAGGGTATTGGACTAGCTGAAGCACGGCTTTGATCAATATGGTAATTCCTATCAGGCTACTCATTTTACCCAAGGCAAGTGCTAATGGGTCCACACAGCATTTTTTGGGTATCTTCAAGTGACAGATATTGTGGTTCATCAATTCAGTAATTTTATCAGGAGTGCCAGCGAAACAAATGCTTTCAAAAATTAACAGACATCTGCTGTCTGTCAAGAAGTGATCTGAATATAAAACAGGAATAAAAAGAAGTACACTCAAAAAAATCTGCTTTAAGTAATTCTATGTCTTTGTGGATTACCCAAATATGGAGTATAAAGAAAAAATGCTTAAGAATAGTGCTAACTGCCCAATTGCTTTAAGTACATCCAGTGAATTTATACTACCAACACAAAATGAAGTATGTATTTGGACAGTACACAACTTATGCATAGCTAATACAGGGCTTGATCCTGAATAATCTGATCAGTACAAATAGTTCGTTGACAAAGTTTCAGTGGAACTGGAGAATTTAAGGGGTGCTCATACAATTAAGGAGTTTCAGAGTAAGTACCCAATATACAGCTGAGGAAAGTCAGAAGTATCACATGTGGCTTCAGTGGAGCTCAAATGGACTGTCAAGGCAGCCTCCTGTACTGAGATAGCTCAGACACTTCCTCATAATTGTCATTTCTTTAGACTAGTGAAGGATGATGTTGAAAAGGAACTAATACTTCTTGCCACTGACTCCCAGTCGAGTCAAATGAATAGGTTTCTGCAAGGTTTCTACATGGGTGCAGAGTAGAAATAGGGATAATATCTGTATTAGTGGAACATAGAGCTTTTCTGGCACATAAGGAATACACCATATCATTAGAAAGTCCTTAGATTTACTTCCAAATTTGGCACCACTCAAATATAGCCTTTCCATTTTTGCAGGGTAGACTGAGACCAGCTGGAAACACAAAATCGCCCTCTGACAGCAGGACACAGCTCCCCAGTTCCCTCGATGGCCACAGCACTCCTGACACAGCCACTGAAGTCTATCAACCTCAATACAAAATAATCCCAGGTTTATACTGGCTGTCCACGGATCCTGGGGGGTGGTGTGCAGCTTTGCACAGTGCTAATAAAGCATTTTTGACATATTACCTACATTCCGTCCCTGAAGGTCACCATCATTGATAGGCAAAGCTTTTGTTGCCAATAACTGCATTCTGTTCCTCAGGCCAGATGATCGTAGATTATCACCTCGCAGAGAAGGCTGGCTTATTTTCTACTTCCTTCAGCTTTTTCATCTCCCAGATAATTTTTCCCTGGATAACCCCCTGAGAGTAGACAAAATTAGCTCTAAAACATGTGGCAGAAAACCCTAATATCCTCACCTCTCAATGAGAAACATTTCACTGATGCCAGTTTGCCTCAGCTGAGAAGCCTTTGCAAATTACTATTTCAACCCTCAGGAAATCTCTGCTCCTGGGTATTGCACCAAGTTGCTTATTAAAAGCATCTTATTGACAAGAAAGTAGAATACTGATATGTACAATTTTACCTGCTTATCTGAAGACTGATGTCTGGCTCAGGTAACAGATTTTTCTTTTTTTTCAGCACTTTCACAAAGAAGTGTTAAAAAACTAGGAGAAAATTGTTGCTGTAAACTGTTATTTACACATTTCCTGAAAAGCTCTTTTTCTGCACAGCAAACAAAAGCTCAGCGTAGAGACATCGATGAAAACCTCAAATAGACTTTTAAGAGACACTAAGTAAGAGTTTAACCAACCATTTCATTTATCTGTTTTTCCCTTACCAATGGTTAAGACCAATGCAGTGATGCTGGCTTGATGCTTTCCAGAGAGTAGTGATGCTGAGAAAACAGGGTTATTGAATTCATCACACCTCCCAATTCCACAATAGGGTTTTACTTACACATGTGATACATGGCTCAGAACAAATGCCAAATCAGCAAACAAAGGCTTGGATGCAAAACACATGCTGAGTGTTGTACAGAGCCTCTGACATGAAGTACAAGAACTTATTTGAGATTCCCAAATGGAAAAAAAAAAAAAAAAGTGGGAAGCCACTGGCAATGGGTTGAAAGGCCACTGTCTGATGTACGTAGGATGGAGATGGATTATATTTTATAGGCAGAAATTAAAAACATAAATCCTCACAGCCTGAAAGAGTTTCTTTGTTCTAGGGAGGGGAAAAACAAACACAAGTAGCAAGAATCTGTGAAATAGCACAATGTAAATCTTGGAGATGGCAGGCTGCATCAATTCTGCTTTGCACAAGGCAGCTGTCCTGCAGAAAGCAGCTTGCATGGAAGTGCTGCAGCTTTCCACAGATAGTATGAGCAGCTCATGCTGCTGAGGGTTTTAAACTCACTGCCCTGCCCAGATGAGCAGGCAGAGCACGAAGATGCACTACATCGAAAGCAAAGGGCTATTCTGAGCACGAGGATATTGATCCTGTTACGGGTACTCTACCAAAGCAAACACAGCTTGTCACCCAGAGGATGGCAGAGACAGCAGAGCCATGGGTAGCTCCTCACAGCCTGCTTGCTTCTCTTTTGTAGCACGGCTTCTGCAGCATCTAAAACACACTTCTGCTTCCAGCTCCTTCTATACCCAACAAACGTGCTGTGAGGATTGATAAGAGTGCCATCTACTGTCACAATTCAAGCTCTTCCTGCAGTTAAGGGATCAATCTGAGAAAAAAAAAAAAGCTAAAAATCAGAGCTCCCAAACTAGAATAAGCTGGGCTGAGGGAGCTCCAGAAATATGTGAACAGGCAGCTCAGCACACAGGTGACCGCGTTCTCAAATGAAGCCCAATGCAAGTGGGGTAACAGAGTAAGATTTTTGTGGCAGCGACTGAGAAAGAGAAATAGGTAATTAGGATGCTGTGAAAAGTAGGAGAAGGGAAGCCCTGGGAAAGGATTTTATTTCCCAAATCCAGCCTATTTAAGGATTCTTTCGCCATGAAGTTTCCCGTGCTTCTCTACCCAGATTTATCCCATCTGACACACTCCTTGCCGAAGCAAAAGCTTGTCCCAAGTGGGAGCTGTATGGACGGCTAGAAGATGCTTTTCCTCAAACTCAGAGAGCAGAAGCCCAGCTAGGAGCATGTCCCAAAATCTGGGGCTGCCCAAATCACCAGTTAGTCCTTGACAAACCCATCCCTCACCTAACTCACCTCTCACTGCTTAAGTGGAAAAACAGCAGAGGAATGAGATTTTCTTGAGCTAAAGACCCCTTTTCATATATCAGGACAGCACCAAAAGCCCATATACATGACACAGACGTTTGATATCACTTCCATGCATACAGGGGCAAAATACCAGTGGTTTAAATGGTGCCCTTGTTTTCTAGATGTGTCTCGTGTCAAAACCAACAGCAGAGCACATAACCAGGCATCGTGCACACAGCACGAGTGAGACAACTTGCACAACAGCCTCTTACGCCATTTCGGTGCTTTGAGGCTGGGCAGAGCATGCAT
Source organism: Netta rufina (assembly GCF_964035555.1). NCBI lineage: Eukaryota > Metazoa > Chordata > Aves > Anseriformes > Anatidae > Netta > Netta rufina. The sequence continues at coordinate 3,846,463 of NC_140151.1, read as the reverse complement.
AATTTCCACCCACTGCCTGGTGCCTTACTTTACCTCCTTTGCTCCCACTTAGGGGCAAGGCAGAGGAGCAGTTTAGTCATAAACAGTTAAGCACTTAGAGCAGTGATGAGCCGTAATCACCAAAAAGGGACATTGTGGCCCAATGTGAACTGCTTTCAGCATAAGAAGGGATTAGAAGCCATGCGTGAAGACACGGTTCTCCACCCATTCTTACTAACACTGCTTCATGTCTTGCTCAGATGTGCTCCATTTAATCAAATGAGAGCTAAATGATATTCCACTGCCAGCATCAATCTCAGAGTTATTTATGTGGAGAGAGACATGGCTAAGGCTCTGAATACAGCAGGACAAATTTTTCTCTGCCATATATATGTCAACAAAACACTTATCTCCTGACAATTCTGAGAAAAATAGAATTCTTTACAACGAAGTAAGAGAATCCATACCAGAAAGACATTAAACATCCTTCTTCCACCAAACCTTAACCCAGGGTTAAGGTTTCCAGAGCTTAAAGAAGTCTAACTGGGAATTTGGCATTAATTCTGTATATTGATTTGTGCATTAATATGCCATTACCTCCACAATATGATAGTTGAAACCTAGGCAGTGTTCAGATGTATTCCTGCTTTTTTTTTTTTTTTAACAGTCTCGTTAAATCACTCCTACTGTTTCTTCCATCTCCAGAGATACCTAATGAACTAGCTTCAAGTCTGTCATTAAGTCTTTCAGTTAGAAAAGAAGTTAACTGTGCAAAAATCATGGTGTTGTGTGTTTTAACATTGTAATATCGTGATTAATAGCCCTAAATGTTGCTGATCTTTGGGGACCCCTTGCCATTAATTTCAGCTTGGGTTTGAAATGCTTGGGAGTTGTGAAGATCAAAGTGCTGTACCAGCAAGGAAGCCATGGGATGTTTTCATGGGAAGATGGTAAGTGAATAGATCATGTATTCCTCAAGAAGCATTTTGGAAATAACACAGTCACGACTGACCACCAATGCACTAAAAAGGAAAATATTCAGACTCCAAATCCAAAAAGAGAATTTTTTAATTCTTTACAGTACAAGGTAGAAAACTATCTACATCGTGACTGATTTACACCACCTTAGGACATGCCCCTAGTACACTACATAGAAATTTATGTAAGTGTTTCCAAGTCACCCTAGATATTAAGCACAGCATTTAAATTCTGTACTTCCTGCAGTTTTTATTAAATGAGCACAATGCATTACTGATTCTTCTAACTGCAAATTACTCTGCCTTTGGCAAGGGGAAGCAATATTGGTTAGGACCTCTCTCCGATATTAGTCTTTCCTACCACTACTGCCTGAGGTAGGATTTTTGGCAGTTTGTTTCAAATGAAACTGCCTTTACACCAAAGGTGGTGAATTTTCTGGAAAGATGCTGAATTTTGCAAGAGGCAGAAGAGGCGTAGTGGTTGGATCTGTGCTCTCAGCTGAGGATTTTTCTGCTCTGGTTCACATTTGTTGAATAGCAAAAGCCTGTGATATATTTTGGCCCAAGAGCTCGTATTTGCATCTAGGTATATTGTTAGATGTTAGGCTGAATTTACAAAACCACATAAAGCAGCAGAAAGGGCTGCAGCAATCAACTAAGTCTTATTACCTTTCTGATCTGGTACCTTTAAAAATAAGACTCACTCTGCCTTGATTTCCTCATCTAGAGTTGAGAAAGTGCTCTATGGACTCATGAATGCCCATGAAATAATTTGCTTTTTTACAGAAATGGATCCAAAAAAGGGCACAGAATTAGCATGCAATACATTAGCTTAAACCTGCCAGTTCTCTCTTCCTCCAGTTTGACAGCGACTTCTGATCGCAGCCACATCCCTTATGATAAACGTTACCTGGGAGGCCAGGAAAAATACCAATCAGTCTGTGAGCTCCTCAGCCCAGCAGTGCACCTTTTCTGGGCTGATGAAAACCACAGCTATTTTCAAAATAGTTCATATTCATGAGCTCACTTGGATAGCTTCAAAGAAAAGACCAGCTCTGACCGACTGAATGCTCGCTCCTGGCATTCAGCAGGTTCCTCGCCGTGATCATTCCTCCTGGCCCAGCACCAGCTTCTTCTGTCCCCCTCCCAGCTGGCGACCTGGCATTTCACTGCTTGTAAAAGAGGAGGGCGGTGGGGTGCAGCAGTGCCAGCAATGCATCCCGAAGAATTTATCTGATTTCCTTCTGTAAAAACAGTCCCCAGGTATCTGTCCCGTTTTGTATTCAGGCACCCGTACCGCAGAGGTCTCTCCCTTAGTCCTTTCAAGGTTAACTATGATCGAGGAGGAGAAAGAATTTGCCCTTCTCCATCACAAGATCCACAAGTTCTATCATCTTACAAGCAATGCCATTTTTCCCCAAGATTTCCTCATGAGTTGAATCCCTCTCTCATCCTAACTCCCTCAACAGGTCAGTGAGGGACCAAGATGCAACTGCTGCTCCTGCTTCATGTCTGGGGCTGCAACCCCTCTTAACAGCCAAGTTTAACATCTCCAAACACATCCTTTTGGCTATTTATAAGCAGTTTAATACCTTAATATCTCACTAAGCATCTCAAATTCCCCAGATGCCATGTCACGTTTGTAGTGCCACACGGAGCTGCTCCAAAGGCGATCTGATTTTCTCACATCACACCCCAAGTGCTCACAATAAACTCTCAGCTTTCCATATCCTCATTAAACACCCTGGTGGGGTGGAATGAAGCAGGCCAAAGCCCAGATCCTTCAAGAACACAGTTATCTAAACAGAGTTCACCAACTTGTAGGCTCCTCACAATGAGAATTCAGCTAAAACCTCCACAGCTTGTGGCCACCACAAGCTGTGAAGATCTATTCACCTTTCTTTGACTTTTTTCTTTGTCACCTTTATCATACAAATGTATTGGTGCAAAGGCGCATAAACCACAGCCAGGTGGTCTCTGCACCAGCGTAAAAGATAATACATGATGCAGGATGGCGGACAAACCTGACTTATACATGTAATTTTGTGCCTCCAACTTTTACTCTACATCCTCATGTTACAGTTTCATTGATTTCCAGAGCCAACCTACCCTAAAAATCAAGGTTATTTGAGTGGGACTGCAACAGTGCATGGACCCATCTCCCAGCAGCAATGCAGATACATCTCCTGAGAAACATGAGAACAATATATTCAAAATGCAACAGATTTGGTGTGCATGGAGGGAAGCAACCAGGGATTTATACTTATCCCTACAAACCACGTAAAACATGCTGTTCTGACAGCAATTCAAGGACTCATCAATACCTTGGGTAGCCTTCTGTATTCCCCTTTGTGTGTTAGATCTTATATTTCTACAGATGAACAGTATCTCCTCATAGCTATGATAGCTTTCAGATATCCTCAGGAAAAAAAAAAGAAAGTCTTCCTTCTGGTAAAGGTGCCTGCTGTTTGTTTTTTCTAGAACACAGCAATTTCAGTGCAGGAAAGCATCAGTTGGCTAATGCACAGCAAGCCAAGAGTTACAGCTGAATGCAGCATTTCATCGGGGCAGGCTGGTGAGGTTGCATCTATGCACAGGCAAGCAGAACAGTGCCAAGAAGGGGCTGCACAAGCTACTGATGCATTGCAGATAAAACATAGAGCAGCCGAGCTGTTTTGGCAGCAAGCCTGTTGGAGTGGAGAGCAGGAATTCTGCCTCTGGGGTGGAAACACATATGTTCCTGCTTCTCCCCTTATCCAACGTGGCCAATGCTATTTTCAACACCAGATTAGCTTTAGGAAGTACAGGTGTGCAAGTATCCTATAGCTGTTTCACAGAGCCCAGACTCCGATATTCAATCCAGCTTTCCTTTTATAATTATGCAAATACTCCATCTTCAGAAGAGATAATCATTTAATTAGGCAATACTCCTACGTAATTATATGAATTGTCCGTTTTGCCACTTATATAGCAGCTAATTGTAGACTTCAGGAAAAAGCATTGAAGTATCTTTAGCCCTACTGCACACACAGGGAAACCAAGACAAAGCAACACTACAGTCTCTTCCAGGATCCCAGGTCAAACAGAGCCTGAGCTTGCTGTCACTGAATTAAGATGCAAAATTTTCTGATACTAATAGGAAGAAGGCCATAGGAAACAGGTAACGACTCCTACCAGCTTTTCCTGGATCGCGCTGCCTCCCTTAGCTAGAGTGAAGCCTCTAAATAAGAAAGCAGGCATAGATTTAGCTTCTCTGTTGCTTGACTTGAGTTGAAGACACATTCATTCTAGCATCTCTTCAAGCCTTGTTGCTTCCTATGTGGTTTTTCTCTTTCATTAATCAGAAAAAAAAAAAAAAAGTGAAACCTCAGTAGTTTTGCAAAACTTCAGTGTTCTCTGGTGAAAAATTAATTTTCCTTGAACTTGATGTTCCCTAGTGTTCTCCAACAAATGCAGTGAAATTCTGACTCCAGAGCCACACCTAGCAGCGAACTCTGCATTTCACATGTCACACCACAACGTGCTAAAACAAAACTGACAATCTGAAAATAGATATGCTTTTAATTTGCGGACAGAAATGTTTCATTAGAGAGGAAAAAATTATTCCTTCCTCACTTTATACTTGCTTCCCTTCGTCATGAAACCAAATGAGAAAGACATTTACAGTCTGAAGAATCTCTTCCATTTTGTGACACTCGTATGAGCTACTGTTTCATACGATCTGCAGACTCGGATAACTAGAGACAGTCAATAGCAATCTGGAATTCAACTAACTGGAAAGCCTGGCAAGTTCTGAATTTGGCAGTGTGTGATGGTGCCGAGTTTTTTGCCTTGTGTTTAAGTCTCATTCTCACAAATTATGAGAGCAGGAGTATTCAGTAGGACTTTTATTTGTTAAAATTCTGAGCTCTGTTTGGCATGCAGAGGACTTGGAGCAATTGACCCATTCCGCTATCATACCCCATGAGCTCAGTGGTAGCCTCAACTCATTAAAAGATTCAGGATTCAGCTCCAGCTCCTTCCCCATGCTGCCATGAATGCCCCGCTCCATGGATTTGATTCTATTTGTATAATGTTCTAACCCAAGTTCACTTTGAAAATTTAAAAATCGCAATGTCAACCTTTCTCTCTGCCTTCTCCAGTAGTCTGTGCAATATTTCATGACAGATTCCTTTATCTACGGCTATAAAAAATTTATTTTTCTGTGAATTCCCTGACACCAGCCCACTTGAGACAAAGCTCTCTTGTGACGTTCAAGCCTAGCGTGTGCACCAGACTGAGATCAGATTTAAAGGAAGAAAAATTAAAAAGCAAAAAACTACACATCAGCAAAATGAGTTCTTTGAAACCATTTTCAACTGGCTGAACATCAGCTTGCTCTACCGGCAATCAATAAAACCCCATCTCCAAATCCTGGCATCCACACGGTAATAAAATGTTGTAACCAGCAGAGAGCTGTAACAGAACTGTAGAGTCATGCTGCTGCAATACATTAAGTTACATAATAGAGATAGCCCGATCTAACACAGCTTCCCTTTAGAAACTCTTTTACCCACGGATTGTTTCTCTCCTTGGCATGGAAAAAATTACCTAACTGCACTGGTCTGACAAGCTTCTCTACCTGAAGATATTTTAGAGCTTCAGCTGCTCCTGTTGCACCAAGAATAGTCAGTACCTGCACTCCATTACACTGGGCACTGTACAGAAATGAACTTTCTCAAAATAATAAGGCCTTTCCCACTGCTAAACTGCTGAGAAACAACTATTGTTAGAAAGAAAGGACAGGCTAAACAGAGCAGAGAATTATAGACAGGAGGAATGGAAGATTACGAATTCCATTTTCACAGATAATGGTAGAGAGGCTAAAGCTCACAGCCACAGAACTTCCTTGGCTCTGAAATGCCACTGATCTCAGGACTTTGATTACCAAAGACTCTGCACCCCAAAATACAAAACTATAGGCACCACAATCTCATTGAAAGCCATGGAAGAGGAACTTCTGTGCAAGTTTTATAAATCTGGATTTAAGGAGCTCAGGATCATAGTGGAAGTTTCTAGCAGAGCAGATAACTGATGCTTAATTTAGGGACTAGATGTTCTCCAAACACTTGCTTCATAGCCTCCAATCCCTACTCCTGAGAATCTCAGTTATCTGGGAAGAAAAGGATTAAAAGTCTAGTCCTCCTCAATTCCATACAAAGACTCGAGCCATTCAATGCACAGTGCACCTTAGGGAAGTTTGGCATTTACCCCAGGTAATGAGATGACGTGAGGTACTGCTTGAAAATTGATACTTTATGAAGAGTTAGAGAAACAAAGGCAGTATGCAAAGAGGTAAATCAATATTTCAGAAGGATTTATTAGTTCTGACGTGTCCCTGTCCTCCTCTCCATATCTCTACAGGCTTGTTATCTCCTCTCTGACTGCCTTTCAGCCATTTTGTACCATAGCCAAGGACAAGCATATGGCCCACGAGCCAATTCAGCTGGAGGGAGATGCTGTGTGTCATGAGGGTTGTGGGTGCTCAGCTTCCTGCCTGCTCCACGAACATCACCCCACACACTAATAACAGCATTTCCTACCTGCTGAATTTTGTGCCCTGCATACTGGGAACACAATGAAAGGGATGGCAAGTAACTGTGCTGGCAGCAGCTAGACTATTTCCAGTGCCAGAGCAGTTCTTCAAACACATCCAGAGTCTGTATTTATTCTCCTGGCTACCCAAATTAACCTCCTGCCCCTGGAGATGAATGAGCAGAATGAAGAGTAACATAGCTCCTGACTGTGCTTCTGTGCCGAGGGCTCATTTGTGACAAGGAGTAGGTGAAAGAAGGGCAGGGGACAGACACCTTCATATCTCATACAACATTTGCTGGCCCGCATAGAAACTCACAGTAAGCGAGACAGCTGCAGTCTATTGTTGGTATTAATCAGTATTAAATTTCCACTCCCCTGCAAGAGCAGAGAAAAAGCTGTGATGACTTTGATGATATGAAATAAATCTCATTTTTGAGAGCCACGCAGGAACAGGTTCACTAGTTACAAGCCATTGAAATATAGTATGGGTTCCTTGGAGGAGATGGTTCTTATTTTGCACCAACTGAACGTTTTCTCTAAGGACACATACTGGTTGGGAGTAGCTGTTATATATCTGTGCCTATTAATTTTCCTGGAAATAAGTATTTAAAATATGCATAGTCAATAACAATACTTTTGGCTAGACTCAGACTCTTCCTTATCAGTGAAGGAGTGTGCAGTGCAGAAAAAGAACCAAATTTGTGTTAATACATTACTTCCAGCTCCAAAAAATATTTTTTTCCTCCTAAAAAAACTTAACTCCCACCATCACCACCCCCTTCCCTTCCCTAAAGAGGGCCTACAGGAAAGTTGGGGAGCAACTGTCAGGGAGTGTAGTGATAGGACAAGGAATAATGGTTTAAAACTAAAAGAGGGGAGATTCAGGTTAGGTATTAGGAAGAAATTCTTCACTATGACAGTGGTGAGGCACTGGCACAGGCTGCCCAGTGAAGCTGTGGATGCTCCATCCCTGGAAGTGCCCAAGGCCTGGTTGGATTGGACTTTGGGCAGCCTGGTCTGATGCAAGGTGTCCCTGCCCATGGCAGAATTGTCCCTGCCAGGATGTTTGGAATTAGATGATTTTTAGAAGGTCCCTTCCAACCCAAACCATTCCATGATTTTTCCTGGCAACAGAAAATTGGAGAAAAAATAAAGTAGTCAATTGTATATCCAGTATATCTCTCCATTCCTTCAGAAGGTCAGAGGCCAAAGGTTACTCATAACCTTAAAATTACAGGACACCACATGCAAACATAATATATTGATTATCGTTAGATGTCAATAAAGTTGTCCAAAGCCATTTAGCTTAATTCTACCTTCTCAACCTGAAGAATGCCTTAAGAAAACAGGTCTCCCTGGAAATATTTATACATGTAGGTCTATGATCACATGATAACACATTATTTTCTTTTTAGGAGACTGAAAATATGCTGTAAATCTTAAAACATGGTGGTTAGACAAACAAGTTTCACGTCCCCTCTTCAATACTGCATATGCAGACAGCTGAAGTCATCCTGCCCATGAAAAAGAACTATCTGACACCAAGTTCAACGTAATTTTCTCTGGTAGAAAAAATTTCCTGTGTACTAGCAGGAAAATTATTCTAAATGAAATTCCTTAGCCACCCAAAATACAATGCCAAAGGAAAAAGGAGACCAAGTCACAGCATAGCAACTTAAAATATATGAAATTCGATTTTGCTTCCAGGGTAATAACCACAAGAAATAACCATCCCAATTCTCCTCTCATTTCTGATTTAGGCCAAACCCTTCTCACAAAGTACACTCATAAAAAGCCAGCCATAAATATAGTGACAATGATCCTGCAAAATAGCCTATGAAATTTCTATCGATGCAGTGTAAGGTGTGCCCCAAGGAGACAAAAGTCCTTCAGAACAAAGGAACTACATCAAAGGATCAGAGCTCATTAAAGGAGACCCACCTCTTGCCTGTCATAATCATTTTTCAAAATGGGCAAACCTGTGGACAATGTGATCCTTCTCACCCACCACACAAAAGGCATAAGGAACATTCATCGAGTGCTCTCAGATCTCTGTCAAAAAGATATCATTGCCATATTATAATTAGTTCTGTAATTCCCCGGAGCAAAGATGGAATTTCAAATCATTCCAATAACCAACCTAATAAAGCCTTGTCCAGCCCTATTAGGGAATGGCGCGTTTCCTTCAGCATGGCCTCTCTGATTTAACAGCTTCCAATCAGACACTTGACATTCAGCTCAGCTCACCCATACCATTGTGCTGAAGTGTGATGGCTTCTGATCACATTTAAATTGCTGCAGCCCAGTACAGTGACTCCCAGTTTCCACAGTAGGTGTGAAAAGAATCAACCCTACAAATATATCTAATGATAGAACTAAGCAAATTCCACACTAGTGTCTGAGCAAGCTCCTTTGTTTTGCTAGTCACAATGTGCAGATAGGAGTTTCTGCCACAGAAACCAGGAGGAAAAAATCCCTTTAGGAAAATACAGTAGCACCCCAATCCTCCTGTTACTCCGATCTTTAAGCTTCTGAAGACTTCTTAAAGGTAATCTCCACTTTTGTTTTTTATCTGAAATACCCAACAAGAACATGGAGCTATCAGACAGATATCCAGCTGATACCAGTTGGTATTGCTCCATATGTCAGTAGGCCAATTAAACCAGTTGTAGATTAGTTCCTAGCATCAAGACAGCTATTTCGAAAGCAAAGAAAGCCCAGAAGTGATACTATAAGAAGTGTCAGGTTGTAAGCCTCCTTCCTAACAAAGGAGAGGATACGCTAACCTGCTAGACATGCCCATATTGGAACTGTCCTCTGCACAAAAGAGATTTGGAGTCACGGATACCATATGCTTACGGGGCACAGCTGTTCCCTTTCATAGCTTCGCCCTCCTGTGTTGGAGTAACCTGCTCTCCTAACAGACAGGCTCCCAACAGCCATGCATACAGGCAGGCAGCCAGCTCAAGATGGCAGAAAGATACCTTTGCAATACTGTAAAAATACCTCTTGCTGAATCAAACAGCGCATGGAGCTAGAGCACTGCCAGCTTGGCTGATTTATACGCATTACATGACCTAGGACCTTCTAGTTTTGATGTTCTTATTTCAGATGCCTTTGAAAGAGCCAAGAGATTAATGAAAAGATATCTGTACTGGGTGATGACCTCTCTCCCTTACCACCTGCTCCATAAAATTACATGACAAGCTGTCTAGAGGAAAAGCAAGAGGTAAGGAAGATGAGATGGCAGCTGCCTGTAGAGAAGCCCTGGAAATGCTTCTGCTTGCTCTGATCTGACTTTGAGTCAAGCAGCTCTGTTTGGAAGAAGTCCTCTGCTTGGCAGAGACCAGTGAGTCAGAAGCGTAGGCTGTGCTGCGTTAGCAAAACCGAGCTCTGAGCAGAATAACAATGGGCTTTTTCTCCTCTTCCTTCCTATACCTAATTACAGCACCAAAGCAAAACCCGCGGCGCCTGCGTCGCTGCCCTTCTCCAGGTACCCCTCAGGCCAGACACCTGCTCAACGCTGTTCTGCAGAAGACATCTCCCGCGGAATTATTTCATTACTTTTTCAGACAACTGATACATATCCCTCCAGGACCAGAATGCTCCTAACAAGTGAACATCTCAAAACCCCCCTCCAGGGGTTAGCTGTAGCAGTAAGAGTAAATAAACTCAGCAGGCAGGGAGAGAAGTAGCACCTTGTACCACAGCATCCAGAAAACATCGAGCTGCAGTTCACATAACCCAAAAAAAGAGCATGCACTTACATTCCAGCTGCAGACAGGCTGTGGGAAGGCTGGAAGAGCATTTTAGTGTTTTCCTCCATTTTGTGTTCCTGCATCCAGTCCACTTACAAGTCAGCATTTTTTCAGCAGCACCTGCAGGTGTGAAGTGCTCTGAAGGTACTGGGGAACAAACAGAAACTCAGTGAGGTTGAATCCTCGGAGGGAGAAGAGCTTATTCTTCTATCTCCAGCAACAAGTAATGTAATCAAAGTAATTACATCTAAGCAGTAAGGATAGGTGCTGCCATCCATCTTTAAGTCTTCTCTGTCCACCCCCTCACGAAGAGCAACACTCAGGGGAAAAAGCCAGCTCTGACCCGAGGAATGACTAAAAGGCAGGCAGGTCAAAAAAAATAAAAATGAGATCAGTACTACTCCCCTGTCTTATTTCCTTGTTCAATAGATTAAGGGGCAATTAAAGCCTTAACAGTGCTCTTTATTATTCTCAGGTGGATAGGAGGGGGTTGCTGGAATCACTGGACCCTAATGCAGGTGAGTTAATTTATGGCAACTGAGAGGCTCTGGCCTCAGTTTGGTTGTTTCTAAGTGCTGAAAACACACAGTCTGGTTGTATTATAACTTGTCTTCGAAATTACAAACACATTTACCCACAAAATAAAAGCAATCCATGGAGATCAATCAGCAGAATATTATTTTTTTTTTTGGCAGAACAATAGCATCTTTGGTAGTTTATCTGACTGCAGACATCTTTGAATAAATTACCAACCTGTATCTTAAATACGTTTGCCTTTCTATCTGATTAATTACAAGCATGGTGTATTTTGTAAGCTAGTCAAAAGTAATTTTTGACAGCTCTAGTAAGGAATGCCTTCCAAAGGGAGACATGCCTTACCAGTAATAAAGAAAGCAGCAGTGCCAAGGTGGACAACAGAGCCCAGGGGTCTGATGAAGAGAGGTTCTCCTCAACTATCGCCTTGCCTGGGATTATACCCAAGATGATGTTATTTTATTACAGAAAACAAAACTGCTGGACTCCAAGAGTAGGCAAGGAGGAAGAGGAGTAGGGAATGAAGGAGTGATGTTGAGTCTAGGAGATGGGTGGGGGTGGAGGGGAAGGTATTTTGGTCTTTGTCTCAGTTTCTCACTGTTCAAATCTATTTTTATTGACAATAAACAGATTTTCCCTAAACTGAGTCTGTTTTGCCTATGGCCATGGTTTGTAAGTGATCTTGCTTTGTTGGTCTCAACACAAGACCTTTTCCACCGTTTTTTTTAAATCCCTGTTCCATCCTGCTGAGGACTGGGGGTGACAAGGCAGCTGGGTGGGTGTCCGGTGGTCAGCCAACATCAACACAACATAATGCCACAAGAAAAAAGCCTCCCCCTGCACAGAACAAGCTGTGGACAGCTAAGGCCCAGGTGTATCTTCAATCATCTACACATATACATGGAAGATAGGAGACTCATGAACCCTTTTTTAAGGGTGGCCCAAAGGTATATCCATTGGCAAACATCCTACAGAGGAGAGGCCCAGAGTCCCAGACAACTGATAAACAGTTCTCAAAGGTGAAGGTAGGGCTGCATCAACCCTTCTTCTCATATCTTGCCTTTCTCTTTTTTCCCCTTTTTCCATCTGGCAATAGTTGAGAACTCTAGGAAAGTCTGTTATGTGATTATTGGATTGCAAAACTCTTTGGACAAGCACATTGCAGCTGAGCTGATCAGTTTAATGCCCATGTCATTTTCAAAAACAAATTTAAAAGCACATTAATCCTCTTGTATCATAGATTTTTTGCGAACTGCCAGATCCAATACCTTGTTTACATGAAGCATGTGCTAATTTATCCCAGATAAGAACAAACCCTTCAAATTCAGTAGGTGGTGGAATGCATATCAATCTGTTTTATTTCTGTTATTAAAAAACTCTTAGGCATTCCACGATCAACAGGAATTGGATAATTATCTCTTTATTTTCTCATATTTTTAGCACCAACACTGGGCATACAAATGAAGACCTCACTAAAATATTTATTTCTAATATGAGTTTTACCTAATGGTCTTAAAAACAACAGCAATTACATCACCAACTGCAGTGGATTTTGAACTGTGGGAGTGGGGTGGCTCATCTCATTTTAGCCCTTCTCCCAGCTCTCAGGCACTGCAAGTTCTGTCCCATCTCCAGCTGAAAATTGAAATAAACCCTGGATCTCCTCCCATTGCTTCTTAAAATGCTTAATTTGAACATTAGTGCTGAGTTCTTTGCCATTGTGGTGTCTGATGGGGCTCAAATCAAATAAATCTGGGCCCAGCAAAGAATGTTCGCAAACAGATTTACCTCTTTCTGGATACTGAAGCATTCAACACTTTGGTGAGACCAAGACCTGGCCCATGGTGGAGAAGTTAACAAATCCCTGCTGTGGATAAGTGGAGCATCTGTCACAAGAACTGGAGGTGTTCTCCTTCCTGTGGCATTCTCCTATGCCTGTATGTTTTTGTTAGACTCTATATTTAGTCTCCAGTTGTTGCACGCCTGACTTGCTCTGACATTTATAGACACTCTTACACAGGTAATCTGGGAGAGAAGTGGAAAAAAACAGGAAGATGTTAAAGAAAAAAAAAAAAAAAGAAAAAGAAAAATGGTTCCATTTAATGGCAATCTTCAATCCTTCAGTTGCACTCAGAATAAAAGGTAGAAAAGGGAGGAACAAATAAGATAAATGCACTAGGGCATGGCTGGGGATAGATACCACCCAGTCTTTTACAACAAAATGCTGCAGTAAAAGTATAACATTGGGAAATAATTTGCCTTAAGGTTGAAATATTTCAGCTGCTTCCGATCAGCAATTGCATTTAGGTGGGTGAGGTTTTATGGCTCTAATAAGCAAGTCTAGGTTTCTGGGACTCCTGTGCACTGGAAACTTATATTACCTTTTTATAAAGAAGATAAAAAATATTAAAATCTTTACACCAATTTCTACACAGAAAAAAATGCCTTTCAATAGCTGTATTTTAAAATGGCCTGTTTATAGGATTATGATATAATTTGTTTATGTTTTGGTTATTCTTTCAGGTTAGGCATAACAAAAGCATTTCAGGCCTTTTAATGCAATCTAAAATCACATTTTTCTAGATCTCTGTTCTGTGTTTCCATGCCTTTTATCCTCATAATTCCTCATACAGCTCTGGGACCCCCCAATCAGATCAGGATCCCACTAACAGACTCAATTTTGCACAATATAAGCATCCAATTCCACGTGATTAGATAAGCAGCATGCAGAAAAGAGGATGATAGCATCTGTCAGATGAAGATGCTCCAAAGTACTACAGTGATTTTGGGTAGTGTGTAGGGATTTCTTAGAAAAGTCATTCATATAAATCTGTATAACACCACTGACTTCAGAGAGCCCGATTCTGAAAAGAAGGGGAAAAAAAAAAAAAAAAAAGTAGATTTCCAAACTGGTATAAATCTCTGTGATGCTGATTTCAGTGCTGCTGGATTTCCAGCAGCTGCAGGTAGCATAAATCGGTGTACCTCAGCAGAGCTTCCCTAATCTGAACATCAGTCCCTCAATGCTCAGCTTCTTTCCTCTAAGTGTTCAAACCAGGTATTAGGACACAGGAGTTACATCTCTAAGGACAAGGGAAAAAGTCAGTTATCAGTCATTTCTCATATCACTTTTGCAGGCATTAATAATGCTAACAGGGTTGATGGCTTTCTGCCTGTCCACTAGTAGCTAAGTGGAAAGCTATCAAAGAAAAATCTAGGTCAAAACCAACCTTTATGTATGTCTTTTCTTTAAGATTGTTTGAACAGTACATAGAGGTATGCTCCATTATCTGGGGAACTGTATCTGTGAAAAATATAGTCCTTGTAAAATCTCTGGAATATCAGCTTTTCTTCTGTATACAATGAGGACACCTGATTCTTCTCACTTTCTTTTTTTTTTTTTTTGGTTAAAAGGACGCCAGTTTTCATTAAGCCTGCACAAGTTGGGACAGTATCAGTTTGCAGTAAAAATGGCTGAGGGTTTGAAATTCTAGTAGTTTCTTAAGAACAATTCAACTGCAGCACAAATGCCATTCAGTCTTTCAAGTGTTGAGTAATCCTGGGTGTTTTATCTGACTTCAATGGATATGCAGTCACTGGAAGAATAAAGAACCAGAATACGTATTTCTGCCTCAGCTGGACTTTGAACACTCAAGTGGTTTTCAATCATTTTTGTCTCAGCAGCAATTATGTGTCCAGATCCAGCAGAAATTATTTGGCAGATATCTGGCATATTAGCACGGTTATGCATTTAATATCCACACACCAAAACCCTGCATGGGGAGGGAGGGCAATGGGATTTCTAGCACTAAATCCTCCAGATTCACAGAACTAAAAATGTCTTAGGATGGACTCCACTACTGAGCAAAAGAAAAAAAAAAATAAAAAATGTTATATCCAAAAGTGATACACTGTCAAATTGTGTTCCTTTTAAAATTTCAGGCTCAAGGTTACTCATGTTATCATTAGTGTCTATAACACAGGTTTTCATTGTAGTTATTCTCAACTGATGTTGATATCTTTTTCTGGCCAATTTTTAGTCATCATCTTCTCTGTACTTTCAAAAGATATATTTTGCTGCAAAGACAAAAAAGCAAGATTTATTCCCACGCAGACCATTGATTTTCCCTACAGCACTCCACGGCACCCACAAAAAGTATTCATCATTATTAGTTTGCTGTAACAGCTTCAAAACATTTAGTTAATAGGGTGTTTAGGACCAGCATTGGCAAATGCTGCAGTGGCTTTGCAAAAAGTGGTATACAGTGGTATATATTAAGCTATAGTGGTATATATGAAGTGGTATATATTAAGCTCATTTAGCTAGTACAGCATCCCTGACCACTGGCACTGCACTCAAGTCCATGAGCTCTGGATCCATCCCTTGGGTCATTTATAAGCATACGACTTAAACAGGCATGATAAGTACAGCTCCACTGAAACACATGGTATTAGACCCTCAGGCAGTAAAAAATTGTTACACCCCAGGGTAAGGAAGAAGCAATGGATGTTTTCTACAGGTGAAAAGCTGTGAAACCCAAATGCCTCCCATGGCCACTGCCATCTTGCTGAAGCAAATGCTCAGACTTCAAGCTCCAGCTGAAAGCACAGCCTAATCCTGCTTGTTTAAAACCTGTGACTGTCTGGTTTCTGTCTTCATCTTCATTTTCTGCCACTCTGTATGCACGCTGCTGATTCTTACCCTGTTATGTTACTTTATATTCAGTCTTGCCATTCCCTACCTCAGTAAATTTCTGCAAATCAAATTCTGCTTTCACAACCAGAGCTATATTTAGCAACAGACCCAGGGTTGTTTTTCATCTTGTGGTTCAAAAGGTTTATTTTTCCTTCCTGTAAATCGTAGCCTAAGCCTGAAGATTTATCAGGCCTGAGTCACCCATAACACACTTATTACATTGCTGTGCTCTCTGCAAAGGCACTCAGAATAAAAGTGGTCCAGCCCATGCATAGCTTTGGTGATAGCTCTTCAAGCAGCAGAATATTCATGTCCCAGTCAGCATCCACTGGAAGACAATTGTGAAATTACTTCTCACTTCACAAAGGAACAAAATTGGGTCCTTCACTAATGTTACTTATTTAGCATCTTTTCATCTTCTTAATTTTACCTGATGAAATAATAGCCTTTGTTGTCAATCTCTTATTGCTGAGGCTGGAAAAGCTCATGTATTTAGAATTAGCATTTTTGGCATTTCTTGAGAGCTGTTTCCCAGAAGCATCATTTGCTTCTATCACATTAAATATTTTTTTTTTCCTGCCCCTCAGTATTCCTTTCCAGGGCTTTTATTTCCCCTGTATCAGACAGATCAATCTTGTGGCAGCTAGTGTCTGGTTATAGGAAAATCTGATATTGAAAGCCTTGAAGTGACCTGTAAAAAGCACCGTGTACTTTCTCTTGTTTCTTGCTGACCAACACTCAACCTTCTAATCCAGACAACAGCTCTGTGCTGGTGTTTTCCTACTGCAAACACTCCAAGTCAGTTTGCACCCCTACCTACGTCATAGCAGTGTGGTAGCATGAGGGATTGCTCTCCCATAGCTGGTGGTTAAGGGTGTGATTTTTAAGCATGGAGTGTTAACCAGAAGTTCAGCTACACTGGGATAGCACAAAACACTACTAAACTGCATCTTTATACAGACACTGATTGCTTTTGGGGAGGGCAATAATGATAGCTACACTAAATTGAGGTTGGTGTCCCCTGATTGCTTTGCTCTTTGATGGTTGTTCCACTGACCTCCCCAGTTCCCTTTCCTACTCTGTCTGAAACTGCTTCTTTCACAAAACAAATAGATGGCTTCAATGTGACAAGGTTTATCATTTAAAAACCTCATTTCATTGCTTCTTTGATTGAGAATAAAGTTGCATTTCTATTACCCCTTCTATCTGTCAAAGGCCATTAGCTAGAAACCTCATCATAATTCCTTGCATAGTCCAAGTAAATGAATTTCCTTTCATGGTTCTGCAGCCTGAACATTTTTATTGTAGCTACGCGAGACAAAGAAAACCCATTTTTGATAATACATCTTTCCTTCTTCACTACAAGGGAACGCAATTCGGCCATGTCCCTTCCCTTTGTCTCCCGAACACCCCCGGTTTGCACATACCAGGTTTATTTTGCATCCAGGGCTTTGTTCAGACCTCTTCTGGGCTTTGCTGTGACTGGAGAACTAGCAGGGACCTGACACCAAACAGCAGGATCCACTCAGCATGAGATCTGAGTAAGCCACCAGCTCTTCCACAAGTGTCTGGGCCTCTATGGGCCTACCTCTATGGGCCTACCCTGGTCCTCAGGACCTAGGGGACCTGTCAATGCCCTCAAATTCTCCAGAATAAGAGGTTTTAGGTAGCCAGCCCTAGCTCTGCACATTAAATGCAGAACAGTGCTCCAGAAGATTTTAATTAACCAAGAAGCACCTTGAACAGTCCTGCGTTGAATCCTATGGAAGAATCACACAGGCAGAGAACTACTGGGCCCCTTTGGGTCACTTCATTCCCCAAATATTCAAGCTCATTTCTGAGATAGAAGTTAAGCTTCTAAGCCACTGAGAAAAAAATTATAAGCAACACCAAATTCTCACCTGATAGCAAATGAAGACAGGAAGTAGTATTGATTTTTCATTATTTTTTAAAATAGCTTAATACAGACTTGGCTTCAGAGACTCACCCCTACACTTGCTACATTATCTATTTTGCTGCAGTTCTGTTGAGCACTATCAGCCCAGTCACTTTAAATCAGATTTCCATACTGAAGCTGTCCACTTCACAAGGGCTTAACTTGGAAGCCAAGGGGATCTGAAACCCTAAACCCAAAGAACACAACCCCGTGGCTGCTACCACATTATTCAGTGACTATGCCAGAGCCTTGCATCACTCGCTGCACACATGGCTTGTCAAAGACCACTTGTCAGACATAACAAAAAACATTTCCAGCTCTGAGAATCTGTGTGCATTGTACACTGGAGAGATACCTTGGACATCAGGTTGTTACATTTGATTACAGCATGCAAGTAAACATGTAATGAAGCAAGATGAGAGGATTTGGCTCTGTTGAAATGGTTAAGATGAGAAAGCAGAAAGATTGCTCTTGCTGCGTTCTTAACAGATGTGCTGTCATCTATGTATTTTTTTGGTAGCTGAAGCTCAGTGGAGGATGAAATGCAGGATACAGAAGCGCTTTCACTGGAAGTCTCCCAGTAAATCTTTTCCCCTTGTTCTTGCATTAGATGAGTGGTGGTACAGAGTGTTTTCAGAGAATCTGAAATAAAGGACTGATAACTGAAAGCTCTGGAGCTTTTAGTAAGACTTAAGACATCAGGATCTGGTAACAAAGACTTTTTGCAATTCACACATTTTGCAGAAGAATTTTGCCTGCCAAGTGCCAGATCACATCAGAGAGCCTGGTTTTGCATAACAGACTGAGAACAGGCACCAGACTTTAGGAAGGGCTTTTCTAGTAGTGTGAGCCTTCTGAGGATCTCATTAAGAGCTGAATTCCATACATTACAGTTTTTCCTCAAGAAAAATCCACATAAATATTAAAAATGCCACATCCAAGGCCAGTAATGTTCCAGTTTACTTTCCATTGAAGGGCTTTCAGAGGCTCATTGTTTCTGCATGTGCTTTTATGGAAGTATTTGCAGTTACGTGCTGCTCAGACAGGTTGTGACGGCTTTTGGTGCTATTGCTACCACGTTGAGAGGCTGTTTACAAAGGCCACAGAACAAATGATAGCCTGTTATATGGACCACACCAAACCCCAGGTCCCCATACAGAAGTTTAAGCAAACCACTCCACTGTATGATTTAAATCACAACCAAGTTCACACAGCCCGATTAAACTGACAGCTAAAAGGAATTAAAGGAAGAAATCAAATGGAGTAGCTTAGAACTCTCTAGTTTTCATTGTCATCTCCAGAAGTTATAATAATGCCCACAGAAGTAATCTGTCAGTCCTACTTTATCTACACAGCATATGTTCACCTCCACATTGACTTGCTGACATCTCTGGGTGACAGCATCACAAAGTCCCTTGAACACTTCCTGCCTGGCATTTTCTAGCAGGTTCATTAATTAGCAAGGGGAAAGGTTATTTGTTCTGCCAGGTTTATTTCTGTTTTGTTACTGACATGCTATCTGTTTGCTATGGTGAAGCCTCTTACAGAGCTGCAATTAAAATACATGAGTTAACTTACCCTTTTCTCCTCTCTCCTTGTGGAATTATCTTGCTGTCTAGTGTTTTCCTGCTGCTTAGACACGCCACTCACACTGTTCCTGCAAAACAAGAGATCAAGTCCATCCAGAAACAAAAATCCCATATTGCAATCTGGCAGCATGGATTTATTCCATCAAATACTTATTTCTGTGTCAACACTCAAGCCCACGTGGGATCCTGCTTCAGTCTGGGTCATCCAGGGCAGCTTGGCCACATTTGAAGTTTCTGATGGACAAGATTAAGCTTTCCACTAGAAAACTGAGTGCCATAATGTGTAAGGAAGCATGAAGCAGTCACTAAATAGTGACACTGGAGTGTCTGGGACTTCGAGAACCCCACCTGTACCTTAGCACCTGTATCTTAGCTTAAAGAGCTTCATATTCTAGCTGCATTTCATAATCAGAAATACACTGCAGCTCAAACTAATTCAATTATTAGAGGTAGCACAGTTCATTAATTGATCCGTCTTCAGTGTTAACAGGTTTCTACCAAAAGAACAGACATTGCTGGGTCTTGTGCAGATATCAGGGACTATACATCTCCTGAAATTATTCAGAAATAAGTATTTCATGCTCCAAGACTCCAGAATTCTCAAAACAGTGCAGTGCTTCCTATCTGACAAGGAGAAAAGCTGCCGTACCACAAATAACCTTTGAAAATAGTTCAATATCAAATTACTGGGGATTTGCTCCCTTGTACTGCATTTGACCTCTTTGCTAGTAGAGGACAGAAAAAGATAATTAAGCCACTTAACAGCATCCAGACACATAGCGCTACTTGAGATAAACATCACAACAGAATTAATGCATCACTTACCCAATAAGCAAGGAAACAGTCATAGCTCAAGCCTTATCCTTTAGACTGCTGACTGAAGAGCTCCTGTTACTCTACATATCATTAATCTAAGTACATAAAGGCCTTTCCTGGGGGAAGGAGCATTTGTTTGCTAAGAAGTATCAGAAACAGCCAGAAGAGATCAATTTTACACTTCAAGGTCTATAAATGAATTAAAGAAATCCTTCCTGAAGGCCATGTCAAATAGAGACATCAACTGTACGTCAGCTGAAGCAAGCCATGAGCTAAAAATGCTCTGCTTCATGCATGGGTACGTTTACTTCATTGTTCAGCTCTTACTGCAGGTGCCAAATTTTACATGTACTTTCTTTCACTGGAAGAAAAACAAGACTGCTATTTCATTCACTGTTTTGAGTAATATTGCAGAAGTATATGTATATTTTCACTGTCTAATGAATGGTTGAGCCCTTCAAGTAGTGAGTGCGAAAAAAATTCCCCTTGATATTCACATTTTGAACAATGTGTCTCAAGCCAAGTCCCTAAATCTACATCAGATGTCCAAGCTAGGGCAGATCAGTGCCCAGACATACAAAACACCCACATCTGACTTCTGCTAAGTTCCTTTGAGGATCTATAACATTAATTTACTACCTGAGTGAAGGATCAGATCTATCGCAGATCATCTCCACCGTATTTTTTACCAAGGGAGGGGAGAAGCAGGAAAAGGCAACACTTTTTCACCACTGCACAGTCAGAGCTGGGCAGAGTCCGGCCACTGCAAGGCACTTTGGAGAGTTCCTGACTGCAGAGCCCAACTGAAGCCAGCGAATCGCCAATTAGATGTTAAATATATGTATAAGGCCACCTACTACACTTTCTATTACCCTGTATGATATTGACAGCTATTCAGCATTCTTGTGATCCAGTAGAGCATGAAGAAAGCATCTTGGAAAAACGCCTTGCCAGTACACCTCAGAGACCAAACGGAGTTCCAGCTTGAAAAGGAAATTCAGTTGGGTATAAAACTTTGTTAGACAGATTGAGGAACTCATCTGAGAGCAAGGATTAGCACCCCTACACAAATATTTTGCATATGGCAAGTCAGAGGAAGCTGAGAAAAACAACTCATCCATCCATTGCATCAGTGTGATCAGAAAAAAATATATGATGGATGGTCCAGAAGGAAAAACATCATTTATCAGCTTGCTTCAAGCCTAAGATTTTTTTTTTTTTTCTTAGCTACTAATTCTTCCTGACAAGAAGCTTTTGATCAAGTGCTTAGACAACAGAAAGCCCTAATTTGCAGTGCCAGCAGTAAAGCTGTCTGTTCTGGAGGGCCAACATCCCCAAGCACTGCATGATATCCTTGCTGAGAAGGGCTGGGTTGCCAAATCCCCCTACTTTGCCTTGCTGAAGGGCCTTATCCATCAGTTGTGATCACGGTTGTGGCTTTTTACTTTGAACTACTGTTAAAGATCTTTAAAGACTGAAGTTGCTGCAAGTTATCCTTGCAAACTCTCAGCTTCCAGAAAAAAAAGATCACCTCCTTCCCCCCCCCCCCCCCCCCGAAACTCCCAAACTTGAAACAGACTTATGAAACACAAGCCTGTCAATTATCATAAACTGATGAAATAGAAAAAATCTCTGGATAGAGACATTGCTTTTGTGCCAGGCATCTGTTTAGAGATGTTTATTTGTAGCAGGACCCATTTATGATTAAGCTCCTGCTGTGAATAACCACTCCTTATCTCCCATAGCTACTTTCTAATATTTCTGGGATATTGAGCAGGAAGCCATGCCAAGCACTTCTGCAAAGAGTTATTGTAAGAAGATTCAGAGCAGGTAAGAAGAAAGCATTATCTGATAAATGAAAGTGATTTTATTCACCCTTCAGGATGCCTCACGTAGTCTTAAACCTCACAGCTGTTCTTTCAGGGCAGTAGCAAGACAGAGCCCTAGGAAAGTGGGATTGCATCTCAAATCCAGTGCTTTTGTGCTTACACAGACCTTGCCACAGCACTCCTCCTTCACTGAGGCCTGCTGTGACTACATTAGCACATTTTCAGAGGCTTGCAGCTCCCACCATTGGGGCACAGCAAGCCTCCATCTGCAGCCCAAGAGCCCACAGTCACACAAAGGAGTTAAGCCAACCTCCTCTACAAGCTGCACCATGCACACATGGAAGTCACTGTCTGTCAGCCAAAAGGGCAGTAGCTCGTTAAAATATGCTAACGAGATCTTCTTACTTCACCTTTCATCTACGAAGGAAGTTGCTTCTGTTTTCTCAGTGTCACTTAGAGGCAGCCACTCCTGCTTTGGAAAGGATTTGATTGATTGTTGTATCTTTCTTGCACCATCTTCTCATTTCTTAATGTTTGATTTCTGTCTTTGTGAAGGGAGAAAAGGCCAAGATAAAACAGACAGCAAGCATTTCCCTGGTGACCTGGGGGAGAAAGCTTAATTAACACTCAGAAATCCCCTGCATCTCAGAATTGCTCAGCACTTGTGGATAGGCTGCTGCTCCCAGCTGCCTTAAACACAGGCGTGTGAACTGTTACAGCTTCAGGTGATATTAATGTGTTTGTTAATAACAGCATCCTCATCTCCCTTGTAACCAAGCTGCCATTGTAGGAACATTTACTAGGGCAGGTGCAAGTAATTCAGAAGTCTTGGGCCAGGAATGCCAAGTAAAGGCAGAAGTCTCGGGGTCCTGCTGTAAGGTGGTCTTGATCAATTCTGGGGGCCTTTAAAAAGCTCATACCTGGGATGTGAATTATTCCAAGATCAAAAGCCCATGCTTTGTTATCCCCTACCCTATCACTAGAGAAGGGATCAGAGCCCATCATTAGCCACTACCTGGGTACAGCAGGTGCAGCTGCTGCATGTTTCTAAGCATTTGCCCTAGAAAATAACTCACAAGGTTACAAATCTCACCAAGCTAGACATCAGGCAAAACATTACAAGGTAGACTTCAAATATTACACTATAAAATCACCTAGAGATTGCCCAGAGACACTAGCTCACCTAGACACCCCAAAGCATATGAACAGCTCCTTCTTTGCCACCAGAGCCCTCAGGGAAGCTCCATAATTAGCTGCTTCCCAAATTACACAGCGCTGCCTAAAAATCCAGGGTGCTTTAAGGTATAACATCTATTATGACATCTATTCTCAGCTACAAACAGAGAATCACCTTGGAAAAACCTGGCCACGCTCTCTAGTTACATAGCATCCTTTATATACGTAAAATACATACATTAAAAAAATAATAAATAAATAAATAAACACAGAGAAAGCTCCTGAGACTACAGAACTCAAGGGGTTCATGGCCATCAGAGGGATTAAATGCCCACAAGCAGAGTGTGGATGAGTGAGATTGGCCAGGTAGGAATTGGGCAAGAATAAATGCAGGTGGTAACACAGGATGAGTTAGAAATACCTGCTCCTGCTGCTAAAAATGGACGTTGTTCAGTTGAAGAAGGAATTGCAGTTTTTATGCTGAAAAGATCACGGAAAATAAACCATAAAGAATATCAAGCGCTTTATATGAGCTCTTCTAAATTGCTTTAAGATGCAAATGTCCTTGATGCTGCCTAGTTAGAGTCACAATTTGAATTTTGTTCCTGAAGCAGGTTTATTTCAAGGTCAGAAGATCATTTGTGAGCTGAACCTTCTCAAAAGTGAGCTTTGTTCCCTTTTCTGTCTCTAATCACTTTGTTATAAGCTTTCATGGATCAGTCAAAATGCATTGTATTTTAAGCCAGACCAAACAAGAGCGGAGATAGAAAGAAAAAGTTACAATGGGGAAATGGCATTCATACAAATAAATAAAGAGTGGAGACTGAAGCTGACTCTCTGTTTTATTTCCTTTTGATTAGTTTAGAAAACAAAATATATGGAGATGTACAAAGCAATACGGGCTTTGTAAATCTCTTTTCATTTCAGTGGTGTACTAAAGTGTGTCACGTTTTCCTTTACGATACTGCTTTCTCATGGAATTATAACTTAGATAAAACAAACAAAACCACCAGAATGGAAAGCCAAATCTTGGCAGACGGGAAAGATCAGGCTAATACTAAAATAAAGGATTTGGGCTCTCTGGATATAAAGCAGGACGGACAGCATAGGAGCAAATGTGTCTTTATCCTTATTTGCATTTCCACAGTCCTGACACTAAATGTTTGCATTTTCCAGCTGATGAATACAGTAGTACAGAGTTAATTCACCATGGAAGAGACATCCAAGGCTTCCCCATAGAATTAGGAAGAAGCTGAGTATTTAAAGATGCTAAAACATAGCAAAAAGTCACCCGGAATAATAAATTAAGTGCGAGGGTCACTTAAGACTTTCTGGTAAACTTTGTGTTCGTGTTCATGGGGTCACAGATCTGGCCTCGTACTGACCCAGAAGTACATTAAAAGCCCACCAGGGACTAGATTTGGGCTTTTTTGGAGGGTGCAGCTGAGGAAGTGCATCTACAGACCCAGCCCCAAATTCCCAGCATCTCTTCTGCTTTTCACATCCTGTTCATTTCTCCATTTCAACTCCAGAAAATAGTTATGAGCCTAATCCCCCTTTCAGTGGTGATTTTGCCATGGCCCCAAATTGTGCAAGACGAATGCATTTCTTAGAAAGTCCCTGGGCTTGCATTCCAGCTTTCCAGCTGAATTTGTGTGGGCTGAAATCGGTCTCCTCGTATTACTCTAATTTCCTTCTTTCTGGTCTTTCTCCATCTGCAACTTGCAGATTTGTCCATCATAAAAATGGCAGTGGGGCAAAGAACGGTATTAATAGAAGCAAATGATTTTACAAGCTTCAAAAAGTGCTGTAAATCTAACCCATAGAGCTAAATTTCCATAACAGTCGGAGCACGGTTACAGCTGGGAAAGCGACTGTAGAAATGAACCCTTTTCCCTCGATAGGTTTGCTCAGAGGCTGAAATTGATGCTCCCAGACCAGCACCTCTCAACACAGGGCTCACGTGAGTTTTATAATGCCCAATCCTTAACCTGAAGCTTGTCAGGGACTCACTCTTTTGGCTCATGATCGCCCACTGGTTGTTACTGGGCTCACTGGGTTGCGCTGGGTGCTCTGCAAGCAAATACCAGCTTCTGGCCAAACTCATCACCTGCAGGGTTTTATTACCCTGCAGTGCCTTGTGCTAAAACAGAGTAATTTACTTCTCTTTGCTGCTTCAGTTCCCCAGGTTGCCTTCAAGAAAAGGCCCGCTGTGGGCAGTTACGTCCCCTAAACGCAGTCTGAGATGCCAGCAGACTCAGGGAACGGCCACATGGAAATTAGGTGGCAGTGCGGGTCAGCATACGGATCATTGTAGCATGACTCAGGGATGATTCTGCAGATGCCTTAGCAAGAAATAACAGCTTGAAGTTTTGTCCCCTGAGCAGGATCAAGACTTCAGGGTCTAACCCTTGATGCTTCAACTTACAGCTCAATTTCCAAAGCGTATTGAGTGTACCAAAATACTTCCAGATGCTTTTTGTTTGTCTCCTGAATTCAACACGTCAGACAAGGCAAGAGTAAATTGCCAAAACATCTTGCAGATTGAGTGCTGCAACAGTTTTACCTCTGACTTCATTTCAGAAAGACAATAAATACTCTCCTATTCCCATCAAGGCTCCGTTGAAAAGCAGGGCTGATGCTCCATTAATCACTAGTGCGATGGTTGGGCGTCGTGAGAGCCAACATTTCTCTCTCTTATAATCACTGAAACATCAGGGGACAAATGGCTAATTGAGAGGTTTACCAAATAGTGGAAACCACTAAGTGGCTGTCAGTCAATTAAAACTTTAATTCCGTCTGAAAGTCACATTGCTGATTTTTAGCAACAAAGGATTCGAACTGACGGATTAAGAAATAGAAATCCAGGAGGAGGCCGACGGGGCGAGGGTCTGGTGAGGAAATCACAGCCTCCTGCTTCCTATCCTTGGCTTCCAGCACTGCTGACAGGGACTTTTGCAGCTCGTGATCCAAAATGTCTTACAAATATGATCAAGTGCTGGCAAAGAGAACAGCTGATGCACAAGGAGGTGATGTGCTTCCCCAAGGTCACATAATAAGCTGGAAACAAAGCAGATGATGCCCAGGCGGCAGCAGCAGATGCCAAGCGCTGTTAGGACTTTTCATTACTTCAGGACAGGCGCTGAATTACCCCAGCTACCTGCACTGAATATCTGATTTCTTTTCTCTTGCATAACAATCAGAATACGTACAACCAGGCAGGGGTTCTGGATGTTGCAGGGAGAGGTCTTCCACTTGGTTCACAGTGGAGCTGTGTGTAATTTTTGTTTGGTGAAATTGCTATCTTTGAGCTCAGGTCGCCTTGATGAGATTTGCTCTTTGCCCCTCATTTTAGTTATTCTGAATGATTCTCTATTGTTCGTGAGTCCAATGCAGAACCAGAAATGCTCCAAGCTTGTGCAAAGCCTGTTTGGATACTGGGGGATCAGACAACAACGGGAGACAACTGGGAAACCTGTGCTGCTTTCAGCAACACCCCCTCCAGTGTCATCCACTGCCTGCAGCACAGGGAAGCCTGGTTCCTCCCTGATCTCTTCATTCTCTGGCCATACAAAGAAAAAAAGCAGGGCAATAAGCTGCAGTTTGACCTTCAAGATCTTCCCATGGCTGGTAAACAATTCCTTGACTGCACGTCAGTCTTCTGCTTTAGATTGCCTGAGCGAGGTGCGCGTGGACTAAGCAATTCTTTTCGGTAGAGTTCAAGGTGCCTCTGACCCAGCCTTTGTACTTAGGAAGTCAGAGAGATTTTTGCACACAAAAGAAAACCAAGGAACATAAAACCTGGCACAAACCCTTTCTAATCTCTTTTATTATACCGACCGGAATTCATTCCTGGTAGGAAAGAGACCGGCAAGAGGCACCTCTCTATGGGCGGCCTGAACCCCCAAGCTGCAGACGAGCTGGTTTGGGGCATTTTCTTTGTGTGTCTGTGGGGTTACGGAGCTGCAGACACAGGCTCCAAAGCTCAGACCATATATTTTCATGCTAGGTAGGAACTTACACTCACAGTGCTTACACTCACTTGCAGTCCCTGACTGTAATCTTATATCTTCCACAACCAAAGTCAAAATTAGGCTGCACGTTTTCCAAACACATTTATTTTCTCGTGCTTTTTATGCTCCCCATGCTGAAGACTGAATCCAACTTGCATTAATATTTATGAAAAAAATCTCTCACTGGTGTCAGAAGTACCTGGGCCAGGCACGGAGTTTCTTGACAGAAGAGGTTTGAATTTTTGTGTTATCCTTTGCAAATATGTGACCTAAATAATATGAAATATATTACAGTGTTTAGGCCACATTATACTCTGAGAGAAATATAAGATTCCTCCGTGCAACTGCACCTACATGAGCCTATATAATTAAACTGTGAATATCAATTCTGGTGATTAACATTTATTACCAAATGCAAATTGAGATTACCAAAGGATATGGAGCCTAATGTGTAATGCTGACAGGTAATTTAACTCGGCAAATAGCTGCATGAGAACTGAAACTGGTATTTGCAATTTTTACCTTGACTTTTATTTTTTATTTTTTACTTTCTTACTAGGCATCAATCTATGAAGCAAAATTTTCAAAGAGAGAAGTCATTTGGGAGTAACTTTAATGCTTTATTGTAAACCAAGTTTATAACAATAATAAAGAAGGAAAATACATTTTGAACAGAGAATTTGGAATGTTTCACCTTGAATGTTTTACTTTTATTCACTTTTCTTTACCTGTATGGGCTTTCAGAGAAAATAAGGTTTCTGGCAGTCTCCAGAATAATCAGCAAATTTGGAAATGGTGCCTGAGAAGAAAACATCCTGTAAAAACCCTGTGTGATTTCAAACAAACAAGCAAATGAATGAATGTGTTAAGCAGGAAATGTGAGGTTTAAGTCAAAATAGTTTTAAAAGTCATTGGATGAAACCTGTGCAAATTTCATCGGGGCCACAAAAGACACGAGAGTGCAGCTCTTTGCAGTTCACATCGTCCCCCAGCAGATGTGGTTCATACTGCCTGTGGCACTGGACCAATATTTAAAATTAGGAAGGGAGGGACCCACTGCCAGCTCCCCAGGACAGTCCCTGGACCTCATCTTCCTGCTGGGAATTAACAATAGTTCCCAAATTCAGCCGCTTCTGGTGGTGTCTGCCTCCTGCTGAAGTGGGAGGGGGCTCGAGTGCCTGATCAATACTCTTAATCATTGCTGGGTTATTTAATTATCTGGGGATGGGCTTGCTTTAAAGCAGATTTTTCGACTCAGGCTATTAAAAAGCTTTTCCTATAAATATCCCTACTGTACAGCAAGACCCAGGGGAGCATCCCTGCACTCCAGTAATCTAATTTGTGGGAGTGGGAGTGCAGCAAAGAAATGCATCCGAGCAGGAAGCTTTTCAGCCTGAAAGCCACCTCCAACCACCCCCTCCAAACAAAAAAGCCTCCGTTTAGCCTCAGCCCGCAGGGAAGGAGCCTTCTTTTGCAGCTTCCTGCGGGCCGGGTGCCTCGGTGAGCAGTGATCCGTCCCCCCTCGAGGGAGCAGGGCCCTGGTATGGGGTTGCCTGGATGGCTGTCAAGAACCTCTTTGGCTAATTGCAATCCCAGCTTAAAAGCATCAAGGGTGCGAAGCAGCAGCAGCCTAATGCAGGACCAAAGGTTAATGCACGATTACACGACAGCATTTAATCTTGCAGAAAAGGAAAGGTGCGTTTTTTTATTTATTTGCTCGGGTTTGTCCCTTTAAAAGGGGAAAATCTGCCCCACAGCCACGTGCATTTAAAAGGAGACACCCTCCTTCTTCCCAAGCTCCTGTGCTCCTGGCAGGTGCCTTTGCTCTCTCTGCAGTGTCCTTGGTGGTGGCACAGCCACTGTCCCCATCGCTGGGGGGCTCTGTCCCCAGCCTAGGGCATCCCTCCAGCTCTGCCTCTTGGCAAAATGCAAGAAAAAGCCAAAGGCAACCAGCTCCCTTGCAGCGCAAAGGAGGCTGAACTCTTGTGATTAATGAGCGCTGATGCTCATCCAAGCCCCACTTTCTCACCGAGCGGTGCCCAATAAAGAAAACTCCCTGCCAGCGCCGTGTCAGGGCAGGAGGGAGAATGAGAATAATACATCAACTCAGCAGCAGTGCTCGGAAAGGGCAGCGTGCCTGAAGCGCAGGCGAGACCTTTAATAACAGAAATGTTTGCCTGTGTGGGAGGCTTTGTGCTGGTGACAGCTGGGGGGAGTTTGTCCCTGGGTGAGGTCTGAAGGGGGATGAAGGATGCTGGCGGCAGCAGGCAGCAATCTGGGGACCGGCCACCAGGCTGGGCAGCAGCCTCTGAGCTGCGGCTTGGCTGCTGCTCTCCCTGGGGGGTTGACGGGTGCAGAGCCTGGTCCAAATCCGAAATCTCCCTGAGAGTGGCAGCTCACAGAAATTGGCCCATGCAGGCTTGATTTTCTCCCAGTAAACCTGGGAATTGACTGAGCCCACGACAGATTTGTGACCCAACGCTGATGCGCAGCAGCTCAGCATCTGCTCCCCGCAGCAGCTCTGCCTGCAGAAGCAGCAGACAAATGTGTGCTTTCAGGGAACCTGACCCTAAACTCGTGGGGATTTCCCCGGTATCACCAATCTGTGTCCTGCATTCATCCACAAACCTTACCTGCTGTGCCCATCTGCTCCAGGCAGCAAAATCAATATTGTCAGTGAACTGTGTTGACATTTGCCCATGAAAACGTGAAGTCAATCAAGAAGTTGCTAGAATTGCTTATTCCCCACCCCCTGGCTGTTGCAGCACCCGGGGGTGTCAGCGATGGCCCCAAAGCACCGGCTGCTCCCTGCCACGCAGCTGCTGCTATAACATGAGCAGCCGGGGCACCTCCTAGGGGACCTCATCCTGATGGGGCACAGCCTCAGCAGCACTGGGCAGGGTGACCCAGCAGCCCTGGTCAGGCAGAACGACCCTCACAGACCCTCTCGATGATGATTATTTAGGGAAAGATGAAGCCCTGGCAGTAAAGCTGGAGAAAATCTGTCAGAAAAAAAAAAAAGCCATAAAGTTTGAAAAAAAAGGAAAACTCCACGTGGTGGAGATGCAGATGGTACTGGACAAGCTGGGCTGCAAAAATAAGACAGAAGCTGTTGCTTTGACTTCACCCTGCTTCGTCCTCTCCGCTAACTTCCCAGCCATTGATCTGTGCCATGCAAAGGGCTCTCCCCCTGTGCATTCGCAGGCAAAGTTTCTCAGCGCTGGTGCCAGCCCTGGAGTCTGCCTTCTGCCGGGTTTTTCACTGTGGTCAGCAGGCTGCAGATGACTGAGATTTTTTGGATGGATTGGAGGGGGTAGCGTCTGCTCCAGAAGGCAATAAACCACTTCGGCCAGGAAAGCAAGTTTTGGCTTGACACACGCCGTAATATTTCAGTCCTGCAGGAATGAGATGTACATAAACCTGTGCTGGGCTACGCAGGGAGCTCGTTATGAACCGAGCAGGGCTCAGCACCTTCCAGGGCACCTGGGTCCAGCACTGCCTAATGCATTTCTCTCCTATTAACACCCAGAAGAGTTACTGCTGCCCACATTTTGCAGGTACAGAATTTAGGTTTGTGCAAGAACACGTTGAGCAGAACAGAGAATGAAACTCAGCCTCCCTAACCAGAGCACGGTGTCCTAAGGCTGAGCCATCCATCTTTCGGCAGGTGCCTGCAGAGAAAGCAGGATGTGGGCAGGCTGTGAGCACCCTTTGCATCCTTTCCTCCTGCTTTTCTGGTCCTTCACCTCTGAATCATGCACAGTTCATCGTGATGCCCTCCCAGTCCCAGGCTCTGATACTGCAAATGTGGTGAGCAGGGCCACCGACAGCCTTGGGGTGTGCAGGGGCACAGAGTCACATCCAGTAACATCATTTTATACCTGCCATTGTATGTGACTGCTCTAAAATCCTCGTCAGAAATATGGAAAACCCAATAGATGCTGCTCGCACATACATGTCTCACCCCGTCTTTGTCCCTTGTCTGACATGAGCATCACCCAGCTAAAAGCCAGAGGCTGAATTCCCCTTGCAGTGCCGTGCTGGCCGTTAGTGAAACATGGCCCCGACAACCTCCTCATCAAAACGCCCCTGCCGTGCTTTATCGATCGCTTTTATTGGGACGTGAGCAGAGGATGCTGCAAGCGGTGGCCGAGAGCCAGGCGGGGCTGTCGATAAAGCTGTTTCAGCAGCACAGCTGCTGTCCCCCAGACGGTGACCACGGAGCACCGAGGCCGTGTTTAGTGGGGGACAAAGGGGGAGATCAGCTGGGCTTTCCCTCCGCGGGGCTGCCAGTGGGCTGTTTTCTATCGGGGAAGCATTTCCCAGTGGGCAGCCGCTGAAACAAAGGAGGCTCCCGCGGCTCAGATGAAAGGAGGAAGCGAGCCCGTTTGCTTTAAAAAATAAATAAATAAATAAAAGAGGAAAAAAAAAAAAAAAAAAAAAAGGCATGCTTTTGTGGATAGTCTGGTGCTAGAGGTGCAAAAGATAACAGCCGAGCCATTACGCCCACGCAGAAGTACGCAAGCCACCAACATCCGCCGGTGGGAACAGCCCGCCCGCTAGCTACCGCAGCGCGAGCGATGCCGCTTGGCTTTATTTTTAGGCTCTCAGTCTGAAAGAGCTCGGGGAGAGCCGACTGCTGGAAGGAAGCACTCGGGGCTTTCTGAAGTGCACAAGTCTTTCGTAGTCCGGATTTGGGTGCCACAAAAGGCACCCAGCCCTGGCCCAGACCCAAAGCCAAGCTGATGTTGAGCAGCTCTTTTAACCTCCCCTCTGAACCTGGAGAAAAAGCACAATGAATGAAGGAGGAAGAGCAGGGTGGCTCTGTCCTCTAAATATAGCCCATAAGTGGTGCCAAGCCAAATGTAGGTTACTATAACATGTGAATCATCCTGCTTTGAAGAGCAGGGATGGAAATAAGGGATGTGAGAAGGGGGTGGGGGTAGAAGTGGTTATAAAATCCTGCCTTGATTGACTCCAAGTTGAGGTTTGCCAAGAGCCTCTAGACAGGAGTATGTAGCATGTGATGCGCCTGTTCCCACTATGTCGGGGAGGATCTGCCTGCAATTCCCAAGTAACATGCCAGCAAAGTATTGTAAATATGCCAGCACTGACAAAAGAGATCAGAACAGCTTATCTGGCTGAATATCTGTGGCTGATTCCCTGTAAGGCAGATGGAAGTGTTTCCTAATGGGCTGGGCACAAGGCTCATAAGGCTCAGTTTTCTAATTCTTCACTTAGCTCGACCTTTCTGTCCATGGAAGGGGATGAAATACAGTGACCCCCCCTTTTAAATTTAATAAAATTGCTGGGGATCAGGGCTGCTCATCCCTGCCTGAGCTGCGTTGGGCAGGGTGGGGTCCCACCACATTGGCAAACTGAGTTATGCAGTGGGTTATGGGCACATTACTGGGAGTTTGGGGCTTGCAGTGCCTGCTGTCAGTGATTTTTTCATTCACATAGTACAGAAGTGTGTATGCTTTGCCCCTGCTCTGTGAGCGTGATGCTTTTTGCAGTAATAACACAAAGGTCCACTGAGCTTTGAGCAGTGCTGTAAGGGAAAGTCAGCATCCAGGGTTAGCACAAACAACAGCCATCAAAAGAGAGGAGTTTCTTACAAGGAGGTAGGTAGGAAGGGGAGAAATTGCAGTGCTGATGCACCAGGGCAATATAGTCTAAAGGCAGAAGGAAAAGAAAAGCTCTCTGCATGAGCAAGCAATGTCCCCTGTGAGGAGCATCCTTGTTTTCAGAGAGGTGAAACAGAAAGGTTTGCCCCTCACCAGAAACAACGCACTGAAAAGAAGCTGGGAGGCAGATGCAAGGACAAAAAACACCCCTTTGGTAGCATCTCGTGTGCATGGGGCCACCCGCTTCCAGCGCCAGGTTCTGCTGGAGATGGGCTCTGCTGCAAACCTTGTGGTTTTGGCATGTGCCTTGACAGCTCCCCAGAGACTTTCCACAATCCATCCTTTAGGGATCTGTCACCCACTCTAATGCTCGAGCTAATTCTGCTTACACCAAGGAAGCTATGCCATTAGTGGTGCCAGGTCCGAGGACCTAATTAGCATTTGCTCTGCAAAACTGAAGTCATCTAAGGCAGCTGGTGCTAAATCTGAACTCTTATTAATCCTACCTCTAGCTGTGGTCTTTAGGGTCACTGCAGAAGGGGACCGTGAAATGGTAATGGTCAGAAACCAAACAAGAACCATCCACAGAGAGACAAAAGGTCTGCAGAGTCCAGTACAGGCACCAGAAAAAAAGACATGGATTGTTTTTCATATTGCCTGCTTTGCCTGGACTGCTTTAGCCTTTAATTATTTGTCTCACACATTAATTTCCCTAAATGTTAATAGCAGCTCACCAGTCCAATGATCTTCCTCTGTATTTGTAGGACTCTGCGATGCAATAATAGGGTAATAAAAGCTCTTCCAAGAACATTTCTTGTGTGAGGGATCAGCACTCAGTACCTGTATTTTTAATTAAAACAAAAAACCCCTCTTTTCAGCCCTATTTGTGCAGCCCTTCCACAAATAAATAGGGACCCTGGGTTGTTAGCATGCAGTCCCTCGAGTACTGGTACAAATCATTAGCAGCTGAGCTTGCTTTTCTCCACAATTTTATGAAATTAAAGTTCTAAAGAATTGAATTGAGCAACAAAAAGTACCTTTTTGCTCATAATATTCTCATAAAGTGCTTTGCCCGTTTTTCATTTGAAAAAGACCATTAGCCTTACACATTAGACAGCCGAATTTAAAATAATGAAATATTTGCCATAGAAGGGAAATAGTCCAGAATATGAATGGTAAATATTCATGGCAAATTGCTAGCCAGGAAATATTTGGTGGGAAATACACAACGAGCATTAATAAATTTATAGCCAAGGAACACAAATCAAGGCAAGAAATAAGTATTGGACCAGGAGCAGTCTAGCTGGAAGTAGTTCGTGATGCAGACACACAGACCTTTCCCTCCATGTCTTGTTACCACAGAGGTAACAAGACTTATAGTTCCATTTCTATAAATATCTGGAGATGCAGAGCCAGCAAGGGCAGCAATCTTGCAGATGTACTACAACACAACCGCTCTGAAGAATTTTAACATCACTGTTCACGGGAAAATTATGTTTCCAGGCTAACGACTGCTATAATGAATCAGGGCTAGTGCTGCATCAGAGATTTCCAGCCCCAAGAGCATCCCCATCTGCCACCAGAGCCAGAGGAAGGGCTTCTCTTCCCGCATCCATCAATAGGCTCAATCCTCCATGGACCAGTCCTAGAGAAAGCAGCATCACCAGCACTGCCAGAGGGGCACGAGCCCATGAGTACTCGCAGTCATACAAGCTCTTTTTACTGGTTACCTCCTCACAGCTATAAGTTACAAACCCTCCCTGAGGTTTCATACCCTCTGCAGAGCTCCTCTACATTTTTATTTTTGTTATTCTGGCTCAGATCGTCTTTTTTTTTTCTGGATTTCAATGCACACAAAGAATTGAAAAGTTGTTATTTCACCATATCAGCCTGATGGCACTGCCATGTGGACAGAGTACCTCACGTTTGTCACAGTGTGAATAAAACCAGCCACATATCTCCAAGTCCTCACAAGTTTCTAAACAGCAAAGGTTTTCCATAGATAAAATGCATGAAATAACAGCATAGTAGCTCCCTCAGAGCTTAAAACTTCATATCTTATTTTTTTTTCCTGTCTTTCAGAACATTCTTTGCATTCCATATAAATGCTATCCATTAACATTAATTATGCTTCAAGCCCATTATCACTTAGACACATCCATTATCCGCCAGAACATCCCCCACACCTCTCTTCTCACTGATGTCTGATTCACACTTGTCTGTACGATGCGCAGCAGCACCACTCAGCTGTTCAGGTCGGGAGTTTTTTCCTCTTTTCTTAAGGATAAAATACACAAAATTCCCTCCTGTAACCAGGGATGTAGGAACATGTGCATCCCCCCACGCACACCTCTGCGCTCAGCCGCCTCTCTTCTGAAATCAGAACTTGCATGTTCACAAACTACACATCAAGGCTTTCCCAGTTTCTGTCTAGTTTTAGCAGATGGAGCAACAACAGGGGAAAGAAAAAAAAAAAAAAAAAGCCTAGAAAGCAATATAGTGGTGAGCGCCCTGATGAAAGGAATCCTTGGACATGTTTAATTCATCAAGCAGTTGCTGACATTTTTTGGAAGGAGCAGCTCCAGCACAGGCTGCCCTGCTGATTCATGCAAGGCGGGCTCACACCTGCAGAGCCCCAGCAGGAGGAGGGAGAAGAGCACCCCACATCCACCCACAGCATCTCTCCCCACGGTTCTTTTGCATTTGGGGTTATCCCCTGCCCTGAGCCGTGCTAGAAAGTCCTTTTCTTTTTTCTACCCCTTCTATAACCACCGAACACAGGACAAGGCTGAGCACGCTTTTCCTGCCAGCTCCTGCAGGATGCCGTCCTCCCTGCCAGCATGCATTTCTTTTCCACGATCTTCTCTGACTTCGTGGCTTTATTTAGAATGATCTCTCTGCCAGCACATTTTAATCCTGCTTTTCAACCAGCCATGTTTAAGCACCCTATTTGCTCCAAAATCTCCTGGCCTGAGCAGAAGGCAATAAACCATGCTGGGCCACTCTGCTGAGGTAGCACAATTACCTGTGGCAATGGAAATGACTCTGCAAGAGCAAATTGCTCTGAAAAAGGAGCTGTATTGGGGAAGGGTAATAAACAGGGAAGAAGCAATGAGCCCCTGGTTTCTGGAGAAGAGGCAGGGACGAGCAAAGCCCCAGGACAAGCGGGGTGAACAACAGCATCCCCAGCCAGTGGCTGGGCTATGGATAGTGGCATTCTGCATGGACATCCTCAGGTCCCTTATCTGCAGTGACTTCCATCTACCTTCCTATTTGCTAAGGAAGCATTCAGATCCTGCATCCAAATGAAGATAAGATCTGGCATGAAGGATTTTGATGATTAGGCTTGATGATCTTGAAGGTCAACCTAGACAATTCTATGATTCTGTAGTTCCATGCAGTTCCTGTGGGTAGAAAAAATGATAATCCAAAAAGAATCCAACATTTTTTCAGAAAGCAAACAACAAAAGGCTGTTGGCACTCCTCTTTTTAATGCTAGGGGCATTTTTTCTAGGCTGCTATGACTATGTCAGTGAAAATGGGATTTTTTATTTTTATAAAGAAGATTCAGTGTGGAAAAGAAGTTGTACAAGGGTCGGTTGCAAACCAGGAACAGCAGGCACATGCTTTGTATGGGAAACCAAGCGAGCTGACCAACTCACAATGCTCCTAAGGCTTCTTTTGGAAAAGGCAAATGGTTTGGCACGAATCCCAGAGTTACTTCTCCTTGTGACCAGTCTGCATCAGGACAAAAAATCAGAGAAGCCAGACGACTGATGAGAATCGTTAACTTTTCATTACAGCCTTCCATCCTGACAGAAAATTTCATATTGCATCTTTTGATTTACAGACCCATTTGAACAATTAGTTGAAATAATTAAAACTGGGGACCAGAAAGGGTGTTTTTGGCTGAAGATGGAAATGCACCAAAAACTCAATCCAATAAAAGGGTTCATCCTCCCCTTACAAAAGTTTCCGAAACCACTAAAATCACAGCGACATTTTTAATATTGCTATAATTAGGATCAGCAAAGAGGTGGAGAACATTAAAATCTAATAAATGCACCACACAAGAGTAAACAAATTATTTTGTTGGATGCTGCGCAGCGGAGTTATTAGCTCGGCAGCCCCAGGGGCAGCGATGCACTGCCGGGAACACAGAACAGCACAGCAGCAATTTCTTTGGGCTGGCTTGCAACTTGATCAACTGCACTTTGTGTATGGATTTTCTATACCCACATTTTTCTGTATGAAGTTATGGGAACAAGGTTGATGATGTAATAATTTTACTGAGATATTCAGGTGAGGAGGCAGTGCTTTTTAAATACCAACTTTGTTTTATGCGGCCAATGGATCCTTAGAAAACATTTTTTGCTAAGGTGAGAAGCCCTGAGAACATCAGCCTGTGCTCAGAACTGTGTTGACGTGGTTCTGCAAGCACAGTATGTGAAAGGCAGCTTCTCTGATTCACATCCCATTCAGTGTCAGAGAGCAATCAGACGGACGACAGAGACGTCTTTTCCCCAGGCAAATTGCTGGGAATGTGTCCAATAAATCCACCAATGGATTTTAACTATTTTCTTTTTTTTTGGCAGGATATATATCACCTTTAGCAGAACAGCTTAGTTACGTGCTCCCTTCTAGTACCTGTAGCAGTCAGACCACGTGGTTGCTTTTCTCTGTGACGATTCAGATCCCAGAGGAAGGTCTAGGAGCGAGCAGAGGGAGCCAGGAGGTCATTCCCATTTCCCTCACAGCATCACTCTGGGCATGGATGTCCTGACAAACTCAGCAGGAGCTGTGCATGCAAAATGATGGCAGGTTACGGCCCATAAAGCTCTATTTTAATAACACCACACGGAGTTATCCTTGGTTTATTGAAAGGCATTTAATCATCAGAATGAACACTGTCATGGCAGCCAGTTCTGCAAACCCTTCCCATGGCGAGTAAAACTTACTTTGTTGTAGGGGATTGAGATGAGATGAAAACAGGCAGGTTCAGTTACTCTGCACCATGCACATAAAAAGAACACCATGGATTGCACCCATGTTATACAAACAATGCTCATAGCACCAGTGAAGGAAGTGCACAATTAGGCCAAATTACAGCCCAAAGTGGGTGCTGCAATTAAGGAATTGCAGTATGCAGGTTCCACTTCTCCCTAGCAGACAGAAAGCAAAATCAGTGGAAGATGAGGCTGATGTGTGCGTGTACACATGACCAGCAAGGGTTTGCTTTCAACAGGTCTTCCCGGCGCCCAAGTAGCAATGAGCAGGAGAGCAGAGCAAGTGCTGGTGTGATGGGGTAGAAATATAATAGGGAGAAAAGTGCCTTAGTGGAAAAAATTGGGAATTGAGTTGGCGAGGGTCAGCTACGTGGTCTGTGCAAGGTGAGGTCCTCCTCCACGCCTGGCTCAAAGGAGATCTGTTCTCCTCCCCT
Source organism: Netta rufina (assembly GCF_964035555.1). NCBI lineage: Eukaryota > Metazoa > Chordata > Aves > Anseriformes > Anatidae > Netta > Netta rufina. The sequence continues at coordinate 3,808,516 of NC_140151.1, read as the reverse complement.
TCTCCCCACAGGGCTAACCAGGGCACGCTGGCCTGGCCCACGTCTGCTCTCGTTCGCACCAGTGCCACTGACGTTAGCAGCTCACCCCTGGGACACTGCGGCTCTGCTGTGTGTCACTGCTGGCAAGGGCATTACATCTGCTCCTGACTTTCCCTGGGATGAGCAGGAGGAGCTGTGCTGGTCCCCAATGCCAACGGAGACACGAGGAAAGTCAAAGTCCATTGATGGGTGTGCTTTGGTGAGATGCTATGTACCGCAGCCCCTCCTGAAGGGCATGGCATAGCTCTGGGATGTTCTACAAATGTGAAATGGCAAACAAAGGTTGCATTCCCCAAATGGCAGAGATACAAGAATAGACCGTTTCATTTAGAAAACACTTTTGAACAAGGCGAAGCTAGTTAAGGAGAATGATTTATGGCAGTGCAAGCTGTGTCGTACCAGAGGTGAGTTTTGTCAATTGGTTTCCACCTTGGAAATGATCACTGAAATCCCAGCAAAACCTCACTAGCTGTCTGAGTCTGACCTTAGGGAAGCCCCCATTGAATTCCTTTCAAAGGACAAGCTGTGTTTTGCTGCCTGGGCAGTGCCTGCTGCCTGGTTGGCTTCAGCGATCAGCTCCACTCTGAGGACAAAACAGAGGAGCTGGTGGTGGCTCAGGAGGAGTAGAGGTGAGAAACGTTATCACGGACAGGCTGCAAATCTGCCATTTCTTGCAAATTTGCCATTTCTCACTAGAATCTTTTTTACAGGAAGGCAGAATTTGCTGTAAATTGAGGCCGCAGTGTGATCTCTATTTCAGATTATGAAACTATAAGTATTGGACACAGCTAAAATAACAGGACATGATTATACTTAATGAGGCACTAAAAGGGAACAGCAGCATCGACAGAACGAATGTTGTCTCTGCTATCAGTAGGAGGGGACACTGCTTTGAAATAGGAAAAATCAGTAGAAAAAAAAAAGGTGTAAGTCACTGGAACATGTTTGTTGAAATTGTGACCGCTGGTATAATGATTGAGAGGTCACTTCAAGGCAGTGACAAGGGGGAAATGGATGCACTGATGTACAGCGAGCAGACTATGGCGTATCAGAAGAGATGAGGTTATTAGATAAAGCTTCCTCTCATTCTCCACGAACATTGAATAATTCCAACTGGCTGTTTAAGAAAATCAGGTTAAGAGATCAGCTGGGGGAGTTTTGTTTGCTTTATTTTTTAATTCTAAAACATACAGACTCTAAGCCTAGCAATTTCAGACACAACCTGCAATGCCAATACGAGGAGCATTTCAAAGGACAATGATGAATATTCTGACCTTGGAATTTACAGGTGATAGCCTTTATATTCTTTTCTCAAAGTGTTCTCTAAATGTGTTTCATTGGCATTGAGACAGTTGGTGAAGACCTTATGCTAATCTTAAGTTAGGAAATAGAAAAAGTGAAAAAAAAAAAAAAAGCAATGCAGCAAATTCCACCACATTTGCATGTCACGGTCTTGCAGCATCACTGTGACCACGGCATTGCTGAAGATCATTTGAATTTCTGTATGCAGATATCTTCTCTGTCCCTGCAGGTCCTTCCCACACTCATCTGTAACGGGGGGAGAGAAAGAAAAGAAGTCTGAGTGGTAGACATGCTGATAGATCAACTAGACAAATACACAAAAAGCAGAAATGTTGGAGCCTTAAAGCAATGAAAAAGGACTCCAATTAATATAATTCTCCCAAGGAATATACAATTACGTTTTATATTGTCAAATTTAGGAAAAAAACATATTTTTGATGACCTTTCCTTCCATCCCAAATGGAAAAAAAGCTCCTGTCTTACTGCAGATTTATGCAGTCACTGATATAATCAAATGCACGGTTGTCTAGAACAGTCACTGATTTAAAAAAAAAAAAAAAAAGCACTAAAAATTACCTTTGTTTTTTCCACATTTAAATCACATTATGGAATCATTTCAGAACTGCCACAGGCGGCTCCCTGTAAATGTCTCTCTTCTGCTCTATCCCTTCAGGATGGATGGCCTTGCTAGTCTGTCCTATGTGCACATTCTGCACACGCCAGCTTTTACTTGGTATAATTGGCACCATGGCTTTTAAACTTGTTTAAAAACTTCTGAGCTTTACTGCAGCTGAGGACCTTGAGACAAAAAGGAGAACTTGCAGCTCCTGCTTCATCAAGATGTCTAAGGAGCTATACATATTTCTTTTTACAATAAAATGAGTTTGCAAAATGTATTACTAAAATTATTGATTTTCCTACTGTGAGTGTCTGCATGATTTGATTTGATTTGTATTTATTGCTTCCCTCCTAATCAGCTTATAGGTATTTCTACTAAGAATATTCTTTAGATGTTATAAGGCCAGAGAAATTGAACTGACTTTCTGGCCAAAAAGCAGCTCAGATTTCTGTATGCAGTCTTAAAAATGTAAGGAATATCTTACAAAGCATGTCTGTCCCCATAACTCCTTATTAAATGCAAACAGAGAGCAAGAACTTGATATGCTCAGCTCACGTTTCTATCACAAAAGGCACCAGGCAGTCTTCTCAGACCATGGGCACGTGAGGAGTGGTTTCAAAAGATGACACAGTAAAACGCAGGATCTGTTGTTGCATTTTTGTGACCACGAGCAAGAAAGTAGGTCTGGTTGATACGGATGACACCTGTATTTGAGTGATGCTCTCGTGCAATTTTACATTTGCAGTTTACCATGTGGTTCCAGCAATATTTGATGCACTGCTGGAGGAAAATCTGAACCTGGCACTTGGTTAGGCCAGAAAGCTGAAGCAAGCCACTGCAAAGAGTCCTAAGGGATGAAATTGCCACCATGCTATTGTAATTCGAAGAAACATAGAATGACTAGATTGAACAGGCTCCTCTGAGATCCTCAGCCAAACTCATAAGCTAATTCAAACCATGAAATTCTCAGATTCTTCACCCAAAAAGGTTTTGCACATGATAAGTCCACCAAGCAGGACTGCTTTCATGCTCCCTTGTTTCTTAATTTTGCTGTAAAACATTCTTACCTAAAAACCTTTTCATTTCAGCATTTACTGTAGTGGTCTGCATCAGAAAAATCAACTATTGTTATATACAGCATCTAAATAAAAATGGATCTTTTGGAGATCTCAGTAGCCATCCCCAAGTTGGATTCCTCATTTAGTGCTAATTACAGAGAAAAAGGAGTCACTGCAGTTATGTAGAGTCGTCACTGAGCTAGAGCCTTTCATTGGCTTTCTTTACGTGAATCAATTAAACATCCACCAGGAGAGCAATTAACCTAGATACAAATTAGACTAGCAGGGAGAACGTTTCCTTGTATCAGGCCTTTTATTTTAGAAATAAGAATCATCCATATTTAAGTGCGCTGTTTTGCCTCAGCTAAAAACAAGTCAATAAAAGAAAGGAAAGTCAAATGTCACAGTGAAGAAGCAGGATGCAGCTGTTGCTTTTTGTACTGCAAGTACTAAAGTAAAGCTGAGTGCACAAGCAGGGTGACAGCACACAGGAGATAAACCCAAACGCATACAAAGGAGCCATGTCTATGAACTAATTAGGAACAGCTGCCATAAATAGCCTAGTAACTGGCTGCAGAGTTAGGGCCAAGCATTATAAACATAAATCCTCCCAGATCAGGGGTTTTATTCCCCAGAAATGTCTGCAAGTGTGAGCATTTCTCTGAACTTACTGGAGCAATGCTGATTTATATTTGCCTCCAGTTTGCCCAAGAGCCTCCCGGCTCTGAGCCAGGATGTCCACAGAGCTCCCAGCCCATTCACACCACCAGCAGTTTTGCTGGGTTAAAATCCTCAGGAGTTTTGGTTATTTTAGGCCCAGGGTTTTGCAAAACTGTAGGTTGAGGTCGCACACAGGCTCTGTGGTTAGCACAGCAGCCAGTGCTTCTTGGCAAGACCTCCCTGTCTTGAAAAATGGGGCTTCTACCCCAATAATGCCTCTAACTGCTAGCATGATGAATGTGTTGTGATAACCGATGTCAAAGGTAGCCGTGGCTGTGGCTAACTTTCTCTAATTTCCAGCCTGCAATAATTTTTCACTGTTATTCCTCGGAAGCAGCACTAGGAATAGTTTTGCCCTATGGCAGTCATATGGCATGTACAGCTTCAGGAAAAGTGATCGTAAAATGAAGCACTGTAGCCTTTTCAACGTTATATTTTTAGAAAGGGGAGGCTAGGAAAAAACCTCTCAAAACTAGGTGGGAAGAGCTATTTTTGATCGCTTCATCACTAAAAGGCTGCTATCCTGACCTGTGCTATTTTCTGTATGGCACTTTCAGGATAGATCAGTTTGAAGCATCAGACAATACACACAGGAAAAGTGACCAATGAGCCATAAAGCCAGGCAGAGTGTGGAAGCATCAAGGGAACAAAGACGTGTTATTCCCTTTGCTTTTCATCTGAGCCAATTAGATTTGAGTTTTTCTTCGACTGGGCTGTGGCTCAGAGCTGATCCTTCACATTGTCTGGGCCATTGTATGCCTGAATCTCCCAGCTCTGCAGAAGGCAGAATTGGATGATTTAATACTTGAATATGGACAAGTTACCCAAGACAGACAGGAGAACCCGAGATCAGCCATTTCCTAACTATTGATTAGAGAACATCCGTAGCTAGTCCCATCTCACTCCCTGCCATCCCACTAGTCCTATAATTCAACGTTATGGCCACAGACAGCAGGTTACTGCAGACTGCATTTCCTCAACAGCACATGATTCCTATTAGAGTTACGGCTTTTCAAAGATGTCACACGTGAAATTCAGTATGTAGTTCGGCACAGGATCAAGAAGCTCTGATTTGAATTATAACCAAACAGGCAAGGCAATTGAAGCTAATGGACCTCAGTTGTGATTTCCAGACTTGCAGCTATTCTTACCTCTAAATGTGCAGTGATACCCTGACACATCCATTGTGAACCCCCCGTCTACTCCAGTTCTCTCTGACAAATTGATTTGCAGCGCCCCACTGACATGAGTTTTTAAACATATAAATTCTGCTGATTCATCTCTGTTATGAACCCTTTTTACAGGCCAGGGAGACACTTGAAATCTTGTTAGAGGCTGCGCTGGATATTCTCTGTGGCTGAGGGGCCATTTGAAGCATCGGGACAGTCTCCAAGCTCATTCATGCCACACCTGAACCCAGTCCCCCCAGTTGGCACGTCAGCTAATTCCATGTTTGTGTAAAGCTGGCAGTGATGAAATGGTACAATTATGGTTAAAAGAAAGTAATATTAACAGAAAGACACTAAGCATCATTAGGACTAAGTCCTTAGAGAAGTCTTATAGCTACTAGCTTATTTCAATATTTTCCAATACAAGGGCAGAGCATCTAAATCCAATCCTGCACCCAAATCCATTACATCACTCTGCATTATATTACGGCCATAGCACCAAAGGTTGTCTCTTTTCTAATGACGCTATGGGAGAACAGCACTGGAGAGGAAACTGAGGCTCAGCATTGTCATCTGAGCTCATTCCCTTTATTAAGGAGGTGCATGTTTGCTGCTGACAATTTCATTAACCTTCACCTCCAAACTCTTTCTACCTAAAGAAGCTGTTCCGGGCAGGCTTATTTCTGTTTTGCTGTGTTTTGTTTTCTCTGATATGGGAATCTACAATTAATTCTCTCATAGGAACCAAGATTTCCAATATCTGTTTAATGTACATGGTCATTGCTACAGAAACATTGTCATTAAGAAAGGTCAGAGTTCATTTTTATGCTGAATCTGCTTTTCATACAGCAAGTTAATCGCCCATATGTAGATAATTGGTCCAAGAGTAGTTTGAAGAATCGGTGAAACTGAGTTCAATATCCAGTTCTTAGACACGGGTTTGCTGGCCAAGGACTTGATACGTTGTTTGAATATATTTGTGGAAAATGGGAGACTTGAATAGCTGCCATGGAGATAGAGGCACAAAATCTCTCATCCCCTCTCACCCAAGTGAATGCCACTATGCCATATAATGCCATAGAAAGATGCATTAATTTACAGCAGGTTCTGAAACTTCTCTTGAATATCTTTCTGTTATTAATCATAAAAATCTAGGCTAAATCCTCCACTGGAGTCATTTGGCATGGCTGATTCTTTGTGAATATGCACAAGCTAGAAAACTGGCCCTTTGAAACAAGGCAGGAGGTGGCCATGAATATGAACATGCATTACAGAAGTTATAAAACAAGTGTGCAATGCAGTGTTTTAAAAATGCAAGGAAAACACCACTGGAAAATGTAGGTGGTAAGGTACATGTTTAGCTTTTTTTAAGTCAGTAAATTACTGAAGTATGCTCCTCGCTGTGAAACCATTCTTGGTATTGATATGGAAAGAGACTTAGCTCTGTAACTTTAACAGCTCTAGCAGTGAATAAATCCAGGAAAATGAATAGCAGAAACGAGCTTAATGATGATCTGTAGAAATTTGCAAGGAATCTTCATTTATTCATAAATTGAATGCAAATGTTGCTTTGGGACTGTGCTTTCAGAAATTTATTACTTTCAAATGCAACACAAAGCATTTCTGCACAAAGAAAATAATGCAAGTGGCTGGGAATGTTTGATTTAAGGTTCTGAAATACAACCTCTGGCTGAACATGAATGATGAGAAGTGAGATGGTGTTAGGCAACTACTACTGTGCTACAGCTCTGTCCTGAGAAAGTCCAGAAGAGAAGGAAAATAAACACATAAATTTTTCAAATCACAAGTGCTCCGCGCTAGTACCATCAGGCATCGTGCTGTGGCATGTTATCAAACAGCCTGGTGTAGCTGCCTTAGCCAGGCCAGCTGGCCTCATCACCACTGACAGCAAGTTTGAGCCACGCCAAAGCAAGATGCTCATGTTTGAGTCCCCTCCCATTCACTTTGTCCCCTTCCCTTCATTGCACATCCCCAAACAAGGCTGAAGATAATTTGCGGATGATCACAAGAACCCATCATTAAACCCCACACAAGACCTGATATTTCAAATATCAAGATTCTGAACAAATTACAACAAGGAAAGAAATGTAAATGCTGTTTGCTGCAAAGCAGTCCCTAAGAGCAGCTTCCCATGAAACCGAACACCTGCACCCCTTGCTCATGGGATGGCTCAATCTGCCAAGAGCCATGTGCTCCTTCTGTGCCCGCTGATCACCTCTGGGCTTCCTTAGGAGTTCAGGTACCCAGCAACACAGAGGATTAGGCCCTTAGTGCATAAACCTAAGTGTTTTCTTCCCTAGCTGTCGCTATATAAATATTATTAGGACATCTCCTCAGCTGGACTGAAATGTCCTTGTTCTGTTGGCTGCACTGGAACGAGACCAATTTATGGCAGCTGATTATCTGGGCCATTATTTATTCCCAGTTTATGATGACCAAATAAGGCTCTAGGACATCAAGGTCTTTGGCTGATACAAAGTGGCAGAACTTCACTGGTTTGGAGTGTCGTGCCCATCTACATTACTCTGTGGTGTGGAGTATAGGAAAGGGGCCAAATTCCAATTTCCTTCTTCTTCCTTCAGCCTGACAAAATTCCTACTGAAGTTATGCTTTGTTCTCCTTGCATGAATAGCACTAATACCTATTCAGGCTTAAATTTCTTAAGCTTAAGCTTGAAGCAGCCATATATTGAAAATAGGTGGCCACTTACCCAGAGAAACGCCATTAAACTAACAAATACTTTTTAATAGCTCCAACCAACTGCATTGCATTATCTGCACAATCCTCTTCATTCTGTTGTCTTTCCATAACCTAAAAAAGAAAAAAAAAAAGCCAACACCTTTTCTTCTACTCATCCGATACTATCATTTTTTAAAAGATATGCAAGTTAATTCATTGTCACTGCATGTATTTTCTACTCCTTTATCTGGAAGCAGTCAGGCTGTTGTGCAACTCCGCCTTCTGTGGTTTGTCTCCTTTTTTTTTTTTTTAAGGAAGCTGCAGAACTCAGTCTCATCCTGCCATAGTATTTCTTTACTGCAGGTTTGTCAGTAGTGCGTAATCAAGATTAAATTCAATGCAGCTGATTTGCAGTTCGGTTGTGAGTGCCTGCTCCTTCTGTGCCTTTGCTTCAAAGCATGAGACATCATGTTGCTGTTTGCTCCAAAGTAGCATTGCTTGTTTGTTAAACTTCGGGGAAAATGTTCTCTATAAGCAGAAATATGAGTCTTAATTTCAAAATTTCCAGAAACTGATATGGATAAAAAGGAAAAAGGAATTAGATGCTCATCAGAAATAAGGCAGCATTTTAGACTAATTTCCCTGACTCATTCTAACCTTCAGATCACCTTCAGGATCATGTAGCAGGAGCGCTGTCCATCTACATCTTATTATAGCCAGAAATGCATATTACAAGCCTGTGATTAAAATGAAAATGATGTATTTTATTTCAGAAGGAAATTTTGCACATGCTTGTAAATGCCTGTGTGAATAAAAACTTTTTCTTACCCGAATACCCTGATTTTTAAGGTAGTCAATATGTATTATGAAAATTATTGTATTCTATAAAAGTTTGCACTGCCTGAATTTCCAGATGCAGTGAATAAGCTGAACGCTATCACTGCTTGATTATAAAGCAACAATTTATTTTGCATGCTGGGTAAATGGGTTTAAAACAATCCATGCCTCAATTGTATTTAATGAAAGGGAGTTCTATTACAAAGTTCAGTATGTCCCTCCTCACTTGCTGTTCAACTCCATTAACTTGTTTTCAGAACATTAAAAGGATAATAAAAATTCCCAAGCACCTCTGTTAACCATATGTTTGCTTTTCCAGTAAGTTTTACATATGTATAAAACATGTTCTGCCCCCCCCCCCCTCAGTCTTTTCTTTCCTTATCAAGGGAAAAAAGAGTAATAAACCAGATCATAACACATATTTTTCCCTAAAATGAAACAAAATGTGATGCCATAATAGACAGTATTTTTGTTTTGACTTCCAATCAAATCCAAAGAGCTGCTTTTTGCCTATGGAGAAAACTTCTACCAAAATAAATGGAACAGATTTAGAATCCATGATTGCTTCAATTATGGTATAATCTTTTCTCTATGCTTGTCATAGAAAACTCCAGAGAGGTTAAACAGAGGATCTAACTGCCTGTGTTTGCAAATACAATTCAGCGGATACCGGGGATAATTCTGACTTCTCCACTGACTGCAGTGCTGCAGTCCTATGACAGCATCATATTAATGAGCCAGCAGAGGTCCGATGTTCCATGTGCCTTGCAAAGTTTAACCCTGTCCCTCGGACTTCCCTAACTCTCCACGATGAAGACACAGCAGCAGCAAAAGCAGGAGCTGTGTATGTCCCAGGTTAAAGGCAGGAAGGCTTTTCTGGGGATGGATTTAGCCTGTTAACAAGATCAACTCCTCCAAAATTCACAGATTGCTGAACAAGGCAGACACATTTTCAGCACCTTTCTGAACGAGGAGTTAAAACCTACCCCCCTCAGCTTTCCTTTGCTTTGCAGTGGAGCTGGAGCAGTGATTTTTCTAGCACCAGCAGGGCTTTTTTTTTTTTTTTTTTTTTTTCTTCCCTTTTCTTTGCAGCTTACTAATCAATTGCCTATGTAGCTGTAACCCATCCAGGAGTTCAAAGTCGAGATGCTGGCTAGTCTCTGCATGCAACCCCTAGAAAGTATATTGGACCACGCAAACATAATTCTTAACAAGGTTTCCAAGCAGAATTCACTTCTAAGCAATGCACCAAGCGATAGACGAAACCAGGAGGGTGGGAGGAAAAAAAAAAAAAAAAAGAGGAAGAAAGGAAGAGAAGGGAGAACCAAGAGTAGGGATTTCAGGTGCAGGAGGGGCTTTCAAACTCTTGTTTCCTGCAGTGGGTGCAGGGCAGAGCGCAGCCAGCCCCCTGTAGCCCCCCTCCTGCGGTTGTCCTGGCCCCCAAGAGGCAGAGCTCTCCTTGCCGCAAAGCCTCCCGCAGCACCCCCAGCCCCCCAACCCCGGCCACTTTTGACCTTCAAATGTCTCAGCAAGCCTGGGAAGGGAGAAGAGGGGAGGTGGCACCGGGGGGTGGCATTTTGGGTCCCCTCTGCCCCCTGCTCGCGCACCCCCCTGTGCCATGCGGGAGCTGCCCGTGGTGCTGCAGCCGCTGCTGCTGGCCCCGGTCCTGGCCCCAGTCCTGGTCCCGGTCCTGGCCCTGGTTCTGGCCCCGGTCTTGGTCCCAGCCCCGGTCCCGACCCGGCCCCGGGCCCTACCCTGCGGGCTCCGCCGAGCGCTGCGCTCCGCCATGGCCTCTGCGGGAGTGGGAGGGGTGGAAGGGGGGAACGAAAAGGTAAAAAAATAAAAATAAAAAGGAGGAAAGGAAAAGGGACAGAAAGGGATAGGAAAAGGAAAGAAAAGAAAGGGAAAGGGAAATAGAATAAAAGAAATGAAAATGAAAGAAAGAAAAGAAAGAAAAGGGAAAAAAATAAAGGAAAAGCAAAATGAAACAAAAGAAATGAAAAGGAAAGAAAGGAAAGGAAAAGGAAAGAAAAGAACGGAAAATGAAAGTAAAGAGAGGAAATAAAGAAAAGAAATGAAAGGGGAAAAAGGAAAAGAGAAAAAGAAGAGAAAGAGCGGCGATGTAAGGGAGGGGGAGAAGGGAGCCGGGGGAGGGGAAGGGGGAGCGGGGGCGCAGGGGAATGGGGACGGGGGCAGGGGCGCAGCGGGGAGGGGGCAGCAGGGATTTGGGGGGGGTCGGGAGCGGGGAGCAGGGGCTGGGGAGCGAAGGGGGGAGCCGGGGAGGGAAGGGGGGAGCCGGGGCAGGGGGGAGGCGAGGGAGGGAGGGGAGGAGCCGGGGAGGCGGAGCAGGGGAAGGGCCGGGGGGAGGCCGCCCCCCCTGGCCACGTTGTGCCGCCGGGGCTTTATAAGGGGCGGCGGGCGGCGGAGCAGCGCCGTGTTGCCCCCGGAGTGTCCCCAGCCATGAGCTACACGATGGAGCCCTTGGGCAACCCCTCGTACCGGCGGGTGACCGAGACCCGGGCCACCTACAGCCGTGCCAGCGCCTCCCCGTCCAGCGGCTTTCGCTCGCAGTCGTGGTCGAGGGGCTCCGGCAGCACCGTGTCGTCCTCCTACAAGCGCCCCAACCTCGGAGCCTCCCGAGCCCCCTACGGCTCCACGGTGCTGAGCTCTGCCGACAGCCTCGACGTGAGCCAGTCGTCGCTGCTCAACGGGGCGGCCGAGCTGAAGCTGAGCCGCTCCAACGAGAAGGAGCAGCTGCAGGGGCTCAATGACCGCTTCGCCGGCTACATCGAGAAGGTGCACTACCTGGAGCAGCAGAACAAGGAGATCGAAGCGGAGCTGGCGGCCCTGCGGCAGAAGCACGCTGGCAGGGCGCAGCTGGGCGATGCCTACGAGCAGGAGCTGCGGGAGCTGCGAGGAGCCCTGGAGCAGGTGAGCCACGAGAAGGCGCAGATCCAGCTGGACTCGGAGCACATCGAGGAGGACATCCAGCGCCTGCGGGAGCGCTTCGAGGACGAGGCGAGGCTGCGTGACGAGACGGAGGCCACCATCCGCGCCCTGCGCAAGGAGATGGAGGAGGCCTCGCTCATGCGGGCGGAGCTGGACAAGAAGGTGCAGTCGCTGCAGGACGAGGTGGCCTTCCTGAGGGGCAACCACGAGGAGGAGGTGGCTGAGCTGCTGGCGCAGCTGCAGGCGTCCCACGCCACGGTGGAGAGGAAGGACTACCTGAAGACTGACCTCACCACGGCGCTGAAGGAGATCCGTGCCCAGCTGGAGTGCCAGTCCGACCACAACATGCACCAGGCCGAGGAGTGGTTCAAGTGCCGCTACGCCAAGCTGACGGAGGCGGCCGAGCAGAACAAGGAGGCCATCCGCTCCGCCAAGGAGGAGATCGCCGAGTACCGGAGGCAGCTGCAGTCCAAGAGCATCGAGCTGGAGTCGGTGCGTGGCACCAAGGAGTCACTGGAGAGGCAGCTGAGTGACATCGAGGAGCGCCACAACAACGACCTCACCACCTACCAGGTGCCGGGGGGGCTGGGGATGGCGGGGTGGGGGTGTTGTGGGGAGATGGAGCCACCTTCTGGGTGCTGAGTGTGGTGCGGGGTCGGTGCTGGTGAGGAGGGGGGGGTCTGTGGGGTCTGGGGTCCTGTCAGCATGTTCCTAAAAGTCAGTCCTGAACTTCTTTTGCTCTCAGCGTGTGTGGCTTTGTCACAGGGGCTTTCTTGTCTCCGCTGCAGGACACAATTCATCAGCTGGAAAATGAGCTTAGGGGAACCAAGTGGGAAATGGCACGTCACCTGAGGGAATACCAGGATCTCCTCAATGTCAAGATGGCCCTGGATATTGAAATTGCTGCGTACAGGTACAGTAGGGTCGTTGCAGACATGTCTGGAATATTAATAGCACTGCAGATGCTGCTGCTCTGAGAAGCCGTACCACGGATGAGAAATAGCTGCATGCAGTGAACACAACTCAAATTAGAGCTTGACTAAATTACTGCAAGCCTCTCCAAATCTAGGCAGACCCTGGAAGGGCTGCAGTAAGGAGGCAGAGCTCACTGGGGACCAGCTTGCTGGTAATGAGTGGCGAAGCTCCCGGTGCGCTCGGTGACACCAGGATGGTGTGACTCAGTGCAGTGGCACCCTGGTGCTGCATTCTGCCCTTGTTTACAAAAGCAGAAGACGAAGCAAAAGACAAGCTTATTTTTAACTCCTGCTTGCTTTGCATATGCCAAGCAAGTGGTGCTTGTCATCTGAATTCCCTTTTATCACTTGAGAGAGACGGTGTGCTTGCTTGATCACGGTTTCAGGCAGGGACTGAATCTGCTTGTCACAAACACTTTTGCTTTTCTTGCTCAACTTTCCTCTGGCATCCACTCTAATCTAGAGCAGGAAAACTGCTTGCTATTGCCATCACCTGGCAGACTTTTTTAGGCTCTTTTGCATCACTTCAGAACTCTAATCAGAACCACTGATTTTTCTGGGTCACAGGCTTAGATGAAAAACATGCCTCTGAATACAAGAAAAGTCAACATAGAAAGCATCTTCAAATCCCTTTAAATTCCTGAGGCTGTTCAGACAAACACAGGTTCCCTAGGGTCTATAGCTGTTTGCTGCCAAAGATCACTTGAATAAACCAAAGTCTCTGAAACCTTCTTCTTGAAGGGTGGATGCCCAGACTACTGCACTAGAGCCGTGCTCTAGCTGGCTTTGAAAGAGACAATATTCAGTTTGGGACCTTTGGCTGCATTCAGTTCTCAGTTCACCTGAGTCATAATGCAGCCCAGGCAGCTGATCAGCTTGAGTTCTTGATGCTAAAGATGAATTACCACCTATGGCCGATCGGTTGCATGTTTGCCACACGCAAGGCAAGCCAGAAGGTGTTTGCTGAATATGAATTTACTGAAAGAGCTGATTTGAGGAAAGCAGAACTCAGGCTGTGAGCGATGGATTGTGCTGATCAGCTCTAGCATATTCTGCAAAACTGTTTTCATCCTGCTGACAGAGGGAGATATTCTAATAGCTGCCCCTTATGTTGGGTTTATTGTGCTCACTGTTTTTCTTGCTCCTGACTCCTTTAGGAAGCTGCTGGAGGGTGAAGAGACAAGATTCAGTGCCTTCTCTGGAAGCATTACTGGGCCCATATTCACACACAGACAACCATCTGTCACAATAGCATCAACCAAAATACAGAAAACAAAAATCGAACCACCAAAGCTGAAGGTCCAGCACAAATTCGTAGAAGAAATCATTGAAGAGACAAAAGTAGAGGATGAGAAGTCTGAAATGGAAGATGCCCTAGCAGCTATTGCAGAAGAAATGGCAGCGAAGGCCCAGCAAGAAGAACAGGAGGAGGAGAAGGCAGAAGAAGCTGCAGAGGAAGAAGCTGTTTCTGAGAAGGCGGCCGCAGAACAGGCAGCTGCACCTGAGGAAGAGGAGAAGGAGGAAGAGGCAGAGGAAGAAGAAGCTGCGAAATCTGACGCAGCAGAAGAAGGAGGCTCTGAAAAAGAAGAGATAGAGGAAAAGGAAGAAGGGGAGGAGGCTGAGGAAGAGGAGGAAGAAGCTGAGGCCAAGGGCAAAGCTGAAGAGGTAGAAGCGAAGGTCGAGAAGGTCAAAACACCTCCCGCAAAGTCACCCCCTAAATCTCCCCCTAAATCCCCTGTAACCGAGCCGGCCAAGGGAGTCCAGAAAGAACCTGCTGCAGAAGCAGTAAAGGAACAGAAAGTGGAGAAAGGTGCCGAGAAGGCAGCCAAGGAGGAAGAGAAAGCGGCATCTCCAGAGAAGCCAGCCACACCAAAGGTAACCTCCCCGGAGAAGCCTGCAACACCGGAGAAGCCCGCCACCCCAGAAAAGCCTGCAAGCCCAGAGAAGCCTGCGACCCCGGAGAAAGCAGTGACCCCAGAGAAGCCAGCGAGCCCGGAGAAGCCCCGCTCTCCAGAAAAACCAGCAACCCCGGAGAAGCCTCGCTCTCCAGAAAAGCCGGCGACCCCAGAGAAGCCCCGCTCTCCGGAGAAGCCAGCTTCCCCAGTCAAAGACGAGAAGGCCGTGGTGGAGGAGACCGTCACCGTCACAAAGGTAACAAAAGTTAGTGCGGAGGTCGAGGCCTCCAAGGAGTCCAGGAAAGAAGACATTGCAGTGAATGGGGAGGTGGAGGAGAAGAAGGAGGAATCCAAAGAGGAGGAGGAAGACAAGGGGGTGGTCACCAATGGCCTAGACGTGAGTCCAGTTGACGATAAGGGTGAGAAAATCGTAGTAACCAAAAAAGCAGAGAAAATCATTAGTGAAGGAGGGGACAGTACAACCACATACATCACGAAGTCTGTGACAGTCACTCAGAAGGTAGAGGAACACGAAGAAAGCTTTGAGGAGAAATTAGTGTCCACCAAGAAAGTGGAGAAAGTTACTTCACATGCTGTAGTAAAAGAGATTAAAGAGTGAATTAAATAAATTATAGCTAAATTAAAAAAAAAAAAAATTAAAGAGCTTGGGTCGGTGCAAAAGGTTAAGCCATATGACAGCTGCAAAATGCATGTGAGTGACGGCTTTAAAGCAGAATGGGTTCTCTCATGGAGGCTCCAGACACACAGTATTTTACTTTTTTGTGCAATATAGGGGAGGGGGGGGGAATGCATGCAGGCTCAAGATGTACTCCCTCCACAGAGCTTGGGGAACTAAAATAAAAAATAAAAATAAAAAAAAAAAAAATACTAATAATAGTGCATGAGATGAAATGTGCAAAGGAAGCTTTTGAATTTCCTGAGCTGTTGGAGGGACATATCTGAGGAACGACTTAAGATGTATTATGCAAAGAACCAACTGAGCCAAAAACAAACAGAAAACAGTACTAGAATATTCATGAGAACCAGAACTCTCCTAGCCTTAAAAAAAAAAAAGCTACTTATAAATAATTATGTTTACCTCACTGGTGCAATTAGGGTGGACTTTTGCTCATGGGAGAACCTAGTCGACATGCACAGTACGCAACCTTTTGTTGTTTGATGTAAAACCGTCACAGCAGTTCTTGCTCAATAAAGGTCAATACTGAAAACATGACTTGTCTGGTGATTCTCTTCAAACTCAAACCCTTCCCTCAAATAAGGTATTTGTACTGACCAACAGGGTGGGGGGTTGAAAAGGCACTCGAGCTTTTCCTTCTCTGCATTTCCTCATTAAGAAAACAAATTCCTATACCATGGTTACGTAATACTAATATTTGAGCTGGTTTAAGCAAATATGAGCCATATGCCCTGGTTTCTAGAGAAAAGCGGGATCTATTGGATTCTAGGGGTTGGCCTTTTGGTGCTTGGAGGGGTTGCAGTCCCTCTCCCTAATAGGGGAAGGGGTCTCTAAGCCATGTGCTGCTAGCTCTGCTTGTCTGAGCAATCCTGCTTGTATTACTTGTGAAAGTGTTGGGCTGGCTCTGCATACTGGTCTCAATGCTTAAGGAAAGCCTTAAAGATGGGGTAATTTCCAGATCATTCCTTGACTTTCATGAGACAGTATCATACCTGTTAACCAGAAGTGGTCACGGTATCTTCTGTGACACACATTTGTGACTTAATGGGTCTTTGCTCACTTAAATCATCTCAGCCCCGACACTATGTATTCATCAAAAGGTAGTAGGTAGCCGCTTTTATTTTTTCCTTTCCTACCTTAATTTTGTGGGAACGTCCTTCTCATCACCTCCCCATCTCAAATGATCCACAAGGAAATCTGTCTTTAAACACAAAATTTCAAAATTGAGGGCAAATAATTTCCTAGAAAAAGGGGAACTGTCCCAGAGATGACATTGGGTTGGGCATCAAAAATATCCCTGACTCATTTTTTACATATTTGTCCATCTTAAAATAACTTTAGAAAGGAAACCGTTCCAGAGCCTGAACTGAGGCTAAGTAGAGTTCAGATTACACCTGGTATGACTGAGAAATAAAATCAAATTAAAGCCTTTTTGTTTTTATATAATTTCCAATAGAAAGGCCTTCTAAATGCCGGCCTATGTCTACTACCATTTGCAGGTTGGCTTCATTAAGAAGAAAGCCAGGTAAAAAGGCCCATTAAAATCCCAATCCATGGAAATTAAATTGAGGTAGCTGACACAAACAGAAAAACAGAAGGTCCCTGACGCTAGGGTAATAATGTCTTATTGTAGGATTAAGACTGTGTTTATTTCAATTGCATTTTAAAAGGAAAACAAAGACTGCTTCTACTGCTTTACATGCCATAAATAGCAAAGAAATGCAAATCTTTTTTTTTTGTTCAGCTGCCTGGGTTTGGTGTATGAACTGTTCTGAAAGCTGTTGACTAATAGAGGGTCTGATCAAAATCCATGCTTTGCATAAGCTTTCCAATTCTTTGCCCTATCAATAATTGAAGATCAAGTAGATTTTAATTGGAAGGGTTACTCATGTTCTTCACTGGAGAAAATGTAAAAACTCCACAGCAGATAAGTCTTTCAAATAAATGCGAATGCCTTTGTGTAGCAAAGTAATGAATGTTTCTCCTGCTGATATCAATAATGGAAAGCTGTGCTCAACAGATTGCTGCTTGAGTGACGTTTAATTAAAGCAAAGTAAGTAAATTAAATGGCAGCTTCTCTGTAGCAAGCTTATTTGTGAAAGTTACATGCATATATGGATGTAAAAATAACTATACCTTTATGAATAAAATGTTAACGAGCCCAGACCCACTCACCTGCCATCACTGCTGCCAGAATCTGCTAAAATGTCATGAATTGTGAAGCCAATGGGCTACCCCTCAGCACAAAAAGTTGGGCATCTTCAGCATCAGGACAAAGAAGGGTCACCTTGTACGATTAATTAAATTTTGACATCAATGAGAAACTTGAGAACATGTTGCTAACGTGTGCTTACACAGGTGCAGGTGGGATCCCAAACTGACTTTAAGTTATGCTTTCTTTTCAGTTCTGGTAGGAGACAGGTACAAGGACAAAACCTAGAAATTAATGTTTGTGTTGCTAAATGCTGCCAAGAGACCAGAGTTTTACAGAAAGAAATGACAGCCATTGAAGTAAGGCAAACTCATGGGCTACTCATTGGCATATTACAAAATACTCTCTTCCTCCCCTTTTCCACACAAAGCATATTTCAGCCTTTAGTTATTATCCACAACTGCACTTCTTTTCTCTGTATGCTTTAACATACATTTTTTTTAATTATTATTATTTTTAGTTTGGTCTATTTCCCACTGCAAATGTTTCCGTCAAATCCTAAGAGAAATAAGCAACCAGTTAGCACATTTCTAAATATTTATAAAACTATAAGATCTGGTTAATATTTAATTTTGCCAAGAGGTTTTGTCTACTGACATCTGCAATCAAACATTTTCAAAAGATAGCATAATTCCAGGGCAGAGATGCATAAATAGTATGTTATTTGCCTGTTCTGCACCAATTATTTCTTGAGACTGTGCATAACCACTGAAGGGATTAATTATTTTCAGACACAGGAGTACATTAATCAGTACAAAAGACTCTGCAAAAGGAAAAACAACAATTAATGGAAGCTATCTGTGAAGATCTATGTGTTTGACTTACGGGGGGCCATCAAGACCCCCTGTGACTTCAGGAACTGGAAGGCTCTAAAATGGGAATTTTGTGCCTTATCAAGTTGAAGGAGCTATGATTAAGACATTTTCAGCATCCCAGAGCTAAAATCCAGGCAGAAACAAAATCGGAAGTGTTATAAAACAGAAATAGGTTGCGTTTGCCAGGGTGCTGAGTCAGGCACTAGAATTTTCTCCACACATCAGGGTCTGTGCTTTTACCATGCACTAGCGGGCTTTTCCCTTCTCTGTTCGGGACAGAACCACCCTCAGTTAAGCCAGGAATGCAGAAAATGATGAATTGTCAATTATTCAGTTACCAAAAAGTTAATTCTTAGAATCTGGGTATTATACCTGTAAAACTTTTCCTCTTGCCAGGTAGAAGGGGAGTGCGTGTGGAGAAGAAAGGCTCTTAGGACCTCCTTGTGTTTGTCTTCCCACTGACAAGATCTCGGCCTGATGCAGACCCCATCTGCCTGAAGGCCAGAGGAAGGACAGACTTGCTGCTTTACTCGCAGCTGCAACTTGGGTTAAAGTTTCTACCGTGTCTCCCTCTGCCTGCTTTTACTGCATTGCGTCAAAGCCAGCTCCTGGATTTTCTGAGGTAAAGCAAGTGTTGCCAGCAGGATCTCCACAACCCCAAGAGCATCTCGGCACACAGACGCATGCTTCCACCCTCTTTCTCTCCAGTTTCCCTCAGGAGCTGGGCAGGACTGGGGGTAACAAATCAGGCTGGATGGCCCCTACAGTTTGTAACCCTCTGCAGCTCACTGCCACGGCTGTGACTCACACATTTCCCACAAGAGTCGTGAAATCTCTCCTTTAGCTGCAATGCATTAAAAATAACGCAGGGAGCGGGGATCGGGCCGAGACACACTGCAGGGAGGACTGTGTTTTCTGGTGTCCCTCTGACTGTGCTGGTTTGAGAGCATCCCTTAGCAGCCTGGCTGCCAAGATTTGGAAAGCCGCAAGCTGTGTCGCTTCCCAGAAGTGAAAGGGATGCAAATGACTAAGTGAAGAAAAGGTTCATCTGCAGGAGAAGACATGAGATAGGAAGAAAAATCAGATATTGCAAAGTCAGGAGGCATAGTGCTTGGAGAATGGGAGGATAGGGGCAGTGGTTTTAATATATGCTGATCTATTTTAACTGTGGTTTGGCTTTAATGGCTGTGATGAGCTCTGATCTGGCACATAGCATG
Organism: Netta rufina; assembly: GCF_964035555.1. Classification (NCBI taxonomy): domain Eukaryota; kingdom Metazoa; phylum Chordata; class Aves; order Anseriformes; family Anatidae; genus Netta; species Netta rufina. The sequence goes on along the minus strand of NC_140151.1, from coordinate 3,789,313 downwards.
CTTTTTGCTCTGCAGGAGCAGCTTCTCTCTTCCTAAAGTGCCACGCTAAGCATTTTCTGATAGGGCACTTTGGCGAATTTCCAAGTGCCATCTCCTGCACTCCACCTTGTGTTGCGTTAGAGCTGGGGATGTCACATACTGAAAGGAGCAGCTCTGCCACCTCTGCAAAGCTTGATGCCAGTGGCACAGCTGGGTTTCTTGTCCATTGCACCAAAAGTACCTGCTGGGGGGACACCCACATCTGCCTGGTGAGTCTGCATAAACACAGAAAACTCTTCTCCATAGAGGTGGAAAAGCCTCTATGGAAAGCAGAGGGGAGGTGTGGAAGAAAGGCTTAAAAGAGATTGTTGAAGAAAAAGGGGTATGATTTGCTTACTTGCCTTCTGGTTCTCAAAAGCATCAAAAATACAAAAAATAGGAAGAAAAAATAAAAACAAATAAACAAACAGTATTTAGAAATGCTGTCTGGACTCCCTGAAAACAAGTTACTGAATTACCCCATACGAGTACAAAGCTCTGTCTCCTGAACAGTTTTGCCAAAGACTTCCTTTCTCCTGCTCTTTTTCATGGGATCACAGAAGGAAAGAATTGCCTTCAGCACTTACCTCATCCACCTCCTTTATAACTCTTTAAGCAGCAGTACATGCTTTTGGAATATCCCTAAATTTGTATAAAATACTTCTCTCTGAAAATAGTCATTGAGGAGAGCCAATGCAAATCAGCCAATGTCAGGAAGTCAGCATAGAAAATTAAAAGGTACCCTAGAATCTTATGTAAAAATCCATCTAGCTAAACGTGTCTTTAATTTGCAGTCTTAGCACAAGGTTAAGTTATAGGCATCAACTTTAGCTAACTGAAAATAAATAGGCTCAGGCTTGGCATTTCTTTCAGAATTGCCAGGCTTTGCTGCTGTGAGCTGTTCCTATTTTGTGCCTGATCACACTTTGTGAGACTTTTCTTCGGTCCATATTGAAAACCTTAAAAGGCCCTGATAAATTATCAGTAGAGAATGAGCCTCAAGTCCATAGTGATAGAACTTAAGACAGCAGTCTGGGGGAAGACAGCTCACACTCAATTGTCAGAGACTGCCACACCCCCCATCTTTTAAAAACAAAGAAACTACAACAATGTGTTAAGACAGACCTTGTTCCAAACCTTATCAGCAGTCATTTTCCCCTTTCATCACTGAACCTACCCAGTGTTTTTTCACCAGTATCAGTTTGTATATTAATTAGAATTTTTCCATAAGGCAAAAGAGTTTGTTCATACAAGACTAGCAAAACCAAAGCTAACAGCCCATTCAGATTGCAGTGTATTTTTATAATTAAAATTTCCTGTGAACATGCATCCACAGCACAAACAAATGCCCTTATTGCTTTATCCAGATGTCAGTGCTCCAGTGTATCAGCCTGGGACAGAATCATTCAACAGGCTTGGAAGATGAGTGCAATACCCCACTTTATCATTTGTAAGTGCATTAATGACAGATGACACATACTACAAGGAATCTGTGTAAGCATTTCTGTAACTTTATTGACTAGCTTTATTGCACATACTTATTGAAGCCTCCATTTTGCCCACCCAAGGTTTCCATGATTATTTTAAATGCAAGTTAAAGATAACTTTCATTCCATGACTTATTTTTTCCTTTTAGAATTTTAAGATTCTGAATCACCCAAATAGGACATAACCCCTGAATTCATACGTGTAAACCATGCAGCACTCAGGGAGCAAGCCAGTGGGTGCTCTGCAAGCATACTGATACTCCGCATAGAGAAACATCATAGATCATTAACTTTAAACCTCAGTGGTCACTGAATTAAATATGTGAGACTGCAATTTTAGCTCAGTCAATCATAGTTTAACTTGATGAGAAAGCTGGACTGCCTTAGAAATTAAGCTTTTTTCTTCACTTCAGTCTCTTCCTTCCCTGCTGCCTCTTTCTCTTCCTTTTCTTCCTCACCAGTTTCCTCAGCAGTTTCTTGAGACTCCTCTCCTTCTTCAGCTGCTGTTTCTTCCCCTTCTTCATCACCCTCTTTGGCTTCTTCAGATTCTTCCTTCGCACCTTTGAAAAGCGAGAAGAAACATTTCTCATCTCCTATACTGTTTCAGACTAGTTCCTAGCCCCAATTCCACAGAAGCCAGCATACCTGCACCTTTCATCTCCATCCATTTGGATGACAGCCAACCTAGACTTCACGGCTCTAGCAACTGATTTCTATATGAAAGCAGCAACATATCTAGGACTTCTAAAGGTGACTAAAAAAAATTATATAGCCAGTTTATTCTAAATTTCAGGGGGAGGGAAATATTTTAGAGGTCTTTTAGAAACCAGTCTTGAAAAATAGTGATTAATTGTAGATTCACTGCTTTAAACCTTATCCAAAGATCTGAGTTCAAGAAGGACTCTTGCTATTATCCTTCAATTGGCTCTTAGCTGTACTTTCATTATGATCTGATTTTGTTAAGAAAATTATAATTAATCATGTTAAACTCAATTAGCCCAATGGTAACCAATGCATTTCAGATACATTTAGGTTAAAGCCTTCAGAGCTACGATATTGCTCTTACATTTTAAAAAGGCGAGTTTAAGTAAATTGGGGGACAGCAAGTGGCATATACTTTGGTTGAAGAAAACAATATAGCTACCTAGACCTCAGGGAACAGGAGCTGCTGTCCACTGAACCCAATGCTTACATCCAGACATCAGGTGATGTTCCCATTATCCTAGGCTACTCTGGGAATTAGTATTTAGTTCAGGATGTTCTTGCTATTCATTCAAGGATGTCTGAAATAGACATATTGCTTGCTGCCAGCATTAGTTGCTTTTAAAGTATTGCATTAAGTTTTGTAAGAATGAGAAACAGCCAGCAGTTTCCAAAGGGCTAGAACCAGTCCTAAAATCTTCCTGGCACTAAACATTTACCTTACCTTCTATTCTAAATTCAGGTGTACTTGCTCAAATGCTACATGCTTGATCTCACATGCTTGTTAATAGTCAGTGAGAAAAGCCTATTAATTAAGCCTAGTTCCTAGGATTTCTGGGTTTTATCCCATATGAGCAGGGTGAAACATGGAAGAGAGGGGTTTGAAAGTAACTAAGTACCTTCCTCCTCTTCTTCAGCCTCTTCACCTCCTGCTTCTTCCTCCTCACCTTCTTCTTTCTCTTCCTCCTCACCTTCCTCTGCTGGGGCTGCCTTGGCTTCTCCTGCTTTAGCAGCCTCAATTGTTTCCTCTATTTCAATCTGTTCTTCCTGGACATGACTAGAATAATAGGTGGGGAAGGAACGGGTTGTCATCAGGTAGGAACTGGACTGGAGGCCACTGTATGCAGACCTGCCAAAAGTCGGGGCAGCCTGGGTGTAGCCACTGGTGATGCTTCCAACGCTAGTGAAGCTGAGTCGGGTCTCTTCACCTTCCAGCAGTTTTCTAGCAGGAAGAAAAAAGCAAGCATCTTAGCTCTGCTGCAGTGGTATTTGGCAAACTCAGCTATGGACAAGTGTACCATTATTATGCTTTGAGCAGCCACATACCCTAGGGACTGCATACTACCTACAGTGCAAATACTAGCCCATAATGAATAATGGCATGGCAATAGTATTCTTGTCTTAGTATAAATTAACTTTGAATTGTGTATTACTGTGGAATTAGTACTTGTTAGAAGTAATGGAAAAAAAATTAGTTTTCTACAGCAGGTAAAGATACATCTGTATTTTGGTAGCCTGTGAAGTTCCAGAGAACAATGCAGACATAATAACTCCATGTTACAGCTGTAAACCTTGTTTAACAGCTAACCACTTTCAGTATTTCCCTCTGTGGCATTCACAGAAACTGTTTCAGCATTTATGATTTCTATCACTATCTGGGTTAAAACATTAAACCGTTATTTAAAAGCAATTATTCTGTGAAAGAACTCACAAGTAATCTCCTGCTAAGCAATTAGAGAGAAATCCCATTGTTGAAAATGTGTAAGGATTTCTAGTTCTGAAAGCATAGCTGCCTGTTTTAAGGAGTTTTACTGACATAGAAACAGGCTTTAGGCTCAGGGATCTCTTTGCTCTATGAGTACAGCATTGTATATGCATACTATAATACTTGTATTTGCTACACAGTGCAGATTTTGCTTAGAGAAAGCTTTACTTAGAAGCACTGCTTCTTTCAATGCAAGACATTTAAGAAAATCTGATTGAACTCTGCTATCTCTGACACTTTCAGCTAGAGGAACAAAAACAGTTCTCTTATAGAAAAAGGGGAACCTGATCCAAGATTGATTTAAGCATCCTCCCTATCATACCTGTATGCTGCAATCTCAATGTCCAGGGCCATTTTCACATTGAGCAGGTCTTGGTATTCCTTTAAGTACCGAGCCATTTCACTCTTCGTGGTTCGCAACTCATTCTCTAATTTGTTGATTGTATCCTGTTGGAAGCAAGAACATTGACAGTGCACAAGCCTCAGGATTTCCCAGTCTAGCAACGCCACCTGCCAAGGCATTCCTGCAGCCCTTGCAGCTTAACCTTGCTGCAGCAGACTGTCAGCCCCCTCACACCGCTCCCCAGCAGGTCTTCCCCACCCCTCCCCTCTGCACCCTACCACAACCCTAAGCACCCAATTCCCACTATTTAAAGACTGAAGCATTCACAAGGGTTAAATATACTTCATTTTAGCATCTAGGCTGTTTCCCCTTATGCTTTTTGGAGCATTCATTTACCTTTTTGACAGCAGCTCACCACAGTACACCCAAAACCACCCCCGCGTTATGCACCAAGCGGTGCTTTGGGCTGAAATGCAGCCTGTGCTCACCTGCAGTGCCGAGATATCAGCACTCTGCTTTTCTTCCAGCTCCTGCAGCTGCTTCTCCAGCGCCTCGTTCATGCCGCGGGTGGCCTCGATCTCCAGTGTCTTGGCCTTCAGGAGACGGCGGCTCTCGGACACCTCGTCCTTGGCAGCACGGACAGCGTCGGTGTTCTTGGCAGCGCTCTCGCTGAGGACGGTGAAGCGGCTGCGGAACCACTCCTCGGCGTTCTGCATGTTGCGGGCCGCCAGCTTCTCGTACTGGGCACGGATGTCCCGCAGCGCGGCTGAGAGGTCAGGCTTGGCCGACACGTCCATCTCGACGGAGAGGTGAGCGTACTGGATCTGAGCCTGCAGCTCGGCCAGCTCTTCCTCGTGGACCTTCTTGAGGAAGGCCAGCTCATCCAGGAGGCTGTCCACGCGCTTCTCCAGCTCGGCCCGAGCCAACGCTGCCTCATCGGCGCCCTTGCGGACCTCCAGCAGCCTGGCCTCAGCATCCTCCCTGCTCAGCACCTCTTCCTCGTAGCGGGCCTGCAGTCCCCGCAGCGTCTCCTCCAGGCTCTCCCGCTCGCCCTGCAGCGCCTGCTTCTCGCTTGTCGCCTCCTCAGCAGCCAGGCGCAGCTCACGGATCTCCTGCTCGTACAGGGCTCGGAAGCGGGATGGCTCAGCATGCTTCTGCCTCAGCACCAGCAGCTCAGCCTCCAGCACCTTGTTCTGCTGCTCCAACTCGTGCACCCGCTCGATGAAGCAGGCGAAGCGGTCGTTCAGGTCCTGCAGCTGCGCCCGCTCCTGGCTGCGGATGGACTTGAGGTCGTTGCTGATGGCCGCCACCTGGCTCAGGTCGAGGCTGTCCACCGAGTGCAGGAGGGAGCCTGAGGCGCTGGAGGCGGCGTAGCTGCGGCGAACCGACACGGAGGAGACGGGCGCCGAGAGGCTGGAATACGCCGAGCGCCCCGAGCTGTAGCCGCCGCTGCTGCTCCGCATTGTGGAGACGTGGAGCCGCGAGCTGTCGGCATAGCGGCGCTTGTAGGAGGGGAAGAACGGGTCGTAGCCGTACGAGCTCATGGTTGCAGGGGGGCCAGCGACTGCTCTGCGGCTCGGCGCCGCCCGACGGCCCCTATTTATCGTCGGGGAGGGCGGGCGGGCGCAGCAGCCAGGCGGGGACGGGGAGGGACGCGGCTCTGAAGGACGGCCCCGCTTGGTTCAAGGCGGCTCTGCGGGGGGGTTGGAGGCGAGGGGGCTGTGGTCGAGGCTTCACACTGCTCGTTTGTCCCTCCTCGGGTGGGTTTGAGGTAGGCAGGGTGCCCTCGGGGCTGCATTCCTTCATGATTCCCTCAGGTTTAGCCCTAGGGCGCTGCACGGCGCCATTTTGCGCCTGGTCGTCCCTTCCCGCCCAAAGCCCCCTGAGGGAGGTGGCAGGGGGTTGTTGTAAACCCCCGCCATAGCCAGGGCCTGAGGAGGGCTCGGGTTATCGGTGGGGCTGGGGGTTTACAACACTCACCTGCACCTCGGAAAGCTTAGAATACATGTCTAAATAGCATTTTTTTTTTCCCTAGCTTATTTGCAGTTCTTACGAGGTGTGTATGCTCTTCAAGCTCCTGCTGTGCTCGCTATGTATCTCCTCACAAATGGTTCTTAATAACCAGGTAATTACACGAATTAAGAAACTAATATGAGGTGTAGTTTGCTCTTAGAGCAGGAAAAAAAGTAAATGTCTAGCCATCTAGCTTTGCTTTCTGTATTTCTTGAAATTCTGTGGAGGCAAGTTTGAGATGTGGGCAACAGGGATTGAATACTTAATCTTTCATAACCTGACTACAGTGGATACTGAAACTGGACAGCTGCCTTGCATCTACATATGATACAGATTATTAGCCACCGATTGAGTAAAACCAATTGCAATAGAGATTCATCTAAAAGTAAGGTTGCCAAAACATTTTTTGGGATGCTCCAAAAGGTGTTGATAACTTAATACATGTAATATATGTAAATGAAGCTGTCTGACTGTCACTAATTACAGTAGTACCCAAGTATTTTGGGTACAGAGATGCACTTGCTTGATATGAATCATCTAATAAAAGTAAGACAGGGTGGATTTCATCGTGTTTCCTTGTATAGTCTAGTGCTCTCAGGCACAACTTTATCTGTTGTGTGTTGTCATTTCCACAGGTCATAGTGTACTTGAATATAAAGAATGTTAACCTGTGAAGGGCAGTTTCCATCAAAGATATAAAGGTATAAGCTCTTTTCATCTGAGCTCATGCTGGAGAGAATTAAGTAAGCAAAGAACAAATAAAGACATGCATCGCTACCTCACAGTAAATCTGATGAGATTTTATTTTACAAATATGAAGTGTTCACATGAAGATTGATGGAAATGCTCTCAACTCATAAGAATTGCAAGTGAGGCTTCAAGATTTATTCAAAAAAATTTGGTAGCAGTTACATTCATGCTTGTTATTTGTGTATTAAATATGCAGAATACAGTAGCAGCACAGGCATGGTTTTATGTGCTAATAAATTTTAGATTTAACTGAGTGGCTATTCTTGACTTTTGCCCAAAAAAGGTAGCTTGTGTATATTGCAGAGCACCCAGGGAAGTAAATGAGTAGCGTAGACATCATAGCAGATGGGAAGATTTGCCAGTAGGCTTGGTCAGAGATTCATTGAGCTTCTAAATACAAGTTGTTAGGGGATACTCAAAAAATTGATACTGGCATCTATTGTTTCATGCCAATGGATTAGTTAACCTCCCCTACATTAAATTTTGAGCATAAGGTTTAAATATTAATAGTATCTATTATTATGCCACGTATTAATAAATTAATATGCCTCAACTTCTAAAATAACCTCTGCTTTATATCACAGGAAAATAAGGTTTGTAATTGTAGCCTGTTAATTTTCTTTCCCATATCATTTTAAAGACATAAAATGAGTGCAAAACCCCTCCTTCTCCTCCAGTAGTGTGTGCCAGGAAGATGGGAAAGCATGTCTGCAGACAGCCCTGCAATGTTGAATTTCAGTGTTAGTCAGAAGTAAGGATGAAGCTTTCTTACTGTAATGAAAGGGAAACCACTGCTCAAGGCATCCTACCTTGGAAGTTCAAATTTCCAGGTACAGAGTAATGCTAATGCTGGTTCTCCCATTCTCTTTGTCTCCCTTTTGTTGCTTTTTGTCATAATGCAGAGCACAATCTAGCCTCTTGATATTTTTATTAGAAAAATCTCTAAAGTAGTAGTGAATAGAAGAACAGGATAAAGACTGGCTTCCAATTAGAATGAAATAGTCTGTGCTGTTTGCCTTGTCTGTGTTTAAGATTGCAGTGGGAAAAAAAAGCAGGCAGGTGGTCACTGGAGATGAGCTGAGTCACCCAGCTGCTTAGCATTACTTCCCTTTCCATCTGCTAAAGCTACCTACAGCTGCTGTCTTGCTGTTTTAATTAGGTGTGAGTCTCATGATTTCATGTAACACGGACTTTAGACAGAATTGTAAGACAAGGTTCATCCCTTGGAAACCTCCACTAGGTTGACTGACCTAAATAACGTAAATTGTCATGAATGATACTGAAATGACATTAATGATACGAAAAGTGGCTGCTGTGCAGTCGCATAATAGTGCTGCAGAAGCAAAAGCAAACATTTCTGACATTACTGTTTGCAAATTTCCCTCTGCTTCATATTATTTAGTTAACCTGCACCCAGGAGAAGTTTAGGTTTAGGGCCAAAGACTCTCCTGTGCTAGGGCTTTATGTGTACAGGGAGATAACTTGAATGCAAAACCAGAGCCTGTGAAGAATTTCCCTGAGCTGGAAAAGATTCATGCATTGGAATGTAGTGGGGTTTGCCTTTTGCTTATTTGCATCCAAGGTTGGTTTCCCCAGCAGAAAGTCTAACAGGTATGTTTGGGGCTGAGGTGCATGGCAGAATGAAGCGTGTATCATCTGCACCTGGTCTTATTTCAAAAGCATAAAATAAGCTGTGTCTGCTCGGTTTTGATTTACACAGAAATTGAGCATTCCCAAGTCAGAAGAGCAACAGCATTGTTTATCCTTTTAGATTTTTCTACTCAAGAAAGCAAAACTCTGATAGACTGGGGAATCAGGCGCTCCCACTTCTGAAAATTTCTTAACTGTGATGTAAATAACTTACAATGTAAAATGATCTGGTGAGAGCTGATGCTTGCTACCTATGTTTGCAAAGCAGGCAGCTGAGATATATTACACATAATTAAGTGTGATTAAGAAAGTTACTTTCTAGTGTTCTGTAGTTGTTGATGAATTTACTGGAAATTCAAAAATCAACATATTTGCTTTCTGTGACACCATGTTTTATTGAAGGATTATTTTTTTTTTTTTTTTTTTTTTTTTTTTAAGTGATAAGATTGATCACAGCAATCCTGAAGGAGAAAGGGAAGAGCTGGAACGGGTCCACTGTAGCAGTCGATGCTGAGTGCCAGTACTTTACTGCTGTGGGAATGCAGTAAAGCATGCATTCTGCTGAGAGGTCCCTATAGGTCCTTTTATTGATCTTACCACAGAGAGGTGTGTTGTAAAAACTGAATAAGAGAATTCTCATTGAAGCCCCCGAGAGCCTCAATGCTGAGAAAAGTCAGGTTAAGGATTTCAGTTTCCCTACAGTGCTTCCTTTGCTTACAGCTACTGCTCTCTTTAAAACTTCTGGGAAGGGATGAGGAGGCTAAAGAAATTTCTTTAGCTTTATTTTCATTTATGCTGGAATTCCTACACCTTTGGGTTGTTTTGAAGCTTTGCTCATATGCTGAAGAGGTTTGAAAATGTCTATAGTAGGGCACTAATACTGTACCTATCAAGATTTTGAAAGGTGCAAGCAGGAGTAAGGGTTTTCTTTCTTTTTTCCTGGTATTCATAATCCAGATCTTATTTATATATTTGAAATTATGTCACGATCTCTGAAGTACAAACAAAAATATGTTTTTCTACTTTGATTCTCCTTATGCTGCTGCACTTTTCTTTTTTGAATTGGAATGAATCTTGCGTTTTGGGAAGTATGCTTCCTGTATTCCAAACAGCCCTTTTAATATGAGACAACACTAATATGAATTGTCAAAGCTCATAGGGAGTTTTGTCTGCAAGGACTGAAATATAGTATCTGAAAGACAAAAAAAAAAATGCTAATAAGTATTTAATTTATTTCTTTTGAACTGTTATTTGCTTTGGTTGTGCCATATATAGTAAGTGCCTGAGCAGCTTTCATTATTTTATTATCGCTCCCACCAATTCTGTTTTGCTGCACATAGTAACGTTAATTTGTTCACTTTGAGTTTGTTCTGCCACTTGATTACAAGAGCTAGAGGAAACAACCAGCCATCTGAGCTCCTTCAATGAATGCTTAATTAGAGGATTCATTAGCTTTGTTTACTCTTTGGATCAAGACTCCAAACTAGGCCACAAAATCTGATGGCAGATTACTTCTTGTGGTTAGATCTTAATTCCCAGAATCAATTAAATAGGTGATCTACATTTGTCAGATTCCAGCAATTAATGATAAAAAGGTTCTTGGGCAAATGATCTGAAGCTACTTTGCCAGCTGCAGAACAATGTGCATGTCTTGAACAAGCCCACTCAGCCCATTCTGAAAGATTTATTCCTCTGCAAAATCTCATGAATGGGTCTTCTGCCAAGAAGAGAAGCAAGGAGTTAGACTCAGGCACATGGTAGGAGTTTGCCTAAGTTAGCACTGGCCCATTGGCTTCACTGAAGCCCTGCCAGTTTAGGCTAGCTGAGGATCTGAGTCTCACCTTCTAAAACATTTTGTCTCCTTGTGGATGATCTTACACAAAGCTGTCACCTGAGAAGTGTTTTATGATGCCATAAAATCCAAGAATAGTTGTTGATGCTCCGCTGTGCCATTATACGATAGTGCTTTCTGCTTGTGGTATGTACTTGCACGTGTGAAGCAATGAACTCAGATCTGAGGCATTCTCATCAGTACGAGTGATGTTAAGGGGCACAGGCAAAGTGAACCCTAAGTGTGTGCACCAGCAAGTTTGTTCTGGGAGACCAGCTCTCACTACTGCACTTTTAAATGCTCAGTGATGATAATTATGTATATGTAGTGTTACTCTGTTAGTGATAAGTGCAAGGAAGAGGCTGCATACAGTTAAGAGCATACAAAAGGCTCATAAATCAGGCAGAGGCTCTATTTCCTTCCAAAAACCTTCCATTATGCATGACAATAAAAATAAAATGGGAGTCAAAACCAGTATTTATTTGTGATCTGCAGGCATAATTGAAAAGTAGAGAGATCTTGTATCTGTGGTCTGCAGGAACCTGTGTGCACTGAGTACTCCATTATCAGGATGGGTTCGTCCTTTGGCCACAGAATCTAGAAGAACAGTTGAGGAATTCATCTGCTTTAACTCAATTATTTTTTGAAATTTTATGAGATTCTTCTTACTGCATAAGTAGCAATAAAATTTGTGGAGTGTACATAAAGCCACCTCTACCTTTAATATATATATAATCTTCCTGTGCACACAAGTGCAAGCATTTTTTAGCAAGATATAAGCATCCCATTATTTAGTAGTCTGGCATGGACAGCTGACCATAAAACACAGATGGAAAGCGAGCAGTAAAACTGTCTGACTGTACTGCAGTGTGGTGAATGGTTAAGCTTCGTAGCAGCAAGCTGAAGTTGCTCAGCTCTGCAGCATATGAATAAAAATTATTGAACTTCCGCAGCCCGTGCACCCAGTTTCCTACACCAGATCTTCTTGCGTGAATCAGATTCTTGGTATTGTATTTGATAATCAAGGGTGATAGTCAAGGACGTGCGCCTGGGTGTGATGGAATAGGGAATGCATCCCAGTGCTCCAGTTTTATGCTAATATAACCTCACTAAAGCATTTGCAGAGGTCTGCAGAGGTTTAATCTCTGGCACTACTCCTAGAGGGAAATTGGCTTTGCACCACTCTAATGCAGGACTATTTGTAAATTAAACAGCCTGGCTGACAGTGCCTGTAAGGCTCTCATGGCATGTATTAGTGTGTTCTTGGTTATACTACTTAAGGGCAGATGAGAAGTTACTGTTTTTTCTTATTTGTGCAAATTTTTCAGAGAAATAGAAACTACCATTAAAACAACTGTTAACTTTTTTTTTTCTTTTTGAATGTGGGGGAGAAAAAATTGCTTAAAAGCAAAAGAAATTGCTCAGCTGGAACACTGAAGCTTTATGAATCACAGGCAGATTGCAGTTAGTAACGAGAGCACGATGCAGGCGTGCTTCAGGGAGCCATGTGCAGGTACTAAGCAGTGCCTGCTGCCTTTGGGTGTTCCACGATCATCACCTTCCTTAGATCAGGATCTGTCACGCTCCTTCAAATTTCTGTTATCTCGATATCATCCTCTAAGTCCTTCAGGTGACCGGTGGTATCAGACCCTTTAAAAGCCCTCAGGTTACTAAAAACTTGCAGCATGAGTTTGGCTTTTGTGGAAGCGAAACATTCATGAAATAACTTCAGAAGTGCCTAGCATTGTAACTAACTAACTAGCCTGCTTATTTGCCATTGCCAAAAGCTACTCAGTCATTTGTTTTAATTACTCCAAAACCTCCAGGATTATTGTTGCTGTTGAGCAGATGGTTGTGTTACCTTCAAAGTGATTCCACTTCTTCTCTGACAGCAGAAATGGTGAAATGTGTACTTACATGGGCTGCAGCGTGGGAGATTATTTCCCTATACCTGGCTGGTGCCCTGCAAGTCAGAGAAATTCCTGCAGCAGCTCAGATCAGTGCGGTTTCTAGGTTTCCAGAGTAAGATAGGAGGTAAATCTTCAAGGGTCTGCTGATTCACAAACACAGCCATCAGAACTGACTAGAAATTGTATTAACTTTGCTTTTCAAGGAGAGTAACTCGGCCGTTTGTTATGAGGTAGCATAAAGCACTTGATGCTGTAGAGAATAGCTGTTGAGTAGATGGGGTATTAGGAAAGATGAGGTAGCCAGATAGATCCTTTTATCTTGCATTTATCTGCTTCTGTTGGTAGAATCTATACGAGGATGTTTGTGAAGCTAAACAAGCGTATTTCAAATACTGAAAGCAAACACGAAAGGTCACGTTTCGCCTTTCAGCACAGCAGTCTGCAGTTCAGAAAAGTACAGCTGGGTAGCAGCATAAAAGCTGCTTGCAGCGAAGAGTTTTATGGGTGGATTCTCATTGCCTCCTGGTTCCTGCCTGAGTTCGGATGGGGTGACCTTTGGGAGAGCTGAGAGCTGGTTCAAGCTCTCTGACCATATCAATGTAATGGTTTTATGCTCTTGAAGAGCACTCTTTTTCTGGTAGATGGGTATCAAAATGATGAAATGAACCTTGAGCAAGAAATGACCAGAAGAGGACCCTTTCCTACAACCTCTTGTCAAGTCTGTAATTCACTAAGCTGTCAAACCAAGCTCTTGCTCTTGAGTTGCTATACCTGTATTGGGTTATGCAGTATAAATCCAGGCAGTTCTGTGTTCTGAACCGGAATTCTTGGAAATTCTCAACTGGTAAAGGTATTCTCTGACCTCTGGGCACAAGGACAGAATAACTTTTAAAATTTCTAGGGTTGGCACATTTACTAAATCAGACTGGAGAACATTGTTGTTGAGCCGAAGTGGTGCTGGGCATCTAAAATATTTATGAGACTGTGGTTGTTTGAGAACTGAATCCCATATACAACATTTAGTACCTTTCTTATCCCAACATCAGTCATTTATAGCAGGGGATGCCAGCAGAAGAGTAAAACTGATTGCCATGTTCCCAGGTTAGCAGAGGCTTTGAGGCTGTGAATACTGGACTTGTTTAGCTGGGGAGAGGAGCTTTCAATTAAAAATTGCCTGTTGCCTTGCTGTAGTAGGAAATTGAGAGCCAGTTGGCACGTCTCAGAGCCTGGCTGATAAACAGGCACAGCCACAGTGTCTGGGGGATGTTCTCGTTCAGCACATTTTCTAAGCAGCCTCCAGAAGCTGAGGTGCTGTGGATGTACAATCAGATATTAGTTACTCTGCTCTGATGAGTCAGTCCTAAGCAGGGAGATGTGCTTATTTCATCTGCCCAAAGATACATTTTTCTGTTCTTTTCAGCACCAGCAGGAGCTAGTCAAGCCTCCTGTGATTAACACAAGATGGAATGGTAACAGTTAACCTCTGCGTTACTGCACCAAATCCTCTGACATTAAGGAGAGTGGCACCTTTCAGCAGCACTTCAGAAGTGGTATAAGTTACATGCTGTCACTATTTAGAGGAATAATCCCTCCTGGACCTGCTGTTACTGTGTTGTTGGGAAATGTTTCCTTTACGTTCACGGGCTACAAGATATGACAAAATTGGTTGTACCCAGATTTAAAGAAGTTCTTTGTGTAGTCATCAAGAAATCAGGTGCTACTCCTGAAATATTTACAGCCCCTTTGTTCTGGAAAACAACAGCTTAGAATTCATCTTCCATGCCTCAATTTTCCAGCTACCATTCTTCCTTCCTAGCTCGTGCTTGCCTAATTACATTGCGAGTGCTCAATAGCAGGCACTGTCCAAATTTATGTACATACAATATCTAGTGTATTTGTGGACCTCCACAATGTGCGGCAATATTAATAAAAATAAGGCATAAAAGTAGCACTTCTTGATCCATTAAGATAATGGTTTGTCATCATTTCATTGAAGAAATCTGTACAAGCTCTAAGATGTACTTCTGCTTTGAAGTACTGGGGAAAAGGTTCCAAGCTACTTTTTATGATTTCGGGAAAAGATACATAGTTGTTTTTAATACCCATTGTGTATTCAAGATGGAAAGCAGTTTTTCATTAATTCTTCTTTTTTAACTTCAGTAGTGGCTACAAGCAACTTGTTTTTAATCTTTTGAGTGTGTATATGAAGAGAGCTAAGAGGAAAGAGTCGCAGTATCCGCGTCTGCTGTTAGATCAAAGTTAGGGGCATGTAACTCCCTGTAAGGCTGGGCTGTGTCCTCTGTTTCATTTGTTAAAATGACTTGTGAGCGTGGCAGCATTTCCAGTAAGCTTGAGGAAAGAAGCAGCACAAGCTGGGTTGTTTGTGTAACTAATTCAGTCTTTGAATCTGTGATTCCACTTCCTCTGGAGCATCTGAGGCTTGGGTTTAAGACCAGTAAGCCTGGAGATCAGATGTTGAGAGAACTGGCTGATGCTGTGAGCCTGCAGAAAAGAGAAGCCATTCTGCCAGCTCACAGCCCTGGTGCAGCTGCTCCTGCAGCCATTAGAAAGCAGACGGCTTTGTAGGCTCAGCGCGGTCGGGGAGGTGAAGGTGCATCTTGGGGATGTGTGTGGGACGAGTGAGGGGGAGGAAAGGAGGAGTTATTTCTTCCAGCCTGAGTGAGACAGGAGGCGACCTACCGAGTTCAGTGCTCCCCAGGGCTTGCTGCTGCTGTGCTCAGAAAAAAGAACGCATTGCAGATTTCATTTAGGCTGGCCAAGGCTGTTCAGCTGCATCTAGGGCTTGCCTTGAGGGGCAGAGTTACTATCCAGATAATCTGACCTAAATCATTCCTTCAGGAGGCTTGTCACGCTTGGGAGCAACCCGCGCTGGACTGAGAAGTGCTGTGCACAGTGAGGAAGGAAAAGGCCCAAAGGAAGGGTTAATTTGGGATTTGCAGCTCCCTGGGGGCAGACTGCAGCGTTTGAAGCTCTGTGCACCCTGTCAGCGCCTCCTGTTGGGAACTCACCCCCGTGGAGCTGCAATTTAGGGGGAGAGGAGAGGGCAGAAAAAAAGTTGAAACATTTTTCCTGGACTTCTCAAGGAATCTGCCAGTGTGAGGTGAAATAAAGGGCCTAGGATTGCTGTGTCAGGGACAGCAGAGGTAGCTGCAGCCCAAGGGGAACTGAAGCAAAGTTTTTTCAGTGTTCTCAGGGGAGGATGGGACAAAAGGGGATTTTACCATTTCTGCAGATGGAAAAGGAAGGAGCGTTAACCCTTGGCAGTCTGCCTGTCACTGCAGGGGTGTGGAGGCAGGACCTGGCATTGCCGCCTGTACCAGGAATTTATTGCTAGAGCCCTGCTAAAAGCAGGGAAGGGAAGGAAGAGGGAGAAGTGATCGTCTGAGTGGCTGCTGTCAAGTGCTGCTTTGACAAAGCATTGCTCAGGCTGCCTCTTCTCTCCACCCTCTGGGAAGCCGCTGCTTCTGCAGCAGGTCCGGTTCCTGGCAAAAGTTCAGCACTGCAGCAACTTTCCAGGAGGAGAAGGGAGGGAGAGAGGAGGAGAGTCCCGCATAGAGGAGGAGCTACCATGTCCCAGGCTCCCTCTGGACAGAAGCGTAACTGCTAAAAGCAAGAAAAAAAAATGCAAAGGGCAAGCCTCTTTCTTATCCAGGAGCAGCGAGTGCTCTGCACCAACTTCCCTATAGTTAACAGAAGTTTTTGGTGGCCTTATCACAGCCAGACCTCACCCCAAGAGCTAGTGTTTGTGATTGATACTGCATAAAATTCTTCTCCAGAGGAGCTAAAAATGATGCAGCAAAATGGGGCGATGGGAGTATCCGTGGGATCGGAACAGTTTTAGCCCAGGGAAGGTGTTCTTCTCTGAGTGCCCGAGAGGAGGTACAGGTGAAACTGGGGGGGAGCAGACAGAAAATGTTCATTTTTAGGGAGAGGAGTAAACAGACAACATGTAAGAGGGAGGTGTTAAGTCGGGAATAGAGAGGTGGGGTGCCAACAGGTAGGAAATCAGGACGGACCAAGCAGAAACTGAGCAAAGGGCTGAGAAGTGAATGAGTGGGCTCTGTACAATCGTGGGTCTCTTCTCCCTTGCCTCCCACAGCCTCTGCCAAGCGTTCGAGGCAGTGTTTGTGGACACCGAGTGCTTCTCCCACCGAGTCCAGATTGCAGGAACAGAGACTACGTCCCCCGTGGGGGTGGGAAGAGCCCAGTTTCCAACTCCAGTCTGTGTGGAGGGGGATTAAATTCTCCGTCTGCAACCAGCCTTGCACACAGAGCGATTTTTGGGTGACAAATGCAGCTTGCGACTCTTTTCCCACCTGCACCTTTAGGTGCCTCCTGCAGGAGAGCAGCAGGAGGTGTGTGGGGCTGGACGTGCAGTGCTTCGTGGCCCTGCTGTGCCTTTTCTATCCCGTGCGAGGTGGTGAAGGCGTTGGGGTACAGCCACGTGGGAGATGGGGTGTAGGAGAGGAGGCATCAGCTGCTCAGCTGCTCCCAGGGAGTGGGAGGTGAGCGTGGCAGTGGGAGTTAATGGCTTTTCTGCAGCTCCGAGGGAGCAGAGCAGCTTCTGGCTGCGGTGGGGAGATAACAGGCTGGGGGCAGCTTTGATGCCTTCCCTAGAGCAGACCCTGGGGAGGCAACGGAGAGAACTGTGGCTCTTTGTAATTATTTGCAAGGGGATTTCTGGACAGGAGGACACCAGCTCTGCGTGCAAGTGGCTCTGGCTTGGCTGCACCCTTCTCCTGCAGCGACGGCTTTACAGGGACGGGCAGGCCTGGTGCTGGCAGCCGGGGAAGGGCGGTGGCTGCTGCCAGCTCCCCTCTGCCGCAGGAGGCTGCTGAGTCACTCCTGCAGCGCCTGCTCCTCTCTCAACCTCCAGGCTTTCCTAGGCACCCGCAGTGAGACTGATGGAGACAACGCAGCCTCTTTATCTCTAGCCCTTTCTCTCTCTGTCGCTTTTTTTTCCCCCCTTCTGGGTCCCAACCAAAGGCAGACATTGCTTTATATAATTTTTTTTTTAAAAAAAAGCTATAGCCACCATAAAGTGTGGCTGAATCTTTTTCTTCTTTGATAATAGATCTTCCCGTTCCTCTAGAGAGCAGCAATAATATTTGATGAATACAGTGAATGCTGCAGCATTTTTTTTCTTTAAAGGAGCCCTACTGGGCATTGAATCAGCAATTATTATCCACCGGGCAGACATTTCTTGGAAGTAGGGCTGGAGTATGGGGGAGAGACATGATTTTTTAATTTTTATTTTTTTTTTCAGAAATAAGCAGCAATAAAGCACTTTGTACTGCTGCTTTCCACCGTCTGCTGTACAAGCTATTCCTCTAACCTCTTTTTCCTTAGGGATTGCTGCAGAACTTGTTGGTAAAACTCTTCAAAACAGCCCAGCATGCAGCTTTAGGGACGATGCTCTGCAGGGAGGTGAACCTTGTGCAGGACAGTGCTTGTTTCACAAGTAGGGGCTTGGGGAGAAATGGGTGCTGGCTGAATGCTGATGACCAGCATAGACAAAGCTTCCATCGGTGTTTCACTGTTCTCTCAAGCATTAGTGCTCTTTAAACAACTGCAATACCTGGTTGGAGTTTCATAAATGTAATGGTCTTGGTCCCCTGAAAATCTAAGTATTTGTTTGAGCAGTGGCTGATGACTCATTGCGTTGTGCCTTACAGCTCTATATTGAACTACTCTATAGCCTTACCTCCTTCATGTCATTACAAAGATATTAACACTACTTTGTCTTAAGATAAGCTCATGCTAACTACTTTAAAATCCTGTTTTAATTTGTTCAGAACTTCTCTATGTATTTTTCTAAAGCAAAAGTTAATTTTTAGAAGTTCTTTGGGCTTGCTATATTTTAAAGCAGGACCTTGAAATTTAATAATGCTGGGCATTATGTCAGTTGAATCTGTTTTGTCCATTACAAAGAAGCCTTTTAATGACGATCATAGTTTTTTTCCAGAACACTTGTAGATTCATATAAATATACCAAAATGTTATATTAATATATACTTATTTTATTATTTTCCTTTAGTGTTTAATGCCCTGTACTGTTTACAGCATGCAATCCAAATTCTGCATTGAATACCATTAGGTTTTCTACTTTTTCCCCATGGGCTCACACTAATTGATTCTAAAATGCATAAAATGGTTGAAATGTATGCAAGGAAAAACATTCCATTATTTAATGAGCCACTCAAAGTCAGCTCCTCGTCCTCCAATGTTTATGGAAAAGCAAGGCCAATTGTAGCCAGCCCCACAATAAGTCTGGCTCGTTGGCTCTTCCCAGCCTGAAATCTTAGCCTTAAAATAGAGCCACGAGCCCAGCAGGGTTTATTAGGTACACAAAAATAAAGTAAAAAATCTCAATCATCAGTCCCTGCTGCTTCTAACTCAGCAATAATTCTAGTTCAATGCTTGCTGATAGCCACAAATCTAAATTTAGCCAGTTGGCCTTGGCTCAAATATGCTCTAAGTTCTATCATGTCTGTATCCCAACTTGTTTGGGAACGTGATTTTGGTGGGAAACTTGCTAGAGTGATAAGAACTTGAGAATTTGTTTCTGAGCTCTGAAGTCCTGGCTACTCCAGGAGCTGCTGTTCAGAAAAACAGCAGGAAAAAACTCCCATTTACCAGCTTGTGTTCCGGAATCTGCTCACATCCTTATTGTTTCTTTTTTCAAATCTATTTTTATTCCAGCCGTTCCTAGCTGCACATCTTTAGGGATATGCAGATGTTACATAATGAATAAGTCATTTTCCTTGTAGAATGACGAGAGGAGTGGAGGCTTGAATTAGGAAATCTTTCTTGTCAAGTTCTGCAGTTTTCATAAAGTTATTTATATAGTCAGAAGTATCTATCTGCCTGTAACATCGGTTTTATCAGGCTTCAGCATTTCATTTGGATAGCTCTAAGGGGATTACTCAAGTTAATAAGGAGTGTGTGTAGGAAGACCGCAGGTCTTCCCTTCTGTCTTCCTCCCACACTTCCCATCGAAGTCTCAGAGCCTAGTAAACTGCCTTAGAACACTTGGAACTGAAGCCTATGAATCTTCTCTGGTAGCTAATGGGCAGATCATTCATAGTGCACGTTGTGTAGCTACAAGAGGAATATTAAAGACCTGGCTCTTGAAATGTAAGAGTTTATCAAAGAAATTGAATTAAAAGATGGAAAAAAGGAAAGGGGAGAAGCAGCATCAAGGTTTTTCCAGCAATTTAATTTCAATGTGTGTTTCTATGTTTCATTGACTAATAATAGAGTAAAACATTGTCTTACTGTTGTATTTTTCATCTACAAATCTCAAGATGCATCATGAATGCTAATCAGGAAACTTCAGAAGAAATTTGGATTGTCCTACCCAAAAAGTAGTTACAGGATGTTTAAGCCCTACTGGCAGTGTTTTCTAAAGATGGTCCTATTGCATTTGCTTACATAAAGACTACAGTCATCTAATAGCTCCTTATAAGCTGCTCCAAAATTACACCACTGCAAAGTGAAACCAAAACGAGGACATGTTTGTTAGTCTTATGTTAATTATTTGATTACTGATTCTGGTTAAGATTCTGATGAGTGTCCTTCTGAACAGAAAACACTTGCTAGTCTTTCCTGTAGTCTGTCAACGTTTGGAATGATTATGTGCAAAATGAAAACTCTTTCCCCGGGCTAGTATACCAGATATGTAAACCTATCCTATTAAAGGAGTAATTTACTTAACAAGGCACAAAATTGGCTTGCCATCCCATGAATAATTGGAATAAATGTCTGCCATCTGAGCCCTTGCTGCAGTCACTAATGCAGATTGAGATTTGCAAGGTTTGGCTGCACTATGTGCTAAAAGGGCTTGCGTGTACAGCTCGCAGAAACTACCTCTTGGTCTGGGGAATTACAGATGGGACCCATAAGAATCCCTACACATGCTTATTTTAGCTTCCACCAGCCCAGCTTAGAAAAAGCTTTATGTTCTGTTGGGATCTGAGGATCCTTTGCGTGTAACATCCTTTGTTGTGGAACATCATGTGTGATCTAGTATGTGGGAGCCCCTCTCTATGTAGGGTGTATATAGGTACCTCTTACAGGATCAGAGGCCTGGAATCGGGAAAGGAATTTGAAATAACTTTTAATTACATGAAGTCAATCAGGAAGCAGAGCAAACAATACAAAGTTAGGGGTCTGTCTATCTGCGTGTTAGACAACACTTGTTAATGTCCAAGCCCCTGGAGCTAAAGTTTGAATCTGAGCTTGCATGTATGGCAGGAGTCTGCTGCAGACGTGTGTTAGTTCCCACAGAAGGTGAGCCTCCATTTGAGGTTTTATCTAAGTCTTTCAATTTGTTATTGTCATAACAATAAATATAAGGACACTCAGTGGGATTTTGTTTTGGACAGTTTTATCTTCAGATTCTTCTGTGATCATTCGAACCACAGCGGTTTTCAGGATCGAGCACTTACAAGTTGCATTGCTGGACCAGTACTGCATCAAAGATGATAGCTAAGTGCTGTAGCTTTGCTTTTCATGGTAGCATACTGTGAATTATTTATGCCATCTCTTTGTTGTCCTGGTGGCTTGGATGAAGGGAGAAAAACGCATGCGTATGCGGCTTCATTTATAGACCACAGTAAAATCAGATACAAAGCAGGTAGTAGAATCAGTTTCAAGCTGTTGTAAAGATGTGCCGTGGACCTACATGGACAATCAGGTATTAGCTGAAATTGGAGCACCAAGAAATTTTCTAGAGCTCATCATAGTGGATCTGTTGGTATAACAGGTCTATATTTTAGTCTTGTATTGCTGTGTATTGGGTGTTATATTGGCAGAATAGCTTGGATAAACTGTCATGTACGTTCTGGTTTAAATAGATGTAAGCATGAGCCTCACTTTAAAAAATATAAAGCTCTAATTGAATGTGTGAACCATCTGGCTCCTGTTTCTGTAGTCTCAGAACTGCACAAAACCTTAGTACGTGTATCCTCATCACCTCTCTGTAAGGTGATGGCTCCCCATTATCCTTGTTTAGCACGTGGGAATTGAAATCACAAATACCCTGGACTAGCAAAGAGTTAGTTAGCTAACATGGTTTTATGCATTCCTGTGACTTCCACTAAGCACATTTTAGCAATTTTGTAGTCCTAAATATCTTTGTAGTCATGGCTGTGAGTCATTTTCTGAGAATGTTCCTGGGAGAATGGAAACATGAATGTAGTTGTCTGGAGTTTTACATCAACATTGTTGCCCCTGAAATACCTTGTTCTTGTGATCTGTAACTATTGGTTCTAATAATAATAATAATAAAAAAAAAAGAGATGTTGATTGGGTACATATTTACATTAATCACAGAGACAAGGTAAGTGCATTTGATTTTTGGTACAAAGTGATACTGAAACAGGCAGGTGGCTTCTCGGCTATAGCCCCAAATTCTGCACATCCTTGTGCACCTTCTATTACTGGCTAAAATAATACTTTACAATTAAGTAGGTTACTGAAGAGTTTGTAGATTCTATTATATGTGCAGCTGCTGCAACATTTTAAATTCAATTTGTTAAGGGATATAGACATCATCTCTATTAAGTTATAATGTATAACTTAATGTAGTGTAGGAGGGACCATTAGCAAATGCCATATGCTAACCTCAGTCGTGTCCACACTGTAATATAAGTTAGGAACAAAGGCGTATTCCCAGATGCAGTTATCTCCTATGGAAGAGACCTATAGGGTCAGCACGCCCATTGTCCACACTGACTTGAGGGAAGAGGTTTGGGTGAGGGAAACACACAGACAGATGCAAAGCTGTATGATGGATATGCCTGATTACAGCATGAACAATAGCTGAAGAGAGGTTCCTGCAGAGCTTGCTGCTGTGAATTTACTCAAAATTTAATGAGCCCAATCTGCCACCTTTGCATCCAGCAGGAATTTTGCCATTGATTGGAAAGATGGCAGAATGAGGCCCAATACCAGACAGTGGCTAATATTATTATTGCACAGCTTTGCAGCTATTCCTTTTAAGAGATAAAAAGCCACCAGTAACGATACTTGCACATGCTCATGTTTGTAGTTTATAGGAAGTTAAGCTGGGGTTACAGCACTTTATGCTCTGCTCTGAAATGACTGTTCTACCATTACACCTAGTGAAACACCCCTCAGGTGTCCTGACTTTCAGTTCCCTTCTCCTATGCAGTGGCCTAGTTACAAGTCTACCTTTCTGCCCAGAGAGCAAAACAGAATCCAGCGATCCTGAAGCTGCTCTAATTAGCCCCTACTTTCCAAAAACCAGGAATAAAACCCTGACTGATGTACCATCAATCACCTGGTCTAGCTATTTGGTTGTGCTGTTTCCTTCAAAAGCTTTTTCTGGAGTGTTTCAGCCCAGTTTAGATTACTTTTCCAGCTACCTTATCTTTTATTTTAATGGGTATTCAGTATCTCACATTGTTTTGTTGGCTTAGGACAAGACTCCAGTGTACCTCTGTAGCAGGAGTAATATATAATGTCAAGAAGGAAGCTATGTAGAACATAATTACTTGCAGTCTTCCTAAGTAACTTAGAGTCATATTTAAGGTTAAATTTCATTCTCGGTAGTCATGAAAGCCAATTTGATTAGTAGCTTTATGCACAGAAGTTGCCGCTGATATTAGATTACTGCTGCTTTTTTCCCAGATTTTTGCCAGTGTTTATTGATTAAGTGTGCTGCTCCAGGCACTAATAAATAAATAAATAAAATCATGTCCTGCAGCTAATCAATGGGCTGGTTTTTAAAAGTCTGCAGATCACGTTACAAGGGCAATTGCTATTGTGGGTTCAGCAGATGCGGCTGCAAGCTGTGGATTTTGGATGCAAATGTGATTTTTAAAAAAATAGTGTCTCCCTGCATCTCAGCTCTCTGGTTATAAAAATGGCCTGTTAACGCAATCTGGTGCCGGAATGCATTTGTTTAAACACCTTTTTAAGTGATAAGGCTGACACAACCAGAAATTTCATCATTTCTTACTACTCTTGTTTTTTGTATGAGGCAAAAAGAATTTCATATCAGAAAAACATAATTTATCCCATCTTCATTGGTCAATATCATCGGACACAGTACCCCAGTATACACTGGTGAAGAATTAATTCTCATTATTTTACCTAACTGCAAGCAATCTTGCACTCAGTGCTGTTTTAATGGGGGTAAACCATTTAATGCATCTTTTGACATGCCACAATCATGATTTCTTTCCTTCCATTGCATATATAAATGTGAACATTTTATTTTGCGCAGTCTATTTCTCAATTGTGACTTAAAGACATTCATACCTGTGGCATTTTGACACTCTGATATTCTTAAGGGCCCTTCCAGTGTTCACATAAGGTAATACAGAATGGCTGAAAATGAAATACAGATATTTGAAAGTTTTAGAGGAGGAGGAGCTGTATGAGCAGAGATTGCCACAGAGGTAGCTTTAAATTGATAAGGTAAACAAATAATGGTAGAAGTTTTGCCCAAAACGGCACAGTGCAGTAAAAGGAAGGTCAATCTGAACCCATTAGGTTGTCACCCATTAACTGATACTACTGTCCTGCCTTACAACTGCACAATATAATGTGGTATCCATACAAGAAATCAGATAGCAGTGTTGAATCTGATCTCACCCATAATTGTTTAACTCCATCTTTATCAGTAGTCTGTCCTGATAAATTACTGGAACCTAAATTAACTAAGGAAAGGAAGACTTTTTATTGATTTCTATGGACTTTTAATTAGGCCCTCACATAAACCTGCCTGAATTCATTAGAGTTCTGGGGGCTTTTTCAAGTATCCTGCCCAATTCTGAAGTCTGTTTATGTTCCTAACTTCATACCAAGTCATCAGGAGGTTCGTGTGGAATAGAGGATATCTCTATGCACCCCCACATTCCCCTACAGAAGGGTCATAAACGCTTGGAAAATTTTGAGCTGCCGTGATAGTGCTTTTAAGTACAGCAGTGGCTGAGGACTAAAGCTGACATTAAATGAACCTTCTCTTCTAAGTATTTGCCTATTCAATACTCTGTTTCAGTGCTCAGCAATGCTTATTTCTGCATGCCTAAGTGTCCTTACTTCTCTTTTCTGCACCTAATGCTTCCTATATTTTACTCGTTCAAATTGATAACAAATGTGCTCTTTTGAAATGCAAAACAGTTGCAGAAACAGAAGAGAGAACTCTGAGTTGGGTCTGAAGCTGTGATGAACCTTTGTTTTAATAACAGGTGGGTTCACAGACATGAAAGAAAAAGCTTTTGAGGGAGAGAGGCTTGTCTCATGAGGCTGCTAACATGTTCTCAGCTTCAGCTGCTTTGAACCACCGTGTTCCAGTAGACATTGCATTTCAGCCCAAACCTCTTCGATTATTTCTAAGGGAAGGGGGGATATCTAACCACAGAACACGGAGCCACAGTAAGAAAGTTTATAAAACACCTGAATAATCAAGAATCATCCTACAGGATTTAAATTTTTAGTACCAAGTCACCATAGGCCAAATCTTGCTTGCTTCAATTTTAGTCAAAGGATGTTTTATAAGAATAGGTTCAACAGGGATTTGGCCTTGTCTTTCACAAGATCATTTTTGTCTATCTTAGCTGTGACATGTCTGCAGAAATGTCAGTGTGAATTGTCTAGTGATCAACAGTGATGGCAAAACATGACACTTGTGTGTTTGCAGATAACAGCAAACAAATTGAACTTTCATATCAGGCATGTCAATATACCAAGCAACTCTATTCTTTTGGAAATAAATGCTCTTTTCTGTTTCTTCTCTTCTCTTTCTCTGTTTCTCTCCCACACCCACCCTTAGCCACTCTTTTCAGTAGGTAGAACCAACGGTGGTTATTCAGACATTTCAATTTTGGTTTAGTCTTTGTGTTTGCTGTGGTTTAACCTGGCAGGCAGCTCAGCACCATGCAGCTGTTTGTTCCCCACACCCCCAAGTAGGATGGGGGAGAGAATGGGGGAAAACAGTAAAAGCTTGTGGGTTGAGATACAGGCAGTTAATAGGACAAAAGGAAGAGAAATAATATGATATATACAAAGCAGGCGATGCATAATGCAATCGCTCACCATCAGCTGACTGATGCCAGTCCCATTCCTGAGCAGTGGTCCCCACACCCCCCATATAATTGTTCAGCATGTCCACATGGTGTGGAACATCTCTTTGGCCATCTGGGGTCAGCTGTCCTCCTTCTGTCCCTTCCTGGCTCCTTGTGCACCCCCAGCCTCCTTGCTGGCAGGGTGGTGTGAGAAGCTGAAAAGTCCTTGGCTTAGTGTAAGCACTGCTCTGCAACATTAAAACATCAGCATGTTATCAACATTATTCTCGTCCTAAATCCAAAGCACAGCTCCATACCAGCTCCTAGGAGGAAAATTAAATCTCTTCCAGCTGAAACCAGGACAACATAGCAAGCTACAAACCTTTAGGTTTTGAGTGTTAGTATTCTGAGGATGAGAAGCCAAAGGTTGCTGCATGTTATTACTATTATTGATTGGGAAATAGTGTGTTATCCAAGCTGAATCCTTTGCCTTTAGATAGCCTTTGTTTCTCTACCAAAGAACTACAGAAAAGAGGAGGACTTGTTTAAAGCACATTCTCTTTTTCTACCACATTGTTTCATGATACCTGTGCTACGTGGTATATATTTCTTTCTGTACCAATCACCTCGGTGTACTATCAGATCTCATCTGGAACAGTTACCATTTTAAACTGAATTATATCATGTCGTGCAGATTGTTTGGAATTTTAATTTTCTTTTTAGAACTAGGATAAAGAAAAGGGTAAACTGCTGAAGAGCCTGTATGTCTGAGACTTCAGGAGTTCAGCACTGAAAGGGATCTCTGCTACATTATTCAGGAAATAGTGGGTAGACAGCATACCTAATGAGTAGCATCAGGGATATCTGGACTTTTTCTTTAATGCCAGTGCCTTTGTACATCTTGCTAACGTGATTTACAGTGCCTTAAATGAATTAGTGCTACAGCTTCACTGGTCTTGAAAGAATACCTATGCATCATCTTACTTTGACACAGCAGCTAATCGCATCCAGGAGAATTAAAAGGCATGTAGCCATAAATTCTGGCATAAGCTTCAGATAAGGACTGGAGGTGAAAAACTGAGTGGGGAGCCAAGTAGATTCTGCAGCTTGCAAAGTACATCCTGGGCATTGGGGCAGAATTCTGAAATTCACAAGGTCAAAGTAAGCAAAAGTTGTGTCTGACTCAGATGATCAATAGTTCCTGCCCTAATCACTTGTTTGCACTCCCACAGCTCACTGAAGAAACTGGGAATATTTATATCTAGGTCTCTTACCTCTGAAGCTTAGATCAGTGTTCAGACAGACTTCTTTCAGATTCAGCTTGAAGGCAAAGGACCTATACGTGCAGAAGTAAATGTGTGTGTGTAGCCTGGATCTTAAGTGCTCATGTTCTCAGCTATGATCCAAGGAAGTTTGTCATTTTGCTTCCTTACTGCTCCAGCCCACAGCCCCAGGTCCTGTAGCTGATAACCTCTATTAGTAGACAAGGGCTTGCTTTCATTGGCACAGTTATTGTGAAAGGTACCTCTAAATATAGGTATAAAAACGTACAGCAGCCTTACATGACACAGACAGCTTTGAATCTCTCTCTTATGTCTATATAACCACCACTGATTCCACTAGCTTGACTGAATCCTTGCTAAATTACCTCACAGGAAAAGAAGAATCAGACCCCCCTGCTTAACAGAAACCACTGTACTTTATTTTCATTCTGTTTAAAGCAAGAAGGATCCGGTGCTTCAGCTGTCAGCAGGGAGACAGTAGTTATTACCCGTGGAGCTGTTACAGACAAGCAAGAGCACTGAGAAGCTACTGACAGATTTTTATTTCAATTACTGGTAGGCATCGATGTGAATACAAAAAAACATACATTTCTCCATTAGGTATGCGTGCCTGGTTTATGCATAAGGGCTCAGTGACTTTCTTGTTTGCGTTTTGACATGACATCATTTTCCTCTGTAACTGGACATTCTCTGAAAAAAATGTCACTGCTTTCCTCCATGCTTCATTATAGTTTGTCTTTATGTTTCCCCCCCCAGCAGCCTCCGGCAATTAGGCTGTTAATGTAGTTAGGGGTGGATGGACGGCAGCAATCTGGGCTCTGAAACAGAACAGCAAGCCCTACGGTCCTGCAGCACTTCCCTCTTGTCCACGCTGCGTAGTCATTAATAAAGTCCCGCAGGTCTCTCGCTGCGTGCTCTCAGAATTTGGGCTGCCCTTCATGGGGGAGCAGCGATTGTGCCGGTTTGGCTCTTCCCAAATTCAGATAGGTCTGACCTCTGCCTCTGCTGGAATTTGTCTGCAGCAGCTCCCTTGCAAGCCAGTGACAGACAACCTAGAATAGGTGAACTGCAAAATATTTTCTCTGGGTTTCTTTAAATCCTTGCACAGGACTGTTAGTCAGTGGCAAGAACAACAGCAATCAAAGCTAAAGATGTGAGTGTAATAAATTGCTTTATGTGGTAACCTGAGGCAGACAACATTTTGATGTTGGAAAAAATTCAGATCAGTTGTGAAATGAAAACTCAAAGGCATTCCTTTAGAAAATGTTTCTCTGCTTTAGCTTCAGCAAAGTTCTGCTTTTCCTTCATCCTTCTGAGTCAACTGTTTACTGAGGGTGACCTGAATTTACAAAGAGCTGATTTTCTACCAAAAAATGCTTTTTTTTTTTTTTTTTCAAGTGAACTGAAAGTACCACTTCCAGCAAAGTTTAACAGAAGCTTGTAAGAGAATTTGGGTAGAACCTGTGCCTTAGCTTGCCATATAGCCAGGGTGGCTTGGGGAAAATTGCACTGTCATGCCAGCCTCGTATTGGGTCTTTGCAGCAAAGATCCAGGAATTAGGATTCTCAAGCAGGCATTTAGGAGTGCTTGCTGCAGAGGAAGCACAAATATGTGAAAAGCAGCAAACCAAAATATTCTTTACACTCGCATTTATAGACAGACACATGCACACATTTGGAGGCTTTGTTTTGAAGCAGGAGGTATCTTTAGTGAATGTAGATCATTTATATTCTGGTGGGTTTAGCTTGAATGCTGCACAGCTCCATGCCTGCTTGTCTGAGGCAGCTTGCTCTGAGAAGGGTTAAGCTTTGTGTTTGTCGACAGCATTGCAGCAAAGGGGATGAAGTAAGCTTGAAGGGCAGAAACGCTGTACTGCATCTTTAACAGGGTGTGTCCCATCCATTGCTGCAGTCTCTGCTGCAGTGAGGTTTAAATTGGGCTCTGTCTGTCTCGTTAAGCCTCCTTACTTTATGATAATTGGAGATGGCTATCATATTCAGACACAGCGCTAGAATGGCTGCTGATCTGAAAGCGACAATCAGCCCACGAAGGGTGGGAAACTTTGGATAGCACAAATCCCCTGCCCAGTCACCCATTGCGTAGTCCAAAAAAAAAACTTTTTAGTGATTTTGTGCTTTTAGTGAGTTAAAAGGCTCTGTTCCATATATAAAGGAGCTCGCCAGGGATTTTGGCACTCTGTAGCATCGTACTGTGTTAGTAACTTCGCAAAGTCATCGAACATGTTCTGCAGCAGCTGCTGAATATTGCTGAATCAATTTGGCACTGAGAAAAAGATTGTTAGGCTGCTGAATTTCCCTGAGATTTGTAAGTCCCTCAGACTCATTTTACATGCAATTATAAAAGACACTGGCTTTTCACAGTATTGACAAGCAGGTTTCAGAGGATGAAGAGGACTGATTTTGAAATAAACTCCTCTGCCTTCATGACTGCAGTGCTAGCTGCACTGTGTGGGGCAGGTCCAACACCACTTGCGTAGTCATTGCGTGCTGTAGTTATACAAAGCCTGCCGTGGTCTCCTGAGTGCTTGTTCCCTTTGTATTATAAACATCCATCTGTGACGAATGTCATATTTAAATCCTGCGAGTTTGTGTATTGCAAAGTTGGTAGATACTGTTCAGTTATTTTTATTTTGAAAAGGAGACGTTTTCTTAGACTACCTTGTAATTCATTGCGTCTGACATATGGTGCTGCTCCAAGAAGAGTGTTCACGTCACCAAATGTAGTTTCATGCTCAGATCTCATCCTTTCTAATTGAAATGTTGGTCATTTGCATCTAAGACTTGTTCTACTAAACTGAAGCAGTGACAAATATTTTGTTAACCTAAATGAAAAGGTAATATTTAACCAGAACAAAACTATGATTTAGGCTATCCATTTAAAAGCAACTCCCATGTTCTTACACACTCATGCTACTAGCACATTTGTATGCAGGGGCTTCTGCAGAATATGTCGAGTCCACCAGAAACTAATCAGGCTTCCAGCTAATATTAAGGGCAGATTGCAAGATCAGCCTCTGTAATTATAAGATGGCAGACATAATTTCTGCTTGTCTGTGAAGTGTTCGCTGTACTTCTGGCACTGAAAATGAGATAAGTTGTTCAATTTCCTCCTGTGTCGTGAGAGTTCACTGTTCTAAGTCCTGCGGAGACTTCAGAGAAGATTGCAGGGAGCAGGGAGTGGATAGCATTTCACTTAAAATTATAGAGCACATATATTTTCAAAGAAAGTGCAGAGCCAGACTTCAGAGCTCATTGAGCAATGTTACCTCTGGAACAGAGCAGACCCTTTTAGATGACACTGTGCATCAACTGCAGGAACAGTGAAATGCTGCTGATTCATCTCTATCTTTACTTTCCCTTATGTGAGCTCTAGTGCCACCAAGTGCCCATCCCCCGGAAGAAAGCAGCCCAGCCTGATTGACGCAAACAACGTCCAAATAAGCTCTTTCAGGGAATGCAGTGATCTGCAGCAGGTGGGATCAGAGCTAAAATAATCTTTTCTGAAACAGAAATACGAAGGCTTGAAGTTGGGATTCTTCCCAAGCCTTAAAACTCCTTGTAACCGAGCTCTTAATAGCAGATTTAGCAATGTTCCCAGCTTAAATTTGTTGGCTGATAGAAATAATGGTTCAGTAGTTAATAGACTGGGTGTAGGTCCTACAGCACAGCTCACACCAAAAAAGTAGGACCAGCTGCTTTGTTTGTGATCAGTTCCTCACAAACCAGAGACTGAGCAGAATTGTGAAGGGCTGGCCTGAAAGCAGGCGTGAGGGGGTTAGGCTGGGTTTTGCATGTAGGGAAAGAGCTGGAAAGAACATTATTTATTCTGCTGGCCCCCGAAATGCCAGTTCTGCAGTGACAGGTGAAGGAAAGGAGACACGATACTAATCTGTGATCATGGCAGCCTTGAAGCAACGGTAGAGGAGACAATAGATCATACAAATGCATTCATCTTATGTAATTTCAGAGAAGGAAGCTTGCCAAAATTGACGTAAATAGAAAGCCGGAACATTTTTAGGTGTATACTCTACTTGATTCTCAAGTGGACTCTGCCAGGACTCACTGTGCTGCTTTTTTTTTTTTTTTATACCACTCAAGGTGATCCAGGTTTGTCCTGCATTCCTTCCTCTGTGTTGTAAGAAGGCAATAACGGTTTTTTTTAGAGCTCAGGTGATAAAAATTCTTACTGTTCTCTTCCTGCGTGTAGAACTTTTACTGGTTTACATCATTTCCAGCAGTCTGATATCAAGAGTTTAGTCCTTGATTCCTTTGAAACAAAGTTTAAAAGATTTTATACTGGCTAATTATGCTACTAGAGCAGTGCTGTTAATGAGGCTGGAATACATGTTCAAGAAATTAAACCTATTGCCCGAAATAGGAGCAGATATCCTTGAGCCTTTTGTACGAGATCTCCCTTTGGATGGGGGAGGCTGTAGCCTGGTGAAAAATTGTTCCCTACAGTGCATTTTGTAATCACTGCTTGCATATGAACCTGACTGACTTCTTCCTAAAAGGGCAAAAGCTGGAAGGAGCCAAGTGGCAGATAAAGCTCTCTGAATTTTCATTCCCTATCTTAGAAGAAAGAATGTGGAGTCCCTTAGGCCAGGCAAGACCATTGTGTGCCTCACCAGGAGATCTGTCTGTTCCCTGCCGAGCTGAAACAAACATTTCCATGTTTATAGGGCTGGCGATGGCTTCATCAAATTGCAGATCAAGTCTGCTTCTGCTTTCCTTCCCTCAAACAATATATTGAACTGCTACCTCTGAATTAGTCATCCCATCTGGCACTTGCTGAAACCAAGGAGCTAAATCTCCAGGCAGAAGAGAGTGGGGCTGGTCCCTTAGCTGACGGATTTGTATTTTAACATGTGAGAAACCTTCAGAGGCCTGAGAGGTGTCAGCGTGTCACCCAAGGCAGCCAAGCGGGGCTGATGTGCAGCAGCTGAGAGCCAGCATGCCCCTTTGCTTTCTAGTGCAGCCTTTGGACAAGGAATTACAGATTGCACGTGAGCATGCACAAGAAATGCTGTTAGGATAAAAGACCTTGTCTTTTTTGTGCAGTTTTTCATTCGTTATGCTGCAGCCTCGGTGTGTGCAGTTTGTATCTCGAGACTGAACTAATGTGCCGGGCTGTCACCTCTTTGTGGTCCTGCACGTGTTAATGACAGAATGTGGGCCCAATCCTGGAGTCCTGCAGGGCTTAATCCTCCCCCGTGAAAGCTGGTGTTGGGTCAGATACTTTATCTTGCTCGCTTTAGTTTTGCTGTCAGTAAAACAATACTGTAATTGTCTTCCTGCCTTTCTTGCGGTGCAGTTCCAATGAATAAATCAGTTTCTAGACCGCTGTGTTAGAGATAAGTACAATTTGGGCAGAGTGTTGGCAATCTGTGCCTTTTGGATTTCTATACTAAACTCACTAATTAAAATCCAGAAGAGTAGGAAGGCAGAGGGCTTTTTCTTACCCTCTACAGAGCGTTACCAGTTGCCAGCAAGTAATTTTATTTTCTTTTGCCCGGTTGGTTGCTTGAGCTCTGCTCCAGGCAGTGCGTGTGCTCCCAATGCCTGGCAACAGCGACCTGACGTCAGTCCCGGCACACTCCTGAGCAGCAGAAATAGCAGAAATAGTGCCTTGTCACCGTGCTCTCCTTGGGCTGAGCTGCATCATGCTGCTGCAGGGCTAGCCTGCCTTCGGTTGCCTGCACAGAGCAATGCAGAAAGGCGCTTGGGGGGTAATTAGTGCTGCGGGGGGAGCATGGTGCATGCTGAGGGCACGGGGCTGAGCACAGTGGTAGCTGTTTCCTACGGTACCAAGTGGCTCCTTGTTGGCTGATGGCAATTTCAGTGCACAGCAAAGTGGCAGAAGTGCTGCCTGCCGTGGTACAAAATAGTAATCCATGCAGGGCAGCGGTTCCCAGTCCCTGCAGGACCCGTGGAGCAATGTGCTGCAGGGAGTCACCCCTCAGGCAGCTGGCCACACCTCGTCTCAGGGACTGCTGCTCTCTGGGACTCCTGCAACTATTTAGAACATGAATGTTTTTTGCCGAATGTATATACAGCATGCTCAAAGTAAAATGAGGGTGGTACAGGATAGAAGCCCACAGAAGGTATCGTTGCATTGCTCTGAGGTTTGTCTTCAACATGAATTTACAAAGTTGAATGGACACTTAATCCCTGCTAGAATTTTGCCCTGCCACGTCAGGCTTTGAAAAGTGCAGACGTTTTGAGTTGCAGTTTATGTGTACATCTGCAGAGATCCTCATAGATCTTGATGCCACAAACGCCCTTCTTGTTTTAAGCAGTAAATACTGGGAGCATCAATGAATGACAGTTTTATCTCATGTTATTTCTTTGTGCTGGAGGAGGTCGTTTTTCACATAGAAGAGCATTAAATCGCTTCTTTGCTGTTGTTTGCTGCAGAAATATTTGAGGCAGGCAGGGATAATAACAGGAAATAATTTTGCAGGGACTGAAATACAGCCTGCCAACTCTTCGGCTGTGCGAAATGCCCCCTCCTGTATTTACCTGGAGCTGTTTAATTTGCTTTTTTCCTGCTTCTGAGGAACCAGGCCGCTGGCCACAGGCGTCACAAACCTGCTGGAGCCTTGCCACAACCAGGTGCAGGGGGTTTGAGCACTCTGCAGGGAAGAGCAGCTTTCCATGCTGATCTTTTAGTGGCATCTAGCGTTTAATATTTGTAATAGCATCCTCTCACAAACATTTGGAACTGCAGTAACCTTGAGAATTTCCCTTGATATTAAGCATTTGTCGATCTTTTTTAAGCGGAATATCACTTATATGAGGGATGTAGGCTTAGACCTTTTAAAAGCAATGTTTTCCAATGCTTTCCTTCTCCCTACATCCCAGTGCTTTCCTTTGATTTGGGTATTTAGTGAGCCTTTTCTTCAACTTTGATGTATTTGTTAATAGTTCTCACTCTTAGTGGTTTTTCTAATCTCTTTCCCCATAGTCGAGATTCTTTTTCCCAACAATTGTGATAGTTCTGGTTCTCTGAAGGGATGAAACAATCTCTTGGACTCCTTGCTAGAATTAACTTCACACTTTGGGAGCATTGAGACAACAGAGGGGGGCGTCTGTGAATGGTGCTGGCAGAAAGTTTGTGTTTGGGCTCTGTACCCCTTGCATGAGAGGGGAAGGGAGAAGAAGAAGGCAGCACAAGTAACAGACATGAGAAGCAGCATGGAAGTTGAGAGAGCTTAATGGCCAATGCCAGAGATCTTCAAAACCATAGACACTACTGCTGATAGGTGTTTTATTTTGCCTGTTCAACCCATTCTTGCAAGCAGTGAGAAGCAAGCCCACTTCGCTTCCTTTCCTTCTCTTCTCTGGTTCACTTTATAAAAGAAAAACCCCTCTACAGTGAGGGTATCTCAGTGTATGGGACTGATGCACTAGAAAAAGTGATTATCATATTGGTATTGTTTCCCAGTTTTGGTTTTCCAGGTTCTGAATACATCTTTCATCCTTTTCAATGGGAGAAAAGAGAAATAAGTTGAAGAAAAAATAATTAAAGATAAAACTCATAAAAAAGAATCAGTATTAGATGAATGGAGAAATTCTTAGGACTACAAATGTATCATTGAAGTGCTAATTTATTTGTATGCAAATGAGCCATAAGAATGAGACATAAGAAAGTCATGGGCTTTATTTTTTCTTCTGAAGTGTGCATCACATAATAAAATTTTGTGCTTATCCAGAGCCTTTCCTCTGAAGATCTCAAAACTCCTAATGAAAATTAACCAAGCCCTGTAAGTAAATACAAGAGTTTGTCTTTGTTTAAGGATACAAGGAATACCTAGAACCCCAAGTTGTAGGTGAATATTTCTGAAGAGTTGCACATAAGCATTAATTGTTTACAACAAAACAAAGCAGCTCTACCTCCTTATAACTGAAATCCGTGCTAAATGGAAACTAGCCCGAGCCACAAAATTTGTATTTGGGTATTAGATTGGGTGAGTTCCTGGGTGAGCCTTTATTGTTTGTGGCTATGTCTAGAAACTACAGCACTTGGTTTTAGCTTGTGTTTACCTGTTGTAAGATCTATATTTGATTTTTCTTTTTATCAGCATTGATTTATCACTTGAGAAATAATCACATATGACAGTGGTGACAAGCAAATATCAAAATCCTGTGGGATCAAAGTTGGATCCTTCTACTCTTGCTGCTCTCTGTCCATCTGAATCTGCATCTTCCCATCATGAACCTGATCACTGTGATGGATTTGACAGGAAGCAATCTCTGATCAACGGCTGAAGCAATTATTCTTCTTTACAGAATGTCTGAACTCCTTAGGAAAAAACACTCCTGTATGTAACAGGCATCCAACTTAAATAGGTGGTTTTAGCTTTCTGGTATCCTCAGTGTCAAAATCAGGGGTTTAATTTTGTAGTAATACACTTCATATAGACTTCCCAGGAGCAGAGGGAGAAAGCACTGCTTTTAAGAAAGGAATTATTGATTGCAGTTGCCGAAGAGAACTACGACATCTGCCCATGTGTCCTAAGAATTATTGGAAGCTCATTTCCAGCCATGAAAATTTTGATTAAATCTGACCACACACCTCCCTGCTGAGGACACTTTCGGGAACAAGCTCTTCAGACATTAAAGATGTAAGAGATGCATTAAATATAAAGCAGTCGATATCCATAATTTAGCTGTGATGGATAGATACCACAGGCATTGCAAGAGGGCTTCTACTAATAGGCACTTTGGAATTAGCCAGTGATTCTTAATGAAAATGCCTGCCAGCACTTCCTCCTTTTAATCTTTCTCATGATATCAAAGAGGAGGGAGGAGTGGGATCGCTGGAACAAAAGTAAAATATAAATTCAGGGTTTGCAAGTCTCTTGGTAGCTATTCCAGTTGTGCCATAGCAGCTGGAGCGGAGGGTTCTGGCCCATGTGGTAGTAAGGTAGGAGCAAGAGAAACTCAACCTGGATTCCTCCTGGTGTAAGTAAGCAGAGTCACAGCCTGAGGTACCAGGCTACTAGCGAGAACCACAGGCATCCACGTCTGTACCTGCAGTTCATGCTGTTACGCCAAGAATTTTGCTGAAATCTTCCTCTTGTTGAGGTTTGAGCATTGTTGAGTCAAAGCATTGCTACTGACTTCAGCTCTCAGTTCCTCAAGTTTATTCTTCTGTCTGGGGATTAACTGAGCTCTGTTGAATCTCATTGGTTATAAAAAACCAGTTCTGTTTTCCATAGTAATGGGAACAGTATAATGCAAAACCCCCACAGTAGGTTGACATTAAAATTATTTTTCCAGCAATACCTTCCTACAAAACATCTCCACAATAATTACTCTGTTAGATAGAACAAGAGGATCTAGGCACTTTCACAGTGTGAATGGGGGCAGGTTTTTTGCTGTTCTATTTGCAATTGCTTACATAGAAAACAGTGTTAGAAAATGAACATGTTTTAATGTAATAATGAACAAAGGGCAGAAAACAACCCTATGACCATTTAGCTCTGTAGAAATAAACAATCAGTTGAAAGGACATCCAGGAGTATTATGGCTTTTTGATAGACTAGTACCAGCTTGAGACAGAGAAGTTTAAAAAAAAACCACTAGCTGTGAGAGTGATATTTACAGGCTTCTTCCTCTAGCCTCAAGTGGTCTTTAAATAAAATAGCAAAAGAGTAAAATGGAATGGTTAAACCAGAGTATGGCAATTATCTCTGAAGTAAGTTACTTGCTGCTTGCTTTTCATCATTCTTAAGTTGTAAAGCTCAAGTTGGTAGCTGAGGAGGGAGTGTTAACCTAGAACTTAACCAGACACAAGCCTCAGCCACACAAGCAAATTCCCTTTCTTGGTGTCTGACGAAACACCAAACCACTCACATGCCTTGATAAGGGACATTTCTGTGGAAGTTTCTGGCCAGTTTCAGCCATGCACTAAAGATACCTATCTGCCCTTCTGGCAGCAAGTCAGTTAGTGTAAATCTGCAGAGAAACACCAACACAGGTAGAGAATTACTCATTTACAGCAGTTGACAATGTGTATTCTGCTGTTTACTTAAATTCGCTGCCTGCCATCGCTTACCGTTTTATGGCAGGCTCCATTTGGGTAGCTCATACCTCATCAGATCCCTTGTTGACAGGACGAGGTCATGGGGATCTTTTTATCTTCACAAATTTTGCAATAAAATCTCAGAGCGCTGAAGGTCTCGGAGTTCTGTCAAACTTGCTTGTGCTGTTATTCCCTAGAAATAGCCACGAATTTCAGTCTAGCAATTTTGATTATGAGATTTTACCTGAGGCCACTGACTTGCAAAACCTTTTTATGAAACATGCAGCAATCTTTCCGACAAAGGGAATTGCAAGATAACCTTTGCCTCTGCCTCCTGCTAACCTTTTTAAAAGGAGTTCAAAAGTGAGATAAAACAATTTGATACCCAGCTGTTGCGAAAGGTCTTGGCATCCCATGCTGAAATGTAGCAGTCAGATGATCTCCTGCTAAAATTAAAGTCACAACCCTTCTTGTTATCACTAAGAGCAACATTTGTGGCATGAAATGTGAAAAGCAAACAAAATGGATTTCAGTGAAGCTGTGCTGATTTACATCCACTGAGGATCGTGCCCACCTAATGAGTACTAATATGAATAATAAAGTCTGGCTTTCAGCAGCAATTCATTCATGAGCTGGAGAGCTGGATTTGCTGCTGGCCCATGGGATTCTTTATCAGTGCATGTGGCAGCAATAAATGGGCTCAAGTGAATTGTAGATGATGATGATAGTTAAAAGCAGTTTTAAAGCGAGATCTCTGAATGCTCTACCGTTTTAGGTATCGTTTCTCATTGTGTTTCATTTCAGGAATATTGAATTTGGGACTTACTCCTACAGGAGTAAGGTCTGGCCTTCTTGTATCAAGTTGGTGCAGGTAAGTAAATGCATGCATGCATCATGCTGGTATTTGCAGTGTTGAACATACCCTTAAGTGTTACAGAGGTGGTGTTAACACCTTGCACTTTCTAATGAAGCAAAATATCCTAATGAGTTTTGCAACTATTGCAGATGTTGATTGCGTGATTGGTGCTTTGATTTGCATGGATAGGATTCATGCCTGAACAAAGGAAGAGATCACCATCTGGATAAAATGCAGACTAGATGGGAAGATTCTTCTGTCTTTCCTTAATAAGAAACAGAAGGAGGAGGGGTAGGAAAACTAAGCTTTGAAATTTTAATAAACTCAGACATGAAAATACAAAGCTATTAAAATAGAAACGCCAACTAACTGATTACTCAGAACCTGTTCATCTGACTTAGGGTTACATCAAGGCAGAATTTTTCAAAGCTGCCTAAGGGTTGTTATAGTCCCCATTCCTGTTTAATTGAAAAGGAGTCAGGTTTCGGTACTCGGATGGCTTTGGATTTTTTTGCACAAAATCATGAAATGGAGATGGTTACATTTCATCCAGAATCCCTCTTGAGAAAAAGCACTAAGACTGTCTAACAAACTGTTCTGCTACTCAGCACCATGTTACCTCAGCTTATCATTGGCATAACTGTACTGAAACGAACAGCTCTGCCTCATTAGGGCTGAAGAAATGCAGGGCTGGCTTGAAGGGAATCCAAGGGCACTGCAGAGCTTCGGGGCTGCAGCCATGGCCCATGCTAGGGATGCTAATCATGCCAGTTGCTGCTGATGAGGAGAAATCAAGTCCTATTGACCTCTCAAGAAACCTGTACCTGCCTATTATTTGACTACAGGTCCTAGAATCATTAACAGTGGAAGATTCTGGGCATTGCTGAACTCAACAGAGTAATTCATATGAAGAAAGCATCTCTGCAGCTTCTGGATTTGAGCTAATAAGGCTGCACGGCACGGTGCTTGGGACGTGCAGTGTCATGTCTTTATTAATTGGGACATACACTAGCAAATCTAAGCCTGAGTGGCTTTTAGCAAAACTTGCTGTTCCTACATTAATTTCAACACGAGTTAGCTCTGAGGTAACTCTCAGATTCCTACTAGCATCGTTAACAGCATCATTAAACATTTAAATACCTTTACAAATCTGTCCCCAAGACGTGCATCAGTTTTGGGAAGGAAACTCGGCTTCATAATCACATAATTGCTTTGGGGATTTTTTTTTACACAAAAGCAACAACTTTTACGTTGCATTTTCTCCATTATTGGTCCTCTCAGCAGCACTGTTTGCCCACAGTTCTGCTTATTTACCAGCCCAGAATACCGTGCAGGATAACTGTTTGCTATCATATGCAGTTAGCCTCCCGGGGAGTTTGCTGCTCTGTTCAGAGAAATACTGAATGCTCTGCTTAAGAAGCAATTTATGCTGTGTATAAATAAAACAGAAACAGTGAATACCCATTTATGTTGGGCCTTGGGTCAATGAGCTGTGCCCAGAGCTGCTGTGTACTTCTTCCAGTGAAGAAATTGTTTCCTTCCATCACTGCAGGAGGTCTGAACAAACCGTATTTGCAGAAGAGAGGGATCTTGACATAATTCATGGACTTGTTGATTACACTGTCCTGTGCTTGCTCTTCACTCCCAAGTAGCAGAAAGTGCTTCTGGACAAGTTTGTTGCACCTTACTCCCAGGTGGTGATCAAAAGATGGTAGTAGTAGCTGCAAATCACAGCTTAGGTGATGAATGCTTGCTATTTCTCACAGCTGTGCTGGTATAGAGTAATCCAGAACGAAAAGAAAAAAAAAATTGCCAGTGAAATTGGTGGTTCGTACAGTGGTTTTGTTGACAAGTTGTTTAGAAATATCCCTGTGACATTAACAGAACAACAAAATGAGCTGACAATATGGTAATGCCAAGTAAATAACCAAACTACCATTATCGTACAAGCATTTGCCTTACTTGGATAACAAAATGTGCAGTGAAATCTTCAGCTATATAACTATATTTCTGTGCTGTGAGATCTTCAGATAAGGTTAATTGTTATTCCACGATAAAACGTGTGCAGGCAGCTGGGTGTAAATGGGGCTTTTTCCCATTTGTGGTGTATGAATATATTTGCATATTTAGCTGATTATATTGCTTACTCTGCTGGTTTTTCTTTACGATTTGTGCTAGTGATCAGAAAATAAGGGTCAGTTTCTGAACTAGACCTGATCATTCATCAGCAGGAAGGCTTGAACTATTACACTAATGAAGAGGTGGCTTTAGTTGTGGTAGGAGCTTTTTTGGGGATGTGCTAAAACCACTTAACATTTTGTGGAACAATACAGTTTTATTATTTTTTCTCCACTCTGTTTCCACGTCCTTTCTGTTAATTTAGATTGTAAAATGCTTGATTCCAGTACCATATTTTTTTGGTTGTATATGCACAACACCTAGCTAGGTAGGATCCAGGCTGGAGATCCAACTGGGAGAGTACTTAGTGCTTCAGGAAAAACTTTTTTTTGCCTATTCCCTTCATCCATTGAAGGTGAGTACATTCTTTAGCTGCTGTAGTTCTTATTTGGGACATAGGAGGGCACTAGAATTACGTTTCTTTAACTCCGGTTATTCCACAAAGAAAGAGATGCAGGTGGGTAGTACTTGAGGAATGTTTCTAGGACATGTGGCTCTTTCTAACTTTACGTCTTGAAGTGACAAGTGTAGATAAAGGATTTACTCCAGCAGTCAGATCAATTGCAATTGCGTTGTTCTTTCAGCTGTGAAAGGTAAAAGGCACAGAAGTGATACGGTGCTCTTAGTGTACTAACGTGAATAAACCCCCGTCACCCAAATTCTCTCCCACTCTGATGTGCAGCATGACCTCAGTCTTGTGGTTTTGATGCGGTATTTATGTAAACAGAGTTAATTTCTAATTGTAACCTTGATGGGAATTTAGCTATCTTCTGTTTGGGGCAGAGAAGAACAGGGTCCAGACTGTTTACCATTGGTGTCCCTGGTTAAACTGCACTTAAGCATTGAAATTAAAAAAATAATGCATTTGGTAACATAAGATTAAATAAAAAGTTTCCTAAATAAAACTGACTTTCAGGGATAGCTGCAATTTCCTATTCCATGTGCCCTAATATTTGCAAATCATTGTATTTGATGAATCATACGCCAACTACCCTTACTTCCGTTCAAAAAAAACACAAGGCAACAACAACAAAAAAAAGAAGCAGCTACTCTAGTTGCTGCTTGTCTGTCTTTCATGTTTTGCTCTGTTTTTCATTTGCTGCCAAGAATTTGCTTTAACTGGGTTGGAAAATACTGATGCAGCTCAGCCAGCTCAACTATAAAATCAGGAATCTTAAAATCAAGGTGCTAGGCTGTCAGGCAGACTCGGTTAGAGAACCTCTAGCCAAAGGCC
Source organism: Netta rufina (assembly GCF_964035555.1). Classification (NCBI taxonomy): domain Eukaryota; kingdom Metazoa; phylum Chordata; class Aves; order Anseriformes; family Anatidae; genus Netta; species Netta rufina. Next base: position 3,748,185 of record NC_140151.1, on the reverse strand, counting down.
TTGGCAGCCAGAATACAGGTGGGCTTTCAAAAACTCACTGCGTTTTCCTCCTCCTTAAGGGAGTTTTTCTCCCTTAATATTCTGGCCTCAGATCCAGGCACTTTGCACAGTCCCTCCCTGGTCACCTCCAGACGCTTACCAAGCTGCCTCTCTTCTCGTTTTGGGGTGATGCTACAGAAAACTACTGCTCAGCGTCGCTAAATGGAACAGAAGAAGATTTTGGCCGAAAAGAAAGAGGTGTTTTTCTCTTGCGAAGGAGGGTTATTATAGCTAAGCTTGGATGTTAGCACGCACGTGGCACCTTGAACTGCAGCGAGGAATGTTTAGCTTGAAGTACTGCAGCTTTTACAAGACTAACACTTCAGGCATGGCTAAAGCAGCCCTCCAGGGCGGATGGAAAGTTCCCTGGACTGGGAGGAATGTGGGGTGATGCAAGAGGAGCCGTCTCCTCTGCATCGTTTGTTCTGCCACACACTGCAAAAGGGTCACAGAGAGGCCTTATCCCAATAGTATAGGGGAATATTTTTGAATCCAGACAGTGCAAGATCAGATCAGAGGAGCTTAGACCAACCATCACCCCGTTTAGTTGTCTTGATAGCCTAATTGCGTTGTTCTTTGTGTTAAGGTCTCCAAGAATTTTGCAGTATTAAGCTTCCTTTTAGAGAAAAAGTTTGGGTGAATCTCCCAGAGTAAAACTATTTGCAAAATGCATCAATATTTGCTCTTCATACAAGTGCATGAAGTTGTTGGATGCCCCCATGCCGTTCCTGTAAGCCCTCAGCTCACCACAAAACCCCTACAAGGTCTGTGTTTAGTGGCACTACTGAATCTTCAGCTAGAGATACTGTAGGCTTTGTGGATAAGAACGACAACTTCAGGTAGGTGTCAGTACAGCATCAGAGGCACAGTTGGCTGGGTTGAGTGAGTGTTTTGTACAGAACAGATTAGTTAACCAGTTCCAGCTTGCAAATCTTGCTGTTTTGTTGTTACAACTTGTTCCACGCACTGACAAACTCCGCGTGGACCCTTCAGGTGCCGTGCAGGTACCGAAAGAGCCCGTGTCCACGTTTAACCTTCTGCTGCTTGGTGCTTCAGTAGCACGCAGCTGAACAAAGTTGGGAACACCCCAGTCGTGTCGTGAGCAGCCCTAGGGAGATCAAAACATCGTCTGAGAGAAGGGTTTGGCTCTCTAGTGGGAACTGGGCGTAACGTTACAGCACATCACAGCTGGATGAGTAATGGACTGGGCATGCAACAGATTCGTAGGCCACGCATTCTTGTCAGATGACAGACAGCAGGTATTGTTAAAAAGCACAAAATATTGCATGGTGGTGCTATGATATCAGGTGGCCTTGGGTTTAAAGTTTTGGCTGGCAAAGAACAAGTTTATTTGTCGGAGAGGGCAAATTACCAGTACTTAACTCTCATTTATGTTACTCTGCCACTTAGAGGCGTCAGTGAAGATGAAGGCAAATTAAATTTAGAAGAAACACATAGATGGGAGAGTGTGGTATGGAAAGTATGCTCGGAACACACAGGAGGGATGGAGGCTGGGAATCAGCAACGAAGTGATCTGCATGAGCTGAGCAGCAGAGCTGCCCCTAGTGCTCCTCACTTGGAAGATAAGATTATTTTTTCTCCACATTCGTGTGCTTTAGTGCAGTTATACAGGTGGTTGCGTTTTCAAACAGTCACACTTATTGCAGTGTTCACTGCTTGGCATGGAGACAGGCATACTGCAAAGATAAAAAGCACATTAGTGACTAAGAGCTCCCCAGGGAGAAGGACCTGGACCTTCTCAGGTCCAGTTGGCTTTGTAGAAACCCCTGGCTACCCGCACAGCCCAGGGCAGGTCGGGCGGTGGGATGGGATGCTCGGGGAGGTGGTGGGGTCACCGTCCCTGGGGGTGTTCGAGGAGAGGTTGGACGTGGTGCTTGGGGACACGGTCAGCGGGTGGACCAGATGACCTTAGAGGGCTTCTCCAGCCTTAACCATTGTGTGTCTCTGTCACCAGTTTGAAACTCTCCAGCAGGTCCCAGTTCACCGGAGGCTTACACCAGGAACCCACCCAGCCCTGCAAGCAAGAGCCTCGTATCTTCAGCAGAGCACAGCCCCGTAAGCTTCCTAATTTTTTTTTTCCACACTACTTTTAAACTAACCCTTCAGTTTCCTTCCTCCTTAATGGCTCACTGCTCCAGCAAAGCCTGCCGCCAGCGGCTCCCCGGCTGCTCCAGCAGCAGGAGCGGCCGCAGGTGAGTCCCAGCGGGCGGAGCCGAGCCGAGCCGAGCCGTGCCGGGCCGCCCCCGGCCTTGTTCCCTCCCCTCTGCTCCGCTCCTTGCCGCTCGGCGGCGGCCGGCACTCGGGCGGCTGCGGGCAGTTGTCCCGCATGGCGGAGCGGCCCGGGCCGGGAGGCGGTGGCACAGGGACCGAGCCGGGCCGAGCCGAGCCGGGGGAAGCGCCGCCGGGATGGCCCGCTGGATCCCCACCAAGCGGGAGAAGTACGGCGTCGGTGAGTGCCAGCCCCAGCTGCTCCCCCTGCCCGGCTCCTCTGCTCCCCCCTTTCCCTTTTCCCTTGCTCCCCCTTTTCCCTTGCTCCCCCTTTCCCTGCTCCCCCTTTCCTTGCTCCCCCTTCCCAGCTCCCTGTGCCTCCCCCCCACCCCCCAAGCCCTCCCCATGCAGCACCTCCCTTCGCTTCCCCTGCTCTGTGCCTTTTCTTCCTCCCCTGCTGCTCAGCCCGCAGACCCTCGGTTCCTTTCTCCTCCCCACACTTCCTCCACTGCTACCTTCTTTTTTCCCCAGTTTCTGCCCTCTTCCACTTTCAAGTTTCAGCCGCCGGCATCCACTCTTTGGACCCGTGCGGATGGAGGCTGCGTTCAGCGCCCGCCCTTGGAGCTCTGGGTCTGTGGGCTCAGGACTGACCTTTGTAGTTTTGCCTCTGCAGCGTGTTTAACAGCACGGAGAGATCTAATGTAGCAGCAGAAATGCCTGCTGTTGTCCCCAAACGGAACTGTGGATAGGAAAAGTAACGCCAGGATAAGAAGTTTGCAGTGTGGGAATTGGGGATTCTGGGGGATGGCTTTGCAGGGGGGGTGGAAATCTTGACAGTGATATTTTGAGGTGAGGGGAGGAGCAGTGAAGGCTTAACTGGCACCTTGTGCCTTCTGCCCTGTCCCGATAACAATTAAAAGGAGGAGGTTGGACACTGGCTTGCCTCTCTCTAGGCGGAACATAACCAGTGGTGCTGCCGATAAGTTCCCATTTTCTTGCAAGCGTGACAAATCAAAAACCACACAATTCTGAGGTTGATTGCAAGAATTGGACGGGAACGATATGCAGGAAGCCATGACTGACACACAGCTCCTTACAGTTTATTTTAATGCAGGGCGCTCTTTTGTGCCCTGTGGGTTCCTCGGTGGACTTTTTTTGATGCGAGGCAAATTTCTCATTTCATGCTTGCCAAGTGTCAGTTGCCCCAGCTCCCATGAGGTTGCTTGTTCAAGTTCAGTCCTTGGGCTGAAAAATGAGGGACCTCATCCAGCACAGCTTTGCGTAGTGACTCTGAAAACCAACTCGATTGCAAAGTGGCTTTGCAGGGAGGCAGCCTGCTCCTTGCAGGGCTGTGGCTTAAGTTTGGCTAAATAGCTTCAGAGGTACCGTATGCAGCACGGCCTTATCTAGTTCTGCTCTGGTAACCAGGAGGGTGTGGAGTGCTGTACGCCCTGAACTTTGCTTCTTTCTGGGCAGCCAATAGCCCAGGCTGTTTGTACGTGGCAGCCCGTGTGTATGACTTAGTGAGATTACTCCAAGCGTCAGGAATTAAAAATGTTGGGTATTACAACCAAATAAGCTACATAATCATAATTGAATGGCTGGGCTAGATCGTTGTGTGTTTTTTTTTTTTTTTTTTTTTTTTTTTTCTGTGCCCTTTTTTTTTTTTAAGCACAGCTTTGAGTAAGGCTCTGCTACCTGAAGAATGGCCTTGGGCAGCGGGATGAATCAGAGGCACTCCTCTAGTCAACATTTCATCTTGCTTCCGGGGTGATTTTTGTGTGCTGGCTTCAGCCAACTGCTGATTAGGACATCTCCTCTCCACAAAGGGCACTGGCTTGTGAGTAAGCAGGGTGGAGGAAAAATTACCTCTTCCCTTATGTTGCCGACCAAAAAGTGCTGGTGGGAAGCGTCCCCGTAGGTCTGTGCGTTCAGACAGCTGTGTGAAAAGGATGCTCACTTCCCCTGCCTGCAGACTCATGGACCAAACTGACCTAGAGGCTGTACTGCTTCCACTCTTGCTTTTATTTTGCAACACAGCTGATGGAGTTAATTCCCAGGCAGTAAACAGAATTATTTATGCAGTGACAAATTTTATCAGGCAGTGTCTGATACGTGGTGTTAATGAATCTTAATTTGGTCAGTTTGATATTCGCAGAGCTGTCGGTTTCCCGTCTGCAGTTGCATCCTGTGCCCTGTTAAAGCCTTGCTCTCAGGTGCCAGTCCTCTCTGCATTCCTGCTTAATGTGACTGTCAGAAACAATAATCAGGCCTACTCGTCATAGGCAGGCTAAGCGTGTTCATGGCTGTTTGTAGGATCTCAATTTCAGTCTGTAGGGGTACTAATACTTGGGATAGAATGTAGACTGATCACATGAGATGGAAAAGGTCCACTTCAGTATGGAAAAGTGCAGAGCAGGGGCATTAAGCTTCTTCTCCTGATGCCTCAATCTCAAGAAATTGACGTGGGTTGAAAGGAAATTGTGAGCCTCTTGTGCTGATAATGTCTGCTAGCCAGGGTGCCTGGTGGTACGAAATATGAAGGTGGCTGCGACAAGGGCAATGCCACTGGTTCTTGTAGTGTGGGCCCGTGGAGGGTAAGAACTTCACTCACTGGTAGCGTGGGCAATTTGATGGTTGTGAAGTGTAAAGCTAGAAGTTCATTCCTTTTAGAAACAACAAACACACGCTGGGTTTGTTAGTAATTCGCAGTTTGGAAGCTAACCCAGAGCTGCTCGCTTTTTTATTTATTTTTTAAATACACCCCTGTAAATCATACCAGCACAGTAGGAAATTCCGAGAAGTTAACGGTGTGACTCAGTGTCACTTGTCTAATCTTGGCGGTTCGGTTCAGAATGGTTTATCTCCTGGGTTATATTCTACAGATTGAGGGTTCAAATGGATTTGCTGCCTTCCAGGAGTTTTGTTCTCAATTGGTTAAACCTGTGAGTGCTACCTTTAGCGTGGATACTGCTGATGGCATATGGACTGAGTTTGAAACTGGAAATTACAGCATCCTAAGGGAAACATACGTGAGAGGCAAATGACTTTCAGTTTCTCACTCTCGATGACTTTTCAACCCAGTAACAGATGTGAGTTTGGAACCTTCAGCCTTGTAAAGGGACAGAAACACTGCTGATCGTCTGCTGGGCAACATCATGCCTTTTGAAGCAGCAATTGGGGGCCTCACTAAGCTTCCTTGCAATACGTTTCACCTCTAGGTTGGGAAGGAAAGATACTGAAGTTGGACGGTCTTTGCTCCAGACTCAATGAAGTACCCTATTCTTGGAGCAGTGCTTTTCTCAAAAAGAAGTTGGCACTTGCAGAATGGCTTTCACACAGACTCTGTTCTGTCAAAAGAGTTTGCACTGGAAGAAAGAATACCTGAATGGCTCCCCGCAGCTTTTAACTTTTACTTTCTGCTTGTTTTAAAATGATTAACTTAGGGAATCCACAGTTATTTATTTTTTTTCCTGCTGGCAGTGACACAGGCTTGCATTAACTTTAGCTTAAGTATTCCACTTCAGTTGTAAAAGCAATTCTTTCTTCGGTCATCAACTGCTCTTAACCTGTAAGTGTTCTTTGTGGACTGGAAGAGACCGTGCTCTCGGTGCTTGGCTTCAGCATGAAGTATGAGAGAAATCTGGAGTCTGTGGAATGATAAGATCACAGAGTCACAGAACGCTAGGGATTGGAAGGGACCTTGAAAGATCGTCTAGTCCAATCCCCCTGATAAGATGTTCCGTTGCAGTGTATCCAGGCTGCTATCAGAAGTAGTTGGAGCCCGTTTTTTTGATTGCTGCCTCATGCAGTCTGAAAAAGCAGCAATGGCAGCGTGGTAAGCCAGGGCGGGGAACTGAGCCAGCCCCAAACCAGTTCAGAAATAAAAAGTGCTGGGTTTCCAGCCAGAGTAGTTTCCAGATGACAGCAGTGATGCGTCAGGTACGCATGCTTTCTATGTCTTCTCTGACTGTGAGCTAACAGGATGAGAAGTGTTTATTTACAGTTCTGTAGGTGATTTGTGTATGTATCTACCCTTCAATCCACAAATATGGTCTCCTACAATGAGAATTCAACTGGAGTTCTGCTGAAAGAGCTTAGAGGCGTGAGGTCCAGAACAGCTCGTGTTCAGGTGAGGTTGGTGGCTTGCACCTGGAGGCACTGCTGTGGTCACCTCTTGAAATGTCTCTTTACCCAAAGTTTGGGGATAACAGCTGCTCACAGAGCTTGTGTGCTGGGACTGGGCAGGTTATCGTGCCTGAGCCTCTGCAGTTGAAGGTTGTAATGGAACATTTGCTCCACACACCACGAAATGCTTCAATCCAACAGCAAGCTTAGAGCTTGCAGCAAAAGGCTGAAAGCCACAAATTGCCATGTTCTGCTTGGAAGGAGCAGGAGAAACCGAAGGTATTATTTGTTGCCTATGGTCTTCCAAAATTGTTAGATGTATAACTTCGTATGTTATTATGAGCCCAGAAAACTTCACTGGTCAATGAGGTGTATCAATGAATTGTTTGTATTTTAGTAATCTTTATAGACTCAAAATCAGTCATGTTTTGGGTAGAAAGTGTCGTAAAATGTTGGGCCCAAGGGAATCTAATTGAACAAAGCACTTCAAGTAGTTTAGTGGAAAGTATTTTGGTTCGTCTGGTACATTTTTAAAGAAAAAAGTTGAGAAACTTTTGGGCAGCTCTAATTCCCAAGCTTTCTCTGCCTCTTCACATCCCATTCCAGGGATTTACATGTTGTATTCCAGCTATGCAAATACACGGGTGGCTGTTTGAAAGGGGCTGGCTTGTTTTGATCCAGTTCCAAAAGCAGCGGGGCCATTTGCTAGGGCTGAAATACCTCGGCCATGTTACCAAGAGCAGCTATTTGTTACAGGGGCAAGTAGCAGCCCCCAAGTTTTCAATCTATCATCTTTTATTGGGTGGGGGGGGTGTTGAATAGATTTTTATTTTTTTAACAGACAGGTAATTACCCCTAATAGTTATTGGTGACCTTTTAAACCCATTATATTTCTCCCTGCTGGAGGGACCAGCATGTAGGACTATTCTCGTCGCAAAGAAGTATTTACTCTGCTGAAATACCATGTGGTGGTTGAGTTACAATCAGCTGCGTCATGTCTTAGGAATGGCAGTAATTTTTCAAATGTAAACCAGTCCCTGGCAGCTACATTTGTGATTTATGTGAGCAGAAATGCAAAGGATCAGAGAGGAAGAGAGAGTGCTGCAGAATAAGATTTTCTTACTAATGGTTTGATTTGTGATGACTTCTGATACGCTTGGCCATCAGGTCTTGGTTTCATGTTCAGACTTCATATATCTTCTGCAAAGTTGTCTCGAAATCCAGTCTGTGATCAAAGGAGGCTCACAGCACTGATAGCAGTACATCATGTCAAATTAGAGCAAATTTCATATTTGTTTCAACTTGCTGCTTGCCTTGTGCTCCCCTTCCTGCAGGCTGCTGCTAATTGGCAACGTTAAGTGCACTCTGGTGTGCTGCTTTCCTGCCCAGGCTCCAGAAGGATGCAAGAATCTGGCTGCATCTGGATGCAAGAGTACCTGGCTGTATGAGCAGCCCAGATTAAGTAAATTTCTCTCTTTTTTTTTTTTTTTTTTTTTTTTTCAGAAAAGTGTGCTTAAGGATATCAAATTAGACATTTAGACCTACATCAGGTTAGCTTCATGGGAGATGTTGTTTAAAAAGGGAGAAAATGGTACGATGATAATATATTTACCTAAATTGGTGCAAAACCCTGCATGAATATTCTCCATCAGCTTAAGATGGATTTATTTGGATTGCAGCTAATCAGTTAGCAATAAGTTCAGGCTGGATTGAAGGCCCATGTATTGCCATGTGGGCAGCAACAGATTATTTTTTTTATTTCAGAAGGAATACCTAAAACTTACGTCACTTCAGTAGATGTTTATGTATAGAAAAGCACTGAGTGGTTTTATGCACCTGGTTTGTCAATGCATTATCTTACTAAGCATCCTCTTTTCTTTTCTTTTTCTTTTTTTTTTTTTTCTTTCTTTTTAATGTGATTTAACCTTTTCCTTTACATTAGGGCAAAATACTGTAAGGACTGAAGAAAAAGCCATGTCGTTCATGTCTTATTGCATCTTGATTCCGTTTTCATCTCCTGTTTTTATATAACGCTTTCAACTGCATTAATACATCCTCATCCAAAAAGCACATTGCACTGCTTTTTGCTGACAGGCTGTTCTGAAACATGCACTTAACCTTTTTTCCTGCAAGCTCTCAGATTCAAGATTCTCACTCTCGCCTTGATTTCTAGAAATTGAAGTTAGTCTCCCAGTGGCTTTCGCTCAGCACAAAATAAACTGGTCGTGTGCTTCAGAATTTGTTTGTACAAGCTTGCATCCTGTTCTCTTCTGTGTGTTTCTGAAAGGAACTTCATCTGTGCTAAATCGGTAAAAGAGCAGTCCAAATGCATGTGTCCAGTAAGTGGAAAATTCTTTATTTAGAAGAGGCTGTGAGGGAGGGGCAGTGCTGGAGACCACAGGGGGGGAGCTCTCCTGAGCTATCTACCAGATTTTTTGTGCCTGTGTGTGTGTGTTTGTGCTTTTTTCACTTTTATTTTTGGTCAGGGTTGATAGAAATTCTGAGTTTTCACAACAGAACAGCTGAGCTGTGTTACTTTTTTCCAGGAATGGATGGAGAGAAGTACCTCTTAAGTCTTAGTGCAGCTGCTTAGCTTTTTTGTTTGCTTGTTTTTGTTTTCTGTTATGTAAAGAATTATTGGATACTGCTCATTTCACTTGAAGAATGAGAAAGGAAAAAGAGATCTGATGAAGTGATTGCTTCTCAGCCCTCCTTCCCCTTACAGAAAGGAATGCGGAGAAGTGGCAGTAATGGAGTAATAGAAACAAGAAGCGTGCGGCCTTGAGGTGAAGCTGAATTACTGAACGAAGATGTAACAATGGAAATGGAGCATACGTGATAAAGATGAGCTGTGCCTGGCTGGATTTACGTGTGGGAGCAAATGTTAGGGAGAGGTTTTTTAAGAGCAGCGCTGTGTGTAGCCATTGGAACCAGGAAGGAACCTGTGCCTGCAGCAGCAATGGATTGGGGCTTTTGTACCCGGATTTTAACTGGAAGCCAGGCAGAGTTAACACCCCAAACCACGGACTGCTGAAAGCTGTGTTTCATTCACATCCTTGGAAAATTCCAGTTGTGGCTTCTTATCCAATTTTTAGATGGATCCCAGATCATGCTTAGGCATGCTTTGCTGTACTATTTTCTTCCGACATGTTTCTTTGTCAAAGGTGCAGAAACTTCCAAGTGCTGAGTGTAGCTGTGTTGCTGCAAGGTCTCTTCCCACCCCTGCATTTCCAGCATCCTTGTGCTCTCTCTCTTCATTCCTATCCATGTTACCAGTTTGTAACTTTCCAATTATTTCTGCCTGGGAACGAAGAGCTGACAGAGATTATGATGGGCAAGATTTGCCCAGTTGAAACTTTAAGGGCAGATAAGCGTTGTTGGGTGGGAACCCTGCCTGCCAAAATTTGCAGCTAGTCTCTCGAGTTACAGCCATTGTCTCGCCGGCAGCAGCTCAGATTTGCAGATCATATCATCATGGCAGAACATTAGGTCAAGCCTGCCAGCTGTTTTATGGGTGCTTTCTGTATGTCAGCAGAGTATAATACATCCCATTATTAGTCTTCTATAGGATTACTCATTTTTGCAAGTGCTTTAGTGTTTTTGAAGCTTACAGCACATAGCACAGAAGACCCTGTTGGGACAGCAAAAGAGCAACAACAAAACCAAACAATAAAAGCAAGGGGGGAGATTTAAATGTTTCTTTTAACTATGCATGGCCCAATACATGTTTTATTTGTGTTTACTTGCTGACAGCCAAGTAAATCTCAACGTGTTTGGAATCATTATTTTAAATTATATAGAAACAGCAGCAGTGCTGGATTTCAGTTTGCAGCCAGAGAATGAATAAATCAGCAGTCTGCTCTGCAGCTACGAGCAACCCTGGCTTCTTGAAGCTTACTGCCTTCGTAGCCTGCATTGTGGTAATGAAAGGGAAGGAGGCACAGGTGGGAAAGCTCTGCAGTCCATACGTAGTTATACTTTGTAGTAGATGTTTTTAGCTCTGGGCAAGCCTTCCTAAGTCTGTGATAAGGACAGTGAGTTTAGCTTTCAGAATGTAAAGTGAAGATAGAATTAAAAACCTTACCTGTTTGCTAACAACAGTTGTTATAAATCCAAAGTCTAGAACTTAATAGTCTTAGGATTCGCTCTCCACAGAGGCTAAACAGCACTGTCTGACTTTGACTGGAGTGTTTCCCTTACCAGATTCCTAAAATTAGTTTTCTGATCTGTACTGTGTCTCAGTAAAAACAAAAAGCAGCCTGTTGCTCCTTTCTTTCCATGATAGAAAACAAAAATAAAGTTAAATTAACCTCTTAGTTCTAATGTACCTACAGAATTTGTAGTGGAACCAATACAGGGAGATCTTGTAATTACAGAGCAAAATAGGGGTTGGTTTGTTTGTCTGTTCCTGTTTTCCAGAATATCTAGAGCCTTCCCAGCTCTGTTTTCTCCAGGGCAGAGAGAAGCTACCGTGAACCCACTCCTGGTATATAAGTAGCTGTCTTCTTCTCTAGGGCTACGCACATTTTCCATAACTACTCGTGTTCTTCCTCCATTTGTTTATTATGATTTGTGTCTACCAGTTAATGTTGAAGGTAATAACTGCAAAGCTTTCAACAGGAAAGCTAAAAACCTTGGTGCTGTTGACAGCAAGAAGTTTGAACTCTTCAGAGCAATATCTGATGTTTTCTTTCTGAGTTAATGGTGGTATTTTTTCTTTAATTCTTTATTCTTTTTGTTATTTATTTTTATTCTTAATTCTTTAATCAGTTTTTTAAGTTCCTCAGTTTATCAGCTGTGTCTAAAGTTTATTTGGTGTGTAAGTTGACCATGCAACTTACTGCTCCCAGAGTCCTTTCTCTTTTTTTGCTAATCCGTATTAGCTTGAGTCTGTCTTCCCTTGCTTTTGGTGCTTACTGTATTTCTTAAGTAGTTCCCTGTGAAACTAATCCTCTGGACTTCAAAGGCACTGCTGACATGCAAAGGACTTGTACCCATTTCGTGGCTTATTCTTACTTTGCACAGTAGAAGCAATATTTGTGCAAGTGTCTTGTGACTTTTGGCTGCTTTAATTCTGGGTATCGAGCTTGAGATGTGACGGTCTTGATTTTCAGGATCTGTCTCACTCCGTCTTTTTAACAGTCAAGCCTCTTTAGCTCTTGTGAAGCATCCAAAACTGCTGCTTGCATTCTGGAGCTTCTGCTGAGCTGTCTTCTGTTAATTAGATACCAGGCTAATTGTTCAGAGGTGTCAACAGGCTGGAAATACCAACCTCACTAGTACCAGCTGTGCCGACTGGTTCTGAATTTCACACTGGCCTCTTGCACATTCCTGTAGTTCTTTTGCCATGGGGTTGTATTTGCTAGCACAAATACAGCTAGGAGCTATGGAAGTTACTGATGAAAGTTTATAAAAACTGGGAAAACTTCAACCAATTACAGATTGATCGAGAAAGAATACAGGTATAATAATCTCACCCTGTCATTAAAAAGTGGAAAAATATACAACAGAAATTTGTCAGAGTTTCTTTTATATGCTAACATGGTAAAGGCACAAACATGGCTAAGCTTAAAACTGTCTTAGTCCAAAGTCATAAATGCATTTATCCCCTTGCTACCAAGTGAGGACTGTGTTTTCAGCTCCAGTGCATTTAATTTGTGGTAGAATGCCTAAAATAATGTCATGAATTTTGGTGCATTTGCCAGGAACATAAATAGGAATTACTGGACTGCTTTCTAGGTGGACAGTTCACTGCTGGCTTTAAAGACTGAGGGTGTTAAGAGTCCTCGTTGGACCAGTTGCAAATACAATTTAAGTTTCCAGCTTAAATGATTTAAAAAAAGGTCTTTTTGGTACAGTACAGACTGTACCTCCTAGGAAGATCTCCCAGGAGTAGAGCGGGGAGCATTGTTCAGAGGATGAATTGCTCTGGCAGCCTCTTGAAGCTTTCAGATAGGCGTCTGGCACATTGTCAGGATGTGTCTAAAAACAGTCATGATGGTTCTGTGGAGAGTCTTTAGCCACTTCTTGCACTCTCATTTTTGGAGGTGTTGCCGCAATAAAAGCGGGCCTCGGCCTGGAAAGTGCTGAATCTGGGCAAAAATTTCCCTGAGATACGAAGGCGGTAGTAATAATTTTTTGTTCTTGGGAAGGGTGCTGCTTTGATCTCCCTGGTAATAAAACAGGTTATAACTTCAGTTAGATAGTTCTAATGCTGTTACAAACTGTCACAGATAAACAGGGGGCAATTTGTTAGGAAAGAGGGTTTGTGTGTGTGTGTGTGTGGTTGTATTTATTTATTTATAGGAGTACCTGCCTTAAATATCGGAGGTCTTACTCTTGCAGCACTTACATTTTCAGTGCTCTGACAGTGTAATGGGTGCTTTGAGCTACAGAGAAGTGGAGTTTAATGTACAGGAATAAAATGAAACCACGGACATCCATTATGGAGAGCAATCCATTCCAAAGCCCGTGTGGAATAGGAAGCACTAAAGGTCCAGAGGCCGACTGAAATCCCTCTGGTTATGCATATTAGAAATGCTACTGGTGTTAGTCCTGCCTGGATGAGTTATCTCAAGGGCGAGCTTCCACGGAGGGGCTGTCTGCTGGCGGCAGAGAAGCTTTTGGCAGCATATCCCGAGTTTCCTGAAATTAGAGTTGGCCAAGCCGTGCTATGGATTCATCTCATGCAAATTGTGAGAGCTCGTCTGTCTCTTTCCAAGCACATTGATGGAAAGGGGAAAGCATTGGAGGCCTGGGAACACTTGGACACAAATTTGTGTCTGTGTTCCTGGTGGGTTGGGGCTGCAGCTGGTGAAATGGGATCCCTTAGCTGTGTTTCCCCTGTGGGTCTGTCAGCTTGAGTTCAGGGTTGCTGTGTGTAGGTGTGATGCTAGCAGGAGACAATGCTGAAGGTTTAACTCAAGTGAACTTGATGGTGAAGACTAGCCTGTAGGCACACTTGGACTGCGTGCTCAAGTGTTTTACTCATTAGACCTCCTCTCATCTCTGCCCTCTCTCCCTCTGGAAGCAATGCATACAGTGAAAACTTATTAGATAGTAGCACTCAGTTCTGTACAGTAGTATTTCCAAGTTTTCTTTTCATTTCCTTTGATGTTTTGCCCAGTAAGATCTAGGACAGTAATTTAAAGCCAGTGGCAAATTCACTTAATTCTTTTGAAAGTGCCACACACTTTCAAGTTGGAAATTAGCTGAGTAGTCCAATTTATCAAGTGATGGCTGCTTTGGTGCGGTTTTTTGTTTGGTTCGTTCTTTTGTTTCTACAAATCTGCTTGAAAATTTTGTTTCAGAAGTTGCTCTTGTGCTATTTTTAGGCACAGAAAGTACACTTTCAGGATTGGAGGCAAAAGACAGGGTGATTACACACTTTGTAAAATGCAGCAGTGATTGTGTGTGCCTTGTGAGTGAGCATCTGTTTCTTCACAGGCCATAAAAATGGAAACGTTCAAAATCAGAGGTTACTTTTGTGAAAACTGGATTGAAAACCCCTAAAAGGCATGTGCAATTGTCAACACCGGACTAGAAGCACTGCAGTATTCAGAAGGCTGTAGGTACGGACCCCTGTTCTGTAGGAGGTAGCCCAGAGTGTTTATGTGCCTGTTCTCTTCCAAGGCTCTCCAAAATGGAAAGTGCAGAGAAGATGCATAATATTTCCAGGGCTTCTCATGATACCAGTGGGCCAACCTGAATACAAACCAGATTCAGACACAGCTAAAGCCAATGGTAAAGCTGTTGAATTCTGGGATCATGTGACAGATGAAAGTGTTTTGAAGTTAGAACAATGCTTTAAAGGACAAGGCTGTGATTTAATATATCTTTGGGAAAATACTAGTCTTTCAGGCTAGGTGTTACTGCTCAGATTTCAAAGAGGCAAAATAAACCTGCAAGGCGTGGAAGATACACACCTTACAATAATATCAGGCACCTATTAACCTAACGAGATCTGTAAGTCACCTGTCATTATGGTATCCAGTTCCTGTAGCCTCGCCAGTAGATGAAAAGGAGCAGTCTTGTGTTGTATCGTGTGTATTGGGAAGGTCGCTGTGTCACAAACAGTTAAATGTATGTCGTGGTGACTGAATGAAATAATTAACACACCAGACTGATGTGTTTTGTGAAGTTAGAGCTGGTGAAGGATGCAGCTTTGATAGCACCAGGATCTGAGACCTCGCAGATTGCAGTATTAATAACAACATCGGCAGCTGTTGCGGCACCTTTCCTCCCTGAGCCAGCTTCATGCTGCTCAGAATTGAGTACCACTCCGAATGACAGCTTAGTGTCACTGGTGGCTTTTCCCCTTTATCAACTAAAGGAAGGTTGGCTCGATTAAGCAGCAAGATCTTCTGGCAGCTGGACTGTGAACTGTGAAGTCAAGGCACACCTTCCAGACCCAACAAGCAGTGCGTTGTCATCTTTATGGACTTAGGAGCTGCTTGTAGCACGTGAGTGCCAGATTGGCTGCTCCTGCACGTGTTCATTCCCCTTGAACACCGACATGCTATTGCACGTTGTTTGGTTTAAATCAACCAGACCTGGAATAGACCATGGCCTTAAAAGTGTCTTACACTGACATTAACACTTGTGATTTTATCTTTCATCTTGTATGTTTGCACACTGTTAGGTGGGCAGCACTATTGACTGCAGGAGATAGATGGAGGCTGGTAGAGCAACACGAACAAAGCCAAGGGCTTTCCTCTTAAGTATGGTCTAGGTAAGCTTGCAGATATCCTTAAATGATTGTAGAAAGAAGATGGATCAAGGCAGCCTGAAAAAAAGTTCATAAAAGTGTAAATCTTCAAGAAGAGAGAGGCCAGGCTATTTTCTTTCTCTGTGTATCTGCAAAAGGGGATATTTCGTGATGTTCCAAGGAGGCTAGAATTGTAGGGCTAGTAGAAGGAAATTCATTTTGATAAATCAAGCACTGGGATACATTGTCTGTAGTGTAGGAGTTGGCTCCCACACTGGTTCTGATTTATTCCTCCATTGGCTCACAGCATTCCCTCTTACTCCAGACATAAGCTGAGACAGCTAATGTAGATTAATTCTTTATCTGAGCTTAAAACCCCTAAGGGCTCTTTAGAGTGAAAATAACAAAAGGAAGTAGAGAGCCTGGTGAAGAAAATTACACAGCTAACAATTGTGTGTGTATTACCTATATGAATGCTACTTCCTACTATGTACTGTGACTCTGCTGTGCATTATTCTGGTACTTATTTTCAGGAAGATAGTTTAGAAAATTACTATGCATGTAAAAACAGCAGATACACGTCTGTGTGAATGCCCAAGTGTGTTTGGCTAGACTTGGTTTCTGGTGGGTTTCCTACTGTAGGTTTTCTTTGCTGTTGGTTTCCATGGCCTCGTTTGAGGAGAAGGCAGCGAGAGAGGCTAAGACTTTAAATTTCTTTTGTCTGGGCAAAATGTGGGACTAAGTGGGTGAGATTTCAAGGCTTGTGCAAGTGTTGTATCTGCCCATACAGACACTGGTTTAGTATGTCATAGTGCTATAACCAAAACGCTCCATGGCCTTCCTCTGCTAGCCACTGATACAAAAGTAAGCCCAGAAAAGTCACTGCTCATCAGGAAAACTTACTGTACAGTCTTGTCAGCGTAACTGGGGTATCTGTGTGGCTCAGATCACTGAAGCAGCTGCAGTCTGGCTAATTCTACCCCAAGCATGCTTAGGAAGAGGCAGAGCAGTTTATGCTGAGATGATATTACTGATACCAATATTAGCATTATGGTTAGGACATATATCTTTATCCTTTATTGCAGGATAGATGTACCGTGGGAACAGAATCTCCTTTATTTTCAGGCAGCTGCCACTGTGGTGTAAACGCTTTGCAATAAATAATTGAAGGGAAGATGACTAATGGGAATTCTGTAGGCATGAAAAGATGGAGATTATTTCTTTTTCCTTTATAACCAGTATGTCTTTTGCTTCAATAGTTCTGAATCATCTCAGCTTGCCCGATCCGAATCTACTAAGAATCTCTAATTAAAGCACAGGGGCTAATTTGTCATTGGGACTGCTGCTTGATGCAGAGCATTGTTGTGGAACCAACTGTGGTTTTTGTTGGTAGAGTGCAAAGCCATCAGAGACCATTAGATCATCTAGTTGGAACATTTATGTAATGCTTGTGAAGCCGTCCCTTTTCCCATGGGTGAGGTCGTTAAGTTGGGTTTCTCTAAAGCAATCCAGGCTTTGAGAGATTAAACCATTGATCCTAGCATATGATCCACAGGCTGTGATGGAGAAGGATGGGAATATCCAAATGTTGGTGGTAGCGTGACTGAGGAGGAAATCTTGCCCAATCCCAAATCTGGCAATCAGAGCATTTGTGCAGGGCAGACTGTAAAACCTTAGATTATTAGCCTGTCCCATCTCCAGGATAATACTCTGTTATTCAGAAGAAGTCAGAAACATCTTAGCGTGCTTTTTATCAGCTGGGTTTCTGGAATCACACTTGACAGGTGAGCAGCTCCCATCCCTGTTTGGATTTGGTTATTGGCATAGTCTTAGGCTGGACTCTGGGTGTTAGAAGCATGTTGAGGACAGCGTGAATCCTCCTGCTCTTCTCATGGTACATGGAAGGAATTAACCAAAAGTGACAATTTTGGAATTCAAATTAGAAAGGCCATACTATATTTTCATGTATAGGCAGATTATCTAGTTTCTCAGTTCATTTTTAATGCTCATTTTTTAAGATAACTATGAATGATTTTAAGGATAAGTAAGAATCCTTCCAAATGTACTCCTGTGCAAGAAGTCTGCCTGAATCAGTAAGATGATCAAGGTCTACCTCTAGCTCATCAAATGATTGACTCTGAAGCTTAATAATGGCTGTTAATTAAGCCTTCTTATCCAAATAATGCCACTATTCTGCTTTACATTCAAAATACTGAGCATTCGCTTCGAAGTTTGCAGAATCGAGGCCGAATGTCGGCCTCAGCCATTTCAGAAGGGGTCATTTTTTGCCTAACAGCATGTATGTTTCCCAGTGTTGAACCATGACTTGCTTTTCTGAAGATATCTGCCACACAAATCTTAATTATGCTATTTTCAAATTTTCAGACACAAATTCCTGGGTCGTACAAGACAGTTTTTTGCTCAAACATCAAAAAGCCTTTGTTCCCATTAAGAATTAATTCCTTGGGCAGTTCCTTGTTTTTTAAATAAAGCCACTGTTTTTTTGGTTACGTCTTGGCAGCAGACAGCATACCAGGCTTCTCCGAATGGGCCTGTCCAGCCTAAATGCCATTTCTTAACACAGGGCTGTTGCAGCATGAAGGCACATACTTCTGGTTCCGTACAGAAGTTTTTGACTCCTCGCTTGAAAGATGTAATGAGACGAAGTCTGGTCGTTGCTGCAGCACTGAATGTGATTCTTTGTTCGGAGGAAGCAAGGCGCAGCCCTTTCCTATCAGATAGTGGCGAGGGCAGACTTCAGAGAAGTGGGACGTGGCATTTGGAAGCTGTTATCGGGTCTCTGGGATGGGTGGAGGGGTGGTTATTTTGAGCCCAGTAAGAAATAGCGGATCTGGAAGTGGCTGTGTTTTCCAGGCCAGTAATCCACTTTTCAAATATGTTTAAGCAAGTTACTCTGCTTTGAATTAAACACAAAATGGTAGGTGACAGTTTCTGCCTCATTCATTTTAGTTTCAGATGTTTTAGCTAAGCTTCCCTTTTCAAGCTGTCTTGAAAATGAATTATGCTGTTATGGCTAAAATGGCTCAAGGAATTAATATTTAGTTTTCATCTGAGTGTGCTGCTGGTGAAGTCTATGTGCCGTTCAGTTCTGCCTCCTATTTCCCTGCATGTAAGAGAGAACAATCACTACCTTTCTGTCGTGTGTCAGTGCTGTTATGTGAAAGGTGCTGCATTAGTGCAGGAGGTCACTTCTCCAGGGATGTGTTCAGCTGCACTCTGAAGAGCTGATACAAGTGGCACTGAAGCTGATGGCACCGTCACCTTCTTCCCAAATTAATGGTGCCCATACGAACTGAAGGAGTAAGCCTGACACTGCTTTTGTTGAAATATTTGCCAAAATAACCCACTGGTTTCACTAAAAGCCAGGTCAGGCTCACTTTATTGCTGACAGACCTCTGGTGAATCAGGAATGTGCTGTGATTAATCTTGTCCCTTCGTCCAGCTGGAGATTGACAACGAAAGCTGCTCTTCCCATCAGAACCCTGCCCTGTGCCAGCCTGCCTCCAACTCTGCCTTCTCAGAAGCCTCCAGCTCACCACTAGCTATTGCTCAGCGCCCTGGAAAGCCCAGGCTGCCCCGGAGGTGTCCTTTGCCACACATTGCTCATGGTGCTGACTGTTGGGTGATGCTTCAGACCGAGCCGTGCACCCCCTGACATCCCCCTTGCTCACCCAGTTGTGCAATGCCTGGGGAGTTCCTCCAGATCTGTTTGAGGAGTCGCCTTCTGCCCTGGAGCATGAGAATTGCTTCTTATCTTCACCTACGTAACTCTGGCTGCTGTCATCGGCCATAAAGTTATCTGTTGCCCTCTTCAAACCACCTCCAGCATTTACTTTGCTGACCTTCCCTGCCGGTGAAGTGCTCAGGCTGAATGCACAGCTGAGGAAAATATTTCCTAAACCTACTTGCTGCTAAACAAACTGGGGAGCCTCCTTCATGCAAGTCAAATGATACAACACATCGCCTGTAGTTATACTTGAAGAATAAGTTCATTAAAACAAACCCAGTATCTCTTAAGGATCGGGGTTTTCTTCTCTGCCTCTTTGTTCAGAATAAATCTGTTAGACTTCAGTGCTGCTTTTCATTCAGGGCAACAAAAGGAGCAGAAAGGCTGTTCTGAAGTGAATTTCAAAGGACAAAATCTCAATGGAAGTTTAACTTGAAGGGAAAAGACTTAACTTCACATATTCCTACAAATTCTGTGACAAAAGTCTTTTTCTTTTTTTTTTTTTTTTTCCTTCTTCCCTCCTTGCAGCATTGTCAGGTTTTCGTAGGAAGGATTTTTATTTTTTCGTGCCGTGGCCGTGTTTGTTATGTGTGGCTTCCTTTTCCTTTTAAGTTGGAAGGAGGTCAGATTAAATACACATGATGAAAAAGAGGCTAAACAGTTCAAATAACTGCGGACGGACAGTTTCAGACGGGGCTGACTTGGAGCAGCAGGAAGCATCGGTTGCAAACAGCAGAGCTCCCAGGGAAAATATGCCAGCAATTTGTCTTTTATAACCTTGCACATAACCGTTGGGTAGGAGACTTTATATACAGTGGCCCTCTGTTCTTGCTTCATTCAGTCTAGCAAAGCAAGATATTAACAAATCTCGCCTGCCTTTGATGTACGGTGGCAGAAGCGTGTTCCTTCAGCTTGTAAGTGCTACATTTGGGGATGAGAAATCTTCCCTATAAAGCAGGGAGGGAGAAAAGGGAGTTGTATAGATAGTTGTTTCTCTTGGGGCTGTTGTGCTTTTGGAGGGGAAGGGAGCTGCATTCAGTGCTCCCTCTTCTCGGGGCTGTTGTGCTCTTGGCTTTTGAATGAGCTGCCTGTGCTCTCCAAAGAAAGGCTCGTCTGATGCCCGCCCACCTTTCTGTTGGGTGCTTGGTGCTGCTCAAACTGCTTTTGTCTGAAGCTAAAGCAGCAATTTTATGGAAAAATACAGGCTTGTGCTTATAGAATGTCTGTTTGTCCCAAAGAAACCCCAGGCAGCTAGAAATAATGTGTAGGAAACCCTACAGGGATAAGCACAAGTGCATTCCCACAAGGCAGCCGTTCCTCGCGTCAAGCCCAGCCCTGAAACAATCATTTGAAGGCAGCAAATAAAGCAGGGAGCCTGCAACCACGGGAGGAAACTTCAGAAGACACAATGTCATCAGCCAAGCTGGGAACAGGCTAAGATGCTGCTGTTTAAATCTCTTAAGTCTGGCAGCGCGATGGGATTAGTGGTGTCCGTCTGCACGCTGCTCGGTGCCTGGCTTCACCCAGGGAGCGACACCTTGTGTGCTGTGTCCCCGTGCCGGCACTCAGAAGGAAGCCTGGATGGTTTTATTGATCCAAACCCCTTCCTGCTCCACTTGGGGGAGATTTGGGGCTGCCCTATCCAAGCAGGGGCTTGCAGTGTCCCCGCTTAACTTCAGGATTTGGCAGGTTTACTGCCGCAGGAGGCACGGCCGTGGGGAGTTTACTTTCCTTTGGGCCGGGCGCTGCACTTTTCTGCTGACCTCCACAGATCCTGGCGGAATTATTTGCTGCATCCAGCAGAATGGTTTCTTTTTAACCAACTCAAATCCAACATTAACTGGTTCTTCTCCCAGATGAATGCTCCCGGTGCCTGGCAATAAGCGGCGCTCCTCAGCACAACGCTCTGATTTCTGCGGTCATGTTTGTCTTCCCATAAACATTATACAAGTTTTTCTGCAAAAATATCAATGGAATTTTTTCCCTCTAGGGGCGTTCACAGTGTCTGAGCTGACTGTCCAGCTCACCAGTCAGTTTTGAGTATCTTGGCTTAATACATTATGGTTGGATATTGAAGGGTATATATAAGATGCTGAAGCAGCGCCATATAAGCCTGGTACCATCCCTGCAATCCCCTTAAAAACAGTGCAATAATTACACACACGCCCCATGAGGGTCTCTGCAGGCACTGGAAGTCACAGCAGGCATGAATTAGGGCCACGGCGGACATGCACTGCCCCTGCAGCTTAAAAAAAATAAGTGCCTGTTAGCGATCAGGGGTTCCTGCAGATATTGCAGTGAACTGACACAGCCTGCCAGCCTCTGCTGGATTATTTATAGTTACGATATTTTAAAGAAAGTTAGTATATTTGAGATAATTTCCGGCGTGGTAAGCCACAGTCATTTGTTTGCCCTGGATCCTTGCCAGGAGGCGATATACCTCATCTTGCGGAAACGATAGGCATTTGATGCGAATTTCCTGACACAGGAGCTGGAGTTTTTATATTTAATTTTCAGAGTGTTCTTCAAATACAAACCCGCTGAAGGCTGAGGAATTTTCCCAAAGCCCTCTGAAAAAGCGTGCCTGATTTATTTGCCTTATAAACATTGTGCTTGCTTCACTAATACATTTTCTTGGGAAAATGCTTTTTAGAGATGTAAATACGATATTTCTATATGAGAAGGTCACACTGCTATATTTAAGATGTGGATTTTCTCATCCCTACTTACACCAGTGCTAACCAACTAACTAAGATCATCTCATTTCGGTAAAGGATTGCTCTATTCTGACTTTGATTTATCAATTCATTGAACCATAGCAAAGCATTTTCCTGGCTGCTTGAGGCAGCTTTTTACTTGAATTGTTTTGAAAGCAAATTCAAAGGGAGCTTTCTCATCTTGCCAGGCAGCTCTGAGGAGGGCTCTGCACTCCAGGAAAGTTGCAGAGACCAGGCAGTTTACAAGTGTGGGCTTCTGGACTTAATCCTATTCCAACTGGAAATCCGATAAGCGTTCAGATTAGCTTTAGGGATTAAATTTGCGGAGAATCTCAAGTTTTCGTGCTAAGTTTGGTTGGTGGCTGGGAAGAGCCTTCAGTAGCAAACAGTCCGAGGCACTTGGTACAGAATAGTGGCATTTTTCTTATGGCAGACGACTGATACTGTTTTGTGTGTTCTTGTGAATGCTATGGTGTAGTTAGCCTCATGAAGCACTAATAAAAAAGGCAATTATCTAATTGATTCTCTGCCTGGGGTAGTAGTGACCTTTGCCGGGCAGGCTGTCAGTAAAATGTGAAGTTGCAGCTTCTTCATCTGGTGTCATGGATCTGTGTTCATAGAGGTGAAAGAATAACTTTGGCTGCTGAGAATAATGTGTCATCCTTGCAGGAACTGATGGTGGAATCTGGAAATAGATATGCTCCATACTAAGCTATCTTGCAAATGACACTCTGAAAAAGTAACTTTATCATATTTTTCCAAAATCATATTCTGCCTCTGGCAGGTGATGTGTTACTAGATTTCAAAATCTGATTAGCTCACAGCTTTTCTGATTGTTTAACTCTCTCTCTTTCCCTCTCCCTCTTTCCTAGCAATCTACAATTACGATGCTGTCCAAGATGTGGAGCTCTCCTTGCAAGTTGGTGATACGGTTCACATTTTGGAGATGTATGAAGGTAGGTTGCAGATCACTTCCAAGAACTTTGCAGTAGTGTTTGAAAGTAAATAAAACAAAGCAAGATATTTTAAGTGTAAGCTTCATATTTAGATTTTCAATTTCTGATAAGTTTTCCATGACTAAAGTTTACTATGTCGTGCTTGCTGCATGCACCTGATTTTTTTTAAAGAGTATAAAAATATGTGAAGCAGCAGTCACTTCTATGCTGTTCCTAGCAAAGGTTTGTCAAGGTAAGATTTTACTGACAACTCGAAGCAGCACTGCTATAGAAAGAAGCACTTTTACTTCTGGCTTTTCATTCTTGTTTTTACACCACACATTAACCTCGTGCCAGGCCAAGTAATGAACTGATCCAGATGGGAGGGAAAAAACAAAAGAAAAGCTTTTAGCCTGAATTAGTTCTTTGATCTGAGACAACGGAGGCTGTGGTTGAAAGAAAAGTAGGGGGCAGGTCTAATTGTTTAAAAGTAATGCTGATTTAAGCAGTAATATCAAGAACTGGCAATATATGCTTTTAAAAGATACCAGTGATGGAGCTTCTATGTGCTTTTTAGGCTGTCTCTCCTAATACTTTCCAGTAAAGATTTTCGTAACACGTACCTTAATGTAAAATATCAAAATTACTTCTTTACTCAAGATGAAAACGATACGTGCTCGTGTTTCCTACCTACTTATTAAACTAGACTGTTTAATGAGGATTTCAATATCGGGAATGGAGCACAGCCGTGTAATTATTTTAAAGATTGCACCTATCTATCCCTAGTTCAGTTGGAAGGTTGTGTCTACACTCTTCCAAAGCCTAAATGCTCTTTCCAAAATATAAATGCAATCATTTTCAGAAGCAGCATCAGTTTGAAAGAGACTCGGTGTACAGCCTCTTCAGTATCTCTGCTGGGAACGGCACGCTGCTTGTTTAGCAGTTTGTTCTTAGCCAATTGTTCTCTTTCCATTCCTCTTTGGCCTTGACGCTGGAAACAGCCAGCCGGTTCCTACATGTCAAAGCAGATTATGTTGCTGATGTGTGTTTTCACACTGATGTGTGTGATAGCAGGGAGTGTTGTGTTGTTTGGTGTTTTTTTTTTTTTTTTGGAGGGGGGGATTAGTGTGTAATACAACTAATTAATGAGCTGCTTTTGTCAGTGATAAAAACTGTCTTTATGAAGAGCATGCATTGCATAAATTCCAAAATGTTGGAGTGTTTTATGTTTTTTTACAGCAAGTTTTTTGTTCAGTCCTACTCATTGGTAGCAGTCAGCTGTTTGTAACAGAGTGACAGCCAAGAACACAAAATGAATCCCCAGTGGCATTCCTTTTATTACCTGAAATGTCTCACTTTGGAACTTCAGCCTGAGAGGACTGATTTGTCAGTTGTTTGGGAAAGCTAATGCATTTTGCTTGTTTTCATACGCTGAGCTGCTGGTGTGCATCCTAGCTTGTGACTGAAGACCTAGGAATTACCACAGCACAGCTAAGACGTTTTCCTGGAAATACAAGCCAAAAATTTGAGCCAGACATTTGTGAATCCAAAGGAAGAGATGTAGATGTCTCTGAGATGGTAACTGCTGTGGGTCTAGTCTTGTTTGCCATTAATATAATTAACCTTAAAACTCTGATTCTTGCAATGTCTTACTTGGGCTTCAAGTGGGCTTTGAAACAGCACAGTATATTTATTACGTATGACGTTGTGGAGGATATCAATTTTCTTAGACTTACCTTCCTTTAAAACAAAAATACTTGTACCTAGGTGTCTTGGTCTTGATACTCTTCATATTTGTAAACTGCAAAGCAAGCTAATTTTTCCCTTCTTTCTCTGGTTGGCTGTCTGATTGCTGAAGGGCATGAGGTCTTTGTACAGAATGACTTTTTCTACTCGATGATAAGATAAATGCCACTTATCCAGTTGTTTGCCAAATATTGGCAAAATTGGGCATGTGCTGCAAAATCCAAGAGCTAAAGGAAATTTGCTGCCTTCAGAATTTTGAAGAGTTCTTCAGTGCAGGCTTTACGTTCTCTCTCTGGGGACCTGTCCTTGAGTGGTGAGCTGGGGAGGATACGTTTCTGTTCAGGGGAATCATCTCTAATCTGCAATATGTGTTATTATTTTTTGCAAGCTGTGGGAAATGGCCACATTGTGGATAGAAGGAATGCGTGCCCACACTCTGGGATTCAGACCAGGTTCTTCTCCCGATGCAAATAAGTTTGCACTGAATTTGTTCCTAGTTTGAGTCTTTATAATTCCTCTGACTGCTGCAAGTAAATGAGGCCATCCCTTGCCTTATTTCAGTACAGTGCAGTGGTGTATGTTGTGGCCCTGAGAGATGGGACAGTACCATGGGAAAGGATCAAAGACCTTGTGGTTAAGCACGTGAGCTGGGGCAGTCTCTGTAACTGCATCACTGGGTGTAACTTGTAGTTGTTTAAACTACTTTAATTTGAATGCTTTTATTCATATTTCCTGTTGTGTTTTTTTCCATTTGTTTTTTGTGTTTTTCTACATGTTGCATAAAAAGATTTAATGAAAGGTAAAATTAAGGACCTGTGTTCCTTTTAAAACAACAACAAAAAGTCTTTATGGTGTTTTGTTGCAAGAGTTAGTCTGCTATCCTTGCTTTTTCAGTGAGACTTCACCTTAAGAGACTGTTGTAGTAGCTGAAATTTGCAATGCAATCTTCAACTGGGAAGTTTTTCTCCTTTTAGCACATCTCTGCTTAGAGAAAATAGTTGAGAGAAACTCTTAAATAGTCAGTCGTTCCTCTGAAGTTATAGGCAGGTGTTTTTCTTTAAAGAAGAAATCAGCCAGTTGGCCAGTGCCAAATGCTTCCGTTCTTTTTAAAATGAAGGAGAAGATTACTGAAAGTTGGAGCAGAATTCTGACAAAAATGCATGAAGTGTTTGCTGAAAGAGTTTTTGCAGAATTATACACAACATGCTTCTTATGCAGTGATCGTAAAATATTTTACAGGAATATGGTTAATGGCAGGAGGCCATTTCAGATGGGGAAGCGTTGATATAAGAGGGCTGAGGAACTGTGTCAAGTGGAATTGAAATCACTGGGCAAAGATTTGTGTTAAATTCTGTCAGCTTCGTGTCACACCCTAAACAACTCGTACTATACCATTCAATTAATTACCACATAGCTAAAAATAGAATCTAATTCTTCTCATCCCTAATTCAGTACGTTACCCATTGGTACATGATCAATGTATAACCTTCATCCCGTGGAAGGAAGGGAATTTCTTCTTCCCTCCTGATTTACTGCTGGAATATTGGGGATTATGATTGACTCATCATCGCATCATTGCTAGAGAAGGGGGCTAAATGTGTGTTTTTAAAAAACAAAAATCAACACCCTCCTAAATTGTAATTTGTGGGTGAGAGCTCTCAGATCCATGGCTCTTCATGGAACCTTCGTGGCTGAAATATAGAAATGTTGTTATTAAAAATAAATAAATAAAGCCCTTCCTTCCTCTGTTTTCTGCCTGATTATTGTCTTCAGTCCCTTTGCCTTCTTGATGCTCCCTCTGCCAGTCAGAGCATAATCATCTTGCATCAGTAATGTTGTCTGCTTGATAGCTCTGAACACCATCCATGCACTGTGGACCATGATATTTCCTGCATGTTTGCAGAGAAGTAGGGTCATTGTTTTCATGCAAGGACCTTCGGGAGAGGAGTCAAAAAGTGGTGCTCTGGGAGTGTGGCTGACCAAGACCTGTGGTTGCAGAGACCTTTGGAAGAGTGTTTGTAGGGGCTGAATTGGTGCAGGTCTGCATCCTACCCCAGGGCAGCACAAGGCACCTTCCTGGCCGCACGTCAGCATTTAAAATGGAACAGATCCTTCTGAAATGTTTAGTGTTGTTATTTCCAGAACATTAACTTCAAGAGGACTGAAGGTGATTGGAGACTGTTGGAGAGGGCAAGGAACAGGCACCCAGAGGCAAGAGTCCTTGGTCACACATGGCTCTGACACAGCCGAGACAAATGACGAAAGTGAGGGTGGAGAGGAAAAAGCCCTTTGCCTCCTACAGCTTGGAGACAGCGGAAGAAGAGCCAAGCGACTTTCTCACAGCAATGCTTCTCTTCTGTCTACTCATTAAGCAGGGCTTGCTGGAGGGCAGGAGAAGGAAATACAGCCGTTCTTTCACACACATTTCACAGACTTTGAAGTCACAATACTGGTTTAACCGCAGGTGCTGAAGAGTCATGTACTCTGAAAGAGGCATGTGCTTCTGAGTCTGGGGGGTCACAGTGCAGGCTTTGCATTTTATACTTTGCTTCTTGATATTATCTTGACGAGATCTAGCGATGTCTGTACCAGGGCAAGCAGATTTCTTTTTCCTTTATCTAACAGAACATTCTCTTTCAGTTTTCCTTTGAAGGAAGGCTTTCTTTTTCTATGACTCAGTCTAAAGAACCTAAATAATGTGAAGCTCAAGCACAATCTTTGTGATGATTTGGGTGAAAACGAACTTCATAGAAGACTTTAAAAGGGGTGAAGTGGAGTAGGACTTGGCATTCTTGAATGTACTTCTCTTTGCCATATACACACTATATGATCTTGGGCCAGTAGTTGTGTGTGCATGCCTGTATTTGCCTCTGTGCTTATCTGTCAGATGATCTGAGCAGTTATTCTTGTGCTGTGCAGATGATTTGTGAGCTTTATGGAACAAGGATTGTCACTCTTACCAAGTACCATGGGACAGCCTGATTTTGGTATTCAGCCCTATCAGTGTAACCCAAATGAACGAGATCAACAGATTTATGCTGTAGGATTGTGGTGGGAATGACAATGTGTACTTAATTTCATGTAGAGAGGAAAAAAAACCTTCTGTTTCTCTTTGACAGGCTGGTACCGAGGATACACACTCCGAAATAAATCTAAGAAGGTATGACCTCACTTCTCACTAATTTTTATTTCACACCTTGCCAGACCCCATGCAGTGCTGGAATTTGGCTATGCTCCCGCTGTATCTCTTGTCTTAATCCTATGCAGATCAATATGTCCTTTTCCTTAGTGATAGAAATAAATGCCCTTGAGCTAAACATTGCAGAACCATTAATGAGGTACTTCTCCAATGTAGGCACGCGTAATGCCATTTGAACTAGGGGAATTGCCTGTTGTATATCTGCATACACTAGTTTATTGCCTTATTATTAGGGCCTTGGACCTGTATGCATCCAACATTAGTTATATATAGTGGTGAGGTTAGGGCTTTGATTTGACTTGGAAAATATTCCAAAAATTATGCATGCGTGGATCTCAGCCAGGCCTTCTGAGGTTTGTGAAACCAGTCTGAAAACTCCATGGAAATCTGGTTTCCCATAGGAATCCTGCCACCTCTCATGTGGTAACATCCTTCACGAGCTCTATTTTTCAGGCCTAAAGGGGGATGAAAATAGAAAAAGATTGTAGCATTCCTAGAAGGGTTGTTGCTCCTAAATAATACATAGTTGGGACTGGCGAATTCCTACAAATGCTATGTGTTGTGAGCTTTTCTAGAGAACCGTGGGTCCACAGCATCTTAACAAATGACTCCAGAAATGTTTTGTAGCAAGGGTGTATGACTGATAGTTTGCAAGATTTTACACTGTTTTGTATAGGAAGGTGAGTGTCATTACAGTGAAGCAAGAATTTCAGTTCTGAGATGTAGTAACATCAAATATAGTGTTCAAACATGCAACCTGACTCTCCTTACTTTGTTTTTCTGAGATACACTGACTGGCTGACCAAACACACTTCTGTTGTGGGTAAACAGTAACGTCAGTCACAGCCACTGTGCTGCTGGTCATGCTCTTACCCTCCTTCTCCTGCTTTTTGTTGAATGCATTTTTGTCATGTCATATGCTCTAGTGTGATTTATTTATTTACTCATTCTGTTTATTTATTTTAGGGCATTTTCCCAGAAACATATATCCATTTAAAAGAGGCAACCGTGAAGGACCGGGGGTAGGTTTGATCTTCTTGAGATGTTTCGTTGGTAGCAAAACCAATGATGGAATCCGTTTCATTTAAAGACAAACAAAAAACTTTGTGATTATTGTAGTGAGTGCTTCTGGTCTGTGTGTACAGCACGAGATAACACCTGTGCTGGACTTCTGGAGCTGCATAACTTCTCCTTTGTACATCCCAAAACAGTTGTAGGCATAGATGTAAGAGAAATAGTACTTGTAAAAATAAGAAAGGTCTGCTAGACAAGTTAGTAGCAAGGCAGGTCGGTCAAGTTACGTTGAGATCCTCTGGGGAATCCTGTGAATCATAACACATTGCTGGTCACAGCCAAGTAGCCAGCAGGAGTGTGGATTCCTTCCTGCCTTGGAAAACATTTTAGGAAATGATTCCTCATTTGATTCTTGCAGTGGATTCTGTGATCATTATGGTGTGAGGGGAAAATAGAAAGACTTGCAATAGAAAGAGACTTTAGAAAGTACTTTATTTTTTTCATTAAATAACTGTAGTTGAGTTAGCCTTGGAGGCGGGTGAATATTCAAAACTTATTTTTCGTTCATTTAGCATTGTGTTTCTGGAATGGATCCACTGAGAAGAACAAGGCAGAAAAAAACTTGAAACATTTTTGCATTAAAATTATATTTGCATGTTAAAGTTTGCGTTAAAAATGGGTAAAAATGTGGATGTATGGGTTGGAGAACCAATTGAACAACATAAAAATCATGGTATCGTGAGTGAATTGTATGAAAATCTAGGCTGCTCTTAACTTCTATTTACATATTTATGACAAAAGGAGGTTTTACTACTGGGTTTTGATCTTGAGTATAATGCCCTTTTTCTATTTTCTCCTTTTTTCTTTAGACAACATGAAACAGTGATTCCAGGTGAACTGCCCCTTGGGCAAGAGCTGACTTCCACCCTGAGGGAATGGGCAGTTATCTGGCACAAGCTCTATGTGGTAAGCTTGCTTCGGTGGTTGGTATTCAGCAAAAGAAGTGAGAGAAGGGCTACTTCATTCAGGTTGAAATGCAAACAGTGTGGAAGTCTTTCAAAGGCTCTTATTTCCTTCTGTGCAGCCAGAAATTTGTGTGTACATGGCAAGCAGTAAGGCTTGTTAAGAATGGGAGTTTCCAGAGTCCAGCTATGTTGATAAGAGACTTAGAGCTGCTGTGTTTCAAACCCCACGTTGTTGGGGCGGGGGGATTCGGCAGCAGTTGAGCGTATGTAGAAGCAGAATTATCTTCAGTTATTAAGAAGATAACTGTCTCATGCTTTGTTAACTCTGTCCTGTAATTTTTTGTTTTGTTTTGTTTCAATTGTCTGGCAAATAAAATGAACAAAATATTAAATGATGTCAGATGAGATAAGACTGGGCCTTTTCCAGAGCACTTTAAGATCTCTAAATAGAACCTGATGCAGAATTGAAAACCTCTTATTCTTGTAAAACTGACCTTACAAGGGGCTAAAAAAGTTCAGCTCTCCTCTAAACAAATGTGCAAGCACAGACAGAGTGGCAGTTTAGCCCGTGCCACAAAGTGTTCGCTGTACTTGAATAATTTGTGATGATAGAGCACTGCTGAAGACTTGACTCTCAGCATCAGCTGCCACAAGTCACACTCAGCATTGTGTCAGCTGGTCGGGGTTGTGAGTGTGACTCACAGTTTGCTGTACGGTGAGGCTTCCTGCTTTGCATCCCTCCTGTGTGAGAGCAGGAGATCTTAGTGAAGTTGTGCGAGAAACCATAAAGCTTTAACAAAACGCTTAGCAAGGGTGAACCCTGTGTTTCTGGACATCATGTAGATATTTAATGGAATGCCTGAGCCTCACCCCTGAGTGCACGTACAGGTCAGGTAGGCAAAGGAGAGGAAGAGATCTAGGGCTGTGGGTGCTGGTAGGACATTTGACCTACCAAGGTCCCACAATATGTGGCATTCTCAGTAGAGAGAATGACAAAGAAACTCGACAAAGTTACTACAGAAAAATCAGCTCAAGGTAATGCACAGATTCAGTAGTTTTGCTAAAGTTGGTGAAGTTCTTGCTCAAAGAAGCACAGCTGGAGTTCACAAAGAACTGCCTTCTTTTAAAGGTGATTATTAATGCATGTTAAGAAGAGCCAAGCGATTTCTCTTTGGTCAGTAATGTGTTCAGCCTGCGGAGTAGTATGTGCCCTGAGACTTTAATTAAGATGAGAGAATTGTTTTAAATTAGCTCTAACAATTCAGTTTATCCAGAGCAAGTTTTGCTATTGAAAATTTCATGGGGCCACAAATACGTTTTGTTTGTGAGCCACGAAACCACAAAAATTTGTTCCACCCTCTTAACTTAATGAGAAACCGTATGTGACGTTATTGCTGTGTGAAAAGAGAGTTTTATTCCTGACTTTTTTCCTTGCTGAATAATTTTAAGATCATAGCCTCAGAATCTGTGTTTTTTTTTTTAAGAGCAAAAGTCTTTCATGTTCCTGTGCTTAACCAACATAACTCTTAAAATAGTCCTGGAAAATGTTGTGGTTTGAAATGGATTTGAGTTTATTTTATTTTCCCCCTGCAGTATGTATTAAAAGAAAAAAATAACAAAGGAGGAAGGAGATATTTGAGAGAAAGGGAATACAGAGGATTTCTTTATTTGGCAGCATTTCATTCCACTTTAATTTCTTTGCTTTCCAGCAGACATTGTACCAATGGGTATATCTCCACTGCAAAATAAATACGAAAATGAGCAGGGGTTTTTAACTTGGGCTGGTTAATGGGAGTTAGCTAATGTAAACAGGTGCAGAGATAACTCAGGGTTAGCTCGTGCCAAATTAAGATATGCTCTGAATTTCCCTGAAAGCTAACCCAAGTTTTCTTCCCTTTTTAACGCAGGTTAAGAGTACACTTATTTTTGCCTTTGTTTACCAAAAATGTCAGCACTATCTGCCTTGTATCAACTATAGGCTCGTCTAGCTTCCGCCAGCCCCTTGACATGGGTCCAAACTGAAGGAAGATGGCTATTTATAGTTCCCTTTACATTGATATTCTCAAGCATGAGTAGTTTTTATCATTCCTGTTCTTTGCAGGGCCCGGAACGGGGCAATAACTGAGGTGAGCCTCTCGTTCTGCCATGTGGGAGCAGTTGGGGCTCGTGGTTAAACATTAACAGCCCTGATACAGCCAAGTGACACCAGTCAGCTGCCAACTGGATGAAGCAGCAATACGCAGTCGACCAATTCCCACTAGCTGTTGGGTGAGATGTAGTCAAAAAAAAAAAAAAAGATCATTTTGGAGCTGCAGAGCCATACGCTGTGTCCCAGTTGATCAAAGCTATGGCACTTTCCCTCTGGAAATGAACTGCACTTGACTCTCAACGTAAGACAGTTGTAGTAACTGGCTAACCATGCAAAGGAAAAAAAGGAATGAGGCCTGAATTCCTTCTTCAGACTTACAGCTGACACTTTTAAGGGCTTACTTACTTACCTAAGCATGTACTGCTGCAAGTATGGTGGCTTACTGCATAGCTAATCCACTTCTGAATTGCAGTGTCAGCCTTGGAATCTGGGGCTCTGTGAAAGAGGTGTACAGGTATGACTAATTTATTAGGGTGGAACCAGTTAAGAGTATAAAAAATATTTAATTAGAGATGATAACAGTAGAAACGGGAGGAGGAAGCTCTTTAACAAAGCAGGTTTTGATGTCCTGCTCAGTCAGTGCCTTGTAATTACAGATGCTGAGTCCATAGCAAAAGATGAAAATGCAGTGACTGCAGCAGAGCGGAGCGAGGACTGGGGTAGACGAGGCAGATGGTGTCTGGGAAGCCTCCTTCAGCCATGTTATCTTTTAATTGCATGTTTGGATGATTCCTGGCGTGGTGGGTTCTAAACAGCTCCTGTAGGACTGATAAAATGAACTTTCAGGAGCCTCTGTTACCATTTTGCCTGGGTTAGTGCTTGAGAGCACGGAGTGAGTCAGGCCTGGATTGCACTAAGGTCTATGCAAATATAAACAAAAATGAGTGCTCTGAAGAGCAGACAAGCTTCAGCCTTATTTACTGATAGGCACCAGCCGGGGAGATGATTGCGTTTCCACAGAGCTGCTCTGATTTCCATGAACTCCTCTCTGGAGGTCAGGCATGGACGTGGCAATCCAGGTGTGAGTTACCATCAGGTAGAGTGTGGACCTTGAAATATTATATGCATACTGGCAGGCAGGCAGCCATGAAAATGCATCCATGGACTCAGCTCCCTTAGCATTCTGGTTTTACAACATAGTTACTAACACTGTAAACAGTGGTGGAGGCAGAATTTCAGTGAGTCAAGTTTTTCATCGTGTTAGCGTTGTATTTTGGTGATGAGCTCTTTTTCATGTGTACCAAATAGGTTGAAGAATTACTTTGGCTGGTAACAGCTGCAGGAGGGATAGGTGTGAGGAAAAAGTTTATGTGGACTTCAGTGTCATAAGTAGTTACGTTTTGATATCACCTTTAGACTTTTAAAAGCAAATGAAATGTTTGCTTTAAAGAGTTTTACCATCTAAACAAGCAAAACAAACAGGACATGCATAAAAACATCACACAACATCACACATTCTGAGTGTGGCAGACCCTAAATCTTAAGACACTTAAACCTTGACAGTGCAAAGTGCTGGAGAATTTTCTCCATGGCCTAATCTTGTCTTGTCATATGGTGCCTCTTTTCTCAGATATTTTTAGTTAAATGCAACTTGAATGGTAGATGCAGTTGAATACTTCTCAGGAAGCTTACTGGGCTTATAGTTTTCAGGCTTTCACTGGCTTGAAATTGTCCCTTGTTTTCTGTAGGATAACAAGACAACGCAGTTCCGTCATGTCCAGCAAATGACTTACAGTCTGATAGAATGGAGGTCGCAGATCCTGTCTGGAACTCTTCCCAAAGATGAACTGGCTGAGCTCAAGAAGAAAGTCACTGCTAAAATTGACTACGGTAACAGGTAAACTACGAACACTGTCCCAGGGTCAGGAGAGAATCCCATATCCCACTGAAAGCTCTGGAACTGTGTTATGAGAATGGATGCAGATGTTTATTAATACAAAATGGTGTAAATAACCACACGAGGAGAACACTGAATCAGGCTCTCCATTTTCTCTTGGAAAGGGGATAATTACAGCCTTCAGTTCCCATCAGAACATGGCTAACCTGGCAGGTGGGCACGTAGCAGTTGGTTCTTCATATGCCAGCATTCTCTTTAACTTGGCAGGAAGCCTTACCTGTCTTAATTCTGCAAAACTGCTGGCACAAGGTGGCATTTCCCATGGAGCACAATTTGTGCCTGGCTATCTGGAGCCAGGATTTGGATACTGCTAATGAACTAAACTGCTTTATCAGCAACTGAGTAATGTGATTCTGTAGGCCACCAAAACTGCACCTTTCACTGGTTTATACAGAACAGAGATTGTCTCCAGAACTCATTTATCTACCTGTCAGACTTGATTCAGGTCAAATTAGTCAATTAAGAAAAAAGCTTATGGCAAAGAGTAATAATCAGCCATAACCCATAAGCTTTATAGTTATACCTACCTGTTTATTTTAAATATGTTTAAGTGAGAACAGAGATGATGTCATCTTAGCATAAAGTTACCTAATTATTTTTCCCTTAATGGGAGAACTGCGGGTGGAGGAGGGGAATGAGGGAACAGCATTTCTAGGAAAACCAGCAATGTGATTACTGGAGTCAATTAATATTGGCTGCCTAGAGCTTGGTGAGTGGTTTGTGCTCTTTGTCACCTCTGCTTCCTATATATTATGTCACTTCTGTCCTCTGATTTGCATGCTGCTCAGGATCCTAGGTTTGGATCTGGTTGTACGAGATGACAATGGGAACATCTTGGACCCAGATGAAACCAGCACGATCTCTCTCTTCAAGGCCCACGAAACCGCATCCAAAAGGATTGATGAAAGAATCCAGGAAGAGAAGGTACATCTCTTGGTGCTGGCTTTGCCCTCTTAAGTAACTAGTACCCACTACATTTGTACATTCCTCTTAAGGATATTGTGCTACTTTTACAGCAGATCTAAATTCTTTTATGTAGTTTTTAATGGGAGCACTGTCCTTCTTTGCAGTCCCTGCAACAGAATTTGGACCTCCGAGGGCAGCCAATATTCAACACAACCCACACGTATAGCCTGTATGTAAACTTCAAGAATTTTGTCTGCAATATTGGAGAAGATGCAGAGCTGTTAATGAGCCTCTATGATCCTGACCTCTCCAAATTCATCAGGTGGGCTTCTATTTGTATGTATAGAAGCAATTTAGTGCTTGTAAAAAAGTCGATGCAAGTTAGAAAGGAAGAGCCAGCAGAGTAGTTTTTTTTGGTTGCTGCCTCAGTGGTGATGCAGAAGGGGATTATTTGACTTCTGATAAGAAGTCAAGGTTCTGAGCACATGCACTCCCCTTCATAAATCTGGGCATTTCTGTGTTACATTAGTGAAATCCCAGATTGTCTATGTTCTTAAATTTTCCTAATGTTTTCACTAGACTTGAGGCAATGGATTAATCGTGTACCTTTTGGTCATGTATGGGCATGATATTTGCTGTCAAGTCAGTGCAATTTCACACCTAAGAGCTGCTTATTTAGTACTGGTCAGGGAAGATACGAAGAACTTTATCAAGGAAACATGTAGGTGTCAGGCACCCTCTGTCTCCATCATTGAGGTTATCGGGTGTAGAGATGCGGTCACAGTTGAAAGAGGAAGGAACTGAGAGTATCCCTTCTCTCCATGCCTGCCTTCAGTGAAATGAGTCACCTCAGAATCACGTTGGCATAGAATATTTTGGCAGAGCTTTTCAGATACTCCTAAAAGATCAAAACACTTTTGAGCTTTTTCCCAGATAACGGGAATGTCAGGTTTTCATTTTTTTATTTTATTTTTTTGCTTCTGTTATTTGTAGTGAAAATTACCTGGTTCGTTGGGGCAGTAATGGGATGCCTAAAGAAATTGAGAAGCTAAATAACCTTCAAGCAGTCTTCACTGTAAGTTACTGTATTTACATCCTGGAAATTCTTCCCCATGCTGCAGACATGAGTTCTGGATTCTTTCCATTTCCCCTCCTTTCCTTTCCTTCCCACCTCTGGCAGAGAGGAGCCACATGGGGCATTTCAAGGTGTTTTTCATGGACACTTAAGATCTTAGAGGCAGCCGCAGAGGAACGGTTCTGAGAAGTGTTTTGTGATGTGTCAGTCCAAAGCAGTAGTAAAGATCTATTACTTTGAAATGACACTGTCAGTGAGTGCTGCTGAGTCCTCTTAGGCGCTTCTCTTCCCAAGCCTAACTGTTATGAAAATCTAGGCTTGAGATTAGAATTGTTTTGGTTTTCAGCTCGTTGCTCTGCTGATTCTCTTCTGTATTAGAATTTATTTGCCACAAGTTGTTAGTGGAATCATTTCTGACAAGTAGCAAAAGTGGCACAAACCAGCTGCCTTGTGATTGGATCTAGTGCTGTGGCAGTTAACACTCCTTCCAGTACTGTTACTGGGGTACTCAAAGAGTAGTAGGATATTTAGGAATTGCTGTGTGGAAATTACTACAGATACACTAGCATGTTGTTTTCCTTTTTTTTTTTAAAAAGAGGAGAGTTCCTTTTAAACATATGTACAACCTAAGAAGTCTTTTACCCTCTGTCTGTTTCTCCTCCATTCATAAAGCAGATTGATGTAACTTTATTTTAAATGATTTCTAGGATTTAAGCAGTTCTGACCTGATCAGACCAAAAATCAGCTTGGTGTGTCA
Organism: Netta rufina; assembly: GCF_964035555.1. NCBI lineage: Eukaryota > Metazoa > Chordata > Aves > Anseriformes > Anatidae > Netta > Netta rufina. Next base: position 3,711,974 of record NC_140151.1, on the reverse strand, counting down.
GATTGTGAGGGTGGGACATATGGAGCTAAAAGACGGGAAGAAACATACGTGTGGACTTCGGAGACCGTTTGGTGTGGCAGGTACGACAAATTCAGTCACAGGACAAAAGAATATGGTCCAGTGGGTGGGACAGTGAGCTAAAAAACATAAGCTGTACACCGGCAAAGCCTATTAACCTCTTTGTGTCAGCATCTCTGTCTTCAGAATGGAGGTTCTGATACTGAGCTGTATAATGTGCTCCTTTGGGATCTTTCAATTAAAGTAGTAAATGAAGATGACACGCTGTCAGCATTCACTGTTTGGTTTGTCACCATCTGAAGAGATAACACACTGCTCTCAGCGCAGTAGACTTTTCAGATCTTTGCTAAAGAGGGATTTGCTCCTCACAACGAGTAGGATAAAAGTGGATATTTCCTAAAGGAGCTTTAGTGAATGAGACATCCAGTTCCCATTCAGTTCGTGTGATCTCTTGTGAAGAGACTTGCTTGAGATTAGTCGGAAAAACAGTTTCAATAATCAGGATTTGAAACCTGGATCTATTTTTTTTGCCTTGAAATACCTGAGTCCCACCTGTGTTTTTTATCAGCATGAATATTCACATTTACTACCATGTGCTGACTTCTGCATCAATGAAAAGATGCTTGCTAAAGTTTTAACGATGAGAGTGGCCTTCTGTATTGCTGTCATTAGTGGCACTGGACCAAACTAAGCAACTGTTTTTTTCCATTCTGATAGGGGAAAGCTCTCTGTAATCTCTTTAGCAACTTGGCAGAACTGTGTGTTGAATTTGTGTTGTTGCAGTGATGGACATAACTGATATCATACACGGAAAGGTGGATGATGAAGAAAAGCAACATTTTATTCCGTTTCAGCAGTAAGTACTGGACTTCAAAGTTCATCCCATATCTGGCTCATTTAAGCCAAGCTGTCCTTTGGAGAAGGATGAATTTGTATGGAACCTGGCAGCATACCAAGGGCTCTACAAATAGATTAGCTAATGGCAGTAGTCAGCTTTTTGAAGGAAAAGATTTTTGTCAGTCCTCTGACACATTTGTTCCCCTTGATTTACATGTCTGTATGATAGGGTAAATTACGTAGGGGGTCTTGGCAATGCAGCTAGATACCCATATCATCTGAAGTAAGAAAGAATACAGTGCAAAATAACGTTGTGGGGTTTTGGGGATGTGACCTTAAAAACTGTTATGAGACTGATGCAAGATTTTGAGTAACACCTGAGCACACAGGGAACACAGTCCTCATTGTCACTGCTGTGCAGCACCCAGTGTATTGTCAGCCTGTAACTTTCCAGATTGCCTTGTAAAGGTGGGTCAGAGAAGAATAAGAAAGGGATTTCTCCCTCTGTCTGGGAAAGAAATTCAAGCCCCACTGTCTTTTGAGTTTCTGTAATGCTAGAACTTGTGTGTTCAGCCTGCTCTCTGATTGCTCACTTTTTTAGCACACTACAGTGATTAAAATGAAACTTCTTTGAGAAGAATCAGCTAGTTACAGGCCTAAATACAGCAGTCCATTTGGTGTAGCCGTATGGTGTTGCAAGGTATTTTCAGGGGAGAATTTTGTATGTTTTTTTTTTTTTTTTCTTGTGTGTGTGTTTTTCCCCTACCCTCTCAGGACCTGAAAGGCTGCAAAGAAGGATGTTTTTTCATTTGCAGAATAATGGTAGTCTCCTACTTTTTTTTTTTTTTTCTTTTTTCCTCTATTTTCTAATGATTTTTTTCTAATGAGTTTAGATCCAAATCTGGACACCTCTAATGGGGTGGGGAGTCTGAGGAAATACTTGATTCATTATTGATGATGTTGGACTAGGAGTGAAATCTGGTTCTAGATCCAAGCTCACTAGATGTGTTTGTGATTAGGGACAGGTTCAATATGATGTCATTAGAGCCATATTAATTAAGACCAGCTAATCTACGTAATCTCTTAGGGACAACTCAGAGGCAAACCTGAATTCAGGGCTCATTTCACCCGATGGGAGCACAGGGCCCTGTGTAGGGACATGGTGAGCTGTTCCTGCATGGTGACACTCAGCCAGACTTATTCTGCAAGGCAGCCTGTGGATGGAAGGAAGAACAAAAGGGAGCTGCCTGTGTTTATGGTTGTCCTGAAGGCTGCTATTTCAGCCTGATAAAACTGTTCATGGAGTCTTTTAGGAGGCCCAGGTTACTTATTCTAAGCCAGATCTAGCACCGACGTAGCTCCTCGTTTGAGAGTTTAGATGTATTTCCATTGAGTTTAGGCAGGCGAAGGAAAAACTTTCATTTAAAAAAAAATATATTTGGAAATTAGTCAGGTGTTGGCCAGCCCTTGTCTTGCAGAGCACATGCTTGATGTTGCTTCCATGTCTGCTTCCCAGTCTGTTGTTCTTCGCAGGATTGCCATGGAAACATACATCAGACAGCGACAGCTAATTATGTCCCCACTGATAACTTCCCATGTGATCGGAGAAAATGAGCCCCTCACTTCTGTCTTCAACAAAGTCATCGCTGCAAAGGAAGTGAATCATAAAGGGCAAGGTACAGCAGTCAGGCGAGAAGCTGATGGGAAAACCTGGTGTGGGGAAAGGTTCCCCTTGCTTACAAAGGAAAGTAAATGGCTTATGAAAGTCCAGAGATCAATGCTTACTGGAGGTTGCTGCCTACCCTGAGCCAAACCTATGGTCTTTGTAATGACTGCCATCCCAGCACGCTGGGAGTTAAAATGATTAAATACAAGCTGTTCTTACTCAGGTGAAAAAAATAAATCATCTTTCTGGCTGGTGACTTACTTGCTACAAACGTAGTACTTTTTTTAATATGTGCATACAATATTTGGAAGTGAACATGGCTTATTGCTTATTCCAAATACTTTCTTCTGGATTCTCCTGCAGTTGCTTGTGTATCTGGCTTTTACTTACTCGTGCGTTTTCATGTTTCATGTTCATATTCAAGAACAAGAAGCATAGTTTCATGTTTTCATACTATTTTTTTTCAGTAAGGTAAACATTACCCTTCTTATCTTAGGTCTTTGGGTCTCCCTGAAACTGCTTCCTGGCGATCTAGCACAGGTTCAGAAGGATTTTTCCCACCTTGTAGACAGATCAACTGCTGTGGCTCGCAAAATGGGATTCCCTGAGATAATTCTGCCTGGTAGGTCCCACGTGCTTCCATACTTCTGTAGGGTAGAAGAGGCGTAAAATTCTGTAATTTCTGCTATGAACAGATTTATTATAAAACTAGCTTAAAAACAATTGTTTTTCACTTTTCATGAAGTTTCAAGCTGATCTCCTATTTTTTTGTGAAAAATCTTCCTTTGAGAAGCAAATGAAAAATGATAGCATTTGTACTCTGGAGGAAAATATCTGTTTAGACAAAAAGATGGTTTGTTTTTTTTTGCATAAAGTTTTGACCCTGCTTTATTTAATCCATTCGAAATGGATTTAGACCTCACTGGTCTAAACGGATAGAGCTCACAGCATTAAAAATTGTTACATGAAGACATGGTACTTTTGTATTACTCGAGGTGAAGTTGCAATGATGTTGCAATGATGTGATGTTGAATGCTGTCAATTAACTGGTATCAGCAAAGGCTATGAAGAAGAAAAGGATGTTGTGGTACCCTAGGATGTCGTCTTCTACAATTGTCCCTGCAATGAAAAGAACTCATTTAGTGCTATGAATTTTAGGTGATGTTCGAAATGATATCTATGTCACCCTGGTACAAGGAGAGTTTGACAAAGGCAAGAAGAAGACTCCCAAGAACGTAGAAGTCACCATGTCAGTACATGATGAAGATGGCAATCTCCAAGAGGTATGATGGCCGTTGTGAGATATATCGAGGCTGCTCAGTTTGATAGATGATAGCTCTGCTGGCCAGGACCTTATTTATTATTCAACTGTATGCAAGAACTGTATGATAATGAACAAGAGATATTACAGGTGACTAAATTTGAAGTCACTTTTTTTTTAACATTAATAACAGAAGTGAGTAAAAAAAGAATCATAGAATGACTTGGGTTGGAAGGAACCTTCAACATATCTAGTTCCAAACCCCTGCCGTAGGCAAGGATGCCACCCACTAGACCAGGTTGCACAGGGCCTCATCTGACCTGGTCTTTAACACCTCCAGGGATGAGGCGTCCACAACTTCTCTGGGCAACCTGTTCCAGTGCCTCACCACCCAAAATGGTGACATGGTTTCCTTGATCATGAAGCATAGACTTTGAGCAACTCTGCAAGCTACGTGCTTTGAAAAATTCCAACCTAAGATACTTCTTTCTTTCATTCTAGACCTTACCTTTTCTTTTTTTTTTTTTTTTCCCCATACCCTTTGTCTTTTTGTCCAAAGAAAGCTATCCATCCTGGTGCTGGTTATGAAGGTGTCTCTGAATATAAGTCTGTTGTTTATTATCAAGTCAAACAACCTTGCTGGTATGAAACTGTAAAGGTAAGTGTGTGCAATTTAGTCTTGCTCTATTGTGTAGAAAAGGAACTAGCTTAACATTAGTAGGTGCATCATAATCTCTCTGGAGAGACAGAATGCTGGTGCTGCATTTTTTTCTTTGTATTATCATGTGCAGGTGTCCATTGCAATAGAGGAAGTCAGTCGTTGCCATTTAAGATTCACTTTTCGTCATCGGTCGTCACAGGAATGTGAGTATCAGAAAAGACTGACAGAAGTATTGTACTTCAGCTGCTCATGTTGAGATTTTGAGTATCCACTAAAGATGTAACACTTGCATTTCTACTTATTTCCAGTGCTGTGGATTTTTTTGGAAGCAAAAACAAAACAAACAAAGAAACCTGATACTTCACAGCCTTAGGAAAGGGTTTGGGGCTGGTTTTGGTCTAAAATTTGTATGAGATAGGGAGCAATGACCCTCCTTAGAAGACAGTTGTCAATGCTTGTTGGTACTTGGCTTCTCAATGTATGGTGTTTTTTTGTTTGTTTTTAATTTCTTTTAAGTCCTTCACAAAATTCAGTGCAAGATTTGGTAGGACTCTAATGATCTTCTTATAGAAAGATTTCTGGTAACTTAATTAAGCAAATGAAAGGTAAATGAGAAAGTTTAGAGCCAGGAGACTTCTTCAGACTTCTTCATAACGCTGTGAAAACAGATCAATAATGTTAGACTGATCCCTTGAAAGACTAAGGAAAAAAGTCTTTTAAGGCACTTGGAAGATGGAGTGACACACTTTCATGTCCATAGCTTACAGGTAGATTTGCAAAATCCTAATCAAAATTTTTGTGTACAATTATATACGTCCAACCAGCAGGACAAGTAGCCACTGAAACTGTGTGGAGAGAGAAGCTTCAGAGAGGAAGTTTTTTTTCTGGGTAATTCCAGATACCTGCTTAAGGGAAGGGAAGAGAGCTCTTTCTGCTGTGGGTCACCAAGTATGCTGCTTCCATTGCATTATCATGTGATGTTATTAAATAAAGAAGCTGCTGTAGTTACCCAGCTGCACTATGGACAGTATGGACGTAAATAAGATAATTACTAATAAAGATATTTTTTTGTGTGTGTTTACAGCTAGGGATAAGTCTGAGAGAGCATTTGGCATGGGCTTTGTGAAGTTGATGAATGCAGATGGAACAACACTCCAGGATGGCAAACACAACTTGATTGTTTATAAGGTAGCTTGGGTATTTGCACTCCTTAACTTCTGTTTAACTAATCAAAACAACTCTGCTGGCTGATATATTTTTTTTTCTTAGCAGTGTAAACAGTGTTGTATTATTGCAGAGATTTTTAACAACCTCTTCCAGAGTAATAGGACAGTAACCTTTTTTTGTAAGGTACCACCAGCTCTGCTTTCACTACTCAGTTTTCTAACTCCAAATCTGGTGCATCCTAGTATGTATCTGTAAATAGTGTCTTTCCTCTAACATCATTCAGTTAGACAGCATGCAGTAAACAGGCCTCGTGAACACCTGCCTTAGAAGATCAGTGTGTGACAGGAAGAGGGTCGTGGTGCCTTTAATCCCAGTAAAAGGAAAAAGCTAATGCACTGCTATAGAAATCTACAAAGTGTGTGTGGGAGGTGTACCTCATAAATTCTGTGGTTTGTGTCACTCAGAATGAGCTTAGCTCATTGGCAGTGTATGGGCAGCTTCTGTTCCTTAAAGTTAGAAGCCCAAACAATGTAAGTGAACTACAGGCATGAAAAAATGCTTAGAGCCTCCTGTGGCTGTCACTGTGTTGAGGGGTGTGTGGTGGTACGGTGTCTGCAGATGAGAAAGAGGTCAGATGAGGTGTTCTTAGCGTGTGAGATAACCCATTTCATTCTTGTGGTCAACCAACAGGGTGATAACAAGAAAATGGAAGATGCTAAATGCTATTTAACCCTTCCTTGTACAAAAATGGAGATGGAGGAGAAGGAGGCCCCTTCAGGGAAAAATCTGCACCATCTAGCCAACTTCACACCCACTAAAGATAGCACGAAAGACAGCTTCCAGATTGCCACTTTGATCTGCTCCACCAAACTCACCCAGAATGGTAGGTCTTGACACCACTGGGATACTAATACATGCTTTATATTTGAAATAAAGAAGGTAATTTCTGCAGATTTTTTGGTGTTGCAGCACATGTGAGCTTACTGTTTTACTTTCAATCTTGCTGCTTCATACATCAGTGACAGCTCAGTCCCAGCATCAGTATTGCCCATACAAACTACAGAGATGTTTTTGCAGTCCCTAGTGATCATATCACATGGATATTTTATCTAAATTACCAATGTTAAATCTAGTGGGTTTGTCAGCATGTATAGAAATGGTACCTGTTAGTGATAGTGTAAATGTGCGTTCAGAATCCTTTGTTAAAGGTTAATTATCTTTTTTCTATTGTTTGTCAAAAATGTAGCCATTAAAACTAGTCTCTGCAGCGTGCTGTTGTGCAAAGTAGGCAAAATAAAGGTAGTTGTTTATATGTGAATCAATACAGTACGTGCTGGTACATGTTGTGAGATTTAAATGAGTTAAGCTAGTACAGTTAGGGAGGGCTCTTGGTATAATACACTCATTGACTTTGGAAAGGAGACATGTGAAAAGACACCAACTGTGACTCCATCGAGGTGTACGCTTGCAGCTGCTGGGAGATGGGCATGAGCTGTTCTCATGAGCCACGCCAGTTTGCTTAAGCTAAATGCCAGACTGATCCATCCGTGTGCAAGAGGGCCGAATCTGAATTTCATTGTCTAGTTGTTGCTCTAGAGCAAACACAGAGCATTAGCAAGAAAAGTCACACACTCTAATAAATGTCCTAGCTTGATGGATCTTCTCTTGAGTGAATGAGAAGCATGCAGATTTGTTTGCCAAATGTTATCAAATTACACCAAGGTTTTCCATTAATAGCAAAATGAACTCTCTTGCCAAGACAGAAGAGCCACCTCAAGGTAATGTTCTGAACGTCAGTGTGAGTTTTCCTTGTAAGCGGATTCTAAAAATAACCTCTAGTACTTTTTCTGTATTGTTCTGCAGCCAGTAAGTCAGCTGTGTTGTTGTAATCTGTTTCTAATTGCTGATGTTTTGCCCTTGCTAGTTGACCTCCTGGGTTTGTTGAACTGGCGTTCCAATTCTCAGAACATAGCCCACAACCTAAGGAAGCTCATGGAAGTGGAAGGAGGAGAAATTGTAAAGGTATGCAAAGGTATATTGCATTGCATCCAAAAGCTCCCTCTATGTGCTTAGCTGTTTTTTCCAGCTGCTGAGTAACAGCAGAACAAAAATATATTCTTTCTCCCAAGAGCTCTCATTAGTGGAATTCAGCAGAATTACAGAAGTTAAATGTTAAGAGAATCAAGGAGATGGTGGTGACTTTCTTTTCCCATGTAATGTTGCAAAAGAGAAGATACATGCAAAGCCTAGCTGTTAATTTCCAGTAGCCTAGCTGCTAACTTCCTATAGTGGCTCTGCTCCTTCTTTGTGAATAGGGACCTGTAGTGGATCTAGGAACAGAATGCAGAAAAGGCTCAAAGACCCTCTAGTCAGAGTGAGTAACAGGTGGGGAAGCACCAGAGAAAATGACCTTCTGAGGGAGTTAGGAGGTGATGTTTCCTGTGGTTCTCAGTGTGGATCTTTCGGGATTATGCAAGGTCATGGCTTTAACTGTTTTAATTGCTGAGCAACTAAAGTAAGTGCTGTGTCATTGCAAACCAGTCTCTATACGCTGTACATTTTGTAATTGGGGTTGATTTGGCCCAGTGCAAAGTGCAGCTACATGGATTTGGCCCAGTGCAAGCTGTATTCAGCAGCATGGACCTTTGCTCTTGCATGACAGGCTAGATGAAAAGGCAGGAGAACAGAAAAGAAAGTGGGGACAATCAAAGCTGATAAGAAAAATCCCCCTTTCTCCTCCTAGTAGGGATAATAGCATGATCATCACGAACAGCATGTGAATGAACACAGGATTAAGATCGCTTTTTCAGTGTTCTTTTGTGTACAACTTTTACAGTTCAATTGAGCTAGGCTGGAAAGGGAAAAATGATCCAAAAGAACAGACTCCTGTGCAAGGTTACAAAAGTAATACTCTTTTCTTAACCTTTTACTATTTGTTCCTCTAGTTTTTGCAAGACACCCTTGATGCACTTTTCAACATAATGATGGAAATGTCAGAAAATGAAACCTATGACTTCCTTGTGTTTGATGCACTGGTGAGTGACTTTTTTTTTGGTGAATTTTGTATGTTTGTTTTCTGGCCACATTTTCAGTCTATTCATGATTCCTCTCTTGGGTGGACAATTGGTATTTCACTCCAAAGAGCTTAAAAGTGAAGTGACTTGTTTGGAGTCACGGTGGTGGAATAGAGGCTGCGCACCCTAAATCCTAACCCAGTGCTTAATGCATTAAGGATGAATTCTGTTATGAAACTTTATAGAAGGGTTGTAATAAATGAGTAAAAGACTTGACAGGAAGTTTCAGGATATTTGGAGAGGCTGTTTCATGTGAGTGTGAAAGGCAGTGGCTTTGGTGTGCAATAACAAACTTGTGTACTCAGTGCTGATCAACAAGTTGACAGTTCAGGAAGAAAAGTGAAGCCAGATGTATCCAGCTGACATTGGTTGGGGCTAGTGACTAAAGGGGGACAGAATGTCCTAGCTCTAACATGCCATTGTAGTAGCAGGACTGAGAAGTTCCAGCCTGCAAAGAATCATTTCTTAGCTTTGAAAAACAACCTTCAGCAGCTCTGTGCCTATTTCTACACTCTGACAGTGTCATAGCATGACAGCTTCACGGAGTACCTGCCCTTAGCCCTAAGATTTCCTATCTAAATGCTGATGTGCCCTGCCTTCCCTCTGAGAAATGATGTAGTCACACACACACATACCACTATTTAGTCAGAAAGTGAACAATGTGATGTGTAGTATTAATGTTATTTGAAAAACAAAGAAAAACTATGATCAAATAAAATAGATGATGTGATTAGAGACTAAGTTGTGATGCAGGTAGTTAAAGGTGGTGGAGCTCTGTACATCTGTCTCCTTTTGAATTTTTGGCAGGTATTTATTATTTCTTTAATCGGAGACATCAAGTTCCAGCATTTCAACCCTGTACTTGAAACTTACATTTACAAGCACTTCAGTGCAACTCTGGCATACGTGTAAGTATTGGTAACCACAGACCCACAGGCTGTCACTCAGGCAGCATCTCTCAGATCCTTTCAGTAAATGACACTAATGTGATCAAAGTAGCATAGACCAGATGACTGGTTTTGTCCCTATTCTCTGCTTTCAGGAGAGAAAGAAACTCTGTAATTGCCCTTTTACCTTGTAAAAAGTTCCTATTATCAGATTTTTTCTGCAGGGGAAAGACATTACTATCATGGAAAACACTGCATCAGGACATGTGATTCAGACTCTTTTTTGACCTCTAGTCCTCTGTCTATTTTTATTTTTATTATTTTGTTTGCGTTTTCAAAGGGTCTTTGTGTTTTGCAGACTGCTTTAGTATCAAAACCAGGTTTAATGCAGTCAGTGTGTATGGAAGATATTGTAAGTCGTTGTAGGGAGGGAAAATTTGATTAAGGAGTACAAATTCATCAGAAATCTGGTCTAATAGGTATTGCTGCTTGATGGAACTGCTTTGTTTTGGCATTGTCTGCTCTGGTCCTTGCAATCCCCCCCAAAGTACTTTGAGCAGAAGACAGTTTGACATATTCTGTGTATTCTCTGCTGCAAACTTAGTGGTATGTTTGAATGGGGTCATAGGGAGCAGAAGCAGAACCGCACAGCTGAAATGATGCGAGTGACTTCGTGGTTGATGGTGGTAGAGATAAGAAAGGTGTTTGCCCCCACTGTCTGCCTGCAGCCAGGCAGGTTGAGGTGGCCACAGGCTTCAGAGAAGGAAGGGCTAAATGTTGTTATGGCGCTTAAACATGCTGATTGCACTCTGGTAGGCTGTCATTTGCTTAGGTTAAAGCAATTTAAGTAGTAATGGGTTTTCCAGATTCCTGAACCCTTCCTTGTAGGGAAAAAGGAACAAGTCAAGGAGCTGGAATTTGTAGACAAACTTGGCAGCCACAGTTCAGGCTAGTTTACTGAAAATTCACGAACTGGTTGTAAAAATCTGGCACCCCAAGGAGCCAAAAGCTTCAGTAGAAAATAGGCTGTGAAGAGGAACTGCTGTTCGTTATGTAATTGTTAATTATAGTTCCTCTGCGGAATAAGGATGCTGGGCATACACAAATACTTAACTGTGTCTTTATTCCCCTTTTTGCTTTTCCAAAGGAAACTCACTAAAGTACTGAACTGCTATGTGGGAAATGCCGATGACTCCAGCAAGACAGAATTGCTGTTTGCTGCTCTGAAAGCCTTGAAGTACCTATTCCGGTTCATCGTTCAGTCGCGAATATTATACCTGAGGTGAGGCTTTGCCATTGCCATCTTTATTACGTCCCTTTTGTAAGCCAGGGCTTCCAGTTAATACCACTGGAGAGGATATTCTTCAGCATGTCCTCAGGAGCTGTAAACCTCGAGTCATAAAGAAGAGTGTCTTTCTACACTTCGTCTACAGCTCAAAAAAAATAAGTTCAGTAAAAATTGAAATAAATAATTTGAAGAGGGTATTCCTTGTAGTTGTCTATACCATGCTAAAGGCAGCGTATGGTACTACTTGAAAAGAACCTATTATTTAATTTTTTTAAAAAGAAGCATGGAATGACTTCCTCATTTTAAGAAGCTTCTGCATTTTGAAGGACTCTTCAAGATGTGTTACGTATAATATGCAAAAATAATGTAGTGGTGTCAGAGAAAGCCCTGCACAGATTCCATTTTAAAAAAAGAGGTACACATATTGCATGCAGTGGCTTTTTCACATTTTCCTTGATTTTTGCTTAGGAGGTGAGGTGATTGATGACTACACATTGTGTAGGATATGGTCAATGATAGTGGTTTTACCATAGTCTTAAAATATATTTTGAGGAATTTACAGTGAAGGTTTGGAATCCTTTTCTCATGTTCATTGTGGCACAATTAACAGAGAATAAACTGGATTCTTTTCTGATTTGGTTGTCATCAATAGGATTTGTAGGCTGTGTTGAAAGTCTTTTTGTTTAAGACAGAAATGAGCTACTTGATTCTTGGAACCCAAACAAATTGTGAGGCAATGGCAGTTAGAAAAATACAGCTTTTCCCTTGTAACAAGTTTAATCAGGAAATTACTACCGTAGTAACTGCAGAATCCTCAGTGCCATTTTTGCACTCATCTTTTTGTGGAAGGAGATTGATGTGAGAGATTCTTCCAAAGGATAAAATTATATTTCAAACGCTGTGACACTATTAGCCTAGATTTATGTATATAACTAGCTCTTTCTGTTTTTTGTAGATTTTATGGGAAAAGTGAAGAAGGGGATGAATTTAATGATGCGATACGCAAGCTGTTCCTCTCCTTCAACGTCCTTATGGACCGTCCTTTAGAGGAGGCTGTCAAGATTAAGGTATGCATGATTTGCAAGGAGAGGTATTATCTTCTATGAGATCATCTGATACAACTGGGGGAAGGCAAAAGAAGGGACAAGCTTTGAGCTGCATAAACCCATTCAGATGAGTCACACCAGAATCCTCTGAATGTCCGTTTTAGTGAATGAAATGTAAGAAAAGGAATATCTAAAGGAATATCTAAACTGTAAAGTTTATCAGATAAAGATGGGAGCTTTCTGTACATTCAAAAACTGGCTTTGCTGCTGAAAACCCTGCAGCAACTGCTAGGATGAAAAATAACAAGTAACCAAGATAGAATATAGTACAGTGTGGAAGACACTTCAACCAGTAACACTGAGGTTGTGAGTAATGGAGATGGAAATGCTAGATCACTGCAAAAATCAACATATACTGGGAATGAAAGTGCTGAAAAAGCAGGCGGTTCCTAAACATATCTTAGATCTTATACTTGCTTGATTTTCTGGTGTCAACTGGATTATGAACCTTGCATTTGGGCTCTTAGAAGGAGCAGAGCAGCCACGTGATGAGGCTGGCTAAATTGCTGAAGGTGGTGAGGTCTTTAGATTCTTTTCTTCACAGTCCTTCTAACCAACATGCCTTTCTCTGCTCAAAGGAAAGATTGATTCTAAACTTGTAATTAGCATTTCAGTAATTTGAATCCCAACTTTGATTCTTGTGTAACCAGAGTTACAGCTGGCAGCAGCCATGGAACTTCACCGAGAGACCTTTAGTTGCAGTTGCACCCAGGTGCCTGGATGCTACACCTATAAATGCCATACTGGGACCTAGATAATGTATTCCTGTCTATGTGGACATGCTAAAGTAAAGAGAACACTGAGTCTATTTATGTAGTGCTTTTCATGTCAGGCTATGAGGAGCTTAATCCCTGAAGCTGCAGGATGTTTGCAAAAACTGTACAACTTGGCTACAGATCCTTCCTCCTTTACCTTTTCTGCTGTGCGCTGCAGATGTGTGGTTGCTGGAGGCTCTTTGGGTGCATTAATTTGATCTTAAGCCAGTTCTCTGCAGGTGTCCATATATTTGCTCTTGCCAAAACTAGATTTGCCATGTGAACCATGGGCATTGTTGAGGTTGTGAATGAACTGGCTTTCAGAATGAACGAGCTAATCTAACTTAATCTAACTCAGTCTTCATGTGTGCTTTGTCTTTACTTTTTATTTTTTTTTCTTGCAGGGTGCAGCTTTAAAGTATTTGCCAAGCATCATAAATGATGTCAAACTAGTATTTGACCCTGTTGAGCTCAGGTAACCATTATTAAGTTTGTGTGTCCTCCAAACTCAATTCATCTATTGGGAAAATTTGGGAAACGTTCCTAAAAACAGCAGCTGTGACTATGATGTGATAATGCACATACTGCATGATTTTTTAGGAAGCTCCTTGCAGGGCTTTAGAGGAAGTCAGTTTAGTTCAAAGGAGTCTACGCGGTTCAACTGTTCTTTCTTAGGAACTTTTGTTTGAAACCAAAATTTGAGGACTGGAGAACCATGTGAGGAAATGCCATGCAAGTTCCCACCAAGTTTTAATGAATGCTTCTGAGGTAGAATGGAATATGTGACAAAACAGAAAACAAAAGTTATATTTATTCAAGAAATTCACAACACTGTGGATTTCTGTTCTTCAATATTCATAGCTTTACCCAGAACCTCCCTTTCATGCCTCCTTGTTCTGACACTAATAATTTGCTCGTAAACAGTAGACAGACAGCAAATGTACATGGGATTTAATTTAATGGAGTCTAAGATTAAAATGAGTCATCACTGTTGATGAAAGGGGCATCTGGAAGAATATGCTCTTGCTGTTGTATATAACAGTGTCTCAGGCTTCAGCAGTGCAAAATTATGCTTTCATTTTGTATGATTATTTTATGCTGGCAATGAAGGGCATGTGGTATTCCTATTTATAAGCTTTTGTGGCATATATCTATTGTATCTTGGGATGCAAGCTTCTTATCGAGAGGCTTAACCCCGTTCAGTTTGACTGAGAGCCCTGTGCTACCTTTCTAGAAAATGAGTTAAGTTAAAGCTCGGTAGTAATTTACCTGGAGACTGCTGCAGGTGACATGTCAACACGGTGACAGCTGCTTGACTTGCCCAGGTGCAAGACAGTGTAAGGGTAGGTGGAATCACATTGGGTGAAAATGCTGACCATCTGCTTACTTTGTGGTTTGCACGCTAGTGTCCTCTTCAGCAAGTTTATCCAAAGTATTCCTGACAACCAGTTAGTTCGACAGAAGCTAAACTGCATGACCAAGATAGTCGAGAGTGATCTGTTTAAACAGTTTGGTAAGTAGTGCATTGAAACCTCTGGTTTCTCCATGGAGCCATGTACCTTTACCGACAAAAATGTCTTTCAAGTTTGTGTCATTTAAATCATCCATCAGTGGTAGTCTACAACTAAATCTATCTTTAGAAATATTCCTTGCCATAGTGGCTCTTAAAATGAACATCTGAAACTTTGTTGTTGTTACAAAAGTAGGATCCTGATTGAGTATGTTAATCTAGAAAGGGACAAGAGGAGAATGATCTGCTTGGTGTAATGCATATCATTACAGGTTATTTGTCTCTCTTAGTCTCAGTGGTAACTCAAGTGGATTTAGGTATATGTTTTTGTGTCCAAGATTAAGTTAAGAGCAGAAAGATACAGTGTGGTACCTATATACTGAATGCTGAAGGACTTTGAGAGCAAGATATGGTGCCGTTTCATTTTCAGAATGCAGAGATGCTCTCCTGCCTCTACTGATAGACCAGCTAAGCGGCCAGCTGGATGACAATTCAAACAAGCCTGACCATGAGGCCTCCTCACAGCTCCTCAGCAGTGTTCTGGAAGTTCTGGATCGGAAAGATGTGGTGAGTTTGTGAACTGTCAAGGGTGCAAATTAAGATTAGTACTTTTTTATTTTATTTTTTTAAAGTTAGGACAAAGGACTGTTCTCGACTTACGTTGTATTGCTCTGTATTTTTTTCTGTCTCTTTGGACATAAAGTAGCTGCGTTTGAATGAAAAGGGGCTATGCAAAGATTGAATTGGTGGCTGTCACTATAGTACAAAGAAAAATGTCTTTCCCTTCTAGGAACCAAAATGTTATTCCCAGCTACTCTGGTGACTTGTTGAATTATGTGGAGCAAGCCATCTAAATATTGGGTTTCTGGTTGAAGGAAGGGCCACGGTCATTATTCAGTTAGGGGAGTACAGTTATTTGCCACATTAGTCATGAAAATTGATTCCAAGGTGCCTTGGAAAGAATAATTTGAACTGAAGAATTGTTCAGGGAACAAATATCAAATCACATTGCCTGGTTCAGTTTAGTTATGCCAGCATGAACAAGTGAAACTGGTACAAATGAATTTTGCCACCTCTTCACCAGGTGTCTACCTGCAGTAGTTGAATCAACTGCTGTTGTGTAGTAAGTCGTCTTTTTGCATCTTCAGATAACAATTAAGCACTGTCAGGGCAGTCCTCCCACTCAAGGAGCTCTCTATAGAACAGAATGCATCAAGAATTGTCTCAAATTTTCTTTATTAAATCCCCCAGGGACCTACTGCTGTCCACATCCAGCTGATCATGGAACGCCTGCTACGGAGAATAAACCGCACGGTGATTGGAATGAGCAGGCAGTCTCCACACATTGTGAGAGCCGTTTACTTGCTTCCCTTACTACCTTACCCTTTGTTAGAGTGCAATTCTCCTGGGAGATTTCAGTGTGTGGAGTGGTTTATGAAATCATCTTTCCACTTCCTGCGGCACTTCTGTGCCACTACAACATGGCTTTGGGTGGCTTTCTGGGAGCTGGTATTAGGATACAAATTGTTCTATTCTAACAGCAATTTTAACTGAGTCACAGGTGGCTGTGATTTCAAGTTCCTTTGGGCCCCTGTGCACAGAGAATTTGGTTTCAGCCCATTTCTAATACACAGAGAATCTCTGCTGAGAAGAAAATGTTCTTTTGCCACCTTCACTGAATAGGATTAAATGCTGAAGGACCAGACAGCTCTGATTGTCAATGCTGACTACTCTGTGGCATCTTAGAAGGTGTATGAAAGTTTATATATTCTAATTTGCACTGCACTTAGTGTATAGAAAGATGGAAAAATAAGGGGCTGAGCATGGATAGCAGTTATTTTTAACAGCTCTAAAATCAAGTCATTGCTGTTACCAATATGTCATACATGAGAACTATATAGTTGTACGTGTTAAATCTAAAAATGTAGTGGCTTATATATTTCCATGTATATAATATTTATATATGTATAAAATTACATACATTCATATATTCTTTTATTCTGCTGTTTGGAGGGTATGTTTTTCTTGCAAACTGATCTCTGGGGAAACAGATAGACCCAGACCTCAGACTTGACATTTAGGAAGTCTTAACTGGTTTGGGGTAGAGGAGAAAACAGTCACACAGAACGATGTCAGGACATAGATCAGCATGATTGTGATTGGTAATACTTGATTAGATGGAACCTGAAGGCACATGTCACACTTCGAGCTTATGTTGCTTAATACAGAAAAATAACAGTATGTCTTGTTTTTCATATTCTAGGGTATTTTTGTGGCCTGCATGACAGCCATCCTGAGGCAGATGGATGATTTCCATTACAACCATTATATCAATACTTTCAAAACCAGGCAGGACATTATTGTAAGTCAGCTTGGCTGGGGGATTATCTCAGTCCATAAAGAATTATTTTCTGCTTCTGAAAGGTCATTTCAAGTTACTGTATTCAGTTTGGACTGATTATACTGCATTCATCAGCAATTACTTATGTGTACCTAATGCCGCAGCCACTGGGGATATATTTGCATCACCCCTGCTGGGTATGGACAGTGGATGTTGCTGACTCTGTGGAGCCTGAGATTAGCATTTGTAGCATGAGTTAAAATGTTTAATGACTGATGAAGTCTGTGCAAGTAAAAGGTCTGGAACCAAAAGAGTGAATGTAGATGAAACGGATAAGCGTTCCCCTTCCTCCATGCTCTCCCTGTGTCTCTTAGTGGTCGTGTTCTCTTTATCTCCTTCTTTCTGGTTCATCCCCATTTCAATTAAGAGATTGGAAAGCTTTAAAATGTATTTAAAGCAAAGAAAAGATAGCAAATTTGAACATACATCTATATTAATTTCTTAAAACAGGAAAGACATCTATTAATGAAGTCTTATGGGATAATAGCCAAAACCTAAATACTGAATTCCCATCCAATCCAAAATGCTTTGCTTCCTTTAGTGGACAGCAATGCAAATAGTTCTCTCCATGTTAAAAACTGTGTACAATTCATGTTCTCAAAGACTTATAAGTAAAACCAAGTGGAACATTAGGCTTTTTTTTTTTTTTTTTTTTTTTTTTTCTTTTGAGGCACTTAGAACAAACTGTCCTGTCCAGATTTGTCCCCAAACTGTCCTAGAAAAAGTCAGAACCAAACCCAGTATTTATGGACATCTCTGAAGCATGACACAGCAGCTGTTCTAGTTTTCTGTCCTAGTGCTCCTAGTTTTGCAACTTGAAGTGCTTGCTAATTTAAATACTGGCTGAGGAAGAGCCTGGAGTTGTGTTCTTCATGTACAAGCTAGATCAAAACCCACAAGAAAGTGTTTATAATTCATTTTGGATGGCAAGGTCATCCCTGTGGTTCCCTGTGCAATTGGAATCACTCACAATCTGTTGAGCAACATAGCCACCTACAGGACACGCACGTTTCTGTCACTTCTGCATCTAAAGGGCCACTCAGTTGGATAGTCTGTAGAGATCATTCAGCATCTCGTTTTAGAATTGTTTTTTATATTATACAAATATTATTTTTTTTTTTTGTGGAGAACTCATTAGAAAATAAAACTTAAGTAGATTCAGGTATATTGCTAGTGTTCATTAAATGAATGAGCGAAAAGGTTTTCAGCAGGGTTGTGTAGAAATCCTGTGTCTGAGGAACAAGAGTACAAGGAAGACACCTCCGATGGATTTCAGACAAAGGTGCATTCAAGGCAGCATTGAAACTAATTTTGTGTTGAGGGAACCTCAGTTCAGAAATGTTTCTCTTTCCTGAAGAGCAGTTGAGCTGGTAGGAGACCATCCTTACTTACGGTCAAGGTGAGATTAAGCAGGGGCTTTAAAGCTTTATTGTAATGCAAACTGAGCTTCAGCCTGAAGTTTACAAGTTGAAGGTGTATCTTGCTTTGCCCTTTTAGTTCTGTGTCTTCTGACTCAAATAGATTATTTCTTTTATGTTCCTGTGTGTGAATGTGTACAGCTTCTGCACAGAGGCATGTCAAGAGGGTGAGTTTGTAAAATCATTAAAACTATGAATATAATTTAAAGAGATACTGATCCAAAATACCAATTTATAATCAAGTTCTTATCCCCTAATCAACAGAAGCAAGCCCATGTTTGTGGTGGTGTAGGAGTTACTAATACCAACAGAAAGTTGCATTCTGTTTTATTGCAATAATTATTTTTATCTATTTTTATTGTTTATTGTTTTTTATGAGTTTTTGTATTTTCAGGCCTGGCATAGCATCATTACTTGGTTGGTTTAACACCATTACAAGTTAATTTTTACCTTCAAGGTGCCTCTTGTCAAGTCCAAACTTTTCGGTCAAGCTCTGATTTAATAATGCCTAAAGGATTTTTACTGAGGCAGCACCAAATGCCCATTTCTCTTTCCACATTAGTGTTGCTTGCCAATTTTTTAGAGCAAGCTGTTCAGCTTAACAGATCTTTTTTTGCTGGTGATCTTTGTAAGATGGTGATTTCTCATGTGACCTTCTTTGTATCCCTCTCATTTCTGAATGCTAATGGGCTGTCTTTGCAGAGAACAGTCTATTTAAATGCTCAAAGGTTAGCATTTATATCTGTAGAGACCACAGTATGGAGAGATCAATATTATTGATACCTTCTTTCACTTGTCTCTTCTTTTTCTTTTTCTTATCCTGCAATTCAACCTTGTCTTGCCAAAGTCTTCAGGTGTGCTAGCTTTGTTTGGGGCAGTTTGGCACTCGTGCAGGAAGTTTCTTTCCCATGATAATATTCTAAACCATGTGTCTGAAGCCGTATTTGCTGCCTCTTTGTAAAAATACTTCTTAATCTAAACTAGAAAAGACTTAAATAGTTGAGGAAGTGAAAAATATGTTTTAGATTTCCATCTTTGTAGAAGGTACTGCCTAGGGCTGTTATGCTGTCGTCACTCAGGCATTTGGAAAGTGCTTGAATATTGATTTTGGTTCTTCATCCATCTTGTGCACCAGAACTCTTTATAGTGTAGCTTAATTTGAAACAGTAAAGGTAGATTTAATTAAACAGATCAACATGTTCTGTGGAGTTATTTCTCCTTCTGAAACTGAATGGATGAGATGTCAGAGATAATTGAGTTATTGGAATATGTTCCTGCAGTAAGACATCCTTCTTAGGAGGTGTGCTGTATTGATTGCTAATCGATGTAGTAGTTAATCAGTGCACTTGCAAATAGCGCAAATACTTCCAAATACTTGCATTTCCCTACATTTTCATGCGGATAAAAAGATTATGCTGTTCAACCTGTGTTTTTTATTTTTTTCTGACAGGATTTCCTGATGGAAACGTTCATAATGTTTAAAGATCTGATAGGAAAAAATGTCTATGCAGCTGACTGGATGGTCATGAATATGATGCAGAGCAGGTAAATAGTTGCTGCTATTTTAAGTCTCGTTACTGCTTTGGAGTCTTCTTGGCTCGGAAAGGAGGGTGGTTCACCCTGGCAGGCTTGCAAATCACTGGAGTTACATAAGCTTATTTTCTTTTACAGATTCAGGGTAATTTCAGTTAGAGTTTGGTAAATTCTAGTGCCTGGCCATTTCTGTTGATGGAAATGAAAATTTCTTCTCCTGCCCAAAGGCACACAACCAAAACCATGTTTTCTTCCAACTGTTATTTATTTATCTGTTGGAGTGTGCAAGATAAATCAGGGAAGCCCTTGTGGTTTCAAATCTTGGGGAATCAACTCACAGACATAAATGTGTAGTGGATGAAAGCGTGCTGGCCTGTGAACTAGAATTACCCAGGTTCGTTTCTGTCCTCTGATGTGGAGTTGTCATACGGGTGCATTAATGGAGAAGGACATGGAAGTGGCAAGTTATTTGAATGCTGTGGTGGTAGGAATGGGCTAAATTTAGGAGGAGCTGCTGTGTGGAACAACACTGCGTGCTCACAGAGACTGACTTAAAATATGTTTATTTTTTTTTATCATCTGCTTCCAGTCAAGGTTTCTTTTGCATAGAAACAGGAGAATGACTTTTCCTGAATGTCCCTTTACTGTCCCAAATCTCATTTGGGAGCATCTGTTCTTGTTTCCTGAGCTTACATCATAAACCCCGAACTGCAGTGTTGTTTTTTTGTTTTGTTCTTTTGTTTGTTTGTGTTTTTTGTTTTTTTTTTTTCCTTCCCATAGCCACCTTTTATTTGATGTTTTTACCTCTTTCAGGGTTTTCCTCCGGGCAGTGAACCAATTTACTTCTGTACTCAACCGTTTCTTTCTGGATCAAGCAAATTTTGAACTCCAGGTAACAGTTCTATTGTTTCTGGATTTTCTTTTGGAGCTCGGTGTTTCCTGAAAGGCCTGAAGAGCAAGCAAATCCCCAAGTTACCAGACTTGTTGATATGAAGCATGCCAGTGATAAATATCTGTAGAGTCTTTGTAGAAAAGCAGATAAATGCAAAGCAGCTCTGAATTCCAGGACTGTGGTTAGTACAGCAAAGCAACTGCTGCAGTCTTTACAAAGTCAAGCTGAATGGGCCTGCTGGCCAAAGTTGACTTGAGTGTGACTAGTTGAGAACACAACACTGTGGGTGGGGAACCTGTTTTCACTTCCTTAGGTTGGAAAGGCCAAGGTAAATAGAGTAAGGAATTCTGAGTTGCTGTATGCTACTGGCTTGCCTGCTGTGGCTGAGAACAGGCTCATCTATGCTTCCACACTTACTATTAGTACACTTCCTCATTAACACTTACCTGTAAGACTATAGTATTTGGGACTGTGCAGCTCTGTTGTGCAGGTTGTTGCTTTTCCTTTGTCTTCTCCTATTTTGGACTTGTTTCTCTTCCACAGCTCTGGAATAACTATTTCCATTTGGCAGTGGCCTTTCTCACTCATGAATCCCTCCAGCTGGAGACCTTCTCACAAGCCAAACGCAACAAAATTATCAAGAAGTGAGTTTAAAAAATTGCCAGACCTTTTTATTTTTAAGCAGCTTCATTTGTACTTTTGCAAACGTACCCTGTACGGTCTTAGAATGAGATGAAACATGCCATGGAAGAGCTTGCTTAATGAATGATGATAAAGGGAGGAGGGGTGACTAGCACACAAGTCAGGCCTTTGAAACTAAGATGTCTAAGTCTGGATGCACAGGTCCTGAGCTGAACTTAAGCATCTTGCTTAAAAAAGAACTTTTTCCACTGTAAGATCTGCAACAGAAGGTTTGCCATAGTTGCCAGAGCAATACTTTATGTGATTCCTCAGCCATTATATGAGTTAGGTAAGCAATGATCCTAAAAGCCCTGCAACCTCTTAGTCCCCAGTCTTTCGTTTTTTGATTTTGAAACCCAGAGCACTTCAGAGTCCTTAACCGTCTCAGAAGTAGTAAAATGAGCTTAACGCCTGTGCATAAAGTGCAACAAATGGTAGTAACTTGTTGGGGAATGTGTAATTTGTAGGAACTTGGCCAAATTCAGAGAGATTGAACAGCTTTTACTTCTTTGTTTAGCTGTTATGTGCCTAAAGACCTTTGTAGGTCTAGACGGAGAATTTTGTGGGGGCATGCATGGTTAATGTTTGCTGCCCTGTTTCTGCAATAATTTTAATTAAATAAGGGCTTTATTGTAATTAAACCTTACCAATAAATGGTAATGGCCTGGTAATTAAACATTCCTCCATTCTTTTAATATCAGCAGTTGAAGCTTTAAGGGAAAGCATCAAATACAACAAACAAAATTTGAGGTAGAACTGTGTTGAGCAGCAGGGCTGCAGTTTTTATCTGCTCTTTGGGAATCTGCAGTCTCCTGCCAGAATGGCACATGGCTTTTTTCTTCCTCTGAGCATTGAGCATCAGTGCTGGGCAGGATGATGAAGAAGAAAGATACGTTGAACATTTTAGCTATCCTTAACAGGAAAGTGTGTGGTATTGAGGAACTTCTTGGTAGATGCTTGGTAGGGAATACAGCCTGTAAGACCCCTTGGAATCATTACCCAGCATATTTAGGTTTGTTTGGTGGTTTCTTGTGTTTTTTTTGTTGTTGTTTGTTTGTTTATTTTAATGGGAAGATAACAGCTTTTGTGGTTTTGCTGTTAAATTTCTTCAGCTTTGCAAAGGTAACATCAGTGAATAGGCCGCCTTCATCTTTTTCTTTGTAATACTTCTTTCTAGGTATGGGGACATGAGGAAAGAAATTGGCTTCAAAATAAGGGATATGTGGTATAATTTGGGTGAGTTTGAGCTGAAGAATTATCTTTATTCAAGCTGTTAAGCTGGACTTCTAATTATTTGTTTATATAAGCTGTTCGTGTTTAATGTGGGGAAATACACAGGCTGAGCTGTCCAAGAGTACAAAGTTTCTTTCCCTTTTTTGGTAAATAACCTTCAAAATCTAATCTTCTCTCATGTCAGATAATGAGATGATCTCTTAGAGGTTCCTCATAAAGGAAGTTCTACCATATGAAGGCCAAGAGTAGAATTTTCCAGGGAGCCTTTGATTTGCAACATTCATGCAGTTCAGTTCTGTTCTATTTCTAGGACTATTACTGAATTTTGGAGTGGTGTTAAGTAGCCATTATCCACATCAAAAATGCATTCTAATCAAAATGTCTGTGGCTTATGGTTTTTATTTTATTTGACTAATGTGCTTGCACATTTGAATATCCACATACCGTGCAACTTCAAGCAGCCATATTCCATTAGGATGTATCTGACTTTGACTTCCTTGCAGGTCCCCACAAAATAAAATTTATTCCAGCAATGGTAGGCCCAATCCTGGAAGTAACCCTGGTCCCAGAGCCTGAGCTACGGAAAGCCACCATTCCCATCTTCTTTGATATGATGCAGTGCGAGTTTAACTTCAGTGGGAACAGAAACTTCCACATGGTAAGGGAGCCTGGTACGTTCGGTGCAAATGTTGCAGTGTGCATTAGGCAAGAAGGAGAATTTGAACAAAAAAGATGTGAAGCGCTTTTGAGACTGTAACAGGGTACTGAACAGAATAGTTCCTATTTACATTTATGATAACAACATAAATTCTCCCAAAGCAGATTTTGATTGTAATGTAAGTTACTGTAAAGAAAATTGCTGTACAGTCAACATCTCACTTGAATTATTAATAGTTGTTCTGCCTAATCCCTCAATTTTAAATCAGAGGACAGAGCAGAGAACAGGATCTCTGAGTTCCAGCCCTGTGCTAATTTCTATGAGTTAACTTTTATTGCTACTGAGAAAGCACCAGACAGGAAGGAGAAAAAGACGGTCTTCTTTTTTTCTAAGGTTAACTTTTCTCTGTGGTTACTGAGGACTTTTTCTTCCAGCTTTTCTCTGGGGATATCAGACATTAACATTTCAACTGGCAGGCAGGGGACACTCAGTTATGCTGTAGACAGTCTTCTCCCTGGAGGATGAGTAGGAGACATCCATCCAAGAGGCAGCCACCTTGGCATTTCAGACTGTTGTCAAATGTGACTTGTATTTCCCAAAGCTCCATCTTCACACCAGCTTGGACCCCAACTTCAGTGTGTATATGGGATCTTTCTTCCCATGGGGTCATCAGTCTTTGGTGTGGTTGGCCTCAGGGTCTCAGGGGTTCTTGGAATCATTAGAAAGAAACTGGATGTGTGGCATGGATTTTCCATGCCAGTGATATTTATATCATAGTTACAAAGTCCCTCATATTTTGGAACATGAATATTTATAACTTTGTAACTGAGTTATAGCTAAAACTATGTTCTTGCCCTGCTTGCACATAACAGGGCGTATCTTCATAGCTGAACAAATAATCTCAGAGGACTTGGTTCTTGTCACATGAGAAGTTGCTTTAATTAGCAGTCACAACCATTTACGCTGGTCAGAGAGCTGAGACTGGCCCTTAACTGGTGGTAGTAATTCAGTTGCTGTAGGGTGAGTGAATGACCATTATCATCCATAAGATGGTTGTTAAAGATACTTCTTCATCCCAGCAAATCTGAACTGGTAATGGATGGAAAAAAAATAAATGCTTCTCTTAAAAAGGAGAAGCGCTACCCCAGAGCATCACCTTCCAGGTGTTGTAGGATGAGAAAGGGAGAACTCATATTTCTTTGCTCCGTCCTTCTCATCTTGACACCTTACCACTTTTGTTCTGGTCAATAATGAAAGCATCCTCTAGCTTAGCTTGTAAAACCAGTGTTTGATGGTGTGGCAGTTCAGAAATACCATCCACAAGCATTACTGATCATGCTGGTGAGAGCTGCCATGTATTTGACGTGTCTTTTGCCTTTTCAGTTTGAAAATGAGTTGATAACCAAGCTGGACCAGGAAGTTGAGGGTGGCCGAGGGGACGAACAGTACAAGATTTTGCTGGAGAAACTGTAAGTTTTGTAGTGAACATGGATGCTCTTTGTTTACAGCATAGTTGGCTATTTTTGTGATGCAAAGAAACCCTAATTTGTTGCTCCAATGATTAGGGAGATAATGCAGCTGACAGTGATTTAATGCTATGAAGGAGCTCTCAGACTGGCTGATTGCCTTAAAATAATGCTTTTTTATTGGAGCAGCAACTTGCACAATTATCCTAACCTTGGGGATACAAGCTTAAAGACATGTGCTGATCTGGCAAGGGGCTTTTAAGTGGAAAAGCTTGGGAACAGCAGGATCAGAGCTAAACCCATCAGAGCCTTGTTTTAGTACCAGGAGTAGAGCTGAGGCTTTTGATTGCCAAGGTAAGCTTTGGCCTGTCTGATGTGAATGTCTGAGGTCTGTGGATGTGCTGTGCTGTTCTGCACTGAGAGTCTTTGTTCAGGGAATGTATTTGACTCTCTTAGCTGAGTGGGTAATTACACTGAAATCCTACTTACTCAGCCACAGCTCTGAGTGCTAGTATTCCCTTACACCTCTTTGGATTTTGTCTACAGCCTCCTGGAGCACTGTCGGAAGCATAAATATCTGTCTGCTTCTGGAGAAGTGTTTGCTTTGCTGGTCAGCAGCTTGCTAGAGAACCTGCTGGACTACAGAACAATCATGCATGATGAAAGCAAGGAGAACCGCATGAGCTGCACTGTCAACGTGCTGGTATGGGGCAGGCTGGAGGTGGATGTGGGTGCTTCTTTTCTGACCTCACTTTTGCAGTGTGGTGCTGGGGTGGATCAGGTGCCCCAGAATAAATTTGAAGGCTTTATTTTGCCATGCGAAACGATTCACTGGAAAAGTCATTTTTTCATGTACCTCCATCCAGGAAGAAAACCATCAAATAGGAGGCCACTAAAATTTTTTTTTAAAGGATTTTAAGTAATTCTTTATGCTCTTACTGGTTAATTGGTCCAAATCAGGTTACTGGCTATTGACAGCTATAAAACATAAAGTTGTATAGTCCAAAATCAATTAATGTGGCTGATACTTGTCTATACAATAACTTGAGGTCCTGAAATACAGACTGAAAAGGTGGCTAGCTGATAGTTTGGGAAGTGTGGGCTTAAGTCCCTGTTCCACTGCAAAGAGTAGCTGTAACTTTGAACAAGCTGCTTTCTGTCTTTCCCTTAACCCTTTTCTAGAGGTGATGGTAGCCCCATCTTACGTCAAAATGATGGTTTTTGGCCTGTATTTGTCTACGTGACCAAAATGATAGCAAACGTCTTTGAAATATCCAAGGCTGATCCTTAAGTTACTTGTCTAGCATTGATTATGCAAGTCCATGCTGGCTTACATCAGTTTGACTATTTTTTTCTACTTTTGACAGAATTTTTATAAGGAGAAGAAACGAGAGGACATTTATATCAGGTAGGTTGTCTCCTTCCATAGACGTGTGTAGAAGCCTTTATTTTCCTTACAGTTGTGTACACTGATGGAGGAGTCTGTCACATAAAGTAACAATGACTTTTCTTTCATTTAGATACCTCTATAAACTCCGGGATCTGCACACAGACTGTGAGAACTTCACAGAGGCAGCATACACTCTCCTCCTCCATGCAGAGCTGCTCCAGGTAATACATTAAAGGCAGTTTTAGTTTTCATTCTCCTAGTGTGGGCTTTAAATTAAATGTAATCAGAGTCTAACTGAAATGTGAACCTTCATCCATGCAGAAGGTTAGTCTATCCACTGTGAGGATTTCTTTATCTGTGGATGTTCTAGTTCTTTCAATTTTGCTTGTTTTCCTCCATGCTAGTGGTCTGAGAAGCCATGCGTCCCTCATCTGCTTCAGAGGGACAGCTACTACGTCTACTCGCAACAGGAACTCAAGGAAAAGCTCTACCAAGAAATTATCTCCTTCTTCGACAGGGGCAAAGTGAGTGTCTCTGTGGTGTTCTTCCTGTTCACTGGTAAATACTTAACTGGTGGCTGTAGCTAGCAGAAGTTGGTTTTAAAGAGAAGAAGAGATGTAGTTCCATAACAGGCCTTGATGCTTGAGGCTTGGCTTCTTAACAAAGACAGGAGTACTAGAATGAGCAGGGCATCCATTTGTCCTGAAGATGTTTGAATCCTTCAATTTCCTTGTATAGAGATTCTGTAAAAATAACTTTACTCAAGATACTAGCTAGGTGAGAATCTGAAGTGTTTGATTTGTTCTTTTCCTGGTTAATGGGTTTTGTTAGTTCTTTTTGCATGGCAATAAATAGGGCTTGTCTGGCTGATACAGAACTTGTGTCAATTGCACTTGGGATAGATGGTTCTAAGAAGGCTAAATGAGACAAACCCAAGGAAGCCTGATGAAAGGGATGATTTATTGGTGTAGAAAGAGACCACGTGAGCTTCTCTGTTTTGCTGTTTATAGGCATATCCTTCCACTTCTTCGTGACTCAGTTTTCCCTATCAGGAGTAACAATAGTAACTTTGCATTGTAAATCACTCTCAGATCTACAAATGAAAAAATGTGTCACTGTGATTTCTGCAAAGAAATACACAGCGTGGAGTCTAACAAGAAGTTGGCAGTACTGCCTGAAGTGCTGCCTGAATTGAAATCAGATGAGTTTTTGTGTTACCTACCTGTGGTAATGAATGCTTTTAACGGAGTCTTTTGTTTTGTGCTCTTCTTCCCCCACCTGCCTCTCTTCATCCTTCATGGAGATGTGGGAAAAAGCCATTCAGCTAAGCAAAGAGTTGGCTGACATGTATGAAAACAAGGTCTTTGATTATGAGGGACTTGGTAATCTCCTGGTAAGTTTGTTTTCTCAATTTTCAGCAGGCTGTTGACTGCTTAAATTAATATTTTTGAGCAGGATAAGCCCAAAATACACTTATGTTAAAAGCAAACAAACTACCATAGCCCCCTTGTTTTTTTAAGGGTTAATACTAGAAGAATGTTTCCATAACTTCTTCATTTTTAAAAGTGTATAATTTTGACCTTGTAATCTGTACGACAATATTGTGTGAAGATGTTTAGCATTGTTAGTGCTAATCAAATAAGTTAACATTTGCATAGTATATTACCAGGCTCCATAAATTTCATCACCTTGTTGTTCCTGTGGTAAAATTACCGTGTGTGAACACAGAACTATAGAATGGGCTTGGTTCTGAATGACTTTTTTTTCACGGCTAAAAGATGTAACCAGATGGTCTTTATGTTCTTTCATATGAGAATCATCTGCCCAGTTTTATTTCTGCCAGTTCTCTGACATTTGTCACCATTTGTGTCTGCTTTGCTTCAGAATATGTTTACTTTTAATTTGTGTTGCAATAGTTAAGGATTTCAAGTGTCCTCCTGGAATCCCAAAAAACATGACATTGTTCGCATGTCTGCAAACAAGAAAATGAAGTTGATTCTGGCCTAGACAAACCAAATATTTAACCAAGTAAATGGATAAATAAGAGATACTGTATCCA
Source organism: Netta rufina (assembly GCF_964035555.1). NCBI lineage: Eukaryota > Metazoa > Chordata > Aves > Anseriformes > Anatidae > Netta > Netta rufina. Next base: position 3,684,013 of record NC_140151.1, on the reverse strand, counting down.
AAAAAAAAAAAAAAAGATAATAGTATTCTGCAGGGGAGAAGTAATATATCAGGAATTGTCACTGGGAATGTGAGCTGCAGTCTGGCAGTGTCCTTGAGCACTGAGAAGTGAAAATGCTAGTAACTTTTTTTCTTTTTCAGAAAAAACGAGCTACTTTTTATGAAAATATTATGAAGGCAATGAGACCTCAACCAGAGTACTTTGCAGTTGGATACTATGGTCAGGGCTTCCCCTCTTTCCTCCGGGTAAGAATTCTTCAGTACTCAGGATCTGGAGTGGTGGATACCCTAAAAAGCCTGAACTCGCAGAGCCTCCAAGAAAATTCAGATGATCCTTTTTTCGTTTGAATGCTACTAATACATATAAATCCCTTAAGTATTGCAAAAAGCTCAGCATAGAAAAAAGATGAGTAGGAGGTGATTTTTTTTTTTTGTATTCTCAGCTTTGTTAAAAGTTAGTGTGGTGCAAGTGAGTTTGTTAGATGATTATGTTCTCATATGGACTTAAAACAGAATATACCTTTGGTATTAGTGCTCTATAAACTTCTTCAGAAATACGATTTCCAAGCAAAATACATTGTTGTTGTAATGATGATTTGGTAGAAAATGCTTAGCTTGTAAAGAACTTATCCCATCTCTTTTCAGTCTGAACCTAATTTTCAGGACATGGATCGTTGCAATGCTAAAGCACATTAGTGAGAGTCTGGTCCCACACAGAAGAATTAAAATGCAAAGATGCTTCCTGTTTGAGATTGCTGCTAAGCACTGCTGGATCTGTGCTAGCTGTAATACGAGAACCTAGCCAAAGTGAGTCAGATGGGCAGGGTGCAGCATAGTAGAAAATATTCCCAACTATTATTTAAAATCAAGAAACATTTACATTTTCAGACTGGAGTTGTTTGAAGCTGCTGTCCTTAAATCAAAGCCAAGTTTAATAAAAAGGAAAAATGTCAACTTAGAACTGTGGAACTGGATGGCATCGAAAGCTTTCTCCACTAGGTCATGTTTTTGAATTCAGTCCTTCCAGAAACCACCACTGCTTGTTGGCCAGCATGAAAAAATCGGCTGTTGTCTACTTTTAAAGTCTGTACTGCAGAACTGGCGTAGCTGTTTATTTTGTTAGGGGTAGCTGAAGAGGGCTGGGGTAAAACTCATGCTTTTGCTGAGTCCTACCCTTTAAAATCCATTGCTGCATCTTTGCTGTCTGTTTAAGAAACCCCAAAGTTGTCTTGCTGTCTGATGACAAACCTGCAGCGTGACTTGAGGCATCGAGGAAAATGTGCACACCACAAAACACGTGATCTCACGTGCCCAGACATCCCTGAACATGTCCCTGTCGGCTTGTCAGTGGGGCAGTCTGTGTCCATCAGTCAAGCAAGCTGGTGAAAACTGATGGCTAAATAAAACAAGCCCAGAGTGATAACATGAGCAGTGCTTGCTGACCTGTTGTGGCAGTGGCTGACCAGCACGTGTATCCAGTATACATGCTGGATAAGTATACAACAGCTCACAGCAAATGGGATAAAGCAAAATTGCTAGAAGCATGAGCATGTCAGTAACACTTGTATGTGAAATAATCACTTTCTGGGCAGCTGTGAGGATGCTGTTGCAGTGCCTTGCCGCTGTGAGTTGCTGTGTTGTCACTCCAGTTCACTGGAGTTGTCACTGTGATGCTTCTCCCACGTGTTCTGTTTGTCAGGCTAGGAGATAGCCCTTCGTGTAAACCAGACCTCTGAGACTAGTGTGTGTACACTGGAAAAGGTATTTCTCCTTGCTTTTTTTGCTAATTCTCCTTTTCTTCTGCTACCCACAGAACAAAATTTTTATCTACCGTGGCAAGGAGTATGAACGAAGGGAAGACTTCAACCTGAAGCTACTGACCCAGTTCCCTAGTGCTGAGAAGATGACCAGCACTGCCCCTCCAGGAGAGGAGATCAAGTCTTCTCCTAAACAGTGTATCTTTTGGTTCTAAAAGGTTTTGGCACATTCAGGATCTGTTTCCTTCTTAGACTGTCAGGATTAGGAAATAACAGATTAATAAGCAACGAACTTAATGGTCTAGGAGAGCTTTGAAGCAGACAGTGTGTATGAAATAGGACTATCCAGAACCATAAAAGTGAAGTTAAATGTATTGAAAAAGAGAGAGAATTTGATGTTGTAAGAGTTAAATGACTTGCTGCTAGGATGAAACCTTAGTGGGTTGCAGGTCAGGATTTTTTTTGTACCTTGCTCTCAAGCAGGTGGTGCTAACTGCTGTGCTGTGTACGTGATCCAGTCTGGTATTTCCAGGTGAATGAGGTAAAACACAGGCAGTGAAGGTGGGAGGAAGTATGCTCTCTTCTTGCTTGCAGATAACTAGCATTTATGAAATGCCTGCTTTTTATTTTCCCTAGAAATTACATTGTAAGAAGTGTAAAACGATTATTTATGTTGACGAAAGCTGTTGGGTGAACAGCCTTCTTTTTTTTCTTTTCTTTGTCCTGGTAAAACTCCGTACTGTGTGACAGCACCCCACTAGGCTTAAGAGCTTTTTCTTAACCGTGAGCACGACCAAGTGCAATCAAGTGGAGATGCCTCAGATATGTATTTGTGACTTCCATCAATATCAGACATGCTCCTGGAAGATGTACGTTAGTTAACACCAAGTTTACTAGGTTTCTGGCCTGTGTTATACAGGCCAGGATGGAGAATCTGGTGGTCTATTTTGGCTTTAAAAGTCCATGTACAAAGGCGCAACTCAAGCAGTGATACCAGATGCTTCCCTTGCAATGAGCCTGCCAAGCACTAAATCCACATAGGAAATTAAAATTCATTCAAGACCAAACTTGGTATCAAAAAATGCCTCCTCTGTTGCTGCTTTGTTTCAGCTACTTCCTTTGCATCTGTTTGTGTTTGTTTTAATGTTTTTGGCTCAAGATGAACCTGAACTGCAAAATTTGGATCCAGATCTGAACTCTTCCAAAACTTTGGGGGTGTTTGGTTCCGGGTCTTTGGCATAGCCCCATTATAAAGGGGAGCAGCTGCATAGCTTGGATTTGGTACAGGTCCTTCTCGGACTCGTACAAACACCTTCTGAAAAGATGAGAAGTTTGAGTGCCCAAATCACTGTTGTATTAGGCAGGGGTTGGTGGTTCTGTAGTTTGTTTTAATTTCATGCTTTTTTTTCTTCCTGAAAACCTCCTTTGTGTTGGGTTCTTTTGACTTTTGCTTGGAACCAGTTCCCTTGCTCTTGCATGATATAATGTCTTGTGCTTCCTTTGGTTGTTTCATAATAGTGTACTGCAGATACTAATTAATCAGTTCACCATTTCGGGGAATGCCTGCATTATAAACTGGCCAGTCTTGCACCAGTTCTGAGCTGGAAGCTATATAGAATGCTTAGCATGGCACAAAGCCCAAGCTAATAAGATCTCTTGAGAGAAGGAGTGTATTAGCTTGGGCTCGGTGCTTGATCTGCTCTAGCAATGAGGTTTTGGGTTCAGACTTGGCAGGTATCCAGCTGGCTCTTCAATGCGGGCAGAATGACCTTGCCTTTAGCTACATAGGGTTTTGAAAGAAATAGCCATAGTGAAATCAAGGATGTATGGGGTACCCACCAGTAAAACTTCACCACTTCAGGGTAAAATTGGCAGGTGGTTCATGGAAATAATCTATTCACGTGAGTCAAACTATTTATGCTTTGCTTTTCCATACAGATTTTTACTTAAATAAGGCATTTTATGCAGTCCTTAAAACAGAATGAAAAGTAACAACGTAGTATCTCCAAGCACAACATCATACAGTGACTGGTTTTTCTTGAATTTCTGTTAAGGTTCACAGGTGCAAAAGATGAAGACAGTGTAGATGTTCGCTGATAAAAATAGCCTACGTTCTTTAGCTAGTTTTATTGATCTAAAGATTTGGGGGGCAATTTTACTGCACTGGGAGAATCTGGCAAATAACCAGGCAGAGAGGTGGAGAGAGAAGAGAGGAGATGGATGCACGCGTTACAGAACCTAGTACAGAGTTTTGTTTTCGTGTCCCTGAGGTAAAAATCTTTAGCACCCAGGCTCCCATGCATTTCACCAGGGAATTTGAGTAGTTGGAAGGATTCGTATAGGGCTTATCTTTTTGGGCTTTTAGTTCATGAGTAGCATGCCAGCCACATCAAGCAATATAATGTCTGTGATTGTTGATGAACAACTAAGTATTTCTCTTCAAACATGACAAGAGCACAGGGAATTGTTGAGAAGTCTGACATTTGATGAAAACAGGAAGGGAATTTCTTTCCCTCTTCGGTTTTCCCAGAAGAATTCATGGTTTTTCATCCTTAACTATAGCTGCCTCAGATGTGCAGTGCTTTATAGTGAAGCCTGTGATGAACCTGCCACCTAATTATAAAGACAAACCTGTTCCTGAACAGATCTTAAAGTAATTTGTTTTCCCTTTTCTCTCAACATTTCCTCTATATTTTTCTTAACTAATCTAGTTATATTCAGAGTGCCTATATGTCCCATGTAAATTTGCTTCCCAGTCCAGTTTAAAGCTGGACATTTTGAGAGGAAATAAAAGAACATTGATGTAATGAAGGTAAGTCATTATTATTATACTCACTGTTTTTTATCTGCTTCTTCCTAGTTACTACAGAGCAAATGAGGTACAGCAGTTCACACACTCACGACCATTCAGGAAAGGAGAAAAAGATCCAGAGAATGAATTTGCTGTGAGTCTTCTGCTTTTAATGTCAGCTGCCTTGGTTGTCTGTTCAGTGCAAAAACTGTTCTATGCTTTTTTTTTTTTTTTTTTGCCAGTGGCATTTTGAACAGCACTGTCACAATTTTTCTTCCACCTGTGGCAGTGGAGTTTTGTTACTAAAATGTAGGAGGAGCAGAGGGCTACACTTCATCTTTGCATAAAGATTGCAATATCAAGTGATGTACTGAGGGGCTCCTTAGCTGAAGTTGTAATGCTCGAAGTCCTTGATGCAGGCATACGTGAATACTGTGCTGTCTAGCTGCAACATCCTAGAGAGTGTAATCTGCTGCCTGCTAGATTGTGGGTGATGTAGCCATCCTTAAGGAGGCTTAACATCTGACTATGAAGGATCAGCTCAACTTTAGGCCAAATTTTAAGATTTGCAATGGAGAGTGAGCTTTGGGTGTAGTGTAATAGCAAGTTTCCTTGCTGCCTGTGAGGCATACTGTTGCTCACATGCAGTGGTTGGACATACTGCATATAACTCTGGCTAAATACGCCATAATCATACTCCTGGAAGTGGTTTACGTGAAGGACCACAGCCTTCTGCTGCTTATATTGATACCACTTAAGTTGCAGAAGTGGTATTTGTTGCCAGAAACACTGGGTTCCATCCCAGTTAATGAAAGCGAAAGTCTTTGTGCAAATCCTGCCAGCTAGCACTGGAAACCTGGTTCCATATTCTAGTGCAGAAAAGAATTATATTGCAATACCAATATTTTACTTAGATCTTAGATTTTTTTTTTTTCCTTCTCTAACTAGACTATGTGGATTGAAAGGACAACCTACACAACAGCATACTCATTTCCAGGCATCCTGAAGTGGTTTGAAGTCAAGCAGATTACAACGGTGAGTTTTGCATGTGAATTGCATTTCATCCTCTCTGATCTTTTGTCGAATAAAGAGATTTGTAAAGTTTAGGACTAGCTATTCCACCGTAGGATGCGGCACACCAATAAGTTCTGCTTCAGATAAAAGCAAATGTGTGTCTGCTTTGATGTGCTTGTCTTTTGTTGTTCTTCAGGCAGCTGTACCACAGGCAGCCAAGTTCTATGTTGGCTGCGTAAAGCTTGGGAAGGTGGCTACTTAACACTCTACTCAGTGGCTAATTGTTAAACTGTTGTTACCTTCAGGATTAAGTGTGATGTCATTCTTGTATTCCTCTCTGTGGCAAAATAATTAGCACAGGTGGTCTGAAATCCTCTGCTGTCAACCGTCAAGCTGCCATTCATATATAGGGAGTTGCTTCGTATTCAGTGGAGGAGAATGAAGGTTTCCTCTTTTCTCTTCTTTATCTCAGGAGGAGATCAGCCCCTTGGAGAACGCCATAGAAACGATGGAGCTAACCAACGAGAAAATCAGCAACATTGTCCAGCAGCACGTCTGGGATCGGAGTCTTCCAGTACATCCTCTCTCTATGCTCCTGAACGGGATCGTGGACCCAGCAGTCATGGGAGGATATACCAACTACGAAAAGGTGGGCTTCACATTTTGCTGTAGCTCAGTTTGACCTCCACAGTGTTGCAGATCTGGATTGAAACACGGGAGATGGAAGTTCAGTTCTCAGCTGTTAGTCAGGTGTATTGCAGTATATAGCTTTCATTCAGAGCTTAAAGAAGAAGAGAAAAAGTGAGATATTTCCAGTGGGTTGAATGGTGGAAAAATTCCACATTCTTAGTGTTTAAGTGTTAAGTTTTAGTGCTGTGCCCTACTGGAGTTAAAGAGTGATCCATGCACCTCTTTTGGGCCTCATTTACAGTGGTGATAATAGCATGGCCCTACCTCATGGGGGCATTGTGAGGTGCTTAGTTAGCCCAGTGAACAGTGCAAGTATCAGAAATAGAAGCAAAATAGCTAACATTTCTCCGTTGCTTTAAAATAGAATGGTAAGGCAAATGAAGATTTTTCTTTCCAGCAAATACTCTATCTTTGCAATGTTGCAGAAAAGAACATGTATTTCAGGGGAGGGGGGGAAAAAAGAATGTTTCAGTGTTTCCTATCCAGGTTTATTCAGTTGACACGGTGTGTGTTCTTTCTTTGTGGTGTTTAACTTAGGCTGTTTATTCCCAGTATCTTAATTATTGTTTCCCCGGCACAAAATATATTGCTGATTTCCATAAACTGAATGGATGGTGTTAAAACGTCTTTAATTCTTCTCAGATGTGTTGCAGTCACATGAAGTGAAGTGAAAAAGTTAAATAGGAGAGGGTCTGATATATCTGGGGTATAACTCTTCTGATTCCAGAGGAGCTGCATACTTCGCCAGGGGTGAATTTGGCCCCAAATCCTCCCGTTTCATGAATTAAGGTTGACATAAAGTTTAGAATTACGAAAGTGGGAAAGCAGTTAAAACTAGGAAACACAATGTATCTGCAACCACATCTGGAAATACTCATTTCTGGTTCATATTTTCCTATTTCAACTAAAGATCAGTACAGAACATTTGGCTTTTGTGGGCGGCTAAAATCTTGAGTTTTTTAATTGTTTCATTGTAGCCAAAAGCCAAAGTCTGCATTTTTAACATGGGCTTTCTTCTTGCAATAATTAAACACTTTAAAGAAAAATCCATTGGGACATACTCGGCAGTCCTTTCACAGGCTAACCTCCTCTTGACATCAGCCTTTTTCAGAATCATACCACTAGGCCTATAAACACTTGTACGTACAGTCCAGTTAATGGAATGCAGGGCTAGAATATATGCAGAGGCTGAAATAGATCAGAGACCACGTTTTAAAACAAAATGAAAAATTATTAGAGATTTTATCTAGGAAAAGAAAAATTAAATTCTTCTGACTGGGAATTGTGATACATTTCAATGCAATGTTCTGCAGAACATAATGTGAATTGGCACAATTTTAAGACTTCAGTCCAGGAAGGCTGTGTTTGTTCAACTCTTAAACCAGTACCAGATTCTGTTGATTTAAAGGTAAACACATAAGAAGTGTAGACTAAAGGCGCTTTGTTGAACCATGCTACGAGTCGAAATCTTGACACAGGTCTTATTTCTATTGAATCTTCACATCAAGCCCCATGTAAAAATGCTGTACTTAAGAACTTAATGGTAGATCTCAAGGAGACTGCAGGCAAGAGAAGGTCTGTTCACCTTCCAGAGGCTGAGAGTATTTGCATGTCATTGCGTACTGCAGGTCATTGAATGCTAAAATGAGAGAAACCTGAAGCGAGAGCTCCAAGACTGATTTTTCTGCTCATGTTTGGGTACCAAATAATATAGCCTTGATTATTCAAGTCAGTACTTTGAGAAGGGAGTTGGAATTGAAGAAAACCCTTCTGATGAAGTAACTGTTTATTCATGTACCAGGTTTTCATTGAAAATACAGTTTTAAAAAATAGAAAAAAAGACATCTTTTTCCTTTTTCTGGATGAATAATCAAAATTCTTTGTCCTTCGGCTTTGTGTCAGGGAGATATTAAAGACAGTTTTGCTATGAGAAGTAACGGCAGTCAATTGCTTTTAAAGTACAGAGATCTTCACCTTAGAACTAGCTGTGAAAGCAGCATAGTGGCTATATAATCTTCTCTCTTCACTTTTAGGCCTTCTTCACAGAGAAGTATCTTCAAGAACATCCTGAAGATCAAGATAAAATTGAGCTGCTTAAGCAATTGATTGCTCTACAGGTATCACACTGGGGAAGATGGGGATGTACTACGTGTGACTGCAGGTTTTTTTCCAGCATCATTATTTTGGAGGGATAAAATGCAGATTAATACTAGAAGAACAATCTGAATATGTGTAGAATTTTATTTTGAGGAGAAATACCATATTCTAAATCTGTGGTTTAGAATGTTGCACATACAATACCATGTCCTGGTGTTGCTCTGAAATGTTATTGTGGAATATTTGCCAAAACAACGTATATTTTTTTCCTCTCAAGAGTTTAACAAAATATCTGTGAACTTTTCATGAAAGCATCAGATCCAATGTTTTGTCAGTCTGACCATTAAAGTTGTCTATTTTGATCTGCATAGCAATGAAAACTGGCTGTGTTTTCGTAAAAGAGCAAATTTCACATTTGCGGATTGCATCCCTGCAGGCCAGTTTTTACATATTTCTATACAGCAGAGCGTGATTAAAGCCACTTCACAACAACTTCAACATCTCTGGAGGCTAAGTTGCGATATTTAACGTTTAACATCCCATGTTTTTCAAAGCAGAATGTGGAATCTGAGTATGGAAGCAGGAACCATAGGTACAGATGTGGATCATATTTATTTGTAATACACACACACAGCTCAAATAGACAGTCAAGTTACTACAGTGTCATAAGCTATGAGTCAGTAGCTGAGTATGTTATGATTACTTTTTTTCCTCTGCAAACTTAAAACACACTGATGCCAGTCCTTAGATTGTATCTGAGATGTATAACACGCAGAGAAAATTCGTCCCTGGAGCAGATGATCTGGTTTGTCTTCATAACTTTATTTTGTTCCTCCTTTCAGATGCCATTGTTGGCAGAGGGGATCAGGATCCATGGCGAGAAGCTGACAGAACAGCTGAAGCCTCTACACGACAGACTGACAGCCTGTTTCAAAGAGCTGAAGAAGAAGGTGGAGAAGCAGTATGGTGTGATAACTTTGGTAAGCTTATCTTGTTGTCTGGTGTTTGGCCTTGAAGTAACACAAATCTCCTCTTCCAGCTTGTGAATGAGTTCGTGTTAAGTGATTTGTGACAAGTGTGTTTGTTTGCAGCCTCCCTCCCTCACCGAAAGGAAACCGAGCAGGTCAGGCTCTGTCGTGTTGCCCTATATCATGTCTTCCACGCTGAGACGCCTTTCTGTCACATCCGTGGCATCTTCTGTGGTCTCCACGTCCTCCACATCATCTGACAGCACTTCCTCCAGGCCAGGTTCAGATGGGTTAGTAATCAGCCTTTGCACATGACTTACAAGAGTTGGGGATATGCCTTTGCTAGAATGGGTTTATGTTATTTTCCAAAAAAAATGAGACTTTTCTAATCTAATTAGTTACTCTTAAAGATTCATTTTATGAACAATTATAATACCTACACCTTTATGGCTTTAAGTGGTGATTAATATTACTCCAATTTTACAGAGTGAATCAGAGTTTGAAGCACAGGTAGGGATAGTTTTGGGAACTGAATCTATGACTGTCTGTCTCATGAGTCCCAGTTCTATATATGACACTGAAGAGGAGTAGGGGCACGGCGTATTTCAGATATACACTATTTCTGTTTCCCACGAATCATAGAAAACAGAATTGTAAGATACTACAGTGTAACTTAGTTTGATGTGGTCTGCAGAGGTGTTACAGTCACGTGGTACTCATTTCACCTGTTTGCAGCTGCATGTGTGTCATTAAAAGGAGCTGCAATACATGGAACCACTTCCTTATGTTACTTCTCTTTACATCTGCTTCGCATCTGTGGTAAGCAGGGGAGTCAAGGTGATGTGCTCAGAGGCACACAGCAGACTCAGTGGCAGGGTTTGGCATAAAATGCAGATTTATTCAGGCTTCCTCTGCAAGTAGTTCACGCTTCACCTTGTATAAAAGATGTAATACTCAAAATTGGTGAAGTAACTTAGGAGCACAAATCTCATTGAAAGTTCACTGGTCCTAATTCAGTTTTCATGATAACTTCTGCAAAGAGATCACAGCTTTTTGACAGCACATGAAATGTCTGACGGACTAAGATTTTGTGGTTTTTCTCTCTTCTGGTGTGGGTTGCAGATCTATTCTGGAGCCTCTCTTGGAGAGAAGAATATCAACAGCCTCGAGAGCTGAGGATCTGCCCATCAAAGAAGATGGCGATAACAGGATTTGCAAACTCAAGCGGAAGGAGTGGAGTATTAGCAAGTCTCAGGTTATTGTGGAGAAGGAGCCAGAAATGGAACTGACTTTAAAAATGGTAACACACACACACATACATGCAATAATAAAATCCCAGCAGGAGATTTTAGTGTTTCCGTTGCTTTCAGCCATGCTTGTCATTGGGAACTTCATTAAATTGTGGGAGGGAGGGGTTCAAATACCAAAAGCCTTGGTCATCTGAGTAATTCGTGCTTTTTTATTTGGAAAACTTGTGTCACAGATCAAACTGCAGCTTGACTTAAAGTACAGACTGGAAGCATGAGGCACTGATGTTTCATCTAGGTGCTCAGTGCCCTCATTTCTTGTAGGAGTGGATGACTCTGTGATGCACTTAGCACTGTGTAGAATTGTTCTGTTTGTGTTGGAGCAAGTAGATATTGCTAGCCCACACAAAAATCCAGCTGGCAAGCCAGATGTTCAGCTGCTATCAGTCAGCATCACTGCACAAATCAAATATGCTGCAAGGTGAAGATCAGTTTGATAGATTGGGGAGTTGAAAAAAAAATGGTCTGGTAGTTAGGTCACCAGCTTGGGACTTTGAAAAACTCATTTTCCAAATCTATACTCTGCTCCAGACTGCCTGCATACGGGCAGGAGCGTTTATTCCTTGAGCATTATTTGCAAAAGAGGAAAAAAAGAGAATATATACCCCCACGGGAGTGTTGTAAAAATGAATATATTGGAGACTGTTGGGCATTCAAGTTAACAATGCGATTCAGAATAATTGCCTAATACAAACAGAAAAGCTTGAGCCCAAAAGTAGAGTTGTGTGAGCTTGCAGTGTTGGGGATATTGAGATTTATGCTGTGTTACGCTGTCAGAGAATATGCGATAATTAGGTACCTTAGTATTTAAGCTGGTGGCTCAGTGGTACTAATTTGACCTAACACGTTGTGTAAATAATGAAAAAAGATCAGCTCTTTTAGTTTCCTTTCCCTCCCCAGATCTCGGTTGAATCTGGCAGGAATAGGTTATGTTGCTATAGATTCAGGAATTCTCATCAAATCTGAGTGATGCTGCCAGCATTTGGAGTCCACAGAATACTTCTATAAAAGGGGAGCTGTGGCTCTAGAATCCTGACATTTGGTACTGACAGCCTTTCCACCCAGGAGGAAAATCTGGGGTTGTAAATATTAGTGATTCAGGAGGCCTGGCCCTCTGCCTTTGGAAATGCATTGAATTTGAATTCAGTTGAATTAAATGGATTTAACCCACAAACTGTGATGTCAGCTGCTGATCACTTCATTAAGGAAAGCTAGAGGGAAAAGAGCTGGGAGAAGGCCCGCTTTTATCGACCAGTTCCCTGTGACAGCACGGCACATCTGTCCAAGGCTTTGCTTTGCAGAGAGTCGAGAGATGCAAAACAGAACCCCCACCCTCCCTTCTCCCCCCAGATCTCTGAGGGCACGTTGCTTGTGTGATCAGCTTACTGAAGTATACGAGCAGTTTAGGGTTATACTTCTGCTTAAGAACATTGCAAAGTACACAGAAAGCTGTTTTTTTATAGCTGCTCTGTTCTGTAACTGCACAGTGCAGCGCGAGAATGAAGCAGAGTGATTTTATGCAGCTCTTGAATAAGCTGCTTGGGAGCTAGAAAGCCAGAGGGAACCAAAGGTTCGCTGTACGTCCAGCAGCTTTGGGCTTTATTTGGTTTATATTCACTGCACACCACTGTGTGGTCCCTTCTGTGCAGGGAGAAATACTAAATTGCTCAGTGGTGGAGAATTGATCTCTAAAAGAGCTTGGTGAGTTTAATTACATCTGTAAGCATGACAGCCTTCTCTGTAAAGCATATTAAAGGGACCTTAAAATGCCCTGGGCTCTTGGGTCCATATTTAGAAGGACTAAATTCCACCTTTGTCTGCTTGGCTGGAACGTCCTTTTGGCTGCCTTTGTATCTTCAGGCACGTGGTGCTAGTGGGAAACCCCAGGCACTGGGATTGAGGTGGAATTTTGATGTCTGAGTGAAGCTTTTGATGACTCTTGTACTGCTGACATCTTTAATAGCACTGGCAGGAGGAAGGTTTGCTGGAGGAAGGCACACTGAATACTGCAGTCCCCAAATCAGACGGTTACCACCAGGCTGAATGTGATGTTTGATTAACCACCCAAGGACTTCCTGGTGGCAATGAAGCCTTTCAATTTACCCCCATGGTGTCTCAGGAAATAAATGAGAGCCGTTTTGACAGATGATTGCCTGAGGCTATGGGATTGGGATTTTTAGAGCTCCTCAAAGATGTTGGGTGCTAGCTGTTCTTTAAAGGGGCTTTAAGTTTCCAAGCCCATGTATGCTGGTGAGCCTTCAAAGTAGGGAAGCCAAATGGTTTGAATGCAGAATACACAGGTGACAAGTGACACTGGAAGTAACTGGAGCAACATCTCCAGAGTCCCAGATGTAAGGGGTGTGTTCACTGAGCCTGAAATGGGCTTGTCTCACGGCCCTAAGGAGCTGGATGACACTGGCAGTTCTGCCTTGCACCTAAAAGTTGGTATTCTGTCTCTTTGGAAAGGCTTTTTTCTCAAGTTTGTTCACAGAACTGCTAGTCAAATGCAGCAATTTTTCAGCCTCACCCCTTTCCCTGACCTCTTCCCTTCTTAGTTAAACTGTTTTTTAATAACCTCAGTCTATTATTGTTACTACCTCGTTAGTAAGGTCCCAGGGACAACTGAAGGTGTCACAGGAGCACAGCGTGTGCCTTTTGCTATAGCTTAGTCAGCGCTGTGGTTTCACCCTTACGTTTCACCTGAATGCACCTTCCTCTCTTAACAAGCTCTAAAGAGCCATGCATGATGCCTTTGTGACAAGTCTGATTATGGGATATGTATGCAACAACTTTGCTGACTTCTAAAGGTTTTGTTTACTCTTTGTTTTAACCAGAGCTTGTCTGGAAAAGCACAAAGGCCAAAGAGTCTTCAGTTAGGAGACAACAAACTGACTTTGCTTCAGAGTTCTTCACTCCAGCAGTCGTCGCCTCTCAGCCCACCGCCCATCACTCCCAAAACGCCAAGAACCCACAGTAAGTTCTGTAATGGCAGCAACTGAGTAGTAGGAGTTAGGATAAATCTGCTGAGGTAACCTCACTGGGGAGGCAGGGGGAAGGGTGCTGCTCTGAAGTACACGGAAAGTGACTCTGGGCTATTAATGTTTGTAGGAATTTTTGTCTGATAACAGCATTTGGCAGTGTTATCAAAGGCACTGTGATTATACACGTGACTTAGATATCACTTGATAAGTCAAATGAATTTCAGTGAACGTGATCTGTGTTTTTCAATTTCTTTCTTTGTTTTCTCCTGTATTGACTTGTGGAGAGGAATATTAAATCTCAAGGTGAACACAATGTGCAGCTAGTGTAGGTGCTTGGTTGTGTTTTTTATTTGTTTGCTTTAGCACATACTAGGCATACCTCTAGTGAATTCACTAGTGGAAGCTGCATCAGGCCTGCATGGTAGTTAGGTTTGGTTTCTGAAGAGGCCTCTGGCTAAATTTTCTGGGCAAGTCTTGCCCAGAAAATGATAATTTCGTTAATAATTTTAGAAGGAGCTACTGCTCTGCAGTTTGGAAATTCAGCTACTAAGTGTTACACCTGAAGGAGGAGGAATTTGTCTTGAAGAATTAGTGAAGCGAGTAATTTGCAGTTACCTCCCATGCATATCCAGTGGTGTCTGTAATTAATTCTGAAACAATATGTGACCAAGGTAAAAATGCACCTGTATTCTCACCATTGATGACTTCCTTTCTAGTAGTGCTGTTACGTTTCTCAGCCTTACTGAATGTGAAGCCTCACTCTTTTACTTAGCAAGCAGTTTTAATTATCATTAGTAGCAGGACAGCTTCCCAGGAATTATTCTGAAGTTTGGGTACTTATCTGCTCCATCAACTAGAGTTAAAATCAAAGTGAATTCTCAGGTTGAGGCCCTCGCTGAAAGGAAATCCCAGTGAACATTGCAGATGTGATAATGGATTCAATTCTCTATTCTCTCAGGCATGCATTTTTCACATAAGCTTAGACTCATTTGTTGGAGGTAGAACTCTTCTGGGCATCTTGAGCTTAAGGGAGATAAAACTGTGACTCTGGTTTGACATAGCTGTTCAGGCTTAGCTACTAAAACAGATCTAAAGTGCAAGATAATAAACGATTCTCCCTTAAAGTCATATATGGTCAATTCCTTTTCTCACTCCTTTTCTGCCTGCTTTAATGTCTTTTCTTACTGGTTTTGCTTCTAGGTTTTCCCTCATTGCAAGCTGATGGTTTGTCAACTGCTAGCTTGCAGAGTACCCCACCTCCACCTCCGCCTAAAAACAAACCCTACGAGAATAGCAACCCGAGGAATTCTGTGGAGGTAAGGAAATGAGAGCTGACATTTTTCTGGAAGCCAGCATTCGAGCAGGACACCACTGGAATTTTCCGAGCTGCTTCTAGGGTGGTGCTGCTTGAAACTTGTCTAATCATTTTACTGGTTCCCTCCCTGAAACCACAAAAGAATAAGAAGATTCTTGTTTTGAGAGAGGGCTAACAAGTACAGTCCCTGTTTCAAGTGGAGGTTGTGTTGTCTTTGGTTAGGCAAACTGGGGGGGCGGCACAGGGAACTATATTGAAAACAAACATGCACAGTGATTGAAAAGGTTCAATAACATGGTCAACATGTAAAATAGTACAGTAACCTGAAACCAAAAAAGAAATTCACACGTTTTCAGAAATGTTTGTCTCTTTTTGAATCCTTAGCTCAGAAGAAACTAATTTTTCAAAGTATCATTACTCACTTAAAAGTTAGCCTGTATTACATCACTATCTTGGCTGTAGTCTTTTTTTCTTAATTTCATGAAGTTGATTGCCTTCTAGGAACATCATATTGACACTTCTTATACTGTATTGCTAATGCTGCTCTTCCCCTACAGTATCTCAAATGATTTGTGGATACTTACTTAACATGCAAATACCATGGTGGTTATGTCAGAATCATCTGCCCCTAAAATGTAGGTGATTCTAATGTGACACTGTTGTTGCTTACCATTGTACAGTGTCAGAAAGCATCCTTCTGGAACTGTGATGAGAATGTCTTCACCAGTACAATTTACAGAGGGGATTTATGGAGTACTTTAGTAAAAGAGCTGGAATTTAATGAAAAATACTGAATGATCACACTTCACAGAAGGTGTTAACTCTGACAGCACAGAAAGACAACAGAGCAGTTGATTATTTACTTCAGTAAGAACGAAATGACAATGGCATGAAGTCCTGAAACATGGGACAAATGGGAAGTTTTCTACTCGGGCCTTCACTTGGTCTGAATTAACTGTTCTTCTGAGCAGGGGCAGTATGGCTGATGTAGGTGGTGTGGGTGGAAGAAATATGCCAGCCTTAGAGATGCTGTGGGAGTCGCTGGTTCAAGAGGATTAATAAAAAAGCCTCCTTCCCTTGGGTCTTGTAAGAAAACTAATTACTAACATGCTCTGGCTTGTAACATTGACCCTGGCTTATAGCCAAATGGAATGGATTCAAAGGCCCATAAAGAGAGGTTGTAAAAGTACTTTCTGAAGGGTTTTGCTACTTTTGTTGTCGTTGTAAAGTTGAGTCTGTCCTCCTTTAGTTAAAATAGTCAGGAAATCTTGGCAGTTTCAGCTAAGCATGAGGTAAGCCACATAAGCTTCTTGTTCACCTGGCCTTTCACTTTTCATTAGTTTATAGGATGCCCCTTAAAACAAGCAAAGGGACAACTTGAAAGGACCTACCAGTGCAGTTTTCTGCAAGAACAACAAACACTGTACAAGCCCATGAGTTGGGCGGGAAGGCTGTGACTTGTTTTAGCAGAATTTCTGCTTTGCTGCCACTTTTATGGAATCAGTTGCACCATTCTGATTTGGAAACATTTTATGTGGTGCAACTCACTGAGCCAGCAAGATAAAAATAGTTGAACTTTTGAAACCATGAGAGAAGTGGGTTTCTTTCCATTTTACTGGTGAATCTGGGACTGGGCAAGTGACTCCCTGGCTCAGTCAGGCTGCAGGTCAGAAGCAACTGAAGCATATCTGCAACTAAAGATGATTCTACCAACTGAAAAATACGTGTTTCTGTTAAATCCTGTGTCCTTGTTTGCCCCTCTCATTGATTGCATGGAGCACTGAGAGGAAGAATTTAAAGATTTTTTCCTGAAAGAAGAATTAAGAGGTGTAGGAACTTTTGGATTTCTTCTGTTTGATAAGCAAAATGTTTTTGTTTTATCTTCTCAGGCTGCTCCACCACTACCCAACAGACGTGAAGCCAAACCTCCCCCTCCTCCGCCAAAAACCAGAAAATCCAGCGTTGCCTCTTCAGAGCAAGGATTGCAGTGAGGATTCTAACTTGCTTGGCTCACAGCAAGTGCCTAGAGTGAAATGGCTGCTTTCTTTTCACCGACATGCTGGGCCTTTCTGACCCTAAAGACCTAGTGATCTCACTTGCCATTCCAGTCACGTCCCTTGGAGTTCTCCCTGGGAAATACCAAAAGGAACTTAGTTGTAACTATTCCTAACCTCTGGTTTACCTTTCCAATCATGAGACACTAATCACATGTGGGAAGAAGTCAGCCTACTGGAACTCCTGTTTGTCTTAGTCTTGTCTGTCCTGAACTCGGTCACTGATGCAATTTCAGCAGCTCATTCCTAGCGTAAATCTGTCACTGTAGTGATTTGCACCAGTGCTTGAACCAAGGTAAGCCACACCAGTATGAGATGTGTTCTACAGTATTTTCACATGGGTTCGGTGCAGCTTTGTGGCTGTACTAGTGCACAGAAACCTCCTTTTGCCCTGTAGCATTGCCGAGCCCTGCTTTGCATGAAGCGAGACGATCACAGCCATGCCTAAGCTGTGAAATGTCTGCTCCTGAGATGTCAGGTGCTGGCGTATGATATGTGGTCTCCTAAGATTCTTGATTGCAGGCAGAGACCTGAGCATTGTTAGCAGATAAAGAAACCTCTTTTCTGCTAGTCATCATAGGTACTTAGGATGAAGTGCAGACATTCTGCCTTACGCCACCTCTGCTCAAGTAGTGGCAGTCACTCACTCCCAGTGGAGAGTTTAGGTTCACCAGTACTTTGTCACAGTTTTGCTGTTGATTCTGGTTTTGACACTACAGAGCAGTCAATATTCCTTCCTTTGTTGTGTTACTACTTTGTTTTGCGTCTGGGACTTGGTACAATATCTCATCTTTGTGTGCTTTTTTAATAGGGTGTAAAAAGTTATTTTTCTCCTGTGAATGTCTTAGAGCGGATAGAAGTTTCATCAAACCAGTACTGTATTGAGAGCAGCAACCTGGAGAGGATGGAGTGGGTAAAACTGGTCACATGCACCTCAGAAACAAAGTTTGGTAGTTAATGTAGCCTTTACTTTGGCTGGCCAATTCCACGTAAATAATTCTCATCTCCCCCCTGGTTTGTGGCAGTACTTGCACTTTGTTTTGTAGCCTCCCTTGATCTAAGTTGCTAAAAGCCACTTGGGTTTTAAGGAGCCGTTCAGATCTGGGAGGCATGTGGAAGATTTGACGCTTACCCACCAAGTTTCCTGTTGCTTGGATTATTCCAGCTCTGCAGCTTTTCTTTCCTTGGAGGATGGGATAATAATATTATTTATAAGTATTTTGTTAATCTGTTTATTTTTTTTCTTTTAGTTATTTATTCCCTGCTGTCTCCGAATGTTAGCATCAGTCTTTCTGTTTTATTTATTCTAGAGAAAAAAATGACATGATCTTGGGTTTTAATGTTTTTAAATTCATGCAATCCATGCAGAAAAAGGCTGTTGCACAGTTAGAATACCCTATCCTCACAGTTACGTAGTGACCAAACATAGAACACAAATACCATTGTTATTTATGAACCAGATGGGCCTTAGACTCATTCATCATTCCTCTGTGCCTGAGCTGCCACCAGAAGATTGCTGTTTAAAAAAAAAAAAAATCAAACAAAAAAAACACACAACAAGACAAAAATACTCCATAGTATTAGTGTTGGCAGTTGCCTTTTGCACCTTGTAGGGCTGCTGGTCTCTGAGCTCGGGCAGCATTAGATCGGCAGCTCCCCTGGGGTGGGGAACTTGCTTGGCTGCACCAGGCTTACAGGGAGTTTGTACAACACTTAGGCCAGAAGAAAATTCAGTTTGAAATTGTCTTGCAAAATGTATTTCTACTCTCTTCTACTATTAAATAATCTAGATCACTCCAGAAATAGTCACAGCACCTCTTTTTTGCTTTGTGGAAGTGGACTTTCCTAAACTCCGCGTTCCAGAAGCAATGCACTGTGGAGAACTTCCCTGTTTACTTCTCAAGCTACATGTTCTAACTTTCATGTATTTCCCCCCAAAGTTGCTGCTGCCAGCTGGTGCCACATTTACCGGCAGCTGCAAAGTCTGTCAGGTTTGTTATTTTCTTGGTTTGTAAGAATTGTTCTGTTCTATCACAGACGAGATATTTTGCCGTGCTGTTCTGCCTGTGTGACTGGCCTATTTATAAACGTAGCTTCCACAGTGGCTGTTATTTTCACTGATGTTTTCTAGGGAAGGGAAAAAATCGCTCATTGTTATTGTTCCCTTTCACTGTGAATCTCAGGAAACACGGGAGTTTGCCTGCAAAGTTTAGATCCAAACTGTTTCATTAGCTAGAAGTTTTCTTAGAGTTGATCATAAAGAGGGACCAGCTGAAGTATGTGCATCTAAGTTCGTTTGAACTTAGATAAAATTTTGAATATTTGGTTGCCTCTTGTGGCCTATTCCTTTTATCATCATGTTGATGAAGATTCTTCTGTGTGCTCTTTCTTCCAGGAAATAATTTTGCTCAGCTATTAGTGTCAATAAACTTCTGATTATCTGGCATAATTCATGGAGAGGTGTTAAAAACCCTGATGAGGATGTTGCTTACAACAGTAAATAGACACTTGTTTGGTTTGAGGTTTTTTTTGCAGGCACTATATCACTATTCTCACATGACTTCATGAGTTTCATCACATTAGTGAAAACTTATTTGGGAAAGGCTTTAATTAGACATTAATCTTTTTCAGAGGAAAACAAAATCTTGGTCTTAGAAGTTCCTTTGGCTTCTGTGTTAACTCGAGTTAAAGAAACCTGCAGAAGTTGCATTTATTTTGCTGCCTATCAACTTATTTATTTATTTTTTCTGTCTGCTTTTATTTTGCTGGCCCTCTAAGCAGATTGCATTCATTAAAGGGTCATATCAGATTCACATCACAGAGCAGGATGGAGACATTTTGGAAGCAGCACTGCAGTCACAATCATGCTCACTATAGCCCACATGCGATTGTCTTCTGGGTTGTCACCTTCTCTTGGGAAATCTCTGAAACCTTTCTGGACAACTTGAATGTGTTTCAAAGCCTCTCTGGTGCATTGTAGGACTTGTCCAAGAACATAATGTGGAGCTGACATAGACACTGCTTGACTTGACAACCACAGGGCTTTCTTGTCTTTGGCTTTTTTTGTCCACTTCTTCCTCTTCATGTAGCTACTGTCTTCCTTCTGCTGCTGTCGCACACATAAACTAAAGGATCCTCTGGAACTCCGTGTGAAGAACTTTTTTGTCTTCAGTGAGAACTTTGTTTAAGGCAGAGCAGCAGGATGTGGTGGGAATTGCAGAAACCTGAAGCTCTCCATCAGCTCCTTGTCTAGTCTACATCCATGTATACATTAACACCACCTATTGTTAATTCAGTGCCTTGCCCCATCCTGCATCTGCCTGTTGCCTCATTCCTTGGTGCTTTTTCCTTTTCAGAGGAGGTTTGCTTTTAACTCCTTTGGTTAGTCAGCAGAAACAAGAGACTACAGGAATCTCATCCAATGAGTTGTCTGTCATGGGAAAACACAATAGACAGGAGGTTTGGGTATCTCAGTACCAAGTGACTTCTGAGTCTCGTTTCCCTGCCTTTCTGATCTGCTTTACTGACTTGCAGGTGCACCTTGTGCATTCACCAGGTATTTTCCTGGAGGATGGAACTGGTCTGTGCAGGAAGACCTTGCTGGGGGAAGTGTGACCTTGGGCAGTTTTTCAGCTGATCTTCAATGACCCTTTACGTGATGCTTTTTAGCTTTGAGGAGTCAGTTCTGACTGTGCTTCTTGCAGCCTGAGTCCATTGCTAGTCATCTCCCTGTCTTTTTTCTTCCCTTTGTTTCCTATTCCTGTGAGTACAGACAGGAATGAATGGAGTACTTGGTGTGTAAATGGTTAATTATCCTCTCCCTTCCTTTTCCCCTTGGATCATGCATCTGGCAGTCATTGGGAACACGGTCCTGTCTCACATGTGCTGGTCCTAAGTGCTGGTAGCCGAACTAACCCTAAATGCCCAAGTCAGCTGCCTCACTTGGCAGGTTCCTTGACTTTTTTTGTTCTGCTGTCTGCACAGTTGAGGCCTTTCTTCTTGCTGCCTCTGTTGCCTGGCCAGTTGGAGATGGTTGTAGCTGAGACATCACCCTTACTGCAAGGAAAGGAACAGCTGATGCCTAAAGACAACAGGGCAAGGAGATCTCCATTCCCACAATGTTTGGGGCATTTTCATTGGCAGATTTTCTATGCCAAGGGTTTAAAGTTGAACAATTCTTTTTTTCTTTGTTAGCATTATTTTTGTTCTAAGAGCCCGTTTGAAGTGCTGTAAACTCTTCCCTCTTCTTCTCGCCTTTGGGCAACCTAACTCACAGGTAGGAGTTCAGTTTTCTTAAGCATTACTGACTGTGAGGTTTGAAGAGTTGCATTCTTAGCTGATACAAGTCAGCATCGTTTCCTTAGAGGTACCAGATGAAATTTCTGTACTGTGCCTAAGTGACTTAGGGCTTCACGCCAGTTTTGGAAAAAAGTATCATCTTCAAGTGTCAGATTTTTAAAGCAATTGGGCTTTTAAGTGTGTGAA
The DNA here is from genome assembly GCF_964035555.1 of Netta rufina. NCBI lineage: Eukaryota > Metazoa > Chordata > Aves > Anseriformes > Anatidae > Netta > Netta rufina. Next base: position 3,662,555 of record NC_140151.1, on the reverse strand, counting down.
AAACCGTGGGGCCTGGTTGATTTTAATTAAGCAGAATTTAGTGCCCACACTCTTGTGAGAAACCCCACTAGACCTCTGATTTTTAATTTTTTTTAACTTAAGTTATGAGATCTAATCTTCAGAGACAATTTAAGGTCTCACTGCTTCATTTTCATCTTTCCATGTTTCTTAGATGATCTTGTAAATGTCATCCAATGTCTTTTAACCTGTAGTACTGAAAATGGGAGTAGGGGAACAATCCATAATGGTGGCTTCTCTGCATGCCAGAAATGAAAGCAAGCAGCAGCATTTCTACCAAGTTCATAGTTCTGAATAAAACAAATCTCAAAGTGAAATATCCAGTCTGCAGAGAAGACAAAATCTTAATCCCATTTCATAGCCATGCTGTTCAAAGCTAGTGTTAAATTTCAAGTCTTTGAGGATTTTTTTTTTCTCTTCGGAGAAATATGCTCAACACTTGTTTTCTGGAGCTTTTAATTAAAATTTGTCATGCTGTGATAAATTCCTTTAAAAATGTTACAGGCTCTAATCCATATCAGGGGAAGAGAGAAACAGACAGCTTTCCATTTCAGTGGATTAGTGGATTAGGAAAGGACACCGATTCCAGTGAGGGCAGCTCTGTGATCTGCAGTTGCAGAAATACTGTGATGTGTATGTAGCAGTTGTTGGGAACCTTCACACTGTGCAGCCCGGCGTACGTTCCACGATGAACAGTGAGTTAGGCTTGTAGGAATAATGGCTCAGATTTTCTCTCCTTATTTATTTTTATAATTGTAAATGGAAATAATAAGTTTAAGATGTCTGTAGCTTAACTGTAATCTTTTTTTTTTTTTTTTTTAATGTAAAAACATTCCTGACCATTACTGCTACCCCTTTTTCAATTCCTTAATTAAAAATCTATCTTGTATTTACTGTTGCAGACTGTTATCTAGTGGACCAAGGTGAGCTTTTCCAAGACTATATCAGAAAGAAAAAATACACAAATAAATATGATTCATTTATTGTGTAGTAGGAGGTGGGCTTTTCAAAAGCACATGAGGTTCACTTAATTCTGCTCCTATTAACGTTCTTCCTAATCTTTTGAGTATATCACAATGTTTATTTTACTGATTATGATGTAAAAAGATCCCAGTTGGAGCAGAGCTAAGTTCCTGGTGCGTGCTCTGCCACCAGTAGATAAATAAAACCAGGTCATGTTAATGTCTGTGCCTGCCCAGCACAGTCCCCAAGGGGGTACAGTGTGAAAATCAGGTGTGGAAAGCACCTTCAGGGCACTGTGTGTGTGTACACAAAGGAGTCACGGCTGTTGGGAAATGGAGGAGCTTAACAAAAGTGAACAACGTCTGTTTGTGCAGCCTTGGTCTGAGCTGGTTTAAGGCTGTCACTGAACTCACGGGACATGCCTGACTGCACACGTTGGACCTGCATTTCGGAAGAAGAGTGCAGTTTTTGTGTGTGTGCACAGAGGTGCAAGTCCTCAGCAGCTCTGAAATTCAGCCCCAGCGTGCCTGGTGTTCACTGATGTAGTCAATCACTGTTGGTATTACGAGGGTTTAATGACATGATAAACTGTGGGACGTGTTTGTCTGGAATTCAGGAGAATGTGGATGTTGTGTAATGTGTTTTTGTGAGTGCTTTGAGATGCTGGGTGTGATGGTTCAGTTACAAAACCCACCTCTACAGACTGCAAATACTTTTTTTTTAATCCTCTGCAGTTGAATCAGCAAAATATACGGCTTTTAAACTGGCTCTGAGAAAGAGTAGGAGCCAAGCTTTGGAAATGGAGTCTGCATCTCTTTGGGTAAATGGCGCGTGATTCACCAAGTCTGTAAAGCAAGGTGTATAAATTCTTGTGTTTTTTTTTTTTTTTTTTAAATGTATTAACTATTGTAAAGTTTGTAAATACCTTTTTAATATAAATGTAGTTTTTATGAGTGAACCAGTAAAAAAAGAAAAAAAAAAAAGCATATAAAAGTCTTTCATGTGTGGCCTACTGATGTGTGAGAGTAATTGCCTTCCAACAGTAAATTTATTCTTAATTTTTAATGTTGTATTGCTGTTGTATCCAGAGACCGGGGAGATCAGACAGTGCCCTTGTCCAGGCATTGCCCATGCGTGTGAAACAAAAGCTGTCGTGTCCGAGTTTTCATTGCAGAAAAAGCCAACCCTATGGTGCTGATTCCCCACCACCGCACTAGAATGTGTTCTCTTTTAAGCAGGTAATCTATACAACAGCATCTTTCACTTAAATACAACTTCACAGAATTTATTCACATAATGAAATCTAATCCATTTTAGGAGGAACTGGTTTTAACGTTGCTTTGAAATTTTATTCTGGGTCCGTTGTTCCTTTGGCTTTGTGGGTTTAAATCTTCTTTCGTCTGGCTTCTCCTTCAATCAGACTTGCCTGTAAGCACACACATACACCAGTTTTAAAGAAAAGAAAAAACTTTGATGATGGAATTTTAAAGCCTAGTCAGATGCTAACATATTCATAGTGTGGTTTGCATTGGAAGGAGGATTAGAATGACATAAATCTGACCCGACATGATCTCTCCACCACCTGCCCGGGGATCTGATCAGACAGTATAATGTAACTGACACTCATAATAGCCCTTTTCATCCCAAAGTACATGACCAGCTTTACATCTGTTAATGGGCCCACCACTGCAGCAGTTCTTGGAGTGCAACCCGACAGCTGTTGAACACTACATTTTGACAGCGGTGTAGGAAGAGCAGCATGAACTTACACAAAGCATCAGTATGTCAAATGTCCGTGAGCTTAAGCAGTTGGCCAAGACACAAGAAAGCAAAAGTGTTCTGGGGTGGGATTGTTGCCCTGTTACCTTTTTCTCTATACCTTAGTACTGTTAGAATGGCATGTGCTGTGTCACACCCTGCTGGATCTGGTCTCCTACTTCAGTATTTATTTATGTCGTTACCTCTGAGTTGAAAGCCTGAAGTTGTTTTGGATCGACATGCTGAATGTGTTATTGTTTTCTCTTCTGTATCTTAGCTAGGTGTATCTTTGTTTGCGCTCAGTTCCAGCTGCTCCAGGAAATGATGAAGGTAACTTGAAAAGTTTTTTCCACGGGGTGGGCCATTTCCTGACACCTCCCCTCGCATTGCGTAATATTCCTGTATCAACTCCAGGAATGTGTCACATTGGAAAACCTGCATCTGGAAAAGTTTTAATTTGTTTTCAAAGTCATTAAGCAGCGAGAAGTAAGGCCGCATAATTCAGGCTATGTTACAGGGATAAGTATGCAAAGTAACCACTAGATGCAGAGGCTTAAAAGTTTTTTGCACATATTGTGTAAGATTACCAGCAGTTTCCAAGCAAACCTCAGAATTTGACTGCAGTGGAAGGCCAAGTTTCCCTCAGTGAGCAAAAAGCATCAAAGAACTCATTTCATATATCCTGATAATTTTTCTGCTATCAGTCCGTGCCTAATATAGTCTTTTGTAGGCCAAAAAAAAAAATGTATAAACATACTAAGTTAGTGTTGGCTCTTCGTACTGAAAGTAGTGCTATTGGAAGCCAGAGTCACAGGCATAGATCCCATTTTATGTTCTGTACAAATAGGATTGATGATGACCTAAAAGAAACCCTGGAATTTAGGAGATTTCCGTGTGAGAAGCGAACAGAAGTTGGACTGACCTGTCTGCATCGCTCTTACTGAGTTTCTGAACGATTCAGACCAGCTTCCTCAGTGAAAGGCAAGAGTATGCAGTTGAAATTTTTGGTCTTTGATTCAAAAATGAAGTAGAGATTGAGCGTTTCCACTCCTAGGACAACTCAGAGACGTTCCCCAGAAAGTGGTGGCCATCTGGCCTGACCAAGGTGTTGCTGTATGATTTGAAGAGCATGGTTTTTGCTTGAGAGTGTTCTTTCTGTGGCAGTTAGTGTGAAGTCTCTGCTGTCACTGCATTAGAGCATCTCATGGAAAATACATTTCCCAATCTGGGGACCTTGGGAGCAGCAGCTTCCATATGGCTCCATCCTTCAGTTGCAAAGTGCACCCCTGAAGTTAAGCATCTGTGAATGCTGCATGGATTTGTATTAAGGGAGATAGAATGCATTTGACTTTGGTTTTTGTTTTTGTTTTAATTTAGTGAGTAATGACACTGCTACAATGGGAACAGCAAGAATCATGTAGTTCCAGGACTGTAGACTGAAGGTACTTGAGAACGATGCAGATAATAAGGGTTCAGCCACTATCACCATATGCAAACTAAGCTGACATTCCTCTTCTTTCATCACTCCTACCCCACCCCTACCCTGTGTTTTCCCAGCCTGGACTAGTCCCCTGTATTCCACAGTGATAAAAGAAAAAACATGTTACTTACCATGGCTTCCTTCAGATCACTAAACTGGGGATGCTGATATGAGCCAGGGCATTCCGTCTTCTGCACTTCCCCTATTTTTTCCATGTCATTTGCAATCTGAATTGGGAACGGACACAGCCTTCATGAAGAGATATCTCTGCTAAGGCAACCATGCCCTAGTTGCAGATAAAGATGAAACTGTTCCACTGCACAATTTAAATTCTCCCCTTCCCTAGGTGCTCGCTTGTGCTATAGCAAACTTTAAATCAGAATGTTACAACTGTGGTTAAAAGAGCCTACACATGAAATATTAGAAAGCATGGGAAAAGCATCGGTGGACAGAACTTTTCACATCTGCTTTGTGGTTTGAATCCTTCATTTAAGTGCTTGCCATCTAATCCCACAACAGCTGCCTGTTGCCACGTTCTCACTGAAGTGGATGAAAGTTGTCATAAAGCAGCTGATCGGAATACTGGCTGAAGCTAGGGACGGGATGAGATCAGGTTTAACCTGGAAGTCAAATTTCAATCTCTGCTTCAGAGAAGACTACCCAAGCTTTGTGTATGCAATAGACGGTACTGTTCTTTATGCAAGGCTGTCGAATGTCTTACCCTTATGCCACATCACAGTCAGCTCTCCAATTACTACTTTAAGAAGTCTTATGAATGTGTGTTTCTATAATAGATACACATGGAGAGAGAGACAGTAATGCCTGAGTCTCCTCTGATCCCATCCCATGGCATTTTTTGCTTGCATCTGGTACAGGTGAGGGATCCAAGCAAAAACGAGTTGCTTTACAATCCTGAACCTACCTCTTGAAACGATTCTCCCAGATTGTCTGCGTTCCTTTTTCCTCCTGGTTGCAGGCCATAAGACCAGTGCTGAGCCAAGCAGATTTCCACAGACACAGTAAACAGGAGGATACCAACAAAGGCCTTCCTGGACTTCTGCATTCTGTGAGAGAAAAAAAACATCTTTTTGATCATAATGTCATTTAAAGCTCAATTTTTATCTTACAGAGTCATGGAAATGTTACATTTTGGGAGTGAATCTTCGGTTCTGATCCTCTGCACCCCAGTGGCACTGTGCCTACACACGAGTCACAGCTGGATTTGGAGTCCCTCAAAGTGTGGCTTAGCTCATTAGAAAGAGATCTGACATCTGAGGAATTTGGATGGAGATCTAAATTAGGATTTTTGAGTGCCCTCTCAGAATTTTAGGAATGCCTGGATCTCCAAGGTTCACTGAAACTCCCTGTTGATATTTGACAGATGTATTCAGTTCAGCCAATTTCTGTTCTAGCAGTCTTTAAAAATTGCTCTTTGCGGTATCTTCTAATGCAAATTTCTTCCAATACAAGCCTCTCTAAGGACTGAATAAATGAAATAGGACGTGGTGTGTTGTTCAAGCACATTACCTGCTTGCTGAGAGAGGTTGCAGAGTCACTCCACCTCTTCCCTGTTGGAAAATGTCCTGCGAGTTTGTTTGTTGCCTTGCTTTTATATAAAACCACCCCAACACCAAACCTTTCACAGCAGGTGACTTCATCTAATTCCATCGTGGGGACTGCAATTTTGTTCTTAATGTTTCTGTCATGTAAAGAAATAAAGCACATAATTGGGACGCCCCGGTGTAGGTATTAAATTCAGCTGTTTTCGCTAAGAGCCGCGATGGTAACAGCCTTTCTTTTAAGAGGCTGTAAATCTGACATTCAGATCTAGCTGGCTGTGATTGCCCCATGGAAAACAGTCGTTCCTTTCAGTAGCTCCTAAATATATATACTTCTTTTAAGTAAAATCTCTTTGAATTTGATGTGTGTGCCTTACAGGAGTTGAAATGGATGAGGAATTCAGTTTAGTCTCTGTATATCAGACCTGAAGGAAACGGACCTGTGGTGCATAAACAGGAGCCTAAGATTGCACAAGCGCACAAAGCATTTTGCATGCTCCTTTGAAAGTCCCCCTCCTTAATGTTTGAATTAAAATACCTTCATATTCTTTGCTCTATAAAGTGCAAAGCAGTACTACACTGATCAAATAGACACATTTATTCGATTGGAAATATGGGGAAGGGACCCCCTCTGTTGCAAGATGGGATCTTCCTTGAATAGGACTTCCCAGGCACTTTATTTTATATATATATATATACATAATATAATAATATATATATTTATACATGTATACATATAATATAAATGTACACACGTGTGTGTGACTGTATACATTGCAATACTTTGGCGTTTTTGGCTCTTGAAACTTTATGCACTGCAGTTTTATAAAGTTGGTAGCCATTTGCATTCAGCACTTAAATTCAGTAATTTTAACTGCAGAAATCTTTTTTTATTTATTTTTTAATCCACCTGGCTGCTATTCGGACTTGCTGTGCACCGTTTTGTGTGCAATTGAGTGTATCACGTTTCGCAGTCTTCAAACATCCTCTCTTCCTGCCCCCACAACCTCTTTGAGATTAATGGATTAAAGGTAATTTAGTAAGTAAATAATGTGAGGAGGGTTTAGTGACTTCAGCAAAGAGTAATTCTTCCTGCTCTAATGCACACACACAGCACGAGTAGCCAGCGTTTAGCTTCAGCTGATGAGCTGATCAAGCTGCGAAAATTGTTTCTATGGGGGAAAGGTTACCTTAGCGTGGGCAGAGCACTTGAAAAGGGAGATTTTCCTTTAACTGTTTTAAGAGTATTCCCTTTTCTGATCAGCCTAGCAACAATTAAGGTTATTTCAAATTAAACGTAAGATTTTGCACATCCTGAAGGATGGCATTTAAAGAGGGGAGCCCAATAACTGCTTAGCACCTCTTATTAACCTATCAATTAAAGCTAAATCTAACAACAGCCTGCTTTTAATATTTTTCAGCAGCTGTGTTTCACAGCAGGTTTCCTATAGCTGCAGAGCTGCCCTCCTGAAGCACGTGAGAAGGAGCACCAGGAGCTGCGCTGGCAAGTGAGCTGTTCTCATGTCTTCTGCTCAACTCCAGACCGCAGCCACACGTTATATAAAGGAGGTGGGAGGTTAGGAAAAAGAGTTCAGCTGGTTTTGTTTGCCCACAAATAGTTTTACAGCCCTGCGTAATGGAAACCAACAAACAAAACTGATTCTGGCAGAGGCAGAGCCTGAATGGGGACTGCTTCAAGGGCTGGGAGTGCTTCGCTCTGGCTTTGTCAGGCGGGTGCCAGCTTCATGCTGGCAAAAGAAATCAAAGTGTGGAGCTGGGGCTAGCGTGTGACCTCTCTTTAGTTTTTGGACGCTGGAAAATAGGGTTGACACAGCCTTCAGAAGAGCTCCCAGACCTTCACATGCATGAGTTTTCTGGTTTGTGAAGGGAAGTGTGAAAGTCTGTCACTGCAGTTAAGTGCCTATGTGGAAGGCTAGGACTTGCCTGGACAATCTGGGTTTGTGGATTCTCATTCCAAGAATCAAGACCTCTTCTATCAGAAGGGCTGGAAAGGTGTTTCTGAACCTATTTAGATACTAACAGGCCTAAGACACAAGTTTTGGCATTTGTAACCCAAAGAAGTGTGCTGTAGCTGAGAAACTGCATTAAGAATGGCATTTTTCCAAATTTTGCTCTCAGGGTGATTTGCAACAGCCATACAGATGCCTTGTATTTGTGTTGTCACTGTTGTACTGTGTAGGTTATTAGACTGAAATTGTGAGCCCTTTGTAGACCGAAGTCAAGCAGTTTTTTTTTTTCCTCCAGAAATGCTTTAGCACTTCCTTATTAAAGTAACACAGCGGAGCAGCTTTTACTGTGTGATGATAATCTCTGATGTGGGAAGTGGGCCTTAAGTAGCATACATACCTATGGAAAGTGTGGTTAATGACTTCTGATTCCAGCTATTTTATTAAACAAATATGATGGGTGGGGACAAAGCAGATGAATGACAAGTTAAAAAAAAATGAAAAGAGACATGGGAGAAGTTCTCAGAGTGCATTGGAAACTGCAGCAGTCCCCCCCAAGGGCTTATGAAAGGTGAAAATCAACTTCAGCTGCACTAGTTTTAGATTTGTATACAAGGAACTATCAAATTTAAATTTTGGCATCTTTTATATCTTATCTTTCCAAGTTAGAGTCATGTAAGGTTGAGTTTATGTTGTGTGGTTGTTTTTTTTAAATAAAGACCAAGACACACTTATATTTCACACTTTTATTAATGCAATTTAAATTAGGCTGGAACCTTTAATTACTGAATATGCCACTTTGGGCTATTCATACAGCTTTGTTGTAGCAAAAGAGGTACCTTAAATTCATCTGTGAATGAATGATGCCACATGCTGTGATTATTTAAAACATAGTGCTTCAGTGAAAGTTCAAATATATTTTATACACAGTGATTATGAAAATATATTTTTTCCATACAATATTTTACTTCTGCTAGCTAGAAAATAAGATAAAGAAAAATAATTCATTTATTTCTCTAGCCCTAGGAATCTTCTTCTGCAACATACACATCACTCAAAGGAAGCGATGAGGTGGGAGACAGGACTCCAAAATCAAAGTACTTCCCTACAGCTGTATTTCAACAAGGCTATAGCGTTGTCCTAGAGACAGCTCAAGAAGCCAGGAAATCCAGAAGGAAAAGAAATCCTAATTCCAAACCACATGGCTGTAGGATTTTGAGTCCTGGAAGTTCATGTAATATGCCTGAGTCAACCCAACTTGAAAATAAGGGAGAATCCTGCACTTCTCCCCAAACAAATCATAAACCTTTCCATAAACTAACCTGTATAGATTGACGGCAAAGCAGCATTTTCATAGCAACTACTGAGACAGTATGACTTCTGTTCAGAGGACAGCAAATCTGCACCTAAAAGGCAACACACTGAAGTAACTGCAACTCAAACCACTGCTAACAGTATTCCATTCTTTAAGTTTTAGGATACATTTGTTCTTAGCTTCCAGTAACGGCTGCATTTCCTTAAATTCAATGTTAGTTGTAACTTTGGGGTATTTTAAGTAAGCATCTGAGGTATGAGTTCTTGATGCACCTTTTTTTTTTTTTGGTATAGTTTCTTCATGTGCTTTTTGATTGTATAGAAAATAAATGTTTTGTTAGATGAGAACTAGATTGATACTACAGCAGAAACAGCTTATTAAACGAAGTGCACCACCACTTAAAGAAATGCTGAGAGGCTTTCTGCACTGCAGAAGTCATAGTTCCATATTTGCTCACAGGTAAAGCAGTTGTGGAAAGGGCGCTTTGCCCCATGCAAGAGGCTTTTACAGCCACTTCAAGCAGGCCCAAAGTGGTATATTAAGATCTGGCTGGGGAAAGGATTATGCTCATGCTTTCAAGGATTCAGTGTACAATAGTATTTGCATAGTACATTGAGGCGAAAGGGGTGCCATTTATTCATATACTGGAGTCACGACAGGGGAGAAAGGAGTAAGTGCTGTGGCCCCAATGCCTATCTCTACTTTGGTGAGAGTGGATTGTATTTTCTTACACACATTTAAGTTCCCACAAAGAATGAAACATCGACAGGTACTCCAGGTTGGGAATGGATAGGACAATTAAAAGCAACAGCATGTTTCTTAGCAGCTGTGATTGATAGTGCAATTTTATACTAACACAGAAAGGATTAAGAAAGCCATACAACTTCTGATGGGGGCGTTTTTGTTATAACTCGATCTGCTGCATACGCAGATCCCTTCAGTGGAAGGCTTCCACAGCACATTTTAGATGATGATAAAGCTGTTCAATACCTGAATTCTAACTACTACAAGGCAATACGTTACCTGTGATGACAGTTAACTACTGTTTTCACCCCGAAAGAAAAGAGTACCTGAAAACAGCCTGTGGACATTGTCTAAACCACATCAGTCATTTAATACACTGTGCATGAATGAAGAAACTAACTGTAAATACACTAACTGTAATAACTGTAAACCTGAACTTCGTTGCTACTATACATGAATAACATTTTCTATTCATATTGCAGCTACAGATTTAATAAATAGAATTGCATATATTGTGCTTTATAAATTAAAACGCATTCCAAAGTGAGGCAATGCTAAACAATGAATCTTTAAAAAAAAACAAAAAAAAACACAAACATTCTGGTCCTAGAACCAGCCCCCTTCCTCACTCTGTTCAGAGGCAGAAACAGTACCTGTTTCTACCTCTTCAGTTAAAGCTCCCTCCCCAAAAAGTGATCAAAGAGTTTACTTAGGCACTACTGCAAATATAAGTCATCTAATAACCATTACTTCTAACTTAACAAGGGGAGGAGGTGAAGAAAGTCACAAATGTTCTGATTCCTTCCTCTTCAGCATATTCTCTTCCCTATCTGACGCTCTGAGACATGTGCAAAGGTGTCAGCATCTCTTCAAAAATAGCTCCTTTTACATTAGATCCCCTCAAATTAGCTTCTTGTAGATCACAACCTGAAAGATCACAATTCTAAAGAACAAAAGAAAGATTAAGTATTAGTTGAATATGTACAGAACTTTGATCAAAACCTTAACTGTATTTATACAGAAGCCATGTCCACTTCTTTAATTTTAACTTCCTTTAGTGTATCACTCTAGTGTAGTTTGAGTTATTTCTTTTAAGAAAGTGGTTGCTTCTCATAGTAGGAACTGGATTTATTTTTAAGTTGTTAGACTTACACTCTTTACATCAAATTACCTTCCAGGAACTGCTCGTTAAGCAATGGTAGAAGAAAGCTGCCTCTCGAGATCTCATCATATACTGCACTGAATGCTTTTCTAGAACTTGAGGAAGAACTGCTACTGTACATAGCTTGAAACGAGCCAGTTTGTCTTTCTACAGCAACAGTGAGAGGAGTGTACAATGTGCCAACAGTTGGGTAAGATTCCATTATTACTCTACAAATGACACACCAGGAGAAAATACAAACAGAACATGCACCTGCACTTCTCCTCAGTGTTGGCATGACCTCACACTAAGAGTTAAGTTTAGCAGTATTTCCAGGCTTCACTTTGGAGAAGATGCAAGCCATTCCTGTGGCTTTGAGACACTGCAAATCCAAGTCTTCAGACACATCTTCCAAACTGAGGCAAGAATGAAATAGGATTTTCTAGATGATCCATATCTCACTAAGACTAATGAAAAGACTACTACATTCTGTCTAGTATGGAGGTGGAGAATCAGCCAAAAGCCAACAATACCCCAAATTTTATCAGTTGTCTATTTAATATATAGAATTAACGATAACTCACTTCCAAATCAGTTCCTGCCAAAGTTGCTCCTCTAAGATTACAGTTTTTTAGTTTTGCGTTTTTCAGTGTTGCCACTCTGAGATTAATTCCTGTCATTTGACTGCCTTCCATGTCAACACCTTTCAGGTTAGCACCTAGAATGCAAAAAAAAAAGTCATTTTTACCAAGAAGAAGAGTCAGAAACGCAGCAACTCCAGAAAGATGCTTGCTCAGAGCCATGTAAATTGATAGAGGTCAAGGCAGAACTTGGAGTTTAATAGTTGCATACTCAGTCCTGCATAAATGGCCTCTTCTCATGTAAGGATGCATTGCACAAACTACGGCTGGATCTGTCATATGGAACTTAAAACACATGTGGTTCAGTTTCCAAACAGGCAGAACTCCTTACCTTCCAAATTAGCTTTAAGGCCTGATGGATCTTCAAAATTGCACCCTTTTAGAGATGCTCCTTCTGCATTGGAACACAGCATCTTTACCCCTTGGAGGTTTGCACACTGATGGAGATAAATGCATCGATGAGATTCATGAACAATGCCAAAAATGGTCACCTTATAGTCTTAATTTCTGTTTAGGAAGTTAAAGTACAACAGCCTTGTTACTGTGAGACAGTGTGAAAACTTGCCATAATATTACTTCATCGTCAGGAAGGCAGGTTGTCTCCTCTTCCCTACAGAGGGGTAGGATTTTTTTTTAATATATATTTTTTTTAACCTATTAAGATAGCTTCTAAGCTTTTGAAATAATCTAACTAGAATATCAGAAATATTGAAGAACTATGTTTTACATCTATCTGCTTGTTTCCCCTTTCCTTAAAATAAAGGAATGATATCCCAGACTTTCCAAGACATAACAATTCTTACTTACATCGAGCACCGATCCAGAGAGGTCAGCTCTTTCAAGATTGGCACAGCATAAGTTGGCATGCGCTAGGTTGCAACGGCTTAGGTTGGCCATCTTGAAGTTTATATAGCGAAGATCTAGTCGTGAAAGATCTGCTCCACTGAAATTAAGACCCTAAAAACAAAAACCCCCAAAATTACAGAAAATGGGGTGCAGCAGCTCAGACCACAAGAAGTTGTTAAAAGACTCACACACAAAGATATATGTACACACAGACATACACAACAGGACCACCTATTCTATTACATAAGACTAATGCAAATGCAAAGCTCTAAAGCATTGGCTTAGGTTATTCAAGCCAATCTTAGTTACATAGAACAACTGAAATTGTTCCTCAAGGAAACCTTCAACCTCAAGAAGGAAAGTGGTCCAAACAGAGCATTCAGATTTCCTATTACAGTCACTCTGCCACAGCTTGGACTCAAAATTCAATTAAAAAGAGAAGGTGGGGAACCATTTGAACTTCGTGTTATTTATCACATGATGCTGCAGGATATTTCACCACCTGATATCAACACCACAGAACGAGACAAAGTCTGCATTTTCGTACCTGACATCGCAGCTCAGACTTGGTTGGGGTTGCCAGCAGGAATCGCACAAACTCTTTTCGAGATATAGGAGAATGATCCTCTGCTGGCTGTGAATTCTGTTGAGAGAATTGTTTAAGAGCTAATACAGATAGGACTAAGTTATATATTGCCTGGAAGAACAGGAGATGCACGTTCATGTATAAAAGCAAGCAACTTACCTTAATAGCTATTTCTAGGTGCTCAATTAGTGAATCGATACCGAAAAACCTGGCTTCTTCCAAAACACCTAACAAAACAAAGCAGTACTTGTTCATTACAAGGAGCCATTAAACAAGATACCACTCTTCCCTTACTGGCCAAGCAGCACACAGCCACACCAACAACAGACCAGAAACTTTGCTAATCCATCCTTAGTATTGGAAGAGCATCAGTTCCGTCTAATTTCCCCACTTGTTAGAACTCTATTATTTAAGCTACACTAAAAGAGAAACAGATCACTTGCTGAAGTTGAAGGAATCTCTAACAAATGCATGAACTAATAAAACTGTCAGCCACACGCAGTATGCTACATATAAGCAGACAGAGGAAAAGCGACCTTGCTTGTGCTAAAAGGAAAAAATGAATCAGAGAGGATGTTTCCAACACCAGCATTAAGTTAAAGATATCAAATCCAAGATTATGGCCAGATATTAATTAAGTATGGAATGTTTAATCCTCTCAAGGTAAGCTTAAACAATTTCTTAAACCAAAGGTGTGGAACTGTACTCCTCGAGAGTAAAGTCACCATAGAAAAATCCCAAACATTTAGATAATCATATAAAAAGTGCCAGTGATTTCATCATGTTTACCAGAGGGCATAGTTTGACTTTAAAGAGTAATAATTGAGGAGATGCCATCCAGGTAATACTTACCTAGCAAATTGATGCCATCATTTACAATGAGCTGTCCATGACGCAAATAGTTCAAAATTGGCTCAAAATACTCTGGACTGCGGTCAATTAGGAATGCTCCTCTATGATCTTGCTTATTTCCCCAAGCATCTGTTTCCACAAAACACATATCATTAAGTTTGATATATTAATAGAAAAACATTTGCTTCAGTTTCAGATTGTTACTGCCAAGGGGGTACTTTCCAGTTGCAAGGGTGTTTTTTTTAGAGAAAAGGAAGGAAAGTAAGAGTGAGGGGACAATATCCCCTTACCTCTAACTCTCTCCTGCTATAAATAACTAGAGCATATTTCACCACATGCATAAGAACCATTGCTAGAATAAAAGCAACATTAAGATTTTACTCTGCCCCTGCTTTGTACAGTGTTTGCCCATTGATCCTGGTGACAAAACATCAAGACACAACAAAAAGAGGAAAATCTAAAATAAAAATAAAAAGACCCCAAACATATGAACAAGAGCTTCAACTTGACAGTGCCTTTTACCTACTCTGCTAATTTGTTAGCTTAAAAGGTGAATTTTATTTTAAGACACTAACCTTTATCTTTAAACATGTGGGCCAACATACTGTCAGGTTCTTTATTCACCAAAGTGCTCCTAGAAAATAAAGGCAGTGCAATTTTACTTTTACAGTGGAAAGTTTAGCTGAAGAAACACACTTGCTGGTTGCAGTGCATTTCCTGCCTTGGGCAGCTTGAGGGTAGTAATGGTGTGCAATATAAATTCCAACAGCTACAACACTAAACTGATTTAATTTCATACAGTGCAATAACAAAATACATTTCTGACCTCAAAGGTATCTCAAACGTATTTTAAATACAAAGCACTTAGTTATCTGAAATATTCCAGGGATAAATCCAGGCCCGTTCAGGCTTTCTGCCAGTTTTACCACACATGTAAACTGTTGAATTATTGCAAAACTGCAGTAGCAAATGCCTAATACCAAAAAAGCTGCAGAAGTCAAAGGCCTCCTACTAAACAGTCAATGATTTTTGTAGCTCTTTCTCAATAGCATCCAGAGCCTCACCACCTAAGCCAGCTGCTGTAACCACTGAAATCAAGTCCTTCAGAAGCCAAACTAGTCCCATTTTTACCGTGTCGTGGTGAAGTATCGGCCCCCAACATTGAGTGTTAACCAGTCTGTGTGCGATCCAGTTAGTTCCTCGTGAGGTCTCGCATCAGTCTGAGGATCTACACAGGTGAGAACACAACAATTATTAGAAAAATGGTGACTATTTCAAAACCCTTCATGTGATAACAGATATCTTCTGAAAACTGCAGAAAATTATTTTTTTAAATTCACCTAAAGCAAACCAAACCCTCTTTCCATTAAAGAAGAGGTCAAACAAGAATTACAGAGACTTACCAATGAATGGTTCCCCTTCACAGACAAACAGAACATCATCATCCCTGAAAGAGGGAAGAGAAAGATAAGAAAAAAAAGATTAAGCATAGATCTTTTTTCATCTAAATGACAGTAAGACCCCTTCCTGATTACTTTCAGGTAAATGATACCCAGTGGCCATTAGTTACAACTTCAGTATCTGATTTTTGTCCTGATTTTGCAGGTTCCATGGGACTGCAGTACTGTCAACTTCACTAGAGATGCTACCAATAGATATCTGTATCCATCTGGTAGGAATCACTTTTGTTACTCAACAAGTTTAAGTTTAGAAGAGTTACTTTTCTCCCCGCTCTGGGTGGATTATGTGAAGCCAAAGCAATGCTACAGTTTGCCTCCTTTTCAAAAAAAAAAAAAACAACCTCATCCCACTGCTGAATGAACAGTGGGACTTTGCTGGTGCATTCATTGCACCCTGAATCAACACAGAGGGATGTTAAAAGGCATAAAATGCAGCTCGTGTCAAATTCTGATTCACCAAAATAGAAACGCTTTGAAGTTCCACAGAGAGCATTATTTTGCCTGGAGGAGAAAGCACCTTTGAGGATACTGGCTGGAAATGGTGAGATCTGTTTTGACAGAAAGCTCTTGTTATTGATTAAGGTCAGAGCACTGACAGGCTATTAAGTCTCTTAGTCCACGTCCATGATTTGAGTTTTACTGGATAAACCTTACCTAATCAACGCGATATCATCAATGAGTCCGCCTTTTCCATTGTAAACACTGGTCGCCTTTATTCCCAGCTTATTACTAGCCACAGACAGCAAATCTGACAAAGTGCCATACACGGCCACGACCTGGGGAGGAGAGAGGCAGCTGGAGACCCCCTTTTGCCCAGCTCTGCCCTTTCAGGGCCCTCACCCCCTTCCGACAGGGGAAGGAAGGTGTTCCCATGCTAGTTGTGTGCAGGTTGGGCTCAACCTGCACTGTGATGACTCAGGAGACATTACTACCACGTAGCTTTTAAAGAAACCAGCAAAATTTCACAGAATCATTAAGGTTGGAGAAGACCTCCAAGATCACCCGGTCTAACCATCCCCCTACCACCACTGTCACCACTAAACCACGTCCCCAAACACCCGGCCCAACCTCTCCTTGAACACCCCCAGGGATGGTGATGCCACCACCTCCCTGGGCAACCCGTCCCAGTGCCTGACTGCTCTTTCTGAGCAGAAATGTCTCCTCATTTCCAACCTAAACCTCCCCTGGCACAACCGGAGGCCATTCCTTCTGGTCCTGTCACAGTTACCTGTGAGAAAAGGCCGACCCCCAGCTCCCCACAGCTTCCTTTCAGGTACCCGTAGGGAGCAATGAGGTCCCCGTGAGCCTCCTCTTCCCCAGACCAAACACCCCAGTTCCCTCAGCTGCTCCTCACAGCCCTTGTGCTCCAGGCCCTTCGCAGCCCTTCTCTGGACACACTCCAGCACCTCCACATCCTTGTGTCAAGGACCCAGCACAGCACAGCACTGCAGGCGCAGCCATTCTGTGGCAGGTAGAGCAGCTTCCCCCCACTACCAGCAGGACCTTGGAGCTCTTCTCCAACCCCAGTTACTCCCTGGTACCTTGACTCCCTTATTCCAAGTTTTCCTGGTTCCTTGGCTCCCTTATTTCATGGTTCCTTAACTCCCTTATTCCCTGGCTCCTTTATTCTGCAGTTCCCTGGCTCCTTGGCTCCCTTATCCCCTGGTTCCCTGGCACCTTGGTCCCTTATTCCATGGTTCCCTGGCTTCCTGACTCCCTTATTCCCTGGCT
Source organism: Netta rufina (assembly GCF_964035555.1). Lineage (NCBI taxonomy): Eukaryota > Metazoa > Chordata > Aves > Anseriformes > Anatidae > Netta > Netta rufina. The sequence continues at coordinate 3,645,494 of NC_140151.1, read as the reverse complement.
CCCTTACTCCATGGTTCCCTGGCTCCTTGGCTCCTTTATTCCATAGATCCCTGGCTCCTTGGTCCCTTATTCCCTGGTTCCTTGGCTGCCTTATCCCCTGGTTCCCTGGCTCTTTGGCTCCCTTATCCCCTAGCTCCTTGGCTCCCTGACTCCCTTATTCCCTGGTTCCTTGACTGCCTTACTCCATGGTTCCCTAGCACCTTGGTCCCTTATTCCCTGGTCCCCTGGCTTCCTGACTCCCTTATTCCCTGGCTCCTTGGCTCCCTTATTCCATAAATCCCTGGCTCCCTGACTCCCTTACTCCACAGTCCCCTGGCTCCTCGGTCCCCTGGCTCCCCCTGGCTCCCCACGGCCCCCCAGTCCCCTATCCCCTGGCTCCCTGCAGCCACAGTTCCCTGGTCCCCTGACCCCATGGCTCCCTGCCTCCTCAGCCCCTCAGCCCCCCGGCCCGCTGCCCGTCCCCCCCCCGGCCGCACCTTCCCGTTCCGGGGGCTGCCGTTGACGAACAGCGTCACCCGCCGCATGCCGCCCGCCCGCTCCTCCCGCTGCACGAACCCGGAAGCGCGGCGCCCGAGCGGCAGCGGCCGCGCCCAATCGGCGCCCCGCCCCGCCCCGCCCGACGGCCAATAGGAGGAGGGGAGGCGGGGCAGAGCGCTGCCGACTGCCAATCAGCGGAGGAGAGAGCTGTGGCATTTGCATACAGTGGCTCGACGCCGAGCGTGGCCTGGGATTGGCTCGCCCGGTCACGTGCGGGGCGTCAGAGGGGCGGTTATTTCAAAGCGGTGCTGCGTCCCGGCTGTAACGGTTCTTGATCCTTCCGCACGGAGCTTGTCAAAGAGTCCCCAAATCCTACCCCCTCTACTGGCTCCGGGGGACGGGGGCAGCGGCTCGGCCGGGTCCCGATGTGGTCGCTTTGTCCCCGAGAACCTTGGGTCGCGGTGGCTGCGGGCTGTGAGGGAGGGGAGCCAAAGGAAGGGAAGGCGCGGAGGGATACGCGGTGGGGCGGCCCGGTTTGAACGCGAGAGGCGGGCGGCGGCGGCGGTGAGGCGGCTGTGAGGGGGGCGAGGAGCTGAGGGGATCCTGAGGGGAGCGGGGGTCGCTGAGGGGACCCTCGGGGGACGGGGGGGCTCTGAGGGGATCCACGGGTGCAAAGGGACTCCTGAGGGGTTGGGAGGCTCAGAGGGGACCGGGACGAGGGGTTTTGTTCCTGTAAGGGTCGCCAGGGTCCCCTCGCCCAGCCCCGTCTCTGTACAACCCCAGGGAGGGGGTGTCAGGTCTTGCTGTGACTTGAGCACATGCGGGGTTTAACGGCTTAATTCCTGCTCTGCAGTATACAGAAAAAGCATGCCTTCTTGGGGGTGAAGCTTCTGTCATGTTTTCCTAGGTTCTATATGTTTAATCTTAAAATGCAGGAAACCAAGCATAAAAGGCATTAGCGTCTTTAACTTCCCCAAGTTAGTCTTTACTAATGCTAGCTAATACTTATTGCAACGTTTATTATAGCAAAGCAATCATGTTGTGGTTCACATATTCGATGCTAACGTGAAGTTTGTCATAGGGTAAAAGTGCAGCCTCCTAGTTACTTACTTGTGAAACATCTGTGGTGAGGTGACAGGTGTGTGTTTTTATTTTTCTTCCCAGCCTTTTTACGTCTTTTTTTTGTGTAGCTTTCTGGAGATGCACCTTTCCTTTTCCACCCACACTGATAAACCCCTCGCTATAGAAAAGTCCAGGAAATTCTGAGGTTTGGTAGTAGTTTGAGAATGGTAGTGGACTCTTACTGAATGCCTACTAACATCTCTTATTCTCTTTGATAGGGAGCTGTCATTACAGGAGAGCAAAGAATGACTCAGTGTTTCATTTGCCTCAAAATCCATCACTAATAATGCACAGACTGTCAAAGCTTGTAAATGTTATCCTGGAAGTTAGAGGTAATGAGAGTAGAAACACTGAAGAGAAGGAAGAGACCTCTTTTTCTGATCTATCACAAGACCAGAAGATTTACAAAGTGACTGAATCAAAAGCCACAATGGCATCTGAGAAGGAGAATTTAAGCGATGGGAACCAAGTGTGGTTGCAAAAACGCGTCCTGAAATACTCCAAAGTCCTAGAGAAGGAATCGTCCCACAGCAGAAAGGATGCTAGCTGTCCACTTGCTGAATGCTCTGTTGATACATTGAAAGGGGATGTGGTTGGTGAACCTTCCTGGTCTTTGAACAGTAAGGAAAATTTTTCAAGTGGACCTGGTTCATTGGGGGATGAGTGCTGCTTGCCACCCAACAGGGACAAAGCGGAAGAAAAATCCTATTGTGGAATAGTGGAGAAACCAAGGAGAAAAATTGTTGACTTTGCAACTGTAACAACCGCTGAATTTGGGATTACTCAGGAAAGTTTTACTAGTCCACCTATAGGTAAGGCTGGAATGATTCATGTCCTGTTGTCCTTCTCAGAGGGACATCTGGAGGTCAGCTAGTGCAATCCCTATTAAAAGCTTCAAAGTTTGGCCAGGTTGAGATTGTCTGGCTGAGCTTGAATATATCCAAGGGCAGGAATTTGATTCAGTTCTCTATTTGCGCTCATTCCCTATTCTGTTTTTTTTCTGTCTTGGTGACAGAACCTTTTTCACAAAGGAGTTGAGTAGTAGGACAAATTCTGCAAGTATTGTGTGTGGTTCCTTAACCTGCACTTGAAAAAGTTGAAAAAATTGAAAAACGGCTGAATTTCTCACTTATGTGGTTTAGTTAAATGTAAATCTTGCTTTTTGTCCTCTTTTTTTCTTACGTAGAAAAAGAAAGTTCTACATCTTATTTTTCTGATAGTTGAGCAGAGTTTTAGAATCTGTTTTGACTTGGTTGAAAGCCTGAAAGAGAAGGAAGGTTTCCTAAGCTGAGCAGCTAAATATGGCTGTTTCCGTAAATAACACAAACTAATCTTTAAAAAAACAAAACAACAACAAAAAAAAATGCCACAAAAAAGCTGTAAGTATTCTGCTGTAATTTTTCTTCGTATTTTTTTTCCTTCTGTGTCATTTTAGGGAAGTCTCCGAATGCATTAAAGTTAAGACGAAGATCAGCGATTGGAGTACGAGGGTCACCAGAAAATAATGCCCTTATTCAGTACCTTGCCCAGCAGAGAAGCAATCGGCAAAAAGAAACTTTTACACAGGTGAGAGTCTTGCTCCAGTGTCAAAAGTGTTATTTTAGTTCCCCTTGGAATCGATGGGTAAGACTTCAAATTTAACATATGCTGGCAGAAGCATATGTTTAAATCAGACTTTTAAAGTTAGCTTTTGTTATTTCAAACTAACATAGACTGTGAGAAAACTAATTCTGGAAATGGCCTAGAAGGAAACAGCAGATTACTTGATATGGTTCATTTTTAATTTTTTACCATATAACTAAAGCAGCAGCCAGATAAAATACAAGATTTTCTTTTTCCCTGGGTATGTTTTATGCCAAAGTATAAATACAAAGTAAAAAAGCTCATGTCATCTTAGAAAAAGTATCTCATGACATTAATTTTCTTTTAGCCTGCTAGTCCTTTTAAATTCACCAAGTCATCGAAGAACAAAATCACTGTCTTTCAAACACCTTTGAAACCAGTGCAAGAAGCTGAAGGGCAGAAGAACTTCCCTGGACTCTCACAAGAGTCTGGCACTTCTCAGGAAGCAGACTGTTGTAAGTTAATTGTATTTCTGGTACAAGATTAATCTTAAACATTAGGTCTTCCGTTAAAACAAAACCTATTAAGCAACATAATATAAAACAAAAATGTTTTCCTTTACAAGGGTAGACAATGGTTTAGTTATGTGTGTTTGTTTTTGGTTTGAGGGTTTTTAAGCCTGTCTTATTTCTTAGTGCATCCTGAACAGTGATTTCTCAACATATCTTGAAGAACATTGAAGACTGTTTTTCATGGTTGTTCTCTTAACCTTACTTTCTAGATTTATGCCTTGTCATGTACTTTTCACAAATCTTACATTCTTTTGGTGAAGAAACACCAAAATAGCATTGCCTGAAAGATTTGAAGTTTGCTGTTGAATTGTTTGTTTTTTATCACTGTAGCTGAGAACCAAGTACCATTCACAACAAAGCGCAGCCTGGATCAACCGAGTGAGAAGCCTGTGTCTGACTACAGTGGAGCTGATTTGAAAGAAAATTTAAAACAGAACTTGAGCTATGTCAGTAAGCCTGATTCCAAGATGTGCACCAGCTTGTCTTCACACCAGGATGTGACTGTCACTGAACCTGCTCTTTCTAAGGTACTTACACAAATGTGGGCAAAGAAAAATAACGCAGCAAATCTCCCTTGGAAGACTTATTTTGTCTTATTATGACAGGTCAAGGAAAGCAAAATCTGGTGTGGACACTGATGTTACGGACGATGGGGATGCTACAAGCTGTCCTAGTTAGCAAGATTGTTCTGATAATTATATGGAAATTATTATATTAATAAGATTTATATATTTATTAACTTATTTTGAATACAAAACTGGCACTGTGGGATGTCAAGTGCACAGATTTGGCAAATTGCTTTTTGCAGATGTCAAAACCAAACCTACTGCTCATTGGGATGGTTTTGAATGCGATTTTAAATCTCTGCCTTGTACGTCTTTGGCAGTTGCTTGATATTCCATGTAAATTAATTCATCCTCATTTCCATTTATGGTACCTAATCCTTTTAAGTTTTTAGCCTCGTTATCTGGGGAAAACTAAAACAACTCAAGTAATGGATGACTGAGGAAACTGCAATCCTTGTTTCTGCTGGGATTAAAAACTAGTTAATGTGTTTTTACGAGGCACCATTTGCAAGTAGTTCCCTCTATCTTTGGCCATTGAGACTGATTTGAAGAACTTCAGGTTCTTTGGCCAGATAGGTGTGATCTGTGCTATTTGGATTGAAAGGTTCAGCATGCAGGTGAAAAATATTTTCTGCTATATTCAACAACTGTTTATTCAGTTGAGGATTGAGAAACCTCAGTGTGTTTTAAGAATGTCAGTTGATACTTCCAGTGCTAATGGATGAAGCAGTACTTTGGCAAGTATCCCTTGTATACATTAGAAATGAGTTAGTGAGCATACAGACAGAAACAGGTAGATGTCAAGTACTTCACAAAACTCAGCAGGTTATTTTATCTCTTTATCATGTCGTGAGAGTGTGTATATGTATCTTTGTATTCTTGTAACTTTTTCTAGGAATGGGCTTATAAGCAACGCAATCCTATTGAATATTCGGATGCAATTCTCATTAGAGATATCTTAGAAATGAGCCATGGTAAGAAGTTTCGTTGTTATTATAATCTTGTTATATTCTTACTAGAAACTAACATATATTTGGAAGGTGGAGCAGGTCCTCTTGGGTGATATGTTAGCTATGTGATACAAAAAGCAAGTTCAAACAGATACAGGGTGGCAATAATTGTTTAAGAATTTCCCTTGATTTTGCTAGGCCATGCTTAAGGAAAAGTATCACTGAGCACTTCATGTCTGCAAAGCAGAATGTGCAGACTCATGGGCAGAGAGAAATCCCAATGTGAAATCTTACCCTTCACGTAACGCTCCCATTTCATTTCTGTTTTTAATAAATTGCTCAAAGTATGAAAAAAATATGGCATAATAGTAGCAGAAATTCAGAAAATAATTGATTTTTCTTGATACACCAAGTGAAATTGCTGAGAAAATATATTGATGTGTGTACCTCTATAGTTAAGATTGCTAATACTAAAGCCTTCTCAATTTTACTTCAGTCTTCAATTTTCACATCTGTGTACTTGCTCTGAAGATTTCAGTCCTGACCATATCAGTAAAGTCAGAAGTAATGTCATATCAGACCTATACAGAAAGAATGCTAATTTTGCAGAACTGGGCCTGGAAATCCATGATGAAAGCAAGCCACCTGTCACACCACTACGAGTGGGAAGTGCTTCATTAAATAAATGTACACAGAGTGGCTCCCAGCTGCGATCTGTGCTGAAGAAAACACCACCAAAAGAACTGACGGATTGCATTAAGGTTGGTCTACTAACTTAGGTGGTGGTGGGAATGCTAAGGCTCGGCTTAGCATTTGATTTGAAAAAGGACAATCTTTAATTATGTAGTACTGATTAGATGATTTTATCACTTAAATTTTTATAGGAATACTCAGCTGATACTGTTGGCAGTGGAGGAAGAGAATCTCTCACAGTCTCTGAAGTAAAAATCTGTGAAGCATTGCAAACAGGTCTGACTCCGTTTTTATGGGTTTTCTTATTTATTTATTTTTGTGGTGGTGGTGTTGTAAATAGAGTATTCCTTAGGATGATAGGGTCTTGCCTTTTTTGCAAAATCTGAAGAATGTGAGTTCACTAAGCAGTTGGTGTCTTTTGCTACAGTAGAGAAAACTGAACAATACAGCTGTGAAAGGCCAAAGAAGAAAAAAGTTACTTTTGGAGAAGATCTCAGCCCAGAAATATTTGATAAAACTTTGCCTGCAAATACTCCCTTGCGCAAAGGAGCAACACCAGGCCGTCATCCGGGATCACAAAGCAATAGCCCTTTTACAAGGTCAAGACTCATTGATGAGCCATTACCCCAGCCAAACTTTGAGTGCGATGATGTAAGTTGGTTTAAACTACAAAAATAGCTTCTTACAGTCTCCATGAGCATTCAGTATTTTAACTTTTGTTTGCTCATCTTAAAGCAATGCGTTGAGCCTCTTGAAGAGTTACGAGAGGATTCTGTTGCTGCAGAAGACCTCTCACCTGTTGAAAATACCACAGGTAACCTTGAGTTGTGTTTTTGTCATTAGATAATGCAGCTTTCTGAAAATTGAAAGGTGACGATTGTGGTTTTTTGTTTTATAGAGGTGATATTAGTACTAAAAGTTAAATGTTCTTGCTTTCTTCCAGAGGTCACTGGTGTAGCTGCAGAGTCTGCCTGTTGTTTAGGTAAAGTGGATGTTATTTCAGCTATTATTCTGTGCAAGTGGCTGATCTAATTAGACTTACTGCTTTAAATAATTTGGTTTACTATCTTAATTAAGATATTGCAATTTTGATGTTTTTAAAATAGCAAGCAACACAAGAAAATGGAAAGGAGGATATACGTTTGTGTGTATGTCTCTCAATGAAAGCTTTACAAGCACTGATTTTGTTAACCAAATCCTCCCAAGTTTTGTTTTCTTCTGTTCTGATTTATATTGTAAGGCAAGCTGTTTTTTCTTTAATTTTTCCATGTTTGATAGTCCTTTATGCATAAAATATTACTTAAGGCTAAGATCTAAACATGCTGTGCATAATGTTAAAAACTGTGTGAATAATTTCCTCAATGTGTTTGGCCTTTTTTGTTGAACTGAACCAATGTTTCTTTTTTTCTTCATATACAGTAAAAGAATCTGGGAAATCTTACACAATGACAACTCGTTCCTCTACTAAAAGGAAGGTAAGTTTCTTTAATGTTTTTTTTTTTTTTTTTATCATCTTCAAATAGGGATGTTCTGTATACCTCTCGAACGTATATCAGAGCTTTTGCAGCCTCAGATAAAAGGATTGCATAGATCCAGGTATATGGAAATATCTCCCCTTAGTGCAGCTAAGGAAATCTCATTTAAGTTATTAAAAACAGCTTTGCTTACAGTCTGATATTTTAAATTTACGATTTCCATTTAATTTTGCTGGAACTTTTCCAAATAGTCTAGCCACAGCAGAAAGTTAGAGATATTCATATGCTTTAATTTTATTTTCATGCTTATGGGCTTCAGTCATGGAAATCTAGGAAGTTGCATTCATTGAACATTTAGGAGAACAGAAACAGTTTTCTGTCTAATTTTTCTGTTAGGTTTAACTTTTTTGAGATATTAGAGTGTGTGGGAGAGGCTAGTAGCTTCAAATTTGTTCTGCAGCCTCTGGTGATTCTCTCACTATTACTGAAAATGTGATTTGTGTTCCCAAGTCCAGTGCTGAAGATCTTCACTATAACAGTGAATTGTCCACTAACCATAAAACAGACAGCATCCTACCTGTATCTCTTCTGGTTGCTGGAATTTTAAGGTGCATAGAATTTCTTGTACAATTCCCATAAGAAATGCTTTCAGACATGCTCCAGTATTGTACAGTTCTAGAATGATTTATTGGAGGGGAAAGGAGGGGAAAAAAAAAAGGCAATTAGAAAAGTAGCCCATCTTGTCAGAAAGAACTAACTGAAGATGAAAATTTACCATATTCTTATTAGAATGTCCTTTTTTCTTAAAGGAGAGCTCTATTGTGAAGAGACAACCTCTGTAAATCTTAACTGCTGAGCGTCCAGCTTTTATGACTTCATAGATGAAATAACAGACTATTTGCAGCGGGATTCTTATAGCTGTTGGACTGTGTTGCTTTTTAGAAAAAGCAAACATGCACCTGCACAGACACACATACACATGTGCCCCAACAACTTAAAATTTCATGTTCCTCAACAGTGTAGCACCACTTCAGATGAGGTTGATCTTAGTATCCCAAGAGCCACAAGTGCTAAAAATGTTAAAGATACCAAAAATCCAAGGAAAAACAAACTTCAAAGACCAAAGAGTATTACCACATCTGCTGCCAAAAAGACACAAGTAAGTGACAGCCTGGTGAATAATAAATTTTATTTCTCTATCCAGATGTCTCATGCAGTTAGGTTTTTTTTTTTGTTTTTTTTTTTTTGTGATTATTTTGATGTTTGTAGTAAAGATTTTCTAAAGAGTGTTTTGTTTCCTGTTGCTGCTGGTATTCTCTTCTTCATGTCTGCCTTGTTTTCCTAGACTTTCTGGCATGCCTGCACTGCTTGTTAGGGCTGACTAGCAGGGCTTTAAACACTTGCAGGGCAGAAAGGGTACTTCAGAGACGAAGAGCAGAACCATTGCAAATTCAGGGACACAAGATGAGTTTGTGGTGCTTCTCTTAGCAACTGTGGACAGTTGATAATTCTTTGAACTTCCCCCCTCGTATGCCAGTTTGTTTTAAGTGTTATAAAAGTGTGAGACTTCTGAAGGATTTGAGCTTTTCGTATATTGGAAGGGAAAGCAAGTAATCCTTTTCAAACCGGGAAGATACTAATAAGCACGAAAGAAGAATCTGTAGTTTTGAACTGAAAGACTCATTTTTTTGATTTCCAGATTTGGTTAAATGAAACAAACAAAACTCTAGTATCTAAGAAGTAATCCTTCTTTGTATTGTAGCTTTTAAATTAATGTGTAGATAGCAGAATAAGAAGGACCTTAATTTGAGAGAAACAATTGTTTTCTCTCAAAATCCAGTAACAAAAGTTATTTGTTGGAAAATATTGCAAAGGATCATCGTAATTGCATTGTGCTCTGTTTGGTCTTCTGCATCTCTTCAGAGAACAAAACATGCAAGCTCTGGGAAAAGAAGAAAGAGAAAAGTTAAAAAATCTTTGTATGGGGAAAGAGAAATGGCTTCTAAGAAGCCTCTTCTGAGCCCTATCCCTGAGATTCCAGAAGTTCTCTCTTCTGCCTCATCTCCGAGCTCACCAAAGGCAAATGCACTTCCAGGTAATGTGTTTGTAGTTTTGTTTTGCCTTACTCATTCTTTTTGCTTCAGTAGTTGTTTACAATGCTGTTGATAGTTATCTTCACTTCTGTACATAGGTAAAGAGCACAGTATGCGTTTTTCAGTTTTAATGGCTTCTGGAGTGGAATGAAGGAGAAATAAATGTTAGTCTGTAATAAAGCTCAAAGCATCCACTAGATTATTAGTCTCCAAGCGCATCACTTCAACTCTTACAGGACTCCAGTGTAAAGCAGACAACAAAAGAGACTCTGTGTCTTAACTGCAGACTGATGTTTTCATAGGCTTTAAAAATGCTAAGTGATGTGCAATAGCACTGTGGAGAGGCTTTTTTGATGCTGATTGTGTTCTGGAATGCTCATTTAAGAGGTTACTGTTTTGTGAGTTTGTTTTAGTACTTTAGAAATTGATTTCATACATTCACAAGGAGAGTCAGGTAACCATGTGTTATTCTGATTCAGAGGATGCATTTTTAGATTGGAGATCCAGCAGTGGTCAAAAGGATGTTCAATGGAAGCAAGCAATAGAAGGAATGAGAGGGGAAAACATCCCTGATGCTCATGTGTGTCCAATCTCTGAGGACCGGGATGTTGTAGAAACCAGCAGCCCTGACATTACGGTGTTTCAGGTGTCAGATGGTGATCTGAAGTCAGTTTCTGGCCCTGATCATAAGGTAAGTCATCTACTTCAGCATACTACTTGAAAATAAGTTTTGTTCTTGGTGTTGTTACATCCAAAAAACTAATGTTTCTGGGAAGGAAAAAAAAAAGCTAGCTGTTAGTGGTTAAACATTGGAACAGGCTGCGTGAAGAGGCCATGGCATCTGCATTCTTGGAAGGAAGTGTTCAGAACTTGACTGAACAAGTCCTCAGGCAGAATAAGGTGGCCCTGTTTTGGATCAGGTTCCTTCCAACGTGCAGGGCTGTGTTTTTTTTTTTGGTTTGTTGGCTTTTATTTTTGAGAATGACTAGACTTAATGAGGAAATCTGTAGAAGTTGTTTAATTGTCAGCTGTTTTAAACAAGTTTTATGTGGATTGTATCTGCCTGTAATTTATTTTTTTTTCAGTTTCCAAGCATTGTACCAGACACAAACTATGTTTCTGACACATATCGCTGTTTCCAGCAAGCTGAAGAGACTGAGTGTTTAAAAGAGGAAAAAGGAGGTGATTGCTTGATAGAAAATGATAACTTACAGGGAAATTTCCCAAATAAGGAAGAGTGGCTAACAGGGCTAGAATTTCCAGAACAGCAGCACACTGGCATACATGAGATTGCCCGAAGAACTGGCCGGCCACCAAAAAAATCTTCAAGAGGTAGAGCAAGAAGGAGAAGCAGTACTGTCTATACTCCTCCTGTTGAAAAGTTTGATTTTGAAACAATTGGAAATGATCTTCCACTTCCTTTTAATGTGGAGGAAGTCTTATCTGTTCCTCAGCTGAAAAATGACTCCTCAGAAGGCCGAAGGAGGAAGGGGAGCAGCAGTGAAACGAGCAGGGTGAGACGCAGCATGAGGCTACACAAAGATGCAGAAACGGAAGGACTGGCATGGATTCAAGTGCCCAGTGAGATTCTAAAGAACCCTCCTCTGGTAGCTTCTGGTTGCAAAACCAGGAGAACGATAAGCACGTGTGTCCTCACAGAATCTGAGAACATTCGCCACACAGAAGAAAATCCCATCCAGTTTGCAGCACCAGGGAAGGAGAACAGTGACCCTGTTAATCCTGCTGATGGTCCTTGCAGAAGATGGAGGAGGAAGAGCATGTGTGTACCAACGCCTCAGGAAACAAGAACTTGGTCTCAAACCCGGAAAAGGAGCATAACAAATTCTGTGCATAGCAAGGACAGAAGGAACCAAAGACTCTCTGAAGAAGCAGAAATACCTGTTGAAAATAAGGCTAACACTTAGTGAGGTTTCAGATACCTCCCATTTTCTAAAGTGAAGGTCAGTATTAGATTCTTATATTCTCTGTTGGGAGTGCTATTTAGAAATAAGAAGTTCCTTTTATCTTCCACTTGCTTCCTTACTCACTATTTACTCGCTAATTTCCTGGGCAACTTAGAACTGATTTTCCTTGTTTTGATGACTAAAATGTGTACAAGGATTGCTGTAGGGACTAGTGATTTTTTTTTTCAATATACAGCAGTAAGACGAAGTAAAAACTTGTAGATGGATGCATAAACATTACTTATGCAATGTGCTTATAGTTGTGGCACCTGCACAGCAGTGTGGGTTTTCTGCCTGTGAAACTGAACTGTGATTGTTAGTCTGGTTTGTTTCACAGGTAATCTTGGCACATTTGCCCTATTCACAAACGCACAATCGATGTATGAAGTTGGTAAATGGAGAGAAATCAGAAAACACGTGACATTGGGCAATTTTGAGTAACAAGGTTGATAACTAAAAAATATTCTTATAGTGAAAAGTTACTTTTTCTATGAATGGGAGTTAATACTAATCCATACTTTGGTAGAAAGGACTTTTTTTTTTTTTCTTGAAAGAGCAGGACTCGAGCTTTGAAGTCTAATCAATGTACATAAAACCTGAATTTGTCTTGAGTAATCAAACCATATTCTAACAGATCCCCTTTTAGCCAGAATTGTTCAATGTCTTGATATTTCCCTTGGGCTAGATCATTTTTATAAATTATTTTTGAAACCTGTGTTCTACATTTTAAAAGTGCCATAAAAAAACTTCAGATTTTCAGGGGAAAAAAAGAAAAAGAAAGAAACAGAGTTTGGCTTGAAGGGGAGGAGTGTAAAGCAGCAAAGCTTTTACCTTATGCTGTAGAAACTTAGCTTTGCCTTGTCATACCAGAAGGGCAGAGTTTCTACAACTAAGGGCTAGGAAAGACCAGAAGACTGGTCTTTTTAAAAGAAATAAAGAAATCAGTAAATTTGGCAAAACATTTTTTAAAACTTCATTGTTATATACAATTTTTTTAAAATGAAATTGGCTAAGGGAAGTGAAATATTCATCATGCAATAAAGCTGCATTTAATTTGTCATCTTCGCTGTGTGTGTTTTATTTACACTGCATAATGTTCAGTAGTTGACCTGTCATCTTACTGTTTCAATTTTTCTAGTCTGAACAATAATAAAGCATGATGACTGTAGGTGGTCTACTTAAACATTTGCTGTAGCTTTTGTTTTTCATACTGCTCTGTTTCCGCCCTAGTGAAATACCTGTGCCAGCTTTCAGGAAATAGATTTCTCTTGAAAATTTTCTCTTCTGTGACCTTGTTTTTACCATTAGTGGTGTGGAATAAAATGTTTTATGTACTTGGCTGCTTTTATAAAACTTAAAAACAAACAGAACAATTTCATGTTTATGCATGTTTTACTTTTTCTCTACAGACATCATCAGTTTTTCCCAAGACAAGAACTCCTAAGTCAACTTGAAAGGAACTCCGCTAATTAAATGCTGTTCATCTTGTACTGCTATAGAAATATTTTGGAATTTATCAAAACAGTCTCCTTCAGGTTTTATTTTGGCATTTGTGTCACAATGAAAATTTTCGGTTTGGAAACAGGATGGCAACAAAGTTACTTGGGTTAAATTTTGTGGTGATAGCAGTATGTTGGCTTGCCAGGAGAGGGCAGTCTGACATGAGTTTTTGTGGTCATCACTTAATTATCTTGAAAATGTATAAAGTCTTTGAACAAATGTTAGCTGAAATTATAATCTAAAGTTATGTGTGATCAACACTGACTAATAGTAGCTGCTACTTCTAACATTCAAAAAAAATCAGAACAGCAAGTGCACTAAGTACTAAAACTTATGCTAGAGAGGTGAAATGCTTATGTACTTTATTCAGATATGGCTTTCTATGTGGAAATCACATAGCACTCTTAAACACAGCAGGGCTCTGCAGTTGCTGCAGAGATGTTAGGGTTTACCTGTAACATCACATCAGTGTTTACCTGTTACATCACATCAAGCAGTGAGGGAAACCTCTGGAGACTGTGGGTGTCAGATCCTGAGTATCAGACTCGAACGGTCAGGTCAAGTACAGAGACGTCCTGGAGGAAGGAGGCAATAAACTAGCAGATGGACACGAGAGCTGAATCTCCAAAGTGCTGCCTACAGCCTGCTTTTTGTGGTGCTGCTGTCCTATGCGTCAGTCACGGCAGCGGTGGAAGTGTGTTTTCCCTCGAGGTTCCTTGAGTGGATGTGTTAAGTGCACTTTAGATGTGGAGCGTAAGTAAAATCAGAAATAGACGAGCAAGGGTAAGGAGAAGGAAAAACGAAGCTTGCATTTGCCTCCTGGCACAACTTGGTTGAAAAGGGCTGAATTATGTATAGATGCTCAATGGCTGTTAGTGTGGCTTGTGTGAGGGTAAGGTTCAAACCTGCAGCGAAATAAAGGTTACAGTAACTGAATTTAATCTGGCAAGGACTTGAGAGGAGACGAGTCTGCAATTATGCAGGGCCTTGTTGCAGGAGGAGGTTAATGATCAGTTCTCCATATCTGTACTGGAGGCGACAATAAACAATGTTTGTAAATTAGAAAAAAAATATCTTTTTAAGCAGTAAGAAGCAGCTCCAGCACCAGAGATGGCTGAGCACAAGAATAGATTGCCTTGGGAAGTTGTGAATCTCCAGCACTGGAGGCTTTTAAGACTAGATTAAACAAACATCTGTCAGGAATATCTGTCTGTGACTTGCTCTTCTGAGGAAAAGCATCTCTTGACTCCTGGAATAGTGTAACCAGAAATTTGATGTCCGTGCTGCTCTGCAGGAAGAGTGACCAGCAGAGTGACCGGAGTTTCTCCATTTCCAGTTTTGCTTTTCTAAAACTGAGTTTCCATAGACCTTTGAATGACAGCAGCTTCACTCTCCCCATTCAGTGAACAGAAGTACTTTGAGTTGGTCTCTTGTCTTTGTTCCTGGGTGAGGGTATGGGAATTAAAATTCAGGTATATGTGCAGATAAGTCCCAGGATTCAAGAGATTTTGCAGTGGTAGTTGAGTTTTCAGCTGGTAATTGCAGCACTACCTGGAGCAGCCTTTCCTGGTGTTCTGTCAGGTTGGATTAGTCACTAATACCACCGCCAGTTTTACTTGTGACGTGGTCATTGGACAAGAATGCTCCAAATCAGCATTGTACAACTGAGCTGTGTTTTAGTTTGATCAGTCAAGCATCACTACACGATATGTTAGACCAGGAGCTATGCAGTCTCCTGTTTTGAAAGCTAGCCTTTGTAGCCTTCAGTTTAGGTCACCATTTCAACTATTTTTAACTAAGTTCTGTGTCAAGTTTGTGTATTTTAGTGGCGTCTGAGGAAATTTGTGGTATTGGATGTTTTTACCTCTCATTCACTTTCACTACTATTCTAAGGGGAAGCTTTTCTCTCTTCAGAGGGTTATTATAAAGACAGGTCTGTGTATTCAGTAATGATATAGCTAGTAATATATTACCAATATATTGCTTTGTTTGTGCTTTCCCATGAAGTGCAGTCTTAAAGTATTCTTGGCTATTCAGGCAGCTGAATATGTGGAAGCAAGAAGGAGTACATCACAGCTGGGATGGTCTTCCCATAGACTTGCATTCTATTAGTCAGTTGAGAATACAAAGAGCAGTAATACTTCACGTCCTGACTTCAGAAAGTGTTAAAGGGACAGATTAGGGTCTCTATTACTATTTTCCAGCAGTTATTTTATGCCAGTGTTTTGCCACAGTGAAGATGCTGACTGATTACAGAAGTGGAGACTGCATGACCAAGTTTTCTTCCATGTGATTTAAGAGAGTTCAAACAACTTTCTCAACCTGGCACTCATTATAAGCAGGGGAAAGAAAATAAGGAGAATAGTATGTACTATTTTTATCATTTGCTGATAAGCTCTATTTGAAAATAATTGTAAATAAAAAGCTGAAGACATGAAGGTTTTTCTCTGCTTGCTACTGACCAATTTGGCAATTGAAAGGGGAATTGAAATGCTTAAGTGTTGCATATAAATTTCACTACTGTATGTTTATTTACTTGTGATAATGATGTAGTTGTTTAGAACTCCACTGTTTTGTGCTCTAGCTCCTCTTCCTGACTCTGAATCCTCTAGCACTCTTACAGTTTACTTAGACCTGGAAAGAAATTAGCAATGAAGTGATCTATGCACAAGGAAGCAAACAGAAAATCATTGTTAGATCTGTATACAAGGAAATGGAGAGAGGAAAAAAAAAGCCATTGATGTATGCCAAGTATAGTTTAAGCCTATAGAAACAGGAGCGGGCAGTGAAGAAATTTAATTTTCAAGCTACTAACAGGTATGTAAGTGATGGAAATCATTTTAAAAACAAACTGTAACGTGTGGTTGAATATTCCTTCCAATTGCACAATTTTTAAATTAGGAGGTAAACACTGCAAATCACAATGTTTTAACTTGAAGTAAGGTAGTGCCTAACTCCACTGTGTTCCTGTGGAAAAAATGAGGTGGTGCCTGTAACTTATAGACAAGAAGGCTAATGTATTAGTTTTGTAATTAACTCGTGTAAATTGTGCATAACAGAGCAATTAACTACTTTAACCAAGCTTTGGAGGGAGACGAAGAAAAACCTGTGTGCGCTGGGAATGAGGGCATGGAACATATTCCCTAACTCAAACCTGAAAAACCTGGTGTTAGTCTTGGGTTATTTCCAGTGACCCCTTGACTCCCATCTTCCTGCCCCCTGCACAGATTTGGAACTGGTCAGCCATTTTTGTTTTTGGAAGGGAGAGGAGACAGATATAATGAATGGCTTTTATTGTGCAATATTTCAAAACCTTTTTGACTGCGTTCGGATGGGATGGAAAATGTTCTACCCTGTACTGTAGCCAAAACAAACAAAACATATTCCCTAAACCTGGATGTGTGTTTCACTCAAACTGGCAGTAGTTAGAGCTCTACTCTTAAACAAGAATTTAGTTTGACAATTTTTAGGCCTTGTTCAGCTGAATGTAACAGCCAAAGAAAATACGGGGAAAAAAATTAAATAATACACATATTTACAGCTTGCAGGTGGCATTAATTTTTGCAGTTCATAGTGTTTAGTTTCAAGAATCCCTGTTAGTTGGGATATATTGTAAATGTTAAAAAATATTCTTAATTGTCTTTTTTTAAATGAGTTTTCGCTTTTTTTTTTTTATTATTTAATGAAAATAGTCATTCTGAAGGAAAATACATTTTATGTAGCTCCCTGATGGGTGATAAATAGCTGTGATTCAAGGCTTTAAAAGTTTAGGGTCTACCAAGAAACTGAAAATTCTGCAAACACAAGACCCAGCAATCTAGCAGTAAAACCTCTTGACAGAAACCTGCTAGGGCCTGGCTTCCAGCTCCACTAAAGTTTAGTTTAAATACCCTCTTTATGGTGCAGGCTTACTGCTGGTTTTTGGCATCGCCAGTCAGTTCAGTGAAGACCTTGCAGTGTGTAACCAAGATAATTCATGTTGTGCAACATGTTTTATGGCCTGAACAACCGTATTTATCATTAATAATAATAACTTCAAATTTAGACACCTATGCCAAGAGGCCTCCGGGTATTGTAACAATGAAGAACTAAAACTGTAAACTATCAAAACAGACACCAGGCGTGGACATCCCACCCTGCCAGCCCTGCAAACACATCCTCTATTCTTAATCCCACCCTCCAAAGAAAAGTCCCTTTGAGCAAATAAAATGCAAAACTCCTAGTGTTTTTAAGTAGATAAATGAGCCTCATTTTAAAAATTATTATGATTAAATCATTAAAGATTACAAACAAGGTATCTTGAAGTCTGAAGAGCAGTTGTAAGAAAAATAGTGATCGTTCCTCAAAACCCTTAGTGACAAACCAAACAAACCAAGCTCAGAATTAGAAGTTTGGTTTTTTTGGTCCCTCTGTGGTCAGGATTTCGTTTTGTGCTGTTCTTGAATTAAGTGTTACTCAGTTTTCTTGCCCTTTCTTTCATTTATTTGCCAGCCCTGTAGCATCAGGATGAAAAATATGAATCTACTATTACCATCCATTAAATCAACTGAGTTATACTGAAGACACTTTTGAAGTCAAGCTTCACTCTCTCATAAATAAGCTGCCTATGTCATACAAATGTTTGGACAAACAAATGCACTTAGTTCCATGTTCAGAAGGTCAGTAACACTGAGTTTTGGTAGTAAATATTCATTAATGCAAATCTGCTAAGGTTGTAAGGGAATTCATGTTTGAACTATGATTTGGGTATGTTGAATATCCTCCTGTGTGCTATCAAGAAAGTAATTGTGTGGTTACTAATATTAATGATTAATAGAAAGGTCCTTTCACTTTCCCCTCAAAAAAAAAAAAAAAGCACTCATGGCATGTTTTGCAAGAAAAGCTTTGTAAAGTTTATATAAGTACTAAGAAATGTTACATAAAGCTTATCTTAATGCTGAACATTACATAATACACTCCACAGAACATGAGACTCAATTCACCCTGCATTTGTTTGTCTCTTACACTGCTTGCTTCTCACAGTAGATAAACATCTGTTGTACCTTGCTGAGTTTTCCTGCATCCCTGCATCAACCATCACTGCTTCTCATTGAATGTTGGTTCACAGGGGGATGATCCAAAAAGGGAAGAAAAACAGTTGGTAGCACAGAGTGCGTGTATATGCAAGATATTGAGAGTTGAGCAAATTAAAGCGTTGCTGCCAGGAACTTCTGATGCCTGGCATAGCGCCGCTTAGTAGAGCCACAAAAAACTTCAGTCGGAGCCAGATCGGTGGTGTTAAGTGCCCTGGAATTGCACCTTTGCACAGGAGTTAAAGAAAATGATAAGACCATAGGCAGAATTAACTGTGTGGTTTCATAG
Organism: Netta rufina; assembly: GCF_964035555.1. Lineage (NCBI taxonomy): Eukaryota > Metazoa > Chordata > Aves > Anseriformes > Anatidae > Netta > Netta rufina. Next base: position 3,627,158 of record NC_140151.1, on the reverse strand, counting down.
CGACACACAGAATAGCCAAAGCTGTAAATTGTTCCTCTTTTATTAACAAAACCTCAGCTCCCGAAAACTGCTTTTTTCTCATTCCATTAAGGATCAGTAAGAGCTAGGGACTTGAAGTGGCAGTTGAAGAGAAGTCTTAAACTAAATCCTAGAACTTTCCGTTTCCACATTTTTAGCCTGCTTTTCTCTGCTTTCAGTATTGAATGGAGTGCAACTAGTATGACTGTGCCAAAAGCTGTTTAAACAATATTAAGATGTTTTCTTCAAACTTCTCCCTAGGAAGATACTCTTTTTCGAGAGGAATGTTTTCCCTGGAGCATTACATCATGAATTGGTTCAGTTCTTGGAGTAAGAAATTGGACCAAATGGTGGAGAAGGTCTCCAGGGGAAACATACTTATGCTGTTAAGTATTCCCACCAGAAAGCTTAGAAACCGCTTACATATTACCATTCTGTCCACATTTAGCCTTTCACCTTACTGCAGCTGAACAGAGGGTAGGGGGGTGGTTAGACTTTTTTTAAAGAAACTTGAACCTCCTTTGTTTTTGTCATTACATTATTTTATTTTTTCCCCTCTTACTGTATCTTGCGAGCTGAGCTCTGGTAATGGAATTTCTCATTTTTGACAGTAATGCTGGGTAAGGTTGTGTTTATTTTGTATGCAAACTGTTAATGAAATCTTAATTATGAAAGCTTCCTTCGAAACTCTGAATTTAGTTTTTGTTTGAGGATTAAAACGAGAGGAACCTCTGAGAAGACCAGAGGATGGAGGGATTTGGGTGGGTTTTTGGGAAAGCAGCCATATGAACAATGTGTGAGCTGGAGCAGTATTGTGTTACCTCTTGTGTATGGAATCGTTCCACATCAAAGATGGAGGCACTTGATATGGTTTCCTTTATCAAATGAAAATAGCAGAACAAGGCAGAATATACTCTTTATATCTAGTAGTGCAAGTCAACAGCTTTTTTTCTTTAATATGGAAATTCCAGGCTGTAAAATTGTTCATTGAAAGCTGACAAACCTGCAGTTTCTGCCTTTTGTTTTGCAGACAAATTAAGGAGAATTGTTCATCTTTAGTTCACACAATTACCTTACAGGATATAAAATGAAAATACATACGAGTGTAATAAACTGTAGAAGCCAGACATTACCAGAATAACCTCCTGAACAAACATGCCCCAGGGCAGGACACTCGTGTGGTCCCTTCATGGCCTGAATTGACCATGGAGCTGAATTAGAAAGGAGCCTCCTGCAATACTTCTGAGTCATGTTCCTGGGGTTATTTGGGCAAAACATATTCTGCTGTCCCAGATTTGTTTGATGGACAAAAATGATTTTTGTGTCCTGGGCCTTACGTAAAGCATTTTCAATCACTCTGCGGAAATTAAAAGCTTCATTTAATTTGTATCCCCCCACTCAAATGCTGTGATGCTTTATAATCATCAGGGACCACAGAGAAGGTCAAGCCCTAGAGATGCTTTCTGTTCCCACCCATTTGATATCCCTCAAAAAGCGCTTTTTCCTTAAAACAAAAACAAACAGGAAACACACACAAAAAACAGCAAAACCAACCCACGACAACCAGGCAGCCTTTAACTGTTTGTACCAAGAATTCTGTGATTCCAAGAAGGACCGTTAAGTTGGTCCAGCTGCTGAGGGACTGGTACTAAAATTGATGACTGGAAATTGGCACGGGATTGTAAAAAACTTCTGCCAAAACATTTGAATTATGTAATCTTATTAAATACATAGTAATTACACTGTGCATATTACTGCTGGGTTCAGGTTATGAAATCATATAGTAGATAATGCGAGACTGGAAGAGGAGGGAAAGTGGTCTGAAGCATGCTGAAGTCACTGGAAATGCTTGTCTTGGCTGCAGCGTGTTTTAGGTGAGGGTGTATCAGTGATGCTGTATTATTCCAACAGGGAAGGGGCATCGGGATTTTAGGATCAGAGCTTGGCCCTATTGTCCAGAACCTTGATGCAACCAGTTATTTAGATGTTTCATTTCTACCATGGAATGAATGTAGCGAAGGTGATCATGGTGCATGCTTCTGACAAGGACAATTCCCACTGTGTCTGAAGATCCAACAGATGGGGGTATTCGGTTTGCAAGACTTATGCTGCTTCTGAAGTAAGTGTCAAGTCACATCAGTCTTCTTTATTGGGGGTGCTTCTCAGAAAATACATTGCAGTCACTCACGTGCCATAAACAGCTGTGAAGTTGGACCAGAACTTCTACAATATTTCCTTGCACAGTCCGTGCAAGATAGTAGTCCTGCAAGTGCTTCCACTTGGAAATCATCTTGCTTTGGAGAATTTCTATTTTTATGAGTTTGTCTGAGTAAAATTGTCACCAGCAGTGACATTTAGACTCTATCAACACTTTTGTTTTAATTCACAAACTCATTCAAATTCAAAAACTGTCCTCTACAGCCTTTTTTTCCCATATCTCCCAGAATGTGCCTCGAAATACCCTTCTGCTTAAACATCCTGAGCCATTAGGAATAGTTAGCAGAATGCTCACTTAATCTTCCTGCTGCAGTTAACAAAAAGTAAAAAGATATATTTACTTCTGCTTCCTTTCTCAGCCATTTTTTCACTGCAGAACAAACTTCTTAGAAGTGATTGCAGCAGATGATTTAGCAGTACGGCCAAATAGTCCCTGCTTGATTAAGATGGATGGTAGCTGTATTTGGAGCAATAGTAATTAAGGCTCCCATGGCAAGCAAGGAAAAATAACAAATTAATCTAATAAGAGCTTATGGGGAAACTTTTAAATTGAAAAGTGTTCTTAAAATCCAAAATTCCTTAACACTAGTAAAATCTTAGTTTATTAAAGCTCAAAGGGTTATTAAAATCCAATAGCTTTCACTATTTCTTGTTGTTTTTTTCAATATTTGTGTATTTTTATTTTTTTTTAATTTATCAAAAATATTGCAGTAGTTTTCAACACAGAATAGATACTTTCAGTTAAATGACAACATTTCTTTAAAATGAACTATATTTGTATTTTAATTCTCTTTTGATGTCATGCATAGAAGTGACAACGTGTCCTGTCACAGAAACCCTTCTACATTGCATCTTCTGTCTTGATCAGGAATTCCTTCTTGAAATAGACTGAAAATGAATACTGCCAGCTCTAATAAACATCATAAACATTACACGAGCTTGTTTTGCTCATGGCATTCTTGAGCTCTTTTTTATTGTACAAATTATTTCATAATTTGGTGCCTCAGTTTCCATGTGCGGAATGAGATGAAGGCAGCAGAAAGCATGTTTGCATTTCAAACCACATAGACACAATCCATGAACTATTAGGTTTTTTTGTTTAGTTTTGTTTTTTTTTTAACTATTTCTCTACCAATTCTGTCCCTGTGCTCAGAGGTGAATAGTTAATGTCTGGTGGTCAGCAGCATTAATGTTATTGCTGCTCAGGTGTGACTGACAGAAAAAGCCCCAATGATTTAAGGGTGGGACTACTTTTAGAAGAGAGGTGGCTTGTTCAGCCTTTTAAAGTCCTTAAGATAATGTCTTTTATATCTATGATTGATTTATTTGATATTTATGCAGTTGGCAGTGGGATTTGAAATATAACATAAGCACTTCCTGAGATGTCAGTACTCCGATGTTAGTGGTCTGAACAAGGATGTAATTCATATCTGCAGGTGCTTACTCTGGTATCAAACACTTCAATAACATCATGCTTGTGGAATCCGGCACTCCCCAGTGTCCCATTTGTATCCTGATATGCCCACGTCTTTCCTATGTGTGTTTTTCTTTCTTAAGGAGCTCTCATTTCCTTCAATAGGATATGTTTTATTTCATCCTTTTTCCTGCATTTACTCATATTAATGTCACCGCATTCACTGGTAATAGCTCGGCTTGGAAATAACCCGTGTATCCCTGAAAACACTGGGCCTGAAATTTAATGCCTCTGATACTTTATTAAGAAAGAATAGATGCTTAAGTGAAGGGAGGTAATCACTTATTTTCGGACTCTAATTTGATCTAACTGGTTGAAAGGTGCATCAAGCATGCTCAACCACAGGCTGATGGCAGCCTCTGAGAGTCCTGGGATGAACATTTTCTGGGGCTATTCTGCTAAATGGCCGTACGGTTTGAAACTGGATGCTGTCAGAGGGAAAGAACAAGACCATAGACACATCGTAGGCTTCTCTTATGAAAATCGATGTAGAAGGAAAATAACAGAAGCCAGATCATGGGCTCTCACTCATGAGTAAGGTCTGAGAAAGGATTTCATCATGGTGGTGAGATCAGCTGATGCTCCTGGAGCTGTATTTCCAGCTCTACAGCTGGTAGGGTGTTTTGCTTGCTCTTTGTGCCATGAAACATTATCTTTCAGTAACTCCTTTCCTTTCTCCTGGTTTATTCCATTTATGAAATGTGTGCGTTTAGATCACAGCCTGTTTAAGGGATAGTTGCGTCTTCACTGGCTTTGCAAAGCAAGGTTGCACCTTTTGGGGGGTCTAAGAATAAAGTATTGTGTAAAGAAGTGCTTGTTAGCACTTCTTTGAAACTGCATTGTCCCTTCTTCTATCGCTTTGTAGACAACAGGCTTAATAAGGCTCCTGTCAACAGGGAAAAAGTATCTGACATGAGACTTGCCTAGGTTACAGAGTCAATTACTAAATACGACAGTGCAGGAGGGATCTCGTTTCCGAAACTCCAAAATGCCAGAGCAATATTTTTAGTTAGGATGCTTATTTTGGAGAAGTGTTTTGATTAAATACTCTGTAGTGTTCAGCGTATGAAATCTTTTTATTTCCTGTCATTATCTTGGTACAATCACAAGTGCCTTTTTTATTATTTTTATGGATGTGCTCATCAGCTGTAGCTTTTCCCGTCCCTGTGGGAATTTCCCTGCCCTGAAAAGCTGAACTTCACAATATCTGGTAGAAAACTGATTTTTTTTTCCCAGCTGGTTAATAGTGCAGCACCAGAGTCTCTAGTTAATAGTGCTCTACTTGGGGAAATTTTACAAGCCATAATCTGTTTGAACAACTCACCTGGGCAAGTAGATGCTTAATTGTGAACTCTCCTAGGCGACTCATCTGGGAAATAGCAATGAACAGAAATGCCGCAGAATACAGGGCCTTGCTTGCAACTTGACCTACCCCCTTGACAAGGTCTGTGGTCTGTATGGATGCATCTTACTGAAGCCAACCTAAGTTTGAGGTTTGTTTGCAGCATAAAGCAGTGTGTTCGTGTTTAGCTGGTGGAATAACCCCACGTTTACAGTGGAAACAGACCCATTCATTTCTAGTGCCACAGCAGTAGCCTGGCAATGTCATGGATTTGTTTGGAGACAGTTTTACATTACACTGCACAAAAAGTGGATTTCTTAAGAGAGAATCCTTGCCGTGTTAGGCAGACTTTACCTGAGCCTGCGTGTTTTGCTTTTGTGCTGCGTTTTTGATGTACATGACGGTACAAAGTGTGAATTAATCCAGGAGAAAATACGTCCTGTAAACAAGTTTGTGTCTCTCTTAGGATTTTCTGTCTGTCATTCAGCAAGCCATGCAGTCCATGCAGACACAACAACCATCTTGTTCAGAAAGCACCACTTCAGCTCGAGTTGTGCAGGAGCTCTGACCCAAAAGGTAACTTCTCCAACCTCATCTCATGGAAGTTAGTGGTGCAATTACACCAAGCCGCGTTATGGGCTGGTACAGTGAGAATGCCCTTATAAGATCTGAGGAGCACAATCTACTGGGGGTTATAAGATACTTAAAACCCCACAGATGGGGATCAGGAGAGGCATACAGTATGCGTGTTATTTCACTCTCACAGTTTATAAATAGCAAAAATGCAATTTCCTGCTTTCACTCGGGGCAGCTGCAAGTCACAGTGGCCTGTGGAAAATGGCCTGTTTGACTCACGATTAAGCCCAAGTGCCACATGCATCTTACCTGCTTCAGCCAAAGCTGCACTTCAGCAAACTGCTTAATATCTCTGCCTAGCTCAAATTTCCCCCTCTTTTACATCATCATGCAGCTTGGTTTTCCATATTAAACATTTTATTCTGTGATCCTGCCTAAAAAATAGGTGGTTCTCTGCTACCAGCAGGTAGGGACAGGACATAACATAGCCCTATCATAAAGGAAGAAGAGACAAAACAAAACAAAGATGGATTAATTTCATTTCCTCTCCAGCAGGTGGGAAAAGTCTGCCTGCCTGAATACATTCCTATTTTCCCTTCCATTTATCCTCTTCTTACTCTTTAGATTTTTTGCTTTTTACTGGCAAAACTTAAGTTAATCTCTCCGGAGAAGTGAGCAAATATGGTTTTTGTTTTGTTTTGTTTTGGTGTTGGTGGTAGTGGTGCTTGGTTGGTTGTTTTTTTTTTTTTTTATATATATATTTATATATAGTCTTTCAAATATCACAGAGCTTCTAATTCTGGAGGAGGACAAGTTTTCCCTTCACAGTTACTTACTGAATGTGCTGAAGGCAAGCAAAGAAATAAACAAGTAGAGAAATCAAACTTTCATGATTGCCAAGGGTGTGCACTTCCTCTGTGATGTGCTGCATAAAAGCCACACCTCAGAACAGTGAATGTCTGCAGACAAAAGCTTCTTAAAGATTTAGCAGTTACTATGCATAGAGAAAAAGCACACTGGGGCATGCTGGCTTCTCCCTTTCAGGCATTTAGCCAGGTCAAAGAGCAATACACGCAGAGAAATGTATCCACGTGCACAGAAATCAATACCATAATGATTCAATGACTGCAGTGAACCTCAGATGGATTCCAAAAATCCACAGGTTAACTCTCCCTTTCACAACACAAGTGGCTGTAGCTCCAGATATGCTGAAGCTGAGAAAGCAAAATTTTTTCCTGCCCAAATTTTTGTGGCTACGTGGGCCTGCATCTACTGCTCACAGCCAGAGCCCCCTCTTCTTGCACAGGCCAGGAGGGCACCGAGCACACGGCGGCCGTGCTGTGGACTCGTGCATCACCTGTGGAGCTGCCTGGGCTCAGGTGCTCATCAGCACTAATTACAGGCTGCTCCTCAGCACTGGGGTAGGTGACACGGGGTTTTGCAGAGGATAAGTTCTCCAAGAAGATTTTCCCCTCAGATTACTTCTTATATTTACCTTTGCTCCACTTCTCTGATCTAACACGTGTGTTTTTTATACCTGAAATGAGAAGCTGTGAGCTTCTGGTTGGGGGTGCTCTGTGGGGTACAAATGGGCTGAGCAAACCTTGTTTTGTGCTTGGTGAATGGGATGTGGTATTGCTTTTTGAGTAAAAAACCCCACAAAGTAATTTTAGACAACAGTGACAATGCTCGTCTTATTCCTGCAGTGGCTTTGCTCGGTGCTAGAAGTTGTCTGAAGCTCTTTGCCTGCCCTGGCTTTGTGGTTTTTAATGAATTTTATCCATTGAAGTGAGTTTCCTGACTAAATGATGTCTGGAAAAAAAAAGGGCCCTAGTCTGATAACTGGCTCACCCTCACCCTGCTGTGAGTTTCAGTTGTTTTCATCAGGCTGCTTGAGCTCCTCTCCTTCTTGGAAGGTTGTAGAGGGATTGAAGTTTCATTGGAGTGGAAAAACTGCCCTGTGAAATGCTCTTAGATACTGTTCACAGCTGTGATGACCTCAGGGGTGTCTCAGTAGCACCTTGACTCTGCAGGTAGGAGAGCTGTTGGGATGTTTGGTCAGTGAAGATAAAAGCCTAACAAGAAATTGGAGTTCTGGGCTTTGAGGACCGTAGAGGACTTATTTTTGCTTGTGCAGTGCACATGGTTTGTAAAAGAATAAAAATAAAGGCTTGTTCCTGATTTGGGTTTTAGTGTAAGACCTGGGCAGATTAGATATTGTTAATTTTTGTGCACGCTTCTGGGTGTGAGGTGAGCTGAATTCGGGCAACTGTCTTGTCTTCCTGTCTCCTCCCCATTTGTGCTGCAAGTCCCCAGCTGCAAAAGAGGTCTGGTACCTCTGGCTTCGGATACCTGGTGCCTGGCATTTTGATGGGGAGGGAAGCAGGCAGCTAAACATCTTAGAAAGACCAATTAAAATAAAGCCATAGCTAAACAATTACCTGCATCTTGGAAGTCAAATAATTAAATAGGCAGCTCAGCACCAGGCTGATCCAATATTACACAATTGCTAACTCCAAATATTGCCTGCGAACAGCTGTTAGCATGTTCCTGTCCTTAATCCTCTGCATTTGCAGGAGCCAGGTACTAATAAACAGCAACCACCTTTTGAGGAAAGAGTCTGATTTAACTACAGCATGGACAATGATCCACGTCTGTGGAACCTCTGAAAGCCTGCGGATCCCTAAGGAGAGAAGCAGAGGAGGCTTTATTTCCCAAACTGATTTGTAATAACATGCAACCCTAGATGTCCCAGGTAAATCAACTTCAAAGGCCTCAGTGTGCTCCCAGACCTGTAAGGACAGATTTTTGGGGTATTTTGGCTCTTCTGCATGGGCATAGACAATTCATGAGTACACATTTGCTTGTCTTGTTTGCAGTACCAAACCCAGAGCAATCTGTTGTGTTGCATCTTCCTACAGGTGTTCACTTCCTGCATGTGTTCACTTCTTACCTTTGCTTCTCTCTGTGTCAGATGTTTAGAGCAAAAGTTGGGAGGTGCTTCCCTTACGTTCATTTTCTTCCATCACCCCGAGGCATGCAGACACACTCCTGCAGCAGATTTTGGCAGGGTGGTTTCACCCTAATTTGTATTGATGGAGCAAAAGAACCAAAAAATCAGACACTGAGTAGAAATGTAGAAGATGTAGCTCTGGCCCTACTGTCTCCCTGTACTCTTAACAGGCATAATCTGATGCTCCTGTGATCCCTATTTTAGTGCAGCTTCTGAAAGCTGCAGAGTTGTCTTGGCAGGGTGCTTTCCTCAGACTAATTAGCCACCCTGTCTAATAGGTATATCAGCCTGAGCAGACTGCTGGGCTAGGGGGACTGAACTGCTGCCTGGGAAAGAGCTGAGGCTTAGGGCTAGTTCAGGTGTCTGCAGGCAGTTGGTGCATCATGCCACATGGACATAATGCTGATGACATTGTCGAGTTTCTTCCTTTCTGTGCATCCTTTTTCCCTTTTTCCCTTTTACCCCTTGCCTATTTCATTCCTAGTCCCGTAATGCCTTAAACACGTGCTTAACTTTATGCAGTGTGCGTAGCCCTATTGACGTGCATAAATCTTGTGAGAACAGGGCTTAACGTGTGCATCAGTAAATTTATTCCATGTATAAACTCAAGTACATGGGTAAATTTTCACAGGATGGGTGCCTCGGATGCAGGGCAGGACGTTCTTTCGCTGTGTGCCTGGGCAGTGCAATTTATTGTAACAGGGAACAAAACACACCCGTCAATGAGTGCAAGGTGTCTGCCAGCACAAACCCAGTTGCCTTAAATTGCAAAGGTGGAAGTAATCTTTGAGGGTGGGGAGGGGTGGAGGGGAATGAAAAGTTATTAAAAGCAGAAGAGAGCTCAAGGAACCCAACTTCGTTTCATTCTTATGAAGAAGCTTGGAATACAATAGGGAAAAAGCATTGGGAGTAATTATCCAAAATGGGTGGCATAAATCCGAGCAGAAAGTAATACATCAGTTTTAAAGCTACTCATTTCAAACTGTGAGTTAGATTTATTTGACCTGCATTTGGGAGCAAATATTAATGAAAGGGCGAAGGCAGCTTATGGCTCTTTCAGTTCTTTCATTTCCCACTAGATGTCTCCGGTGTAAAAACTAATTATGAATGTTCTTGATTTAATTTGGAAAAAAAATTGGATGAAGCTTTTTTTTTTTTATTATTTCTTTTAAAGTCTTGTGCTATTGTGCAGTATGCAGCTTAACCCTTGATCTTTCTTCAGTAACTACTTCAGCTTCAAGTATGACAAGAGGCCACTTAGAAATGATGCAGTTAATGGAATGCCTTTTTTTTTTTTTTAATAAAGAGTTGTCCAAGTATTATGAGAATCAAATCTTTATTCCCAGTGATTATTTTGCTGGTACCTGTAACATGTAACTTATCTCCCAGCTCTGATAACACACGTTCAGTAGTCTGTGAAACTTCCCACTTTATTTATCACCATGTTGGCGTGCTGTGTTGGAACTAGGATCTCTTGGAATTACTTCTTTCAAGAACAGTTTTATAAGAACGGATGTTCTGGTTGAATCTGCAGAAGTGGTTTCTTTTGTGTCACTCACTATTTGTTAAAATTAACGGGGCTTTAAATAGATACAAGGATACGCTGATGTGGATCTTCCCACTGAAGGTTTCAACCCAGAAAAAAAAAAAAAAAAAAAAAGCAGAATGGCTGTTGGCCTTATTCTGTTGCCTGATGGTGAGAATCCAGTAGAAATACACACAGTGGGGGAACATTTGGGGTACCAGTGGTTTGGTAAGGTAGAATCATTGAGCTGTTCATATTTCATTTGAAACAACTGGAAAAAAAATTGGTTGATCATTCTCTCTCTCTTTTTTCTCTTTTTTTTTTTTTTTTTTTCTTAATTTTAAAGTATGGATTTTGGTGCTGTGTATTATTTTTAGCCCACTGCTGTCTGATGACTATGTAGGTACAGAGGATTGGACTGATTATGCTTGGAACAAGCGGAAACCCATCTTCACGTTTGCCCTGTCTGAGGTAAGGATCCAAATCAAAGCATCAAGCCATGACTGCAGCAAGTTGTGCAGTCCTTGTACACCTGCATTTATACACTGTTCTGCCACTGCAGAAGCTTTTTCCTAGTCCAAGTTCACAGATTGTCAGTCTGTGTTCGAGTGCGAATTTTGTCCTTTGATTTTGGCCTGTAATGAGGATTTGCATTTTTAGGGATGGTCTTTAAGCTTGCTGTATTTTGGAAATACTCTGCTGAAATGTTTCCATTAGCATTGAAGGTGCTCGCATAGCTGGCAATTCATTGTCCTTATGTCCATTATCATGTTCAGTAGAAGATTTAGGCTTGTACAAGTTACCTCTAGAAAACCTCATGTTTGTTTCTTTCCTGCACCTTTTCAGCCTTTTTCCTAGAAGCCTGTGTGATAGCTGCAGTTTTGAGGAAGACCACTGCAGCTAACAGTTTGTTAATGTCAGAACGAGGACTGGAGCTCAGCTATCACCAAGGCCCTTGCCAGGCCCTAGCAGGTTGGTGACAGCTCCTCTAATGGAATGCAGGGATGTACAAATTCAACAGCTGTTTTATTGTCCTCTCCAGCCCTCTCTTACTCTCGGCTACGTTCTCCCAAGACAGACATGCCATTAAACACAGTGTAATCACTGGCACAGCAGGTGTATCGAGATACAGACATCCAGGAATGTTTTAAATAAAAGGCATGAGTAATAATAATAATAATATAAGAAAGCAAACAACAACAATAACAAAAAGCACCACTGCCAGTCACCATAAGAAAAGGTATCCATTGGGAAATTAATAATTGCCCTCTGTGGACTACATAGCATATGCTGGCTGCATCCTTCTGCCATTTTCATTTAAAAATGTTGAAGTTAAATTATAGCATTATAAGGAAACACACTTTAAAACCTGTGCTTAAAGGTACATATGTAACAACAATCTAAACTGAAATGTCTTCATAGCACTATATAAATACATGACTATATATATGGATAGCAGAAATGGATAGCAGGACAAAAAAAAAAGAGCCACAAAGAGCCATAAATATACTTTTCCAATTAATAACAGTGAACCACACGCAAACATTTCAAAAGAGTCAATGACATTTTTCTGATCACTTTATTTTCCTTGGCTGTTCATGCTACTGGATGCAATTTGTACTAAATGAATGAATGGCCAATTTTGTTTTAAGTATCTCAAAGTTGATTTCCCAAAATGGTCAGGAAAGAGACTTGCTGTCCCACCTAACTGCTGTAGGGAGGTGGTACAGAATAAATTGCACACAGTCAGCCTAAAACACCACCAGCAGGGACCTGTCCTTTTGCTTTTTCACTTGCTCAAACTTACATATTACTTTCTTTCACTTTTTATTGTTATTCTGCTTTACTGTATTGTGTTTCAGATCGAACCCTGCTCTTCAGTCGAGCCTTTCAGTGTCACGGTAAGGTAGTCACAGGTCTCAACACTTGCATTATGCGCTGCTGGGAGAGCAGAGGACTCTGTGTGCGTCTCTTCTCTCTATAGCACCTCGCAGAGTCCCCAAGCTTGACAGGAGTCTGTGGGCACTATTATAATTAGATAATAGAATAATTTCATATGCAATTGAAAGTGCTGCAGGGAAAGAAGAGGGGTATTTAGGAAAGTAGATTGTAATTACTTGAGCTGGAATTTGGCCAGGATACAGAGGTTAGTCTTGCAAAGAGTGCCGAGGGACCTTCAATGAACACAACTAGTTAGGATCTCAGTTAGACTTCTCATTTAGAAGATGCAGCCCTCCCAGCCTGGTGCCCCACAGTGTACTCATTCAGGACTGAATCAGAGCTGCCACAAAAAGCCACAAGCAATTTTTCGTGATAAAGGTAAAAAGGAAATAGAGGTGACTGGGAATCACTTCTTTCAGCCCCAAATTGTCCTTGGCGTTTTTTCCAACATTTTGCACATGAAACAAAATATTTGATTCAACATAAAATAGTGTGGGAGAGAAGCACATCTGTGCTGAAGGGAGCTGAATTTTAAGTCCAGTGGTTAAAGTGATTCTATGGTCTAGTGAGGAACCTCAAAAAAATGGGAATTTGGCAGCCTTTTCAGTGGAAGATGAGCACAAGCCCTGTGTGGCCTAATAGAAAATCCCAGTGTAAAATCTGAGCCCAAATCAGCCCAAGCAGTCTCTAACAATTCTGTTTTCGGTCAGAGAGAAGATGCTGGTATCACTGAGGATACTCTGACTTGCCCTCTCTGAAAAGGACCCTTCTTATTTTCATCTTTACTGCGAGTCAAAAAGATATATATTCTCCAAATAATAGCAGTTTCCTTGTGCTGGAGTTATAGTGGCTTTGTGATACAATAAACAGCACCCTGTCATAAGTCTTGTATAAAAAATGGCCTGACATTTCTTTAAAAGTAAAGAGAAACACTACTGCAGTGATGACCTCTGTGCAAGGTCACAGATGTTTTGCATGGTGGGGGAAACTATGGTTACATACTTATACGCTAGGATATATTGCTTACTTTTCACAAAGCATTTTCCTGAGAAATTACAGTACATTAAAAACCGTCGGGTGAGCTCCACTCAGCCTTTTAGTGCTCATTTTTTAAATGATACAAAACAGAATAAATATAGCTGGGTGGGTTGCTGATGGTTTGTTCCCCTTTCATTTCACTCACTTTGCACTTAAAAAAAAAAAAAAAAAAAGTCTTTAAATGCCTAACGCTCCAAATTGGACGGCGTTTTGAAGAATAACAATGGAGCAGGTCTTGCGAAGGTTTTTAATGCAGCAGAAGTTTGGAGAACTGCCTAAATGTTTGGATATTTATCAGGACATCTGCAGAAATTGCATTGGAGATCTCGCCACAGTAGTTTACTTATTAGATTTCTTGTACTTAGCAGCATGTGGGAAGTCTACTGGTGGAACTTACCGCCACCAGCCACTGCTGAAGTGCTCTTTGGTGTGCACAAAACCCGGGTTAAAGGTTTGAGGTTTATATCCTGCAGTGGTGTAAACTGAGCAACCTGATTCAAGTGAGCTATTTCATTTGATGCTGATAGATCCAGTGGTGCATTTGACCCCTGTATATATTGGATGCATCATCAACGAGGAGCTCGCTACGGTCAGAACAAAAAACATTTCCCTGAGGACTTTTTACTTTGTGGTCCACTCCCTTGAGATGTTGTGCAGCTGGGTTCCTACTCCTGTGTCAGCTGAGGGTGACAGAACTCCCTGAGCTCAGGGCATAGTGAAAACCTTGCTGATTTACCAACTGAAAATGTTCCTGGACACATTGGTCACGTGGAAATAAGCAAGCCAGGAATCCAACACATCCTAGCAAAGTAAGGATTCTGACTGATGAATTTAACTTGAAATAGCTGTGACAATTCCCTTTTCAAACTGTCTGGTTTTAGATATTAGGGTTATCCAAAAGCATTGAGGGTTATATTAATACAGTGAGATGAAAACGACATCCATTCAACAACTGTTCCATGAGCATTTGGGGAGCTCTATAAAAAGACCAAGAACTAGGTCTGAGGTCAGGAACCCTTTCCAGAAGTTAGAGCCCAGGTTGCCAAACACCATCTGAAAGGCAAACAAGTATAAATGAAGATTTGGGTTATTTATCCAGCTCAACTTTCTCCATGGGACACATTCAGCTGTAATACAGCAGCACCATTTTTCTGTTTCTAGTTCTACAGCAGTTCTTTGGGGTAAGTTCAGAGCTTCTTCATGAGACTGCATTTGAAGACAAAGTGCTGCTATGTACATAACAGTAAGTAGCATTTCTTCCCCAAACAGCTTAGCACCCCAACACATGTCATTAAGGACACAAACCACAAGAACTGTTCTATTTCTTTTTTCCTAAAAATCATGCAGCAAAGCCAGGAAAAGAACCCAGTTCCATAGACTTTTGCTCTGGTGTCTTATCCAATGGACCAGCCTTTTCCAGATGCTTACAGCTTAGTTAAAGAACAGATAGAAAAGGAAGGTGATTAAAAACCAGTTCTGCTGAATAGTGTGTACTTTGGTGAGCATTCCCTCTGAATTTGATGGCGTATTTGCAGAGGAAGGGACTAAGGTAAGCAAGGATGTTTGTGTGTAAGCCATTCTGAGGCTTGATTCTAACCCAGTAATGAGCAAGAAGTAATTGTTATTCTGAGTCTGTTCCACTGGACAGCCAGAACTATTTCTGATCTTTGCAGTCAAATAACATAGAAGTTTTAGTTACTACGTGGTAAACTGAAGTAAAAGCAAGAAACCCAGAACTAATTTGTTACAGTTTAATGGTGTAATGCCCTTCCTGGCAGGATAGAAAATGATCATCTCCATTGCCTGGGGACATGGTATAATGGGAAAACCTTTTCCCTACTCTTTGTATATTGTCCATTGGACATTAATTTACTTAACATTCTGTTTAAAAGAGAAGCTGTGTTAAATACCAATACACTAAGAGATCTGTGTGTGTTCAGTATTTGGCTAATAGGTAGTGTGATCTGGTCCTTTCAAATTAAGGTCTTTCTTTATGTGATACCACACCGTGTGTTGCCAGCACGGCATTTGAGGGTAGTGAAGCACATAGGAAAGGTTTGCTCGGTGTCTCATGCTGACAGTCAATGCCAGAAGTGCTTTAGAAGTATACCACCTTTTAGAAGATGCCATCTTAGTTTGGCATTAACTTGAATAATCTGCTTCAGTGCATGCACTTGAAAGCATACCTGGTGCAGCTGGGTTTGTATATGATTGACACAAGTGGTCAAAGCTGGCCTGTGTCTCTGCAGGGTCCCTTCTTTGGCTGCCTAAATATGAGTATGGCCAGCTTTCTGTCAGCGCCTCACTCATGGCATCTTCTTTATTCCTTCCTTGTTCCTTTACTATTCTAATGTGGACATTAACATCGACATTATCATCTTGACCTCACATTAACAGCCAAGTTTAGAGGATCTTTACAGAAGATATGCTCATAATAGCTCATTTTTAGTAGCACTTTGCACTTGTAAAGTTCAAAGGGTTTAATAAATTAAAGGCAAGGTGCCTGTTGAAATTTCTTCAGTGGGGAAACTGAGGCAGACTTTTTCTGGACTGAATGTCAAGTGATGCACATGCTGTTGTAATTGGCTTGCTGCTGAGCTTGTCCGGTCTCTCGATCTGAGCCAATATGCATAAATCTCAAAGGGTGGGATTAGGAATAACAACTCCTACAGGCAGAGTTCCCTGTTCCCTCTCTTACTGTTCACTCTTGTGACCTTGTGACTTGAAAAGGGCTGCCAGCCATAAAAAGATCCTATTTTAGAGAATTAGTCAACATAGTCCCGTAGCTTGGCATTGCATAAATTACACTAAACACTTTCACCTCTGGGTAAACTGTAACAGGAGAGGAAGAGCCAGGAGGTAACTTGAATCATAACTGTTAATGACAAAAGAAAACTTTTAGCTGGCTTTCCAATATATGTTAATTTAGTACCATTTTAAACTTTTCACTTAGGAGTGTTCACCCCTTGACCACTGGTTGATCCGTGAAATTGCAAAGCAAACCCTTTGTTTGCCATTTGGTGTAAGAGCTTAATCTGTTTCCCCCTTCTCTCTCATCCCTCCCCCTTCTTCCCCAGTCTCTTTCAGACTTGTTAGAGGAACTCCCTATTTGATTCAGGCTCTTCTGCCACTGGATTTTTCAGTCAACAATAAAAACACTGTTTAGCTTTAAAGCAAACAAGCAGCTAGCAGCAGAGTGGAACTCGAGTTCAAAGGTAATCCAAGA
The DNA here is from genome assembly GCF_964035555.1 of Netta rufina. Classification (NCBI taxonomy): domain Eukaryota; kingdom Metazoa; phylum Chordata; class Aves; order Anseriformes; family Anatidae; genus Netta; species Netta rufina. The sequence continues at coordinate 3,610,788 of NC_140151.1, read as the reverse complement.
GGAAAGGTACTGAATTGTCCCTAGGAGGGGATTCTGGACCCTCACTGCTCTTAGTTTGACTTTTTTATTTTTTATTTTTTTTAATCCACTAGATGGCAACAGACAGCTACTTACAGAGCCCTCTGTCATCACAACTGGAAGGCTGTAGTTCAGGCTCCTTCCATTTAGCTTGGCTACTTTATTTAAAGGTATAGTATACAGTGACCTTTGCTGCCTTGAACTCTGTGGAGAAATGTCTGAGCCATGTCCAATGTACTTCCTTTGTTTAAATAGACACTGTCACGGCGGTGTGTGTTCTGTCATTCAAACCCCCCGGGGAAGCTCCCCAGTAGGACAAATTTTCTTATAGGTTTTTCAAGCCCTTTGCACATGTAGAATTGTTTGCAAAGGACTGTCATTGGGTGTTCTGAGAGAAAGGACGCCTTTCCAGCTCATCAGCAGTTTTAAGGTATGGCCTTGGGGGATGGCTCTCTGTCCAGCTGCCTCTCTGCCCAGCCTCAATTTCCCACCTGTAAACGGGGGTTGCTCGTGACTCGTTTTCGTGACGACTCTGTAGAAGATCCAGAGCATAATGTTGCTGTATGAGTAACATTACTGAGCAGATGTTGTGGTTTTACTCTGTTAGCTTGTTTTTTTTAGAAGGTAATATGTGAAGGGAAAAATATGCGAAGGTAGGATGTGAAGGAAAGCACAGCTCACTGAGGGATGTTGTGGAGTGGCAAAATACTATAGCATATATTTAGGATTCAAAAGCCTGAACAATGTGAGAAATGCCTTTCCTGCAACTCCCCTGAAAGGCATATCTCTACCAAGGCATGTTCATCTTCCAAACTGCTCTGTCGTGAGTGCCAACAGGGTATTCCCATTTTGTCTTCAGGTGGACTTGACACTGTCCGCTAGAGAGCAAAAGCTGTCTGTGTGACACATCTTCTGTGTAGGCCTGAGGCCATCATCTCTCATCCCCTGCTCTACAGAAGTGCAGGCTAGAAATGGAAAATTCGGCCTCTTTCCTCAGTTGTTTCCAACGGAGATCATCTCACGATTTTTCTCTGTTTAGATTGAGCTGTATGCTATCGCTTTAAAAACAATAGACACTGGGGGGTGGGGGGGATGTATAGCCTTGAATAATTAGACTAGAAAGTGCCAAGGGACATGACAAATGAATCTTCACTGAAAGATTGGCTGAATATTTAAACTGAATGCACGCAGCTGGTGATCTTGTTCTTCACCATGAGGCCAAAATCTGCTCACCTCATTCAGCAAAGTCCTACTGGCTGGCAGGTGAACGAGCTGAGGAGGGTTTGGCCCACACAGTGCTCCTAACCATCAATCTGCTTACATATGAATCATCTTGATACCAAAATGTCAGTTACTTGCTTAAATCTGCCCAGTCTGGGGGACTCGAGCGGTCAGGGAGTGCTATGAGGGACTCTGAAGTCTTTTAGCAGCAAGAGTTAGGTTCTGGCCAGGGACCACAGGCCAAGATTTTCAGCAGTGACTCTAGATTATAGGTACTGAATCTGAGATCTTTAAAAAGGCTTCAAACAAGGATTGAAGGCAGCCTTAAGATCAGGCAGCTCTGTTTGTGTCAGGCAACTGATGTATAAAGCACCGAGAATGTTAAGCTGTGTTTTAAAGCGCAGTCATAGCGTACAGAGGTTGCTGTAGGGCTCCTTCCAGACCTGTGTGAATAGCACGTCTTCAATCTTCATCTCTACAGAGCTCTTACTGGCAATCTGGGAATGAATGGATGTGGTTTTCTTGGCTTTTCTGCCTTGGATGTAATCCTTTCATAAAGAGTTGTTCACAGGCTAAGGCAGAGAAGCTACCTCCTCTACGCCTAAAGAAGAACACTGCGCCTTCAGGGCCCTTAACAGATGGGATCCCCCAGTACATCCGCAGTGTCCTTGCAGTGATTGTACACGTGCTGAAATTAGTGGAGGTTCCCAGTAACTATACACTGAAGCTGTGTAGTCACACTGACATTATGAGGGAGCATGGTCTTAGCATAAAGATACCCGTTCTTTTGTTGGGTTCATGTATCGTGTATTCGGTAGGAAATCAAGGGTATAATAATATCTTGCTTTCTAAGAGTGTTAACTCTCTGGTTATAGGAAATAGGGATAATTGTTGAATAAGAAGAAGCAAAGCTGCTGTGTAATTGCACTATTCCTCATTGTGATGCTATTCACTGTTAACCACTATGCCCCAACATTTTCTGTGAAATCAATAAAATAAGATTTTATCTTGTTTGAAGCCAGTTAGATTTCTCTACTGTGTAAGCATTGACAGTGTGCTCCTAGGCAAATAGCAGAGCTAGGCAAATAATTTGCCAGGATGAATTATTTCACTCTGCTAGTCTCCAAATTCTGGAATGTGTTTACACGTCAGAGTTTGTGGGTTGCTTTTTGTTTGTTTGTTTGAAGAAGAAATTTTGGTTTTCAGGTTCTTTTTGCTGCATCCAGCGTGTCTGTTGTCTGCGCTCTCAAAGAGTAGGTATTATGCTCCAAGAGAGGAGCAACTCCTTCTTGGCTGATAAATACAGGGACAGTACCAGTGCAGTGTAGATGATGCAATATTGACTTCGTAATTGAAATGTTTGGTTTCACTACTATGATGAAGCTGCCCCCAATTCAAAGAACTGCCCTGAGAGTTATGCACTAATTAAATTCCATTTAAGCCTGTAGATGATATGATTAAGTTTATTTTTTTTCTGTAAAGCATATTTCATATTTGATCATCAGGCACAAGAATTGCTGCAAGAACAATGTGTCCATCATAAAAATACATTAAAAAATGTGTTAAACTCCAGGTGTTTTGGTTCTTTTACTCCAAATGCATATAATTAATAGGGAAAAAAATGGTATATTCTTCAGTAGGGCCTAACCTTTCCCATTCATGTGAGAATAAATTAATGGAGTCTTTGCAGTTTTTGTTTTTTGAGTCCAACATAACTTGATTTTACTTTTCTGTTGTGTTCTTATCTGTTGCCTTCTGCTGCAACTGCCAGCAGCCGACTCCAAGAGTAAGTACGTTCTGCTATAATAGAGCTCCAGGTGTTGTTGATATTTTAAATAATGGTTGGAGAGACCCCGAAACTGAAGACAGGACTTGGTGTAGGGGGAATCATGTTCAAATCACTTTAAAAAATAATTAAAAAGTACTAAGCAAATGAGCAAAGGTATCAGAAGCAAACCCCTTCAATGTGGTGAACTCTCTGTAGCACTTGGTGTGAACGTGAGAACCTTAACTTGGCCCCCTGCACTGCCACACATATGGTCTCACACATAATAATGTGACATGCTGCACACTGAGAAAATATTTTGTTGAAAATATGAGTAAAGCAGCATCTTTGCTTTTCCTGGATAATTAGCGGTGGAATATGCAGATGACTTGCTTTTCTTGGAGAGGTTTTGCATAAAAAATACCTTTGTGGTCAATATGGCAAATACAGATTTAATCTGGTCACTTGCTTAAAGCTTTCATTTGCTTTATCTTCTCCATCCAATTGCCACATTCTTTGGGATGTGGATTGTATTTTTTGTATTTAAACAGCTTGGCTATTTAACTAGTAGTTTAATGTTTATTTTCATTGCTAGGTTTTTGTATTACCAGTGGGCATCAGCAGGCTTCCCTAAGTGATAATGCCCATTTCTAGGAAAAGGAAAAGAGTGATCTTGTAAAACTGAGAAATATGCAGTTAGTTTCTATAGTCTTTTCTTTTGTTTGACATCATGCTTTTTTTCCTTTGTGCCTCAGATTCTCATCTCAAAAAACTAGGTTTATTTTATATTTCTTCCCCTTTTAAAGTTCTCTGTGATTTGCAGGTGATTTGCAAGTGTCATACGAGTATCTCCGATGATCTCAGATCTGAAAGGTCCTTGTGAAAAGGACGAAGAAATAGACATCTGGCCTGGATAGCTCTTGCACGTGAAGATATTTGGACTCTGAATTAAAAAATGTCAGATTCTCAGAAAGGTGCCTTAGTATCTGGATTTTGCAGCTGGAGTCTGAGGGGTACGTTGCACTTTTTTTATCCTTTTTTTTTTTTTTTTTTCTGACAAATGGGAAGGATCACGATTGAATATTGGGCCTTGGTCTTTACCTGCTAGAGGTTATGGATGGAGTTCAAGGTTCAGTAGTTCAGGGAATGCTTTGGTTGCTCAGTAGTGTAGCAACACAGTGATCTGACAGCTTTTTCATTTGAATATCTTCTGATGCCAAGAATGCAGCCATGACTTGAGGCCCAAAACACTGTGTTGGGGTAGGGAGCAGGAGAGAAATTTGGAGGGGATAAGGTGCCTTCACCTTCACAGGGCACCTTCAGATATGGAAAGTAAACTCCGTCAATTGGGTCCAGATTTATCACCCACATGCTGTATTGTCTACATGCACAGAAGGGGATTTGTTAGCATTATCGTTTACCTAGGTAGCACCGAGAAGTGTGATATTGTGGAACATATGGGCTGCAATATCATGGCAGAGTAGCCTGTGTGAAGGATGCGGCAGCTCAGAAAATATTCTTGTTTTTGACAGTTTAAATACATGCTGTTTAAAACTGAACTGAAGCAAAACATTTGGATTGTTATGGCTGAAAGAAAATGCTTTATAGGGTCTTGAATAGATTGCTCCCTCCTTCCTAACTCTCACAACATTTCAGTGACTACAATTAAGAACAAACAAATGAAAAAAAAGACAAGACAAGGCAAATCCAGAAAAGTTTGTTACTAATCATTGTGCAAGGAAGGAACAATGATGATGAAGCTCACAGCAAAGTGAAGTTGAAGAGTCTTCCTTCCCTGACACGAGTGAAGAATGAACCGAGAGTCTGGTTCTGAAAGCTGAAGAGCCCTTTCTTTGTTGTCCATAACACTCAGGAGTGTGAGGTAAATGACCTGTGCATATAATCTAATATTCACCTAGAGGCTCAGATCCAAATCTTGTTGGTTTGGAGTATCTTTTCTTTATTTCAGGCATAGATTGTTGCTTTCTGAGTAACTTGCAAGAAATTTTATGACTTTGAGATGTTGTCTTCTCTGGTGTTTAAGGGTCTTATCCCGTGTCACTGAAATCAGGGGGAAACATGTAGCTCCAGTCCTGTTCTGTCAGTTGTTCGCCACCCATCAGCAAAGCCACAACGCAGCTGAACCAAACTCTAGCTATTGTCACTTCTTTGGAGAATTTGTCTTCACATGCCTTTTGCATTATTGTAACCGACAAGTCTAAGACACTGTCTAATGTTAATTCTGCTCATTGCTGCCAATTATAATCAGAGCTAGTCAAAATAAACAAATTAAACAAATAAACATGTCAAAACATCTCAGTCGTAGAGAAAATAAGCCAAGTCTGAACTCTATCAGTGCTGCAGTGTAACTGATGTGCTGCATATTGTAAAATGTTCTATCACATTTTTCACCTTTTGTTGAGGAAAGGAAAGAAAAGGTGGGTCAGTTTAGAATTACAGTTTAGTTCTACCCTGCTAAGGGGTCTGCAACTGAAACCAAATGAAACCCAAATGTTCTTTTAGCTCCTTCACCCAACCTAATGATCATCTGCTGTATGTTTTAAATGTTTGTGTTTTGGGAAGGTTCTTTTCTTTTCTTTTCTTTTCTTTTCTTTTCTTTTCTTTTCTTTTCTTTTCTTTTCTTTTCTTTTCTTTTCTTTTCTTTTCTTTTCTTTTCTTTTCTTTTCTTTTCTTTTCTTTTCTTTTCTTTTCTTTTCTTTTCTTTTCTTTTCTTTTCTTTTCTTTTCTTTTCTTTTCTTTTCTTTTCTTTTCTTTTCTTTTCTTTTCTTTTCTTTTCTTTTCTTTTCTTTCAGATCGCCAAGATACTAAATCATTGTAGGATTTGGACAAGATGCAGGTGAAAATATACCAAATGTGAATATACACTTCAATATAAAACACACTGTTGCTGTGACATAACACAATCCAAAGTGGTAAAATACTATGCAATTTGAATTAGAAAATAGTCCAGGTTTAAATCCGAAATACATAAAACATGCTTTTGCTACATGGAGGGGACATCTTAGCCTGGATTTGTTAAGAATCAGTGGTAATGGGAGGAGGGGGCATTTTTTTTTAGTGGTATGTTAACCTTAAAAATATGTTCTGAGGTTAAAGGAAAAAGCTGTCGCTTTAGACAGGTGGTTCTTGTAAAGAGGTGATCTTTTAAAGTGCAGTCTTACAATGTCAAAAACAACGTCTCGGCAGAGATAAAGCTATAATGCAGGTGATTGCAGGGACTCTTCTGTTGTCTGTCATATAGCTTTAAAATCTGCTTCTAAACTTGCATTTGGAAGGGGACTTGGTTTTTTAATATAAGACACATGCAGCAAATATTTGTTTCAAATAGTTAGCAAGTTGGAAATGAATCCTCAAAATGCAGTGCCTAGAAACAATGACCTTGCTTTTACAAATCTTAGAATAATCCTTATTATTGTGTGTGATCAGAAGACTAACTTCATGCTGGGAACTGTTGGTGGGACCATGCCTGGATTTCCTGGGACTACCCAACTGCAGGTAGGTGGGATCCTGCTGCGATCGGGTGTGCCAAGACCTCAGGGCACAGGAGGCATGAAATAGATGCAGAGACGTCCTTAATGCAACATTTAGAGGAATGTCTCAGCAACTGACCATCGAGATTGACGTGGCTGTTTAATAAACACTTGCTTGCTCATCCTCAAACAATGTTGGAAACCTGTAGCAACATTTTGCTCAGCCAGGCAGGAAAATCCAAGCAATTTCCTTGAGGTTTGGGGAATCTTGCGAGGCAGATTGAAGAGAGTGAGAATTCCCCACAAAAATATACAGGACTCTTAACTGCTGAGGTTCGTCCTCCTCTCCCCCCCTTCCCTTTCTTCCCCCCACAATGTTTTTAATGTACATTGGGTCTGGGGAGAAAAGGAACAGTGTGCCTTTGAAATGTTGTTTGCTGAAGACAGTATATAGAGTCTTGGTTATTAACAGCCTCTCACAAGACAGTTATTTTTGGAGTGGCCTCTGAGGAGGCAACCTCTTGGAATCGAACTCATTTATTCTGCGTTTCACTGTCCTGCCATTTCCTGCAGAGAGAGGGGAAAAGTGAAACCACATGTTTTGAGGAGCGAGCGTAGGAAACCCCACCGAAGACAAATGACTGCTCCTCTCCCCTGGCAATTAGTCAAAGCCGGGCTGCGTGCCAGCCCAGGTGTTCCCGACTGTGTATAAATTTGCCAAAGAACAATGAAAATAGCAGCTGATTGTGCTGACAGATTCTTCTGGTAATTTCCTGTTGTTTGGCATCTTCAGGTTACTTTCCCACAATTATGGATCCCGATGAAGTCTGGGGCCTTCAAATCCACTTTTTAACTGGAGACGAAGGGATTGTGTGTGTGTGCGCGCACACGCGGAGCCCTGCTCTCTCCAGCCCCTAGCCTTTTCCCCTAGTTACCAGATGTTTTAATTTAATTCGTTTTGCAAAATACATATTTTAATGAGTCTGAATTTAAAAAACTATTTGCACCTGCATCATATAGAATTTCTTGGCAGTCCCACCATGGCTTTTGCCAGGATTCATGCTTCTTCTATCGCTTAAACCTGCCACTTAGAAGGCTTTCCTCTTGTGCCTCCCATTATCTTCTAAATCAAGGCTGCTCAAGAAACACTCGCTAATGGAACTCAGAGCCTCGAGCTGGCCACGGGAGGGGGGGAGAGGGATCTGACAGCTCGAGACGCTGACAACAAGGTGGTGTGAAAAGTGCGGGGTGTCTTCAGATGCCAGCCATTGTTTTGGGATCTGGGGGAGAAACGGCTGTCCCTGAAGAGTTCCGAGTTTTATCATCTAGAAGGAGAGAGGGAGAGCCAGAAGGGAAGGCAGACTTTACAGGGATCTTAAAGCTTCATGCAATCCAGTCTGTCAGGAAGTTATAAATACTCATGTGGGTTTTTTAAGCAACTTGATTTTTTTTCTTTCTTTTTTTTTTTTTTTTTTTTTTCAGTTGGAACAGAGCTGGATGGGCACCAAGGGACATTCGCCCTGGGTCCGTTGTCTCATTTCTTCTCCGCGTACATTCCAAAGCGAGGGAGAGCAGAGCGCATGGGTCTGTGTTGCTGCAGCATGTGTGAAGAGGAGAGGGAGAATTCTGTCCAGCCTTTCCTCGGTGCGTTTCCTGCTAGTTGAGCTATTCCTAGAATATCAATTCTAAGAGCAACACTGACTTTGGAGAGATTTTGCAAACCTTTGGTGATTTTTTTTGTTTTGTTCTATAGTTTAAATGTACGTTCCATAGAGAAGTGATTTTTGTGATTTAGAATGAATGAGTGTCCTTCTGTGGCTAGAGGATTTTCTACCTTTTTCTTGTCCTTAAAGAAGGGAAGATCTTAATTATTTGTGGAACACATGAAGTGGAACTAAGGCTGATGAAAACTACCCTGTTTTTTAACTCTCTTAAAAAAAAAAAAAAAAAAAAAAAAAAAAAAAAAGCAATTACAATTTTCACTAAGTGAAAATTTCTGCCAAATATCTGCTTTCCCTGAAAAAAAAAATATGAAAAAAAAAATCTCAGATTCTTTTTGGCTTGGACATATATTTCAGAAGATCAAGCACCTTTTCTTTTTGCCTCAGGTCAAGGCAACAGCAACTCCTGGCTGCTCTGCGTTGGGCTGTTCACAAACCCGAAGGGGTCAATTGAGGTGCTGAGGTCGTGTCCAGTATCCCAAAGGGTCCTCTTCTTTGAGGCCACCAGTTTGATCCACTCCTCGTGTGAACCACTTGCAAAGTGTCCTCTGTCTTGCTGTGCTGCCTGGCTCACTAGGTTTGAAACTATCTGGTAGAGATCTATATTTGTTCCAGAAGGTCTCTGGTTCAAATTCTGCTGACAGCCTTTGCAGGGACCATCGCGGTTCCCTCAGTGATAATGGCTGTTACCAATGAGTGTCCCATGTGTATTTCACCGAGCAGGTTAGGAAAAGGAGGGAAATAATGTTGTGAAACTCCCCCCTCACCCTCTGGTTTTCATCAAAAAATTCTTTTCAGTGGAAATCTTCTCCCAGCTGGAGTGTCGCCTTCTGTTCAAATCCCTAAAATTAGACTGAGAGTCTTCTCTCACTTAAACAAATCCATGCTGTCTGCTTTACGGTAATTATCATTCTGTAGCAGTGGCAAAGGCATGCAGGTTTGCAGAATTCTTTGAAGATGAAAAGCTCTGCGCTCCTCGACTTGGTCCTGGCGCACGTCGGTAAACAGGTAGAACACATGGGAAATGCGGCAGGGTTCGAAACGCTGCTCCCCGCAAGCGAAGCTGTAGCTGCAGAGACGTACTCACCAGGCTGTGAATCCACCTTGCAGGGACTATTTTGGGTTTCTGGCTCTGGGGAACTGCCAGCTCTCTACCTACCCACTCAGCCCTATTCCAAGCCTACTGAAAGCAATTAGAACTTTGTTGCTAATTGCTGAAGTGCCTGGTGTTGTCCAAGCCCCTCCATCTGTGGTCCCACCTTGGAGCACATCTCTTCCATGTGTCCCTGAACAGAGTCTTTCTCTTTTCTCTCTGCTCTTTCTCCTTTCTTTCTCTCTCCTCTTCTCCCCTTCTTCCTTTTGGACTTGTAGTGGGTCAGGCAGACCTCAGGCTGGGTTGTTACCCCCCTGATGAAGCAGTGGATAGAGGAGGTTTGTTTCTGTTCCGTATCTCCTGTTGACCAATTATTTTTTTCCACCCATCATTTTTTTTCTGCCTTATTTTCCCCATTTCCCCTCTGTGTGGAGGCTTTTTTTCCAGGACAAGGACATTCTCTCCCTGTGCTTGTTTTGTTCCTGCAATGAGAGAAAGCACCATTTCATCTGAGACTTCTGTGCACTGTAGCATATTTCTGATATTCCAAAGACTTTAAACATTTGGATGGAGAGAAATGGAATGTGGATCTGTCCGGATCTACCCCTGTTTCTTTTGCAGGCTTCCTACATGGCTTTAGATAAGTCACTGTACACCTTTCCACCTCCATTTTCCTATCTGTGACACAGAGACAGGGGCTCTGTCCCACAAATAGCTTTAAAATCTACAGAAGATTTTTGCCAGAGCTGAACATTGTTTTATTAAAACTAATTGAAAACATACATGTTTAGGACCTGATCCTAGTCAGTCTCATTGGTTCAATTCCTTGGCTATTAGCTTTAACCTTAAAAAACGCAACTTGGTGAACAGTGGTGCATAATGGGTCATAAATTTGCCCCGAGATTAACAACCCGAACAGTCAGAGCTCTTGTGAAAAGAAACCACTATAGCAGGTGGTTGGCAGAAGTTGAACCCTGGACTTCGGCACCAACAGAGCCTTGTGTGAATCGTGCTGGAGGTGTCGTTTTGTTAACTGGCTGCGGAAGCAAGCTTTTAAAGACCATTCCAGCCAACCACAGCAGCTGAGGAGGTGACATGTTCTTTACAAGTATTTTACTTTCACCAACTGGGATTTTTATTCGTGTTATAATTCAGTGAAAATGTTGCTTTCAGAATGTCCCAAGCTGCCCAAGGAATTTGATCACCCAGTTCCTAATAAAATGAATGCAACTGGAAGCCTAAACCCTTGTGGATGCAGTAAAATTAGTATTGGTGTTTTGTTCTTTTTAGATAACAACCTTGCTTAACTGGGAAATGGGGCAGAAGGAGCTAAGTGGGGCCCTTTGTCCAAATAAATTTGGTGTTTTCTGAGAAGTTTTCTAGTTTTAAATCGTGCTTGCCATGTAATTCTGAAAAGCACACATCACCTCTCCACAAATAGCGGTCTGGGTAGTTAGATGCAGATGTATTTAGCAAAATATCTTGATAAAACCTTCCTTTAAAAATAAATAAATAAATAAACCTGGTATAAAATGCAGCATTCTGGCAGGTAGTTAACTTGTCTTTCTAGAAAGAAAAGTAGAAAGAAAAGGGGAAAAGGCATGCACTTCCCATTGTCTGAGTGGGACAGCACACCACGTTATAAAACAAACTTCCTATACTCTTCAGTTTATGAGACAAGTATTTATGGCCATGAAGAAAAGAGTGGATGATCTCTCCTCATTCTTTTCCCAAGACTGTTATCTTTGGATCAAGCCAAGAATGCCGGAACACATGGGGAAGCATTGTCTTGGCAAAACCAGGGCTGTTCCAGGTAAGGGAAGGAAGATCAGGGAGGCGGTGTGCACTGCCAGGCATGAAGTGATACTCCGTAGGGTTATCAATTCATCTGGCTGTTCCAGATTGTGGAAATGCTGCCCAGCTTTTTTTGTACGGGTACATCACGCTACCCCCAGCCTCTGGACTTGCTTCAGTGCCTGTCTTGCCTCGATTTACTGCCTTTGCTCTGAGATGCATTGATGGGATTTGATTTTTCATTCTGTTGCTGGGGATTCTCCTCATTTGTAGATTTTGAAAGTGGGAAAAGTGGGGATGGAAGAAATAACTGTAAGGTTACATTCCTCTGTAGAAACGCTGACTGCAGAGAAATGTTAAATCTTAAGTGATGTCTGAATTCCACTTTTTTTTCTTTTTTTTTTTTTTGAAGGCACTTCCAAATAAACTGTTGGGCTCCCTGCAGTCTAATTCACTTCTCCTGGCATTCCATGTTCATGTTACAAGCTCCTCTGAAAGAAGATGTGGTAAGATAATGTTGATGCACATTTCTCATACTTATCCACTTCACATAAGGGTTAATTTATAGAATTTGACTTAATTAAAATGGAGTCTTTTCTGTTAGATTCTGGGAAATTTTTTACCACTACAACTGGACAGGTATAACTTTGTACATACATGCATCCAAGGAAATCCATAAAAGAGTCATAAGGGAAGAATAGGTTCCACGGGGGAATTTATATTAGTAGAATTATTCAAATTCATCCATTGGCTTATGCTAGTGTAGCTTTTCCATGTAAACAAGTGACTAAGGATTAGTCTCATAAAGTAGGTAGGAATGCTAATAAAGATATTTTAGTGTTGGTTTTGGTATCATTTTGGAAACTCCAGTCTAGTGAAAATGAAGAAAATTTAGGCCCCTAAGTGACCACAATTTTGAAGCCCAAATTTTTCAAAACAAGTGAGTTTTTTAAGAAAAAAATAAAAAGAAACTTCTAAGGGAAATTGAATAAGGTATTATAAAGAATAAAATACAAGGTAATCTCACAGTAGAAGGACAGCGTCTGTCTCATATGTGGAGGTGCCACATACTGCAGCTGCTGTAGCACTAAAGGCTCAGAGGCACAGACTGCAGCAAGCTGATGGTGGTTAGGTGACAGACAAGTTTTGATGTTATTATTTTCTGTTTAGAACTAACTTTGTCAAAATCTAAACTTCTGTTGCAAGCAGATCAGTTGCTAAAAGCCTTTCTTAAAGGAAGACTTCAATGCAAAAATAATTGAAAAAATCCTTCTGGATTTGATGCTGGCTTTTTAATGTCTTTCAACCTTAAGAAAACTATTTTCTTCATGGCAAATGAAGCTTCCTTAAATAATGAAATGAATCCTTTTTCCCTCACAAACTGATAGCAATTTTCATTCCAGATCCACTGCTTTTAGCTGTAGAATTGGGTGTGTAATTGTCACTGGTGTCCTGGGGGGGGGGGGGGGAGAAATTAAAAAAGAAGTCCCAGTGTCTTGTAAGTGAGACGTATTCAAGGTGTGGTTGTCAGAGATCCTAGCCAAGGCCTGCAACTTCTGATTTTTCTTAAACAACTTTTAAAAGAGGCTCATGTAAAATATGCTACTAACAAGTAAACTTTCAGAGGACTCATTCTAGCTTTATATCACTCTAAAAAGGATCAGACCCTTTCCCTCTCCGTCTGTCTGTGTTAATGTTCTTCCCCTACCTTTCAACCTCAGGCTTATGACCTCTGAATACAAGCTCAAAACTTTTTTTTTTTTTTTTGTTTTTAGCCCGTGCCTGCATTTCTTCAAGTCAGTTATCACGTGTCGCCTGACAGATGAGCTCCTAGAGCACTGATAGTTCTAAGAATATTCTTTTTCATTTTTACTCTGTTCTGTCTGAAAAACAATTTCTGGCCTCAGTCTTGGACAGAAACCTTGTGTACAGACAACCTGGCTGTAAGCTCAGTGAATGTCTTTAATGGTGCAATCTTTTAGGTTTGCTACTTCTGATAAACATTTAGCTCCTGGTTAAAAGAGTGAATGTTCCTGTAAATCTGAATGGGAAAAGTGCTTGGGTTTGGTTTGATGTTCCATGTGCTTTGCACTGATCTCCTCAGGTACAATCATGGGCAGTCTTTCATTAGCTGGGTAGCGGATCCTCGTGCTATCCCATCTGCTGAAGAGCTCGTTTGGGGGCTAAAAGGTGGCACCCAAGCAGCAATCAGCTTGTGTTGGGTTAATTCAGTGCTATTTCCACTGCCACAAGTGCCGGATCCTCAGCAGGGTTATAACAGGTATCATGGCAATCCCTCTCCAGGCAGGGTTTCTGTGAAACTGATGCTTGCAGCTCAGGTGTGGCTATGGGTGGGGAGGCTCAGAGAGGTGAAACTTTAGGGGAGGAAAGCACGAACTTATGGTCAGGGAAGAATGTCTGAAAGCTTCCTATATGGCTGCTGGACCTGTCACGCTGGTGAAACTTTATGCCAGTTAATGATGCTCTAACTTGTTTTTTCTCTCCACTTGCTTTTAGGTGATGTGCTGTGATCTGCTGAACGGCCTGAGAGCATCGCGGCGTGGTGTCCAGCAGCTGCTGCTTGTCACCCACGTGGCAGCTGGACTTCGCTGGAGCACAGAGGTTCCCCTAAGCACTGGTTCTGAAGCACTTTGTGACGCCTTTAGGGATAAAAAAGATTGATGGTATTTTAATGGAAAATCTCAGAGCTGAGATTTTTTTTTTTTGAAGTGAAAAATTTCACTTTAGGTGAATCTGTTCCAGGCAGTCCAGTTTGACATATCTTAAAGGGAATCGGTTATCAGTAAGGCAGGTGTTCTTCAGTGTGTTTCGGCCTGGGTCCCTGACAATCATTACTCATGACTGGAAATCTTGTTCCTGTGCTTTAAATTTTCCTTTTTTTTTTTCTTTTTTTTTTACCCTCTCAGTTTTTGAAGCTGAGCAGCCAAATGTTGGGAATTACTAGTCTCTTGGAGACTCGGAAGATTTTCAAATGGTTTTCATGTTTTTTGGAACAGCTTAAATTTGGCTGATCTCTTTTAGTAGGAATTCCAGGATTTATTTTTTATTTTTTTTTCTTTTTACAGTTATGAAAAACAGGTTTGCTGCCTTGGGGGAAGGGAGCAGGATGAGGAAGGCAAGGCAGGGAAGAAAAGATGAATTTATTCTGACTTTATCTTTATTTCAGTCTCCCAAGTTAAATTCTACACTGTTTCACTGAGGCCAGCTGGTTTTAATCATTTCAAGAGAACACTATTTATTAAGTGTCTGTTTCAGGCAGTGTCAAATCCTTCAGCTCCTTCTCTATTCTCCATTGTAAGCAAGAACATCAGTAGCCCAGGTGGGCTTTGAATAGCTTCAGAAAGTAGGTAGGTGAGAATCTATTTATTACTTACTGTAGATCTCAGTAGACAGAGACTCCAATTAAGGCAGGAAACTGACATACTTAGCCAACTCTTTCCAAACATAGGATGCAAAATGAGTGAATAAAAATTAAATAAGGCGATCTAAACTTTTCTGCATTTCCTTATGCAGTCTGGAATCATAATTCCTTTGTGATTTTCTTTTCATTCACTTAAAAATGCAGAAAATGTTGAGGAAGCATATTATGTTAAGCTTCACCAAAGCACAGGTGATATATTAAATAGCGTAGAAGTCCATGATCCAGTAGATAACCTTCAAATTCATTTACTATGACTTGTCGCCTTCTTGTGCTACTGAAACTGCTACAGTCAACACCATTACGCTTTAAGATCAAAAGCAGATTTACAGCATCTCAATTTTAGAACCCTGAGTAGTATTTTGTATTCTAATTTGTCAATATCTGCATTCAAATCCATTTTGCTCTGTACACAGGAGAAGCCTAAGATGTTGAAAGATAGATCATTTATTGTAGTAACAAATGTGCAGATTGTGTATGTATTGAACAGCCCAAGGAAAGTTTAAAAAAGAAAAAAAAGTAAGTAAATTGCTGGTCAATTTTATACACCTCTCCTGACATCTAATCTACAACAGAATCTACTGTGCCTCTCATAACTCCTGCTTTCATTCTGAGGTAGTAGCTAGAATTATCAGCCCAAGGTAGTTACTGGAATCTCATTTAAAATAATTTGGTTGGTAGAAGTAAGTTTCTGTTGAAATATCTTATTGTTTATGTAACAGCAGATATAACTGGAATTTCAACAATTAGCATATCTGCTTTCATGCCAAGACTGGTTAAATACAGGAGAATTTTTTTTTTTTTTGTGCTTATCTGTTGAAACTTAGATTTTTCTGTAACATTTCAACCCTTATTAAATTGCTTTGAAAACAACACCAAAAAAGGGGGGGAAAAAAGAGGAAAAAGACCCACCCATCATCAAAATTTTAAACTCTGGGTGCTTTCCAGTGAACTGTTCTTGAATGAAAACACTACTCTGTCTTCAGTTAAACATTGGCTCTAACGTAGACAAATTAACACGTTCAGTTACACTGCAAAAATCTTTAACTGTAGGAGAGGGGGAAAAAAAAAACAACAAAGAAAAGAATGATCATAATCATTAGCATTTATATAGCAGCTCAGTAGGAATATGTGATTGTTAAAGCACAAAATGCAGCAGCTGGTACTTGAGGAGGAAGCAAAACTGTAAAGGTACTTCTTGATTATTATTTTTTTCTGGAAAACTTGCAGAACTCTCTGTTACTTTCATGAAGCTCTGATTTTGGCCAGACTACGGTGCAATACAAGATGGTGTGTATTCCTTCCCCTTGCATCCCTTCAGTTCCTCCAAAGAGCTATTTCTTCAATTAAAAATAAATTTAAAGATATTGTATTAGAAGATTTCTTTAAGTGCTTTCCCAGACCTGTGTTTTGGTGGTTTCTTTCTGCATCTGTTACTCAAATATAAATTCTCTGTTTTGAAGTTAAGTCCTTGACTCAGGATTTGAATGCTTTCCCAAGCTTCGAAATGCTTAAAATTCAGCTCCAAATTTTCTGCAATTAGCATTATGCTTCAATCTGTGAAATGCTTGCATAAAAATCAGCAAAGCTGTAGAAAGAGCAGCATAAAATCAAAGAAAAAATTCAAGTATTGACAGAAAGACTCTTTCAAGGACTGAGGAAAACAAATGCTGATGGAGGCATTTAATTAATTAACTTTTAATACTTCAAGTTGGTGTTGGTAATATAGGTGATAATTAAATTTTAAGACAAATTTTGAATTGGTGTGGAGATTAACTGCATTGAAGTCATTTGAGCTACAGCCGCTGGGTTTATACTCCAGCCCCTTTGCTTTCAAGAATCAGGTGCAATCTGGTTTTCAGGAATTCGCAGTACTCTTAACTCCCAGCAACTTCCGTACGAGTTGAAAATGAGCCCAGCAATTCTTAATGGAAAGTCTCCCTCTGACAGATCCCCAGCTGGTATCCGTTTGAGCATCACCTACAAGCTGAGAATTGGCTGAAGCCCATGTAAGAGGGTCAAACATTTTTATGCAACCTGGTTTTTAGGTTTGTTTATGTTTTTTTTGTTTGTTTTGTTTTTGTTTTGTTTTATTTTGTTTGCTTGTTGTTTTTTGCCTGTTGTTGTTTTGTTCCTTTTTTTTTTTTCTTTTTTTTTTTTTTTTAAGGGATAGCTGAAGTGATCCAGGACCACAACAACATATAAATTACTGGAACACATCAGCATGGTGAAAGGACTTCATTGTTCATACACATCTCCACTTGACATTTCTGCAACCTTGTGTCATTCTGTAGCATATCCTCTTCGTATTAATAGCAATTTATCATTAATCCATTTGAATAATACTTTTTTTTTCCAACGGAAAGAGACAGAAAACATCTGCATATTGAGTAATATTAGCTACAGTTTGTGTCTCAAGTGAGACTAACTGACAACCCTCATTTATTATGACTGTGTAGGCTTAATTGGGTTGACGTAGGATTTGGACTTTGTGAAAGGAGAAGCAGTTTGAAGATCTTTTATGAAAAAAAAATAGAGAGGGGAAAGAGTAGGGAGAGGAGCGGGGGAGGAGGAAATAAAAGAATAAATATGGAAAATAATGATGCTGAGATGTTCTGTTAAGGCCCAAACATTCAGGAGGTGTTTTAATAATGGTGCTTAAATGAGAGATTAGTTATTAAGCCATATGGTTTGTATTACAGCTCTCATCTTTTGTTTCCTGCTTACGCTGTCAAGCATTAATGTGATTGTTTTGATTCTTAATGTCTTAATGCATCATTCCTCCCGATGCATTAGGCTAATAACTTTGGTCCTCTTAAGGGCAGTGTCGCCATTCATTACTCTTCCTGTTTTGGCTGACCGTAGAAGTTGAAATGAGGGACTTAAAAAATCTCTACATGTTCCAACATTTATGGAGCCAGCACATTGAGATCATTGAGAAAATCTGAAGTGTATTAAAGGCTGCTTACTTCCACTGTGCTGATGACATACATGCAATGCCTAAGCCTTCCCCCAAGGCAATTTACAAGTTTTTCTGCTATAAGTGAATGTGATCTGAGTTTGTTGTCTTAACTCTGGGCGAGGCTTCAGGTAGTTCTTTGTAAAACTACAGCAGTGTGTTAAACTAACTGCAATTTTTCTCTGTTCGGGCAAGCGACTGTGTGTGTATGCAGTACATGGTTTTATATTAAAACATGTCTGTTACACATCAGTTTGGGTCACCTTTTGGGTAAAACATAGCAGTAACAACTCAACAGTCCAAGACTCTGCTGGTCTGCTTTTCCAGTGCTGCTTCTGTTGAGAAGCTCTCAAGTCAATGTGCTCCGTTAAGATTGATTTTAGAGAACATTTACAAAGCTTTGCTTTCAAGCATTTTCCCCAGATGAGAGTTGGTATTTCCAGTAGAATGGTCATCTCTGAGGCTGCTAATAACCCATATTGGTCACCCTTCATAACATATCAGTGTATCCATGCAGAGTAAATTGGGCGCTTTGGTGGAGCTGATTTTATGAGGAAAAGTGTATTTTTCAACTATTCAAGTAAATTAGAACAGTAGAGAAACAGGTGGCTTCATTTTGCAGGATCTACTGCAAAGGCTTGAGCTTGAAGTGATGTTTTGATAGATGCTACAAGTTTTGTTTAAATGATGAAGTTTGATAAAGTTGAAGCACGGTTTTACATAAAACATTTAATATTTTGTGTTGTACTTTACCAGGCTAATGTAGCTCATCAAATGGCACTTTCTGTTGTTGCAGCCAGACGTGTCCTGTTGGTCTAGGGATGCCAGGTAAGGAATTGCATGTCACACAAACATTTCTGTGGATACACTCCTACCTTCTGTCAGACTTTGTAAAATTTTAAAATAATGCTAATTCCTTGCAATTCTTAAACTGGGAGAATTTTGTCTTGTTTTGCTGAGTAAAACTGAAGAGGTATAGTGTAAGATAGAGGGTTTTTTTCATTGTCAGTGAGAAGTATGGATCTTCCTGAACTGATTAGCTTCTTGTTTTGTGTGGATTTCCAGTGACTATTTCCCTTAATATATTCAGAGTTTACTGTGATTTTTGTAGTGTTCTGTTCATTCTCTTTGCATGTTCAGAATATGAACTACAACACTTTACTGCAATTATCAACGAGAGAATTCTGTTCATGTCCCGTTGCCTATACAGATGTACGTATGGTTGGTTTTTAGAAAATAAATACGTTCATGCAAAAAGCTTGAAAAAAAAAAGTGGAACAAACCCATCCTAAGGCAAACATGTAAGTGTATGAATGAATATTCATAGATGTGGATATATATCTCCACTTGAATGCCTGTGTGTATTTGTATATGAACAGAACATATAGATGAAACACACAGACACTAAATATTTTGTCTGTTCCTATGTACATTTCATTATCTGCCTTTCCCTCTTGACAGCTCAAATGCTATGTCCTCTTCGTACAATGCCAAGAGCATTATTTGCTTGAGCATGAATCATAAACTGTCTTAAACAGTTGGGATTCTTAAAAATCCAGTGCATTTTTTCAGGGGTGTTTTGACTGGTATGTTTTTCTAATGGGGTTATTCAAATTCTTTCTGTCTAAAACCTAACCTGCAATTTCAAATGGTGATAGCTTCACCTAATATGAGCACTGGTTCAGCCTATGTTCTGTCACAGAAATGATGCAGTGAATCATATGTGAAATCTGTAAATCACTTAGGAATCCAGTGGGATGAAAAGTGGTGCATCAATGTGAGATTATTGTCATTCCATGGTCACCCCAATTTATACAGTAGAAATAGCAAATGCAGCAAGGTGGAAGGAGGATGAAAGGTGTGACGAGCTGTTCACAACATTAAAATGACCAGTGTCCGCTAGGGAGTCTGTTATATATTCAACATGTCACTGAAGCACTTGTGTGATGGGATTGCATTTGAGAAAGTGTCAATATGAAAGACAAGTAAATGATTTAAGTACAGGATATACCCAGTAGTATTGTCACACAGACTGAAATTTAAATACACAGCAGATCACACGATGGGAAGAGCCAGGATGGAAGCTTTAGGGAGACATAACAAGTATGTGGGGGAAATGTTTTCGGAAGGAAATTATCCAGATGGTTGGCTGTTGGTTTGTGTTTTTTTGTTGTTGTTTGTTTTTTCTCACCACAGAAAGTTCCTAGTGTATCCACAAACAAGTTGGGTGTGTTAGATGCAGGAATGCAACAGACTTTCAAAGATTTTAAGGGTCTGAAGCTGAAGCGTTCAACCTGTTGAGCAGAAGATGAACCTCAGACAGGTAATACAACATGCTGTTGGGCCCAACACTTGTGTATTCTCAATTCAAAGGAAAGTGGAGTCTAGTACTTTAAATTTGTTGTATCAGTGTTGATATTTTCTGTTGCTTGGCAGAATGCTGTTTTTTATACAGGGGCAGTGGGGATGAAAATGCTTGTAAGACGGAGAAAGATAGAAGAACTCAGTGAGTATAGACCTCAGCACTGCCTCTCTCTCCTTGAGCCTGATTAAAACCCAGCATTCCTTCCCCAGTGAATGACGTTTCTGTGGGTAAGGACCTAGGTGTAGTTACTCAAAATATGTGAAGTATGAGGGCAAAAAACATTAATTGTTGCCATAAGTGGAAAAGTCTCTCCTTTTCATTTTGTCCTCTAATGTAAATAATCCTGCAAATAATAATGCAATACAAACATTGGCTCCCTGTTATCACCAACGCAGAGAGAAGAAAGTAAGTATCAGGCAGCATTCAAATCTGTTCGGACTGCTCAGTACTGCAGGAGGGGAAGGGGAAAATCAGATTTGAGGGAGGAGAGGGTTAAGACAGCCCCAGAAGCACAAACTGAAGTGGTAGGTTTCCAGTTGGGGATAAGGGCTTGATCTTCTCACCAGCCATCTTCACACAGTTCATAAGTTGTGCAGAGTGTGTCATTTCCCTAAAGCTCTGCACTCCCTTTCACCCACAAAATTGAATCTTGCACAGGTGTGGGCAGCATGTATAGGATTAAAGGCTTGTTTCCCCCAAAATCTAGACCTGTCTGTTTAAATGAGTGCCTTCATCCTGTGAGTCCTTGCTGTGTGTGAGAGTTTGAGACAGTTTGCTCAAGACAATAGCATTAAGTCATCTCCCACACTGACTCTACGTGGCTGAGGCCCTGGAGAGAAATGCTTCAGACTCTAGTGGCTGACGAATTAAACAATGAGGAATATATGCCAGCTCTTTCCATTTGCTTATTAATAGGTTCTGTGTCTCACGCTCCAAGGGGATTGTCCTTTCTTTTGAATTGCTAGCGGGGAAGCATTCAAGCATTCACTCGATGTAAATGGAGAAAAATGGAGAAGGAAAGAGTTTCAGGAAAGACTGGAGCATGTCTTCAAAATGTAAGATAAGGGATCTGACTTTGCAGAAATGCTGATATTCTTGTTTCAAGCAACCTGGCTCACATACCTTTGGGTATCAAGCAGTGATCATCTGTAAATTCTAATTTTAAATATCCTGATATTATAGCAACTGCTTGAGCTAGAAGACAATTCCAAATTGTGCATTCACGGGACACCACAGTTTGTGAAATCCCTGCAATCTAATAATGCTTGATTAGATGAGCAAGTTCAGTGGGACATCTTGTATAATGACAGGGCTATGGAGCTCCTAAATATTTAAATATCTTCTTGGATATTCAGCAATTTCTGAGAATGGTTAATATTCTCTGTCACTGATACTTCTGATTATGTCCATGAGTTTTGAGCTCTTTATTTAATTTAAATCCATGGTTTTCAGTAAATGCTTTAGGTGGTTGTGAAAATCTGGGCGTTGGGGTGGTTGTTTCCCCAGAAATTGCTAGTGGATTAGCAAACAAATACATGTTCATGTTTAGATCCCTCCAATCTCAGTGTTTAAAAGGTTTATTTCTGTCTATCTAAAACCTTTTCTAATGCAGCTGTAGGATAATTTAAGTTGTCAAGCATGTCTGAACATCATCTGCTCCAATTCCCCTCTCAAAGCAGGGCCACTGAAGTTAGATCTGGTTGTTCAGAGCCTATGAACAGATTTATACCAATTGAAAATAAAGCAGGAATAATCCTAAATAAAGGACAAGATAAAAAATCTGTAAGTGCTTACACATTCCTTTTTCATTAGAGACTTCAGTTCTTATATTCCACTGGCTCCCAATGACTTTTTAACCTGGTTTTTAAAGGTGTCTATACACCTATACACCTAAATAATATTGTTAACTTGATTGTTCTGGAATCCAAAAATTCATTTACCTTTGGAAATGGCACACATTCTCTCAGTCTATGTGCAGACTTCAGCTCTGTGTCAATAAGGTCACTTCCTTAACTTAAATTGTTGAAATTCTTCAAGTGAGCATGGCCACGGGTCTCCGGGTGATCGCACTGACTTATTAGATAAATAGATAAACTTTTAGGTGATGTTGGTTATAGCTGAACAAAAAAAAAAGGTGAAATCTTAAAAGAAAATTGCTAAGAGGTGATGTTGATTCATTGTTTCCCAACGTGTTCTTGTGCGATATTCTCTTGACATAATGTTTATAAGAAACCCTATGCAGATATAGCAGTAATTTCATTTCCTCTGCTTCTATTTGAATGACAGCAGGGGCATGCACAGAAATGAGCTGAGAATATTTGAAGGGAAGTTTTTATGAAAGGGTGGCGTGGTTTGCTCTGGGTTTTCCAACAATTACATAACCCTGTTATGCTCTCCCGTGTCATTGTAGGACTTGGTACCAGGCAGTTGTTCACATCTACTTTTGCTTGCTGCGTCGGGTGTCCATGGGCTACATGAGCACAAACTGGACAAACCATCCACAGCATTCTTCATATTGCATTGGTAAAACTGTGACATCTAACAAAGCAGGAAATCCAATGAGTTAATTAAGGAAGAATTGTCTATGATTTCCTCTTACCTTTTATTTCCACCCCCACCCCGTGAAAGTCTATGCAGTGGAGCTGCCTCTTGCCCCTTGTGCCAGAATGATTAATGGGGGGACCACAATGAGGTCAATTAGCTGGGGTCGGCTTGAAGCTGAAAGGTGGAGTGTGTTTCTTTATTGAACGCTGCATTCACACTCCAAACCGTGACCTGGACTACAGTGATTTATTACAGGGGCAGTGTTTTGATCACTTACCTTCAGTACCTTACCTTGGCTTGAGAAATCAGGTTTTCACTGTCAATTAAAATCCAGGAAAAGGGATTCATTCAAAAATCTGAAAGGTGCACCCCAAGTAAAGGATGGGGAGCCTGAGGATGATTCTCAAAACTGTCTCGGTAAGCCTGGCAGCAACAAAGAAATTAAATCATGTTCTGTGTCTAACAGGAAAAAAAATCATCCATGGCTGAACTTCTACAGCCTTTTTCCTAACTGAGTTGAAACAGAGGAGCCAAATCTGTCCTAACGAATTTTGTAGAGGTACTAGGGAAAAACCTCTGCACTTAATACCTATGTGGATGTGTGGCAGAAAGGGCAGGAAAACAACCTGTTGTTTTTGGAGAGAGAAAAAATTTCTCATGTGCATATATAAGGTATTTATTAATGAATAATGTTTAGCAGTTATGGGGCATCTTTCAACAGAGGATCTTGAACTATGTTACATACGCTAATGAAGCCTCTTGATGATGAAGTGGTGAAACAAATAACCGCTTGTGCTTGTTTTAATGGTCAAACTAAGATGTAGAAAGACTACATTATTTTGGTATTTTTTTTGATCCTGAAAGCTGCTGAGTCCCCAGATTAACTTAAACAGAGGCTGTTTGTGATTTAACCCAAAGACTTGCCAGATTAGTCCAAAAATATGTTTTGTTTGAAATTCATTCACTGTAATAATGAATCATAACTTCTACCTGGTACTTTTAATTCTGTTGGCTGCAAAGCACTTCACAAACGAGGTCAGGAATATTGCTTATTTTGAGAAAGGGGGAATTGAGGCACCAGGGAAAGTGATTTTTTGTTGTTGTAGCCTCTGTTCCCACTTCTTACCATTTGCTTATGATTCTCCATCATTTGTTTTATTAAGGCTCAAATATATTATCTTACAAAATATCATTAATGCTAATGCTGCAGCATTCATGAACTAGCAAATTGTCAGAAAGGACTGGCAAGAAAAAAAACATGGATGGCTGTATCTGACAGAGGGGGGAGAGGGCATCTCGGCTGCCCCAAAATGCTGCCTTTTTCACTTGTTCTCTCCTTCCTTTCCCTTCAGTTTGAAGAACACTGCACTCGCATCAATTTCATCCCATCTTGTAAAGATAATGGTGAACTAAAGTCTACCAAAAGATCTTTTGAATGAGCTTATTTGACTTCGTGACTACTGCTTAAATCATTTCTGAATTCCAGATTCTGGTGCATGAGCCTCTATATGCAGAAGTAGAAGAGAGTCCCAAACCCAAATGCCTTTCAGCCAGAGGCTGGAAATTTCTAGTTGTGCAGAAAGGAAACCTGCAGTTATTTTTGTCTCTGGAAGCCCAAGGTTATATCGACAGAGGCTGTGAGAGGTAAAACCACTCAGTGAGGGAAATGCAGTGAGCCCCAGATTTCCAGGTGACTGGTGGTAGGTTTGGGTATTCAGTCAGAGTCCCTTGTACATGGGCATGCTGAAAGCACAGAATTTAACAACCTGCTTTGTAAAGAGCCTGAAATTCTAGTGTAACTATGTAGAAAAACGCTTTGATAATATTTTCTAAGCTGTTTTCAGTTTGTTGCTGTGTTCCCTCCTATCTCTTGCCCAAGCCTAATAATTAGACACAGAGAACACCTATTAGATAATCAGGTCCATCCCTCCCCCTGTACTCCCAGCAGATTATTTTTCCAGTGCATCATCCAGAGAGGTTTTAAATGACTCTTGCGACAGACAACAAGCTCTCATGGGGAGGGTATTCCTTCTAACAGTGCTTTCCATTTGCATGGCGTGTAGCTTGCTCACAGTACAACGTAGGTTTTTAAACTCCTGGAAGAAAAGGATGTGGGCATCTATTGCAATGCATTAGTTTTATTTCCCTGTCAATATCTGTGTTACTCTAATGGGAACAGAACGCCTTCAGTGAAAACAAAGCAGCACTTATCGATAGGCAGTGTATTCTGGTACCTGGACACAAATTTGACCTACATCTGTTCCAACAGTCACTGTCCTTTCAGGCAGTTGTCACACCTTGCCAGCCTTACGTTATGAGCAGGGTTCACGCGAGACAAGCAGCACAGCTTTGCAGTGCGCTTGTGTTTTGTCTAGGGTGATGGGGTGGGGATGTTTGCTTACCTAAAGCATTTGAAAAATTGTGGCAAGCATTTGATTTGCCATAGCGGGCAGACTGTTGGTCCAGGAGGTCCATTGCCTCTGGCAATGTTCAATACCAAATGTTCCAGGGGAAGATGAAATAGCCACAGAGCACCTGGAGAGCTGCATAATGCCGTGTGTTGTTACATGAGGCTGGAGTTGGCATTTGGAGCTTTTAATGTAAGAAAACAAGCAGCATAAATGCACATAGTGCTGTACGGGATGTAAAAGGCAGCAGAGTTTCTGTCTTCAGATAGCTTGGGCCTTGTTTCAGTGGGTCTGCAGATAGATGCAATGCTGTCTTTCAGATCAAGATCTAAATATTAACTCCCCGGTGATAATTAACTTACACCCTGAAGTTTAAGGTTTAATTTAGCTTGAAGAGTTGTTTAGTATTGTTTGTTGATGAATCAGTTTAACTTATGCTGTTGATTCTGTTTTCCTACAGAATTTAAACCCCGTCTGGTCATCTGTAAACGAAACAGCTCGTGGTCCTTGCTGTGTTTATCTTCTCAACACCTCTGTAATACAGAAGGCATCATCCCCATTTGGAGTAAGTGATGTGAGCCGTGGCAGGGCGTGCCCTTGAACTAAGGCTCCCTATTGTCTCGGTAAGCATTTTAGCCATTTGGCTTGCAGTCTCATTCCCTAATTTGTGGAGCATTAGCTCTTTCTTGGGTGTGAGGTACCTATTGTTAAATGTGTGCAGAACTTCTGAATCACAGAACAGAATAAATAAGATAATGCTAATAATTTAAAGATGCCATTTAAATGAATTTCCTCTAGGATTTATCAATAACTGTAAAATACCAGGCAGGTTTAAGTGAGATCTAACTCAAGAGTAAAATTCTACTATCTATGGGCAAGTCCTTTTCTTCAAGACAAGTACAACAGCATTTTTCATTACATTTACTTGTAAATTATTTCCTCTTCTAGACTTTTTTTAGGCCTTTATTGTAATTGCAGAAGTTAAAATATGAGCCTTTAAGAAAATAAAACTTCTCTGAAACTTCACCTTTCCATGTAGATTTTAGAGTAATTTATATGGCATCCTATTTTATTCCTGTAGACTGCTGTTGACTCAGTGCCTATTAATTTTTATAAGATTTTCTCCATGAGGCTTTGTAAGGGAGAGACATATATTTAGTCCCTGGACTGGTAAATTTTAATGACAATTTTGCATGCTTGACTTAATTCCTATTTTTCATGTCCCAATCATGCATATCCCTCACCTTGTTCTTTTAGGGCTTGACTCTTGTCTTTTGAGTCTGATCCAATAACACACATAAGTATATAACTAGTCCCACAGATGTTAACATAGGGTATTTTTGCAAGGCGTGTTAGTCCCCAAATCCAACTGACTTTCAATGGGACTTGATTCCAATCTGCCCCCTTTGCCTTCCATGTCAAAGTGTTCTGATACAAAGACTAAAAGAGCTATAAAACCAAGGAGGAGAAAGAGATCTCTTAGTGCTAGTTGAAGCCTTCTGGAATCCTGTATTAAGTCCTACAGAACGCACAAGAAATAGTACAAAAGGAAATAGTTTTCCACTACTGTCAATACAGACAAAAACAAAATGAAAAAATAAGAATTTTTGCACCTGCTCTCTAGAAAGTCCCACCTCCTCGTGGTTGCTTGCACTTAAATGCAAGTTGCAGTTTGGAACAGGGCCAGGATGCTCAGTATCTTGCAAGATCTCACTGTTGGTGACAGTCTGCTTGCCAAAGGGCTTTTGTATTGGTGGTGTGATGGTCTGCTTAATTTAGGACTCAGAGACAGAAGGAACTAGTCACAGAGTGATCCAAATGCCAATGAATGGGGTGCTTCTGTTAAACTTAGTCTTTCACCCTCAGAGGTGCTGTGGAACAGCTTTAAAGGCTCCCTATATGTTCTAACAACCCAAAGCATTGGGTTGTACCAGTTTTGAGGCAGGATTGTCCTACCATTGGGAGCTGGAGAAGCTGAGATAGCCTGGTTAATCAAGTCAGTAGGATTACTATTTTACTCACTTGGCAGAGAGGCACGAATCTTGAATTCCAGGTCTGGAATTTTCTCGTGACCATAGGACTTATTTTTCTTTACGAAATTCTTCTTGCAATTTATTTCATGCGGCCTGACATAATGCTACCTAACCAGAGCCTCTGAATACTACTGCAGTGGAAGAATTAATTCCTAGTAGGACATTAAGGATGGAGGTGAGGGAAAGCCCAAGTTGTTTTCATCACTCTAGTGTTACATAGTGCTTGAGTAGTAAAACACAGACTTGGGGGCCCAGATAGGCTTCTATAATTGTTCTGCAAAAACAACTATGAGTTTCCATTTCTAAGGACTGTTCAGTGGTCTGCAAGCCAGAATTTTCAAATTAACCCACTCTTTTCCATTACAGCAAAGACTATCCTGATAGACTGCTGCTGAAATACCTGTATGCTCTTAGGACCTGACCCTGCGTGTTTTCCTCGTGTGAACACTATTTAATTGGAAACGGTACTGTAAATAGCAACAGTTCATGTGATTACATGAGATTACATCTTGTGATATTGGGAGGGAAAACAGCATCCTGCTGGTGGAAACAAACAAAAAGAAGCCTGAATAGTAAATAACATCATAACGAATTTTCTGGTTTGTGACATTCTAGACAATTTCACTGAGGATTGTATTTAACAATTAAATTCTACAGAATTGCCTTCAAGCCTCATACCTGAAATAATCCATGGAAAAGATCTAATTCAAATCCTGTAGGTTTTAGAGGGGTATTTGTATACATCCCTTTTGCGTTTTTCCCTAGTAACCTGTATAAGCCTTATCCCAAAGGGAATGTGGATATATGTAAACCTTCATAGCAGCAGAAAAATAAAAATAAAGTTGTGTGCCAAATTTTCAGCAAATATAAACTGGTTTAATGCTGTTGAAGCCAAATAAACCAGTTGAATATCTGCTTCTCAGTTCACAAAGGAAAGGTTCTCCCCATTGCACAGAAAAATGTTGCTTTTGCATTGCTGCAAATGGATTTTGTCACTTTTTGTTTTCGCTCAGTGTACCCCTGAATGTGTCTTGTGTCTTTGTCTGTGTGGGCACAGAAGCATACTTATAGCTTCTAGCGATCTCTGCACATATACAGTGGTCTTGTTTTAATATTTAATCGCTAATTGGTGTGATGATCAAGGGACAGACGAGGGAGCACTCTGACATCTGATCTCTTGAACTGATTACACGCACTTTGCACTACATGTTGTTTATCATGGTCAGGCTAATTTCCTTCACTGAGTGCTGATTTCTTTCTTGCGAAGAAATCTCAATTTGGGGCTTGTAAAGAGATTCTTTCCATTTCTGGAAAAGGATTCCAGTGTGCATTGGGCTCCTGTTATTGACCAGAATTTCCAATAAAAGCAGGGCAAATTCTGTTGGATGAATAGAATCGAATATTCTTCTTTGCCTGTGCTCACTCTCTCTGTTAAGGTTTGTTCTGTATTCACTGTCTCTGTGCGTTTATTCATTCCCTCTCTCCCTCTGTTAGCTTTCTCCCATTTTTCAGTAGAAATTTTAGATTTCAAAGCTCCTTTCAGACTTAAAGAAAAATAAATAAATCCACAACCAAATGCAAACTGCTAATCCTAACAGGAGGAGAAGGTTTTCTTTCTTTCATTATGATGTTGATGATGATGATTATTATTATTTGGAAGAAGGTGGTGAAAAAGAGAGAATTTGTCATTACTGTATAATTTAAAATTGCACAGCCTACAGCCCACAAAACAGAGCATGTAATTACACACTTACTAGAGGTAACAGCAGTGCTGATAATTATTCTTTACACAGGAGAATCTCGCTGATATCCCAGAGTCGGAAAGTGGGAACTACAATATCTTTAATACCATCCTTAGAGACCCTCATAAGCAGAGGAGAAGTATGAGGAGGCACACAGGGTCCAGAGCAATATCTTCATCGCGCCAGAATGTCAGGGGCTTTAGTACAGCAGAAATCAATAGATTCAAGTACATTTTTTTTTAAGGTACAATATTTTTTTATGACCCTACCTAGAGAAAGTACAGCAAAGCCAGAGGAACGGCAATGGTATGAAACAAACATTTTGAATGGAAGCCATGTCGGTTTAGAAGAATAGTAAGCTAAGATTTATTCATTTATTTATTTATTTTTAAGGCATGTTCTGCTGCAAGGATGTGTTAACTCTTTCTGGGCTGCAACCCTAAAATTTCTTTGGTATTGAATACCCAGATTATTTCTCTAACCCCATTTTTTTCTTAAATATTTTTCTCTGTAGCTGTTCTCTGTCTGCCTCACTTAGCATTTTGGCCTCCTAGATTTAAATAGTAATAGCAATTCAAAGTTGATCTTACATTTGGCATTTAATTTGATGATTTTTAGTGTGAGCTAGAAACCAGTCTGATGGATAATTTTCTACATCCCTATTTTCTAAGCTCATTTAAATCAGTGTGATTTATTGGCCAAATATCCCTCCCTTTATTTATGGCGAGGGGTGTTTTATTTTGCAAGTAATTCATTTTACTTCTAAGGAATAAAATGCTATTTGCTATGAAAGCAACCAGCAAAACTAGCTCATGTTTTGCCATTTCACTTTGCCCAGGTGATGCAAAGTGATGCGAATTTAACTGTCAATGGCAATTATGCATGTAGGGAAATTCTAAGGTATTGTATTCCTATACAGACGTACATTATAAGACAGACAGACAATCTGTTGGCACCTAATTTTCCTGTGCAGTTGAGTCTCAATCAGACTGATTGCCTTAATGGAGTTGGAGTAACCGCTGGGCTGCTCTAACTTAAGCCATCAAGTTAGGTCTGGAGTGGCTGCCCGGTGTGATTCAGGGAGGCTTTTCGTGCTTCTTGATGGTCTCAGTTCTGCCTGAGCAGATCTCTGTGTTGGTGAGAATCTGGGTCATGGTCACAGGGAGTCAACATGAGTAATAAAGTACATGAAGCAGTTGGGGAGGAGTCAGGGGACATAAAGTTAATTAAAAAAAAATCTGTTCCTAATATCCCTAATAACAAACTTAAAATGGCATAAAGATCTCAGAAGTTGGTTTAAAAGGGAAGTCAAACTCTTCACTCTCCATCTTTGGCATAAACTGCTAGCTATTACCACTTGCGTGTGTGATTATTTTGTAAGGAACTTTCTGTTATTCTTTATATTTCTCTTATTGTGCCTCTGTATAGGGAGAAGTAGAATTCAAGTGAAAAAAAACATTCATATACCCCTTGTACAGTGATAGTTGTGATAGTTGAAGCTCAGCCTTGTGGCACTCAAGACACAAATGACACTAATATTTTATTTGTTCCAAATTGTTGACATGAATAAAAAATTAAAGCAGTTGAAGACCTTGACTCTTTGTGTCTAACAAAGTAGGATAAATGGTCCTCTGGTAACTGTAAAAGAGCAAATAATATCTTGCAAGTTTTTAGGGCTCTTCTTGAGGTTTGTTAATAGTGATAGATCTGAAATGAATCAGAGCGTAGGAAGATGTAGCGATCAATGTATATTCTATATACATTTAAGATCCACAGAAATCACTCAGAAATCTTTTGTTTTCTTCGTAGTTGCTTAGGGTCCTTTGTGTCATAATTTCTAGGATGTGGCATAGATGAAGAGGTGTTGAATATGAGAGGCCTGGATTCAACTTCTGGCTTTGCTATGGATTGCAGGGATGACCTTGAGTAAATTCTTAATTTTGAGAACTTAGAAATTAAACTTACTCTGTTGTGTTTGTTGTTGTTTTTAATCTGTTACTTAAAATATTCTCTGGGCTGTGTACATCCTTAATTTAACCTATGCCAGTACAGTGCCCAGCACAACAGGAGAACAAGTAGTAGCAGTTCACAGGTGATGAATAATAATGGGTTGTTTCTCTCTCATCCTTCTCTAGTCTTCAAAAAACATCAGCTAAATCTTCATACTTCTACTTGTTAGTCAGAGGCCAAATAATTATAATTAGTAGGGAGATAAAGAATCAAGAAATGACATGGGCTTCAGTTACCCAGTGTGTAGGTCAGTGCAAGCACCTTCTCTTCCATTTGTCTCAAATACAAATGCACTTTTAGTAATTTTTGTTCTTAGTTGGCAAAATATTTACATGCCTTTCCAGAAAGAGGTATGCATGGGAAAGGGTAGCAACTAATTTTCTTTAAAACTTTCCTCAGAAGTCATCTTGGGAGTTTTGAAAAAAAATTCCAGGGGCACGTGGATCCAGTTTCTGTCATTATGTTTAGAGCCACAGTCTCAACTTGCTGCTTCCCTGATGATAAAATGTCTGCTGGCATGTGAGAAGGTGGGTGGATGTCCATTTTTTTGATGGGTATGCTCAGCTCAGGTGACAGGATCATGCCTGTGACTAGGGTTACGTGAAAGGTACGTTCAGCTACATGATGGGAAGCACCATTCCCATTATGACAGTGTGGAACCGCTGCCTTGCTCTTATTTTGTGTCTCCTGGTGCTGCAGCAAGAGATGAAGGCCAAAAGAGTAAGCATCATGCTGAGGGCAGGAGCTGTGACAGGTCTTTTGTCTTCGCTGACTTCTTTGCATTTCAGAGTCAGATAAGCAGTTCCACTTTTGGTCTGTCCCTTGGTATTTCTATCCTCGTCGTCTTGGACTATCTGAGCCCCCCCTGCAGTTCCATGGCTAAAGCTGATCCTTTTTTCTTAGACTTTCATTGAAGTCTGTTGCCAAAAGTAAGGTGCTATTAACATATTCATGCATGCGTCTATTGTGATAGTTGATCTGATATCTCTCTTTGCTTTTTCAGCTGGCTTGTGTCTTCATGTTTTGTGATTCCCATGTTATATTCCTAATTATTATTATTTCACACTTCATAACATTTTGGTAACTAAAATGCTCTAGGGTTCAAAACTTGTCTATTACATTTTAGCCCAGAGGAAACTTTGCATCTAGTTCCAACTTCCATCCCCAAATATGAATTTATATTGGAAATTCTGATGGATCCTGCCTGGGATTGGTGCAGCTCTGATAGAATATTGTAAAACACTGACTTTGTTACACATTGAGATGGGATATTTTCTCCCCCCTTCCTTTCTTTTGTGTAAATCTGTTTTCACCACAGGAGCACATGCTGTCTCTTCTGGCTACAACACTACTTACTAATTCATCGATTCATCTTTAATGAGGCCCCCTGCCAATGTTTAAATAGCATTCGGAACAAAGAAAAAGGCAACATTTCCAAAACAGCTGCTTCTCTCCGATCTTGACATATCAGCCCTTCAGAATTTCAAGTAAAATTTTCCCCCCTAAAGTTGGTAATTTATAATTTAGGTGTAGCTTTATAATTAATTGTTTGCAGGATGGAGGAAAAAAATAGGAAGAGAGAAGAATGAAATAAAAAAAGAGTAAAGTTTCCCTCAGGCTGTTATGATACATGAAACCAACATGGTTTCTGTGGATTGCACTAGCATTGCAGATATAACAGTGGGAGAATTCTCCTTTGCAGCCAAAATCATTTGTTGTACATTGCAAGTTGGTACAAGGACATGACAGAGCAAAGTTTTTCTGCCCGTTACATACAGCTTTACTATGTTGAATAGCTCAACCCTTGTCGTATTTGAGTTGGCTTCATAAGGCACTCTTAACAGGAAGGAGCATTGCCTTGGTCACTACTGTTGGTTCCCAGTTTTCTGAGGACTCCCTGAAAGCACTGCTTAATTGTGTGGGATCAGGAGTCAAGACTACGAGTACTTGGTGTCACACCAAATTTTGACATGAGGTTAAAATCGTGTGTTTTGGAATGAATTTGGGCTTCCTGGTGGTGGCCATAACAGGAGTGCTTCTTAAGTCCAAGTGCCTCATGTTCCTGGAAAATGGTATTTGGACCTGTGACCTGGAGGTTATGGACGCCTTGTCCCCCTTTAACACTTTGGCCCCTTCAAACTAGTTCATTTTCCTGCCCTTTAGGAGTAAACAAAAAGGTTTTGTTCTTGTCTCCTCACTCTTGTTGAATAGCAAAGGAAAAATTATCCAAAGTGCTTGAATTATATTTGTTTGTTGTGCCTTGGTCACATCTAAGAGTTTTTGAATAAATGATCTTTTAGGGAGAAAACAAAGGGTGAGAACGGGCTAGCTACAATTCAGAACTCGAGAAAAAAATACTCTTGAATTTGAGTGGAGGCTTCATTTCCTGAAAAAAAAAAAAAAAATGTTGTCAATTTTTCTTTTAAGCTATTTGGTTAAAACAAAATAGTTTTCTTTTTGAATTTTTCATACTTTAAAAGTGAAACTGAAGCAAATGTAGTAACCAAGTATAATTTCAGTATGAAAATTCAAAGTATGTTCACTTCTAGGAAATATTTTTTTAATACTTTGAAACTAAATTTTCGGAAATTTATTATATTTTAGTTGAATATGCATTTTTCAGATACAAAAGAAGTGTTATAGTAGTATTTGGATACACAACAAAACATGCATCTATTTTTCCCTTGTACAGAGTATACCACGAGAGAACAAGCAGAAAATAAATGAGGCAGAATTTAAGACCATATGCAAGAAATAGTGCCCCGTGGTGTCCGGCTTGTTCTGCAATGAACTTCTGAGGAGCAGAGCTCAAGATTTCCGTAGCCCTGTACTCCGTACAGAGTGCCAGGCTGCAAACACTGCTGGTAAATCCTGGCTTAGAGCTGGCAGCTTTGCATAGTGAAAGTGATGGAGAAAAACCTGTACGGGATGGTAAGGCTGGTTGTTGTCTCTGCAGCGCCGTGACTTGATATGCTCTGCAGTCTTTTCTAGGGACTTCTTTCCTCTTAAATTTCTCCTCAGGTGTAAGAGGACCTGCCTGGCTGTAAATCACTGTCAGTGCGCATTGCATTGCCTCTTCTGGGCTTGACTCCGTACGTGCTGCTGAGCTTTCCCAACTTCAAGCAGTGGGAGCTGCTGTGGCAGCCCAGGCTGTAGACTGTCAAGTTTTCTGTTCCAGTCCAATCCCCAGCACTGACCAAGGTGGTGGAAAGCACATGTTAATGTGAGAGTTTAGAGCGAACTGCATAGTTTTACCTGGACTTGCTGTGGCAGACATTCCCTTTCTTTCCAGAACTGTCTTTCCTCGACCATGAGAGATGCAGATAAATCGCTGAGTATTTTATTTCTCTCCTGCCATCCAAATTGCAAGACCAGTGTTGGCAAAGAAGTCCCAGTCAGAAAAGGGGAAACTCTTTGAAAAGGGAGAGAACATTTTACACTTGGATTAATGTCACACCTAATTCAGTTTCCTAACTGTTGTTTCTCTATTAAATAGCAGCAAAAGTCCTACAGCCTCGGCATGCATATGTGCACATGCACACACACAGACTTGCCTAGAAACAACAACAAAACAAAATGAAGGCAGTTTGGAGGCATTTCCTGGGAAAAAGATTCATGATTCTGTTTCCATGGAAGCGACAGCACATCCCAAGTGGCAGTGAGAGCTGACAGAGCGCAGCTAGGAGAGTTAAAGTGCCATCTTCTTCCTAGCGGAGTAGGGGGGGGGCAGAAGTGGGGGGAATTGCTTTTAAAAAGAATACAGAAAAATTTAAAAGGACAGATGGACATATGGTTAAAATGAAAGTCTGGAGATCGGGGCTGGTTCTCCGCTCTGCCATGAACTTCCCGCGTCCCTTTGGGCAGCTCACATAAGGCATCTTCCAGCGCCTGCTCCAATCAATAATTGATTTTGGTGGGCACTAAATCAGAGCCGTAAGCATTCTGGACAGTGTTCAGCCTGTCGTCTTTGGCATCCAAGTTGTCTATGACATTTCAAGTTCAAGTCCAGCTTAGTTTGCCTGTTGATCTTCTACTCTGCTTAGCAGTAAAACACTCTTCATTTTGCACTGTTTCTGAGCTAGGGCTTTTAATACATTCCTGTTCAGATCTTAATGCAAAAAAATTTAGTTAAATCCAGTACCAGTGACTTCACAGAACTAAAGATGTCACCTAGACAGATGTCTATCACTGTCTTCAGGTACTTAAATTTGTCTCTGTGTTTGTTTTAATTTTAGATATGGCATGATGAGAAGTGTTAAAGAAGTTAAAGAATGAGAGGAGAGTGGGAAGGGGTAAGGATTTGGGGAAGAAAATCACTCTAAAGTGTGCACAAATAGTGGTGATGGCACTGAAAATTCTTTCTCAGTATCCCCTACAGCCATGTTCTCATGTGATGGGATCCAAGGTGAACTGGTTTTAGAAATGAAACAGTGCAAAAGGACAGGAGAATATCAAACTGCAGCTCATTACAAATATCGTGCATGCTTTTGTTGTGATCTCCTATATTTTACTTTGTAATTCTTCACTTCCTTCAAACTGAAAAAAATTAAATTGGCTCAGAAAAGCTTTGTGATGGTTTAGGGCTGGAGAGTGCAGATAGCAGCCAAATTCTGTTCCTTTCCAAGTTGGTTTGTCTGCTGCTTAGCCTTAGCCCTTCTCTGAGAAAGGCTTTTGGAATCCCCATCTTTCGTCTTCTCCATGGCTTGACTATATTTCTTCCTGGAAGATGTGTTTTAGTGAAGCAAAAGTTGGAGAGCTCGGTGCAGGGGTGGTTGATGAAATCCTCTAACCTGTCCTGTTCTGGAGATTGGGCCAAATGATCCAATGGCACTGACCGGCCTCAAAACCCACGCAATAACTCTACGGGCTCCTGGGCCCATGCAAGGACTTTTGCAGGTCCCCATTAATTGCAGCGGGTTTGCACGAGGTCTGGTCACAAGGACTTCTCTGCATAACACGAATCAACCCCAGCCTGTCGGCAGCGGACGTGCTCGCTATTCGATGCATTAATTAATATGGCTGTTGAGTTTCAATCCTCTTTCAAAGCGCTTTAACTACTGCTACGTGGATCTAACTAGAAGGCAGGGCCATATGCAGCAGGCATGGCAAATAGTTATAGTGCTCTGCTTTTTTTTTTTTTTTTTTAATGGTTTCTGGCAATGCATCGCACTGAGGTAAGTGCTTTGTTTCTCCCTCAAGTGGCACTCATCTCCCTAGGGTTTCTGTATGAATGCTTGAGAAGAACGTCCACTTGGGTTTATTTCTGTTCTGTATGTACTATGCAAGCTTTTGGCTGTCTTTGCCAAAGGAAAAGGCAGGTTACTGCTACTTAAAAGAAATATTTTTAATTGCATAGTATTGATTTTCTTTTTTCTTGCTGGAGTGCGTGTTCTCTTGTTGATGGATGCCGTAGAATACGGGGCTGGATTATGTGGATAGATTAGCACTGAGATAACAATACAAATGAATTAAAACCCATTCAGTTATTTTGGTGAAAGTATGTTTGTCTGCCACCTAGAATTTGGCTTTTCTTTTTATTCACTTAATGAAACGCACGTGCCAGCACTTCCCTCTTTCTCTGTCACCCTTTCTGCACTGCTGCAGCACCCCAGCAATACAGTGCAGCCAGCAGCACCTAGGCACTGAGACGAAGGCTGGAGTTGTTCCTACCCTAGCTTATGTGTCAGGTTCTTCCTCCTGTTGCACTCTGTGACTTCGGAGGATGCAAGGCTAGGGGAGATAATCATAGATCTTTAATTGCAACCCCTCGCAAAATAAAACAAGCTGCAGAGCCTTCAGCATCCCCTTGTATACCTCAAGGGGAAAAGAGGAATTTTGAAAATGCTTGGACATAAACAGGTTAACACAGAGCCATGGAGTATAACCCTTTCCTTTATCATGATGTGTTATGATAATGTGCAGTTGA
Organism: Netta rufina; assembly: GCF_964035555.1. Classification (NCBI taxonomy): domain Eukaryota; kingdom Metazoa; phylum Chordata; class Aves; order Anseriformes; family Anatidae; genus Netta; species Netta rufina. The sequence goes on along the minus strand of NC_140151.1, from coordinate 3,574,259 downwards.
GAGCTGGTAAAAGACAAATGCATGCATGTTGATACAGGACCAGGGAGTTCTAAAATTGTTTTCACATTTATATGTAAAGCAATTACCGATTTTTTTTCTCTGCCTCATAACCTGAGAAGTGGTGCAGACATACAGGAAGTCTTACTTTTTATTTCACTCTAGTAGACTTGTAAAGCATGCAGCTCTGGTGTACAGTGCAACAAGAGTCAAATGAAACTTGAATTTTTTTTTTATTGCATTACTCGTAGCCCCATAATGCAGGCAGATACCTTTAGAGCAGGGAAGGGGGTAAGTGAAAGACTAGTGTGTTCTGACAGCTGACTGTATAATCATTTCAAATCGATCTGTATTCATGATGATCAGCGTATCAGTCCTAACACATGTATGCTTCTCTCTACCCTGGTTGTTCTGATCTGTCATATTTAGGGCACTGGGGAATGCAATTTAATTTTTTTCACCACTTGTTACTTTGGAAACTGCTCAGTAAAACACCCCTCCAAGCCTGCATATTCTTTCATGGTGTCTAATTAATTCATTTGCAGAGTGTGTGTTTCTCTCAGTGCTCATTCTGCAGAGGTGCTAAGTCTTGTAATAAGAGGGAGAGAACCTGAACAGATTTGTTTTCACATTCTCTGTTTCAAAGCTGATTGAATCAGACCCAGCAGCTCTGTGTTGGAAAAAGAGGTGTTCTTGTAGACTAACAACAGTGCTTAGGTCAGGACTATGCAGAGCCAAGCTCTCCTTGTGCCTCACTTTGCTCCTCAACCCCTGCAACATATGCTCGATGCTGTCAGCAAAGGTAGGCACTGCTTGACAAGCAAAATCAGGACCTATTTGTGCTCAGGTTTGTTGGTAGAAAAAGGCAGGTCATGCCACAGCCACTTTGTTTGCTCAAGGAAAGTGTGCAGATTTTTACCCAGAAGTGAAAAGTAAGGGAAAGCCACTGGCTACATCTATCAGCAGCAATTAATAATCCATTACCTGCTGCCAGTCTCTGCCTCGTGGTTATGCATAGGCATTTGGCAAATGAATGTGAAACTTTACAGCCTCCATAAAGGGAGGGGACAGAGGTGAAGGTGAGTAGTGATGTCTGGTTGCATCTCCCATCCATCTTGGGATATCATACTTGGGGTTTGTCTCTGTTCTCTGAGCCTCTGTAAGCTCTGTGGTACCCTAAATAATCATAGAATCATAGAATCATAGAATATCCTGAGTTGGAAGGGACCCTTAAGGATCATCAAGTCCAACTCTTAATAAGTGTATTTACATGTGCTGAAAGGCACCTAATCAAACGAATTAGATGGCTAAATACCTCAGAATATTCCTTCAACTTCTAGACACTTTCTGACAGATGTACTTGACTGGTTCAAGCTGGACTGTAGGTACTTATTTTACTCTGAACATATAAAGGCGTTGTTACAAATGTACATGATCTAGGGTGCTTTTCTGGGGGAGGAGGAGGCAGGAGAGGGATGGTTGGCATTGGGAGAGTTCCCACTGTCAGGGGTATTGGTTTTAGAGATCCTCCTGACCTGGCAATTTAAAATTTCTAAAGCTCAAGGCTTTAAAAAATGAGGGGGAAAGGCTGTTATTGACAATAACTTATTGTGGAAAAATATTTGCATAGATAAAACATTTCACTCAGCACGTTAGGACTAAGAATAAACCCCATCTCTTATCTGATCTTATTCATGATTGCTCTTTGGCTCTTCTCATGCAGAGATCTCAAAGCATTTTGCAAATGAAGATGTAAGTTGTCACCCTTACTTTATACAGGAACGGCTGAGAGAGAGAACCAATGCACCGCAGGACCACCGGAGACCTGGAGCTCCAGCTTGGGTCTCTGCAGTCCCAGTCTAGTGCCTCATCCACTGGATTCTGTAGGTACCATTCTTTTAAGGTTGAAAAACTCATTAGAACATATTAGGTAAGAGGAAAAGCAAGGTGGAGAGGTTATTAGCAGAGAAAGAAAAAAGAAAGACAATACCAAACTGTGAGGGGATTTAGAACAGAGAAAGCAGATCTTGGGTAAGGAGTAAGTGGGGAGATTTTTCTCCATAGCTGAAGTGGACTAAAGCCACAGAATCTGACAGTAACAGAAATGTAAGATGTACATGCTCTGATTTTCAGCACTCTCGGGTAGTGTCAGGGAGTTGGAAAGAACTTCCAGAAGCAGCTGTGTCCATAGCTTTTTCAAAAGCATTGTAGGCATTTAACCTGCAGCCCTTTACTGTACAAGGGAAATTTGCACCTTACTTATTTGTGTGCTTCTGTGATTATCAACAGGTACTTAACCAACTTTGCAAACAGGAGAATCCACACTTAGTGGCTTAGGAGTCTGCTGTTAAAACATGACTCCTCGTCCTTGTGTCCATCTGCAAATCACCTGACACACACTCCATGTACAAATGATGCTAATGGTTCTGATTCTATGTATTCATAGAGTGCCCGTCCAGGTGACAACGTATCTTAAGTTTCTGAGACTAAAAACGTCACTCTGGGCCTGGCAGAGTGTTTGATTTCGTTCCAAGCATAAAGTAACAAATTGCCTTTAATGGCAGCATCACCAGAAGTAGGCTTCCATCGCTTTTTCATGTCACTTTCAAGTGCGTCGTTGATGTTTTTATGGAATTTTATTATACAGCTTGTTATGCAGCAGGAACAGCCATGCCAGGTTCTTGGGGATCAGCAGGCAGGGGGGGCTAAGCTATAATAAGATCTCGTACACTCGTGGTTTTAATATCTTTTACTTCAAAGCAAGGAGTTGATGTGATCTTTCATCATCTCAGCTGTTGTTTACCAGCTTCCTACAGATGCTGTTTGAACTAACAAACCCCACATTTCCTGGTTGGAGGGAGGAATTCCCTCGGTAGTTGCAATCCGTTCACTTGGAGGCTTAGTACTCCTGATTGAATGATGCCACTAACAAGAAGGGGATAAACCATTTAAACGTTCAGTATCACCTTTCAGTCAAATAATAACTGGCCAAATTAGTTTGGCTTAGCTTCTCAGCCCTGCTCCTTATTTACAGCTCCGAGGGAAAACGACCACCGAGTCCAGGGCTGTAGTTGGGGTCAATTTGCTCCATGTATCAGAAACAGACAGACGTGTTCCTGATACAAGGGCTTCTCTTTGGCACTGATCTATGAACACTATTTTGTTTCCTAGCAGTCTTTTAAATCAGCTGAAATCTAGAAATTACAGATGAGGAAAGAGCTGCGAGGTCATCTGTTCTGAGAAGATCAGAGCAGGTTCTTTAGTGCCCGTGATTACAGTGGGTGAGTGTCTGTAATGGAGAAACTAGCAGCAGTCCCAGGCAGGTTCCATTTTTTCTTCCTCTACCACCTCCTTTTTTTTCTTTTTTTTCTTTTTTTCCTTTTTCCCCAGCCCATCAGCAGAGCACTCCTGCTACAGAAGTCAATGAAATTTTCAACCACACTGAAATAAGTATATTGTAATAAAAATGGGATGAGGCACGTGTGTGCCAGGTTGGCTTTCCAAACAGACACTGCTTTCCCTTTCAGTGGGCAGCATGTTAGCCATCCACAACTTCTTTCCCTGTTAGTTATGTCTGAAAACCCATTCCAATCTCTTTGTGTGCTTGTATGCTAGTTTATGCTGACAGCATATTATTTACCTCCAGGGACATCAGAGCCTTAAGCTTGACCCTGTCCCGAGTAGCTGGTAGTCTGAGCAAGGAAGCATTGGGAAGAAAATGTTTTGGGCAGTGACTTGCTCAAGGCTATGCAGCAAGTCAGTGGCCACAGTGGGAAACAGAACATGATTCTTTACTCTCTTCTATGGGACAGTTTTTGTTCTTTTCTTGTAAGTGTTGCTGAAGGGCCCTAACCCCCTTGGTTGCACCAAGCACACTTCTGGAGCCTCTGCAGGGTCCCCTCCTCCCTTTCTGAGTATTTATGTGGAAAATTGTAAGCTCAGAAACCACTTTTGCATAGCCAGCTGAAAATGCCCCTTTTGGGGTGCTAGCAGGTTACAATCAATACCTCATGTTCTTAGACTCTTGTCTCCGTGCAATTTTGCTGAACAAAAGTTTAATTGACCTGAAAAAGAAACTTCACTGATTTTCAAAGCCATCAGCCACCTAGTAAAATAAACATTCTGCAGGGCAACTTCCATGTTATTTCTATGTTGAATTTCTGTTTTGTTTCCCCTGCCCAACAGCCACCTCTTAGAGCAAAAGGCAAAACCACCGTGTTGGATTCTACCCTCCTCTTAACGTTTCCTCATAAAACAGCATTCAAAAAAGAAACAGAATTTTGCTAAGAAGCAAGTTTGTGGGAAATGATGGAGAGGGCTACTTCATACAGATCCAAGAATAATTTTTCCACTGTTCAGGATGCTTGGCTATTTAGTCTGTGTCAGAGGCATGGGACCTTTATCAATCAAAGACTGACTTTGTCATTAAATGGAATCTGTGAGTCGCACTGCGATTAAATTCCTTGTAGGATCCGTGAAATAAGGGTCTGATTCTCAGCTACACTGAGGCTCCTTTGTGCACCTACAGTGGCAGAAAGCCCCCAAGACTTTATTTTGTATCAGATCTTTCATAAAATCTATTCACCCAAAGCGCTTTAGGGTTAAAATTAATTCAGTTAATGAGTTAAATAACTGCCAAGGGAGAGAGAAATTAAGAGTCATGGGCAAGGGGGAAAAGAGATGCTTCCAGCTGAGTTCAGAAGAGAGTGTGAATGAGTTGAAGGGGAAAAGAGATGCAAAGAAGATGCACTGATGGGCAGGAGCTGCAGAGGAGAAAGCTCTTATGCCCTGGGGGTCAAATTATATGAAGGAAGGAGGAAGAGCCCTCTTTCTGCAGGAGACTTGCTACCAATGGAAGTTGATTTAATGCATGTTACAGAAGTAGCAGTATCAGTTAGGATTTTCCCTTATTGTAGCCAGTTGCTAGAAGTCTGCACGGGTTGTTCACCCTTTGTTTGTTTAAATGCAGTAGAATTTACAAAGATCTGGCACTTTAGGAACAAAGTGATGGTCCCTGAGTGCATCTTCTGACACCCAGGATCGTTCAGGTCGCAGAGAACTGTGGCTGTTCCAGCTACGGTAGAGAGAGGCTCAGAGCATTAATCTTCTCTGATCTCAGCAAAGCAAAAACTGTTGTAGGGCTGTGTGGATAACCTGCATCTAACACACCCCTACAAACAGCCAAGGAGTGTCTCTTCCTCAGCTCCTTAGTCGGGCACAGAAACAAGTGGACAGTCACCTAGAAGAAGCTACAAAATATTTTAATCATGCTGACCACCACATCTTGAAACTCTACTGGAGACAGCAGAGCTTATTTTTGTCTTCCAGGTTATTGTTCCACTGAAATCTTGGAAGTAACAGCTGAGTGGTGTGGCACTGGAAGCACTGTCCCGGTGGCAGCCCAGGTCTGGGAATGAGCTTATCTAGCTTTTATCAGGAAGGTGGGTAAATCTCTATGTTCCTCCTGTGTTCCTCTCTGTATTTAGCAAATAAGCTTTTATGTCACTTAGATGCCTCTGAAAAATGCCCTCTTCCTTTTCCCCCAGTCTTTCTTTAATTTCTCCTCCCCTGAGAAGTCTTTCCAAGCCTTTAAGCACATTTGTAGGACTCCTCTGGATCTGAATCTATCATTGGTCTAGACGACAAAGAATAGTTGAACAGATGTGTTTTAAGTGAGCTGATCTTTCCCAATTTTAATAAAACTTCTAACTTCATGCGAGGCACAACTTCATCTGAAGTGGCTCTGCACCTCCAAGAAACTGTGCTAAAGCAGGCTTTAAACAACTCGCAGTTCCTAGCATGGTTAGACTGATGACGTCCCTTACACTTTAAGAAACCTCTGAGGCTCACAAACAGAAGTTTTACGTTTAATAGTTTGGATACTAACAGCCTTGATTCATTTCCCTCTGTTTTATATCATTGCTCTATCATGGCGCGATTACAGTGCAAGGAGGTGCCTTGGAAGCTTGGAGAATAGTAAATGCAGACCTGGCTTCACTCAGCAGAACCTGCTCAGGGCTTTACAAGCAATTTTCAGATGAACTCATCTGACAAAGGTTGGTTAAGAAAAAAAAAAAAAGACACATAAAAACAAAGGAAAACAAACAAAACAAAAGCCCAGGTGCCTTATTGGAGAAAAGTAAATAAAACACATCCTGCATATTCTGTGAAGTGGTATGTAGTCAGCCTTTGGATGATATAAGAGGGAATTTATCCTCGCTTAATGTTCACTCTGTGTGAAGTTGGATGTTATGTCCCGAGTTATTGGGAGCTCTTTAAATGAAATTGGTGAGAATGGATAGTGAGGGAGAGAACTGTGAGCTTTATTGATGTATCTGCACAGCATGGGGCTGAAACATGTTCCCTTTACACGGGGGTGGGGTCTGGTGTAAAACCCAAGAAGGATTCTCCTGAGACACATTTCCTCCATTTAGAAGTCCCGTTTAGAAAGCAGGGGGAAGGATTCCCAGGACATCGTGTGTTGCAAGTTTGGCTTGAGAAGGTCCTATAAAAGAGCTCTGGGTAAGACAGACATCCACAGGGGGCTTCCTGCAGGCCCTAGCAGAGCCTGAAATGGCTCGTATTTCCATAAATCCCTTTGTGAACAAAGAGGCAAGATTTGGGTTTTACACGTTGAGTCTGTGACACTTCGCTAGGTCTAAAACTAGAACTGGGTGCCCGTTTTGAAGGAAGAGAACAATTAGGATAATTCTCCAAGACTACGTGAATCCAGTGCTGATGGCTTTATCTTTCTCATATGCTTTTGTTTCTTCTCATGCCTGCAAGTCTGGTTTCTGTGGCACAGGGATGAAAATATAAAACTCTTGAAATCAGGGTCTGCCTCTGGCCTGTGGGTTTGGGTTTCTCATGCATCCCTCTGTTTGAGCTGGGCCTATCTGGAATCACAGTGTGTAAGTCTAAGTGAGTTTCTCTGCAAGCCTCATTTTCCTCTCATCTGTGAAACAGGGTAGATAATTTCTGCCTTAAAGGCATGTAAATTTTAATAGTTTAGTCCCCAGTTCAGCAAAGCACTTGAGCACATTCCACTGGAGTCAATGGGGTTTTAATTCTGTGATTACATTGGTTGGTGAACTAGGGCCACAAAAAAATGGTTTAGGATCATTGAAACAGAGGTGTTACAGGACTGTAAGGTCATTATCAGTGTTTTGCAGTAAAATATATCAATGTTTTGCAGTAAAATAAACCATGGTAACATTAGAAGCATTTCAGAAACTAACCCCAGATATATTTTGGCAATCAAAATCATTTAAAAATAAAATTTACCTTAAAATCTGAATGCAACATGACTGTGTGGCATCAGAAGGCCAGGCACAAATTTTTACAGCATGGGACCATGGATAAACTATCCATTCACCTTTCTTTATTTCTGTTTTAAAGATGCTTTCAGAGACTTATTTATCTTTTGCACAAAATTTTGGCCAGAAATGGGCACTATTCTCATTACCTCCAACAAGTCATACATGGAGTTTCGGTCACCTTAAACATATTTGACCAACAATTTTTCTGGAGACGTTAGAGGACAATGGCTTGGCTGTACATTTTTGTTTGGTTTGTTATTTTTTAAAATGTAATAACTCAGTGCTCTAATGTACTTTTCTGAACTGCAGGAATGCAGTTTCAATTCCTTTCTCTTAAGTGGCTGAATCCGCAGTTCTTAGACGTGCGTCTGCCCAAGAGTGGCTTTAGTTTAGGGTAAGGAATTCTTAATTTATCCTGTTACTGATTATTTTGAATAAATAATGTTATGGTATACATAATATCCATAAAATCACCAAACACTAAGCTTAGAGAATTACAGTAGCAAGCTCTTTGTCTCAGTGGCTGAAGTGTTTTCTCTGTTCTGCAACTGTAATATCCTCAGCTGGCTTGTTTCTACCACCAGAGCCTCCAGATGCAGAGGAGAGCTGCAGAGACCGGCACATACAGAGGAAGAATACAAGAGATCCCCAGAAAAGGAAGGAGGAGGCTGAGAAGGAAAATGCAGCGCCGAGGCAGCTTGTTTATATCACCTCAGAGAGTTGATTGCATGCTTATCACACACAGCACAAAGCTCAGTTGTCTAGACAATCGTCTAATTGTCTTTACTCGGTAAGTAGCAGCCCTGGTGACATTCCAGACCTTGACCTCTGCCCTGTCCAGCGCCAAAAAAGTGCCGTTAGGAATCATGTAACACTGGGTATTAAAGATTGTTGGAAAAGGCCATGGGGTCAACCTACTGTGGAGTTTTAGCAACAATGCTGAATATAGCCGACTCTCTCGCTCCTTCCTCCCTTCCTCTTGAGATTTGGGCTTATTGTACGAGAGTGTTGGTATGATTCCTGTGCTTAAACTAAGAGATGAGGCTGCGCTAGCACCACTTGGGGGCTATGCTAGGAAGGAGGAATGTAAGTCTAGGATTGCTTATGCCTGCCATCCTTTTTTTAAAAGAGCTTGGGCAATCCTTGGTCAAGAAATGTGCTTCTAAATATTGTAGTCGGACAGTGTGGCTTGGGGTGTCAGAGGGTAAGTCTACAAAGAGACTGCTGGCTAGAGCAACAGGGTTATATGTGTTATAGCCCTATAAACAACATTGTGCTTCAAGGATTTAGGGATGGGAAGCAGAGAGCCAGACACTGCTGAATATCGGTACAGACCTGTACAGATTCCTCAGCTGCTGCTGGTGAAAAGCTTACTTGTGCACACCCTGCTCCCCTGGAGCTGCAGGTGGAAATGGGTTTGCTTGGCCCGTTAGAAGATGAAACCCTGAGCGTATGAAGTGAGGGCCCAGTTCAGGGAGATAATTAGCTGTAATGGTCGTTACAGCTAGAACTCAACTCAGAGATGTCCTGAAAGGCGTTCTTGAGTTAGAGTGGAAATCTGTTGTTTGGTAATAACTATTTGTACTGTATGATCTGTCTTCTATGAAGTATTCAAGTTAATTGCATCAGTCATTGCATTTAAATAATGAGAAATTTGTTTGGGCTTTTAAATGGTGTAAACGTATAGAAATTGTTACCAAACTCCTCAACTGGTGTAAACTGAGGTAACTGTTTAAATCAGTGGAGTGATGCCAGTTTACATCAGTTAAAGACCTGACTTTCTATTCCCAGGCACATTAAAGGTGTTAGTGTGCAAATGACTGCAAAAATTATTGCTGAAAGGTTTTACGCTCAAAGGCAGATCAGGTATCTGGTCCAGGGAGGGTACATCCATGGCTGTTAAAGGAAATAAAGGAGAGAAAATTGTGAAGTGTTAACTGATATTTTTAGAAGCTTTATAATGACAGGTCACATTCCCGAGGACTATAAAGTGGCAAATCTAACACCCATTATTCAAGAGGGGCAAAAAGATACAGCAAGCAATTACGGTTTAACACCAGTTGTGGGAAAAATATTAGAAACCATTTCAGGAGGTTTTGTAAGTGAACAGCTTGGAAAGTGTAATTTGATTAGAGATGGCCAACATGGGCTTTTGAGGTAGGCTTTAACTAACTTGGAATTCTTCAAAGGTATTGCTGCCATGGGAGGCAGAGGGTCTGGATTGGGCGGCACGTGTCTGCGTTATGTATCTGAAGTGGCAAGCTGGGATGCTGCTGCAGAGCTCCTCTTACCTGCACTGAGCTGGGCTGCTGAATCCATTTGAAATGTGCTTGAATGGAGGGAATAATGAATCCTTTTAGCCAGGAAAAGACAGGTTTTGCTTGAAGAAGTGAAATAAAGTGGGTTTCTTTTTGCCTCCTACTGTCTGAAAGTCCTGAAGACCATCACAGCAGGCAGAGAAATGTAGCTTGGAAGAGCTGGTCTTGCATGCCAAGCTCTCTGTGACCACAGGGAAGGGTCTTCCAGACGAGCTTTCCTAGGTGCACTGCTATATCTAAATGAAATTCAGATCATTCCTGGAGGCAATACATAGACCAGGGGAGTATAGCTATCAGCAGGTCTTTGCCTATGTACACAGATCCTGTTTACATGAATCACTTTGAAAGTAAAATGCTGCTGTTCCTTGTGTTGCCTTTTTTAATTGCAGGGTACAGCTCTGAGAATGGCTCTTGTGGCTTCCACCTGGCCTTGGCCGCTGAGCCTGTGAATCTGGCCAGGTCTTTCCTTTGCACTCTTGTTCCCCCTCAAACCTTCTCTGTCACAAACAGGTGGCTGGGACAGACTCCTGCCACATGGTGGATGGTGGCTAGCACAGTGTGTCCCTTGTCTCAAAGTCCTCAAGGCTTCTTGATGCTACCAAATAAAATAATAATAATAAAACTTGTTTTAAACAAAGAAGTAGAGAGATTATTATACTCCTGAACTACCAAAGAGCAACTTAGTATCTCGAACAAGATTAATTAATTTACTTCTTTTATATTTCAGAAAAGATTTACTGATAATTTCAGGGATGAGGCCAGGAGTTAAGTTACTAAACCGTGTCTTAGGATAAATAATTGTCTCAATTTTTTTATTTTTTTCCCCTTAAGTGTGATGTACCACAATAACTATTTTCTCAGTACTTTTGAATTAAGGCTTAACAGGCATGATATTTCAAAGGTAATTACATGCTTTAAGATTTGAAGTTATGTAGGTGTTCTTGAGATTTGAAGTTATGTAGGTGTTCTTGAGAATTTCTCTTCCCAGTATTATCTTGTGTATGTATGAGAACTGTATACATTTCAGCTTATTTTTTCCAAAAGCAGAGGATGTACTGAGCAAGGAGTACTGCTACCCCCATTAGAAGGGCTTGACTCTGAGGCCGGTAAATGGAGAATGCAGTTTTAATGCAGAAAAATATAAAATGCTAAGTCTTGGGGGCAATGCACCAAAAGTGAGAATACATATTAAATGGAGGAGCCATGCAGCATACTGATCAGGGAGGGGATTTAGGGGCTGTGGTAGAAAAGTCCTTCAAGCCATCATGCCATCATATTGCTGCAGCTGGAAAAAAAAAAAAAAATAAGAGAAAGAAAAAAGCAGCAGAGTGTAAAGCAACAATAGGAAGGATTTTTTAAAAATAAATAAATGGCTGATCATTGCATTGTTTTATTTGTTCAGTGAGGCTTTGAAGATATGCTTGTGTCCTCACAGGGAGCAGTGTATTTGCTCTAGGGGAGAGGTCAGACACATGTCAGAGAGCTGCTGCCTTGGCTTCTCCTGGTATTCGTGGCAGAGGACAATCGTGTGCAGCTGAAATTGTTTCACCCAAGGAAACAGAGACCAGAGGCCTTCTGTGGTTGATGGAAGTATTCAGAATTCCTAAGGGTCCTGAAGCAGGGTAAGTAGTAAGAAAGGTGGAACTGAGCCTTGAGGGTTGGGTCTCAACGGGCGTGCTGCTGCTGCTGGAGGGCCAGGACCAGCATCTGGTCCTTTGCTCTCAGCCCCACATCACAGCAACATCCTGGTCCACAAAGATTTTCAACTGCTGCAAAATGGGTCATGGACAAAGTAATATGGCTTCTGTGTCTACTAGCCAGTAATTACCATCCTGCTAATATCTTTTAACGTGCAACTCTGCGATTTCAGATTGCCCATTTGAAGGTAATGAGAGCATTTCGTGCAACGCCCTGCCTATTGTACGCGGTAAACACTGATATGTGTCCTCCAAAGGAGATGGCACTGGTGTGTAATGAGAGTCTGTAGGACTTGTCCTGCTTAATGAGGTTGTTCCAAGAGAAAGGTCTTTAAATTTCAAGTGATGACAGATGAATCCTAATTCCTGCAAACAAAGGCGCTAATGCAAAATGGAGGGAAAGCTGGAGAAGGCAATGGGGAATCAATAGAGCTGCTATGGACTGGATCACTTACATGGGTCAAGTCAGTTAACCTCGTTCTTATTCCTTCTGCTGCTATCAGTTCACAAGGAATGATAAGTACTCATCTTTTTACAAAAATGCCTTGTGATGCTTCAGTGATAGGTGTCATGATAGGTGTAGAACTATTAACAAGGATCAGAACAAAGGGGGGAAGTGAAATAAGCCTTGGCTCTCATCTCTGCATGTGTGCATGCAAACTGATTTTTACGTCCACCGCTAATCAGCTTGTCCTCAGACACCTCCAGCAATAGGTGGTGCTTTTGATATCAGCAGCAGAGTTCTAATACTTGAAATGTGTTTATTATCTTTTAACTAGGTTAATGTTGCCTGGGTAGACTCTAATATAAGATTTATGGCTTGTGTATATTCTCCCCTCCTTGAGATCAGCCCTACACCAAGGAATCTGCACTGTAAGCAGAAGGGACAGCTGTAAGAGGAGAAAGGGAAACTGAGGTACGTGAGCAGGGAGCATTATCAGCCTGTTGTATGCAACAGCCCTCTTGGCAGGGGTCAGCACAGAGCCTTGGTCCTCAAACTGCCTGTATGTTAGCCCATATGCTATCCACCAGGTCCAACCTGTAATTCTTTATTGTGTAAAGGTACCCACTTTGTAAGGGAATAACTGGAATATTGGAACTGGAATCCACAGATTCCACCTTTTAACTGAAGATGCTTTTCAGTTTGATTGTAAACTCTTTGGGGCCAGCGATTGCCTTCTGTTTTTCATGCTTATAAACACCTCAGCACAATGGAGTCATGGTCCAGGACTGGCTTCCCTAGGTGCTGCTTCAGTACAAATAATAATAACTACACTGAATTGCCTTGTTCTGTGAGGAAATGGTTGGGAAACGCTGCGAAACCATTTGCTTATGTTATTGTAAAAACAGAAATGTTTACTCATTATATTTAAATAGGTTTGGATCATTGTGGATGAAAGTGAAACAAGATATAAGCCTGCAATGACATGCATAAATACATAATTAAGTATATTTCCTTTCCATATGGAGACGATTAGCTTCCTTGCCTCAGCAGGGAGTTGCTTTATTTGGTGTCTGCTTTAGTGTCCCTTTCTTTTTGACAGCTTACAGAGGTGCACTGAAAGGGAATTTCACTGCCTAATGAATGTTGGAATAAGGACTTTGAGGGCATGTGGAAAAGAAGAAGTGATTACCTCAGAAAACAGAAGTTTAGGGACCTTAAGGGCTGTCCTATTATCCTGACTTCTCTTTTTGACCTTAAGTGGGCCCTATGGGATGATATTGCCCGCCTTGCCAAGACTTATTGCTTAGTCATAAATCGAGATGGAGGGAGAGAGATGTGTCTAGTAAATGCTGAAGTGTCAGCAAAAGCTCCTTAACTCAGGTTTCATAACTTGAGAAATATTTTATCACCCTTGTGAGCCAAACCTCTGAAAAATCAATAGAACTTGAGAGTTGCCTGTATTGATCTGAAAGGCCGAGCTGTATTGAAATATTCATGGCCGTGTGTGCGTGTTTGTGTCTGTGTGGTTGGGGCCTCAATGTAGGTATCTTTCAGGGGGTGAAACGCTCTTTTTTTTCATTTAAACCAGATTAAGATTATTAGGAGACTTGCAGAGCATGTATTTAAAAGGGAATGAATTTGTTTGTCTTACAACAGGGCTTTGGACAGATAAAGAGAAATGCATTCTCGTTATTATTATTTTTCTTAAATGACAAACTGTTGGGAGGAAGAAGTCAAGGAGATCTGATAAAATTAGCACCACGTTCTCTTGGGGATCTCCGGGCTTGCTTTGTTTGCAAAGCCAATTTGGACACTGCGTCTTTGATCTTCACTTTCAGTATTTGAGCAGGCATGTTTAGTATCACTCATTTCACAGGAGATTTGGGATTCAAGTTTCTTCAACAATCTAAAAAGCAGTACATTAGAAGGGGAATTGTCTGCCAGTCGTCTTAGAATCTCAATACCCTTGATACTAATTTGATGTGATGCATTTCACCAGATGTGTCTACCTGAACGATGTTTTATGCCCAAGAGGTTTGTGCTACTGTAGAGTATTAAACCTGGCTCTCTTTTTTTCCCCCATTCCTCCCCCCACACACACCTTTTTCTTCTAAGAATGATTGAATGAAAAGCATCCATAATTTTAATCTAATTTAATCTGTGACGGGTTACAAATATTTGGGAGGAAGGGGGTGTGTCAGGCAGGATTCGTAAACAGCACCAGGAAGAAAATCACTGCCAGTAATGCTTCAAAAATATTTAAAGAGAGTGATGCTTGTGTGTGTGCGTAATGGATTCAGACATTCAGATCAAACCTGGAGACCTGCCTTTTTAATTTTATTTCTTTCCTTAAGTACCTTTGTCACTTCTAAAGCATAGGTTTACGTCTCTGCTTGTCCCCCAGAACTCCTAATGGGCTTTGGGCAAATCGCTTAGGGGCAAGATCCTCAAAGGCATTCAGGTGTTGGCATGTCAGCGATCTCTGGTCAGGTACGTTCATCAGACAGAGCCATAGTTATGGATGTAAAGGGAACAGCTAAGTGAAGAAAGGGAGAAAAGAAAAGGTAACAATTACTCTTTAAGAAAAAATATTGTCCATATAGGCTGCCAGTGGGCTGCAAATACTGTTACAGGAGTGGGCACCTCCAGAATCTTTTGGACAAAAGGTGTGCGATACAGGCTACCAGGGATTGTGCTGTGTGGTTATGGAGCCCAGATCTTAAATGAAAGGGCAAATACGGGACATGAGAACTGATTTCTTCCTCAGGTCTGTCATGTGTAAATTCAGACACAGTTAAAAACAACCACCCTAGAGGGGCATTGCTTAATCAGTGGCTCAAACTAAGCAGCAAACTAAGCTTCGTGCATCTGAGATGTGCTGGTGTTGCTACAGAGAAAGGGAGCAAGCAGCTCTGTCCCTCAGTGATGTCCGTGGAAGTTGAATATCCCCAGGGAACGGTGCAAAGCCACCTGGTGTTGGCTCAGGATCTGCACCCTCTGCTTTTGCTTCCTTCGCCTCCTTTGAAAACTAAAATTAAGAGAAAATTGGAAATGCTGCTGCTGGATTGGTGCTTTCTAGGTAGAGTAACCTTAAAACTGTATGGTCAGATGGCATGGAGGCAGCCACTGCAAAGCTTGGCAGAGGGCTACAATTTAGTTGTTCAGTGCCTTGTACACCAGCTGAGTGTGTGTATCAGCTGTGGTTTGAGCCACGTGCAGCTCTGCTCTTGTGCAGGTCAGCATGTTGGAGTTTTTGAGGTGCTGGGGAGCTGGCACATGTGAGATGAGCCTATGGCCCTTTGCCTCCACTCCTGGTTGTGTTGCATCCCTCGGTCTCAGTGCGTACTGCCCCTTTCTGTCCTCTAGCCGAGGTCTGCCCTGAGCCCAGTGAATGTTGGCTTGTTGAAGCCGTGCTGTGTTTTCAGGTTAATCTCAGCCTCGTGGCCGAGCCACTGGGATGAAAGGGAATAGCATATCTCTGAAAAGGTGGCTCCTCCTAATTGCAGCCTTTTTTCTGAAGACCCTGTGCCCTCCTGTCCAGCAGCATGTACGAGCAGATGCCTGCATCTCCCACTGAACAGGGCAAGACAAGTCTACAAGGCAAAGTTCTTGGGTTTGGCAATGTACAGAGGCTAACCTCTTGGTGGTCTGCATTGATCTACAGACAAGACCCCTCAAGACTGAAATTCTTCTTCTCTTTTGATTCAGGGGATCTTGGCAAGCCTGCAGATAAAGGATGACATGGGTAGGGCAGGAATTGTGTACTGATGCTGCTGACTTCCTACTCTGTGATTCAAACCATAGACTGCAGCAGACGGAGAATAGAGGCAGATGAAACCAACCCAGCCACCAAATCATCCCCCACTCGTGTACAGATCCCAGATGGGTTCATTGGAGGAAGGAGGGAAGGAAGGAAAGAAGGAGAGAAGGAAAGAAGGAAGAAAGGAAGGAAAACTTTCTAATAGTAAGTAAAATGAAAAGAAGGAAAAAAAAACACCTTCTCTTGCCATTCCTTATTTATTTGCATTCCTCAATGGCAAAGTAAACTGAATGTTTAAGCAACTGACATCAAAGATTTGATTTCTCTGAAGCTGAAAAGCCTATTAATCACAATTTTAAAGCGTTCTTTAATTACCCTGTAATAAAATGACACGCGCAGAGCGGGAGGAAAAACTGTGTACTTTTAGAGTTCCTCATGCTTGTTTGTGTTTCAAATCTCACCGGAAATCCTCACTGATCCCTCTTGCTTCTGCTGCTTAATTCCATTCTACCACCACAGCTATTGTGTACCACTTAGCTTGTTAACCATACACTGTGCAATTCTGCGGCAGGGAGAAAGCATTCAGGGAGAGCAGGCCTGGTTTAGAAGCTGGCTCCTGGATACAGTAATGATGGAAACTTCATCATCTGGTGAATTAGGAGGCTGTGAAGTGCAGAACTCATCTGAGGGTTGAAGGCAGTGCTGGTGTTAAAGCCCATTGCTCAGTGAGTGGTGTATGTAAGCTGCAGGGGCCATGCCTGTATTTTAAGCTTGAAGCGCACCTTGGTGCATGAGGATGTTGAGTCTGTGTTGTGTTCTGGGAGAAGAGGACCTTTAATCCCTCTGTAAGCAACAAACTGGGAGATAAAGGACCAGTAGATGGTGCTCAAGATTGCACTGCACAGGCCTGAGTCATGGACCAGTACAGCTCCTGCTAGTCTTTAAATGTTTGGGTTTCACCAGTGAAAATGAGCAGTGAAATCGGGAGGTGAGAGACACAAAAGTGCTTTGGTTAACACTTGAGGGGATGGGACATGTCAAAAGGAAAGTAGCTGTAAGGAAAGACAAGGCACATCTTTGTTTCCTCTCTGCAGAGCACACCAGCTGTGTAAAGGAAGGAGAATGACACATCAAGTCAAGGTGACACCCAGCTCCTACCTTTACTTTAGGAGATAAGTGTTCATGGTGGTAGAGAAACATTTGGAAATGTGAAGCAAATTCAAAGCACTGCAAAATTGGAAGCATTACCAAAAATAAAATAAAATAAATCCCACAATGTTTAATAAAATTTTACAGGTCCTTGAAACCCTTTTCAAGTTTTTAATCCTTGAGAGAGCATTCATAAAACTGGAAACATCAATTGGCAGCATGGAAGCTGACTACAAAGACTGCCTATCTCTGTGGGCGGTGTGAAGGACTCTTATTGGGAGGAGAAATGAGTGGCAGTGCTAGGGGGAGGATGCCACAATCCCAGCTGATCCGGGCTGGTTTTGGGCTTGAATTCGCTGCTATTGCAAAACTCAGCCAAGTGGGTAACGTTCTGAGTTGATCTGTTTTCAAATCCAGACAGTTGTTAATGAAACAGTTGCAGTTTTGTTGACAGAACATTAATTACTTGATCTTAGGACTTGGTAATTGCACAGGCCCCCTCTGTATACATCACTAATTACATTAGCAATTATATGGCATTTTAAAGACAAAGAAATGACTACAGCAATTGCAGTGTCATAGGGACCCTGCTGGTAAATTTCAATCAAGTTCCTACGATCTCAGTGAAGTGTTGAGATAACTCCTTCTACATCCAAGTCCTGCAGCACCGGCAGTCTGTTGCAGTGCATTGCTGCAGCCACTTAAACCAAACATTCCTGAGAAAAGTAGGGGTGCTTGAATTTCTCATCAAGATTAGTGGCGCTCTCAGAATGGATTTGAAGCATTCTCAAAAGCCTACTTGCTACTGGAAATATTTCTTTGTACTGTAGGCTCTCTTAGTCCTAGAAATTAGGAGTGATCTTCTAGAAAATCATGACTTTACAATTGTGGTTATTTTTATTTTTACTCGTGGGTGCCTTTCTGAAAAGCTGAATTGTGTTTTTCAGGATCTTCCCCTGTAAATTAACAGACCAGAGAGTTACTTAAGGAGCTCGAGTTCCTCTGCCTCTGGAAGTTAGACGTTTCAAAAACACCTTCAACGTTGGAAAAAACTGTAAGCATGAGAACTGGCAACACAGCTGATATTTAAAGTCACCGGTATTTTGGAATGTGACAATAAGTGTAGAGGCTCCTTTACTCTGACAAGGAGCTGTAAAGAACCTTAATGCAAATAGGAAGCATCCTTACATGGGGTATATAACATATGGAAGGAGATGTTTCAGTTACTGCTGCCATTCCTTTCTCTTGTCCCACCTCCTGTGCTTTCCAACTCCTAATCCAAGCAGAATGTGTTAACCTGAAAATCGATGGTAACTTCTTTGTGTCAGGAAGCGTTTTCATTACTTGTTTATACATCGCCCTCCATGGTGGGGATGGATTTTGAACCCTCGCACACCACTGTAGTGTAAGTAATGAAAGTGATGTGTGCACTTTTGGGTGCTGTGCTAGGATGAACAGGAACATAAAAGAAATCCAATGCTTGTATTTTTTTTCATTTATTTTGTTGCTGTGCTTCTGCTTTGCAGGCCAGAGGGGAAAGTAATTATATGACCAGCTCTATAGATGGCATAAATTGGTACACCTCCACTCACTCAGCTTTATGATAGCTGAGGATCTGGCCCATGTCTTGTCAAGTTTTCTGCTTGTAAACAGGGAGAGATGCTATTATTACCGATAGACAATCTCTCTGGCTTGTGCTAGCTATTTATTCGCCCGCTCCACTCTCCCCTCCCTTTTCACTATTCCTCAAGTACTAAGGAAGGTTGGCAATTAGAAAATAACAAAGTTACACAGTGAACTGCATATATACAACAGCAAACACTGGGTGTAGAAACCCCTTTATAAACTGGTATTTGGTATGAAGCCCAGGAGCTAAATGGGGGATCGGTACTGAGGCTAAGACCACCTCTTTCCTGATGGTTGGAAAGTAATTAGTTAATTTCCCTGGTCCGTTTTGGGGTTGACATGTTGTAGCTGAAGTCTTCTGGGTAGTTTTTTCTCACCTTAAAGCTGCCTTTTCTTCGGTATTTATTTATTTAGTTATTTCAGTGAGGAGGCAAGCTCATGGCATCAGCTGGCATGCCTTTGGCTGAGTCAGTTTTTCTATTAAAAAGAACAGCTCTATTGAAAATAAATGGATAGGAGGATAAAGGAAATCTAATCATGCATATTTTGATTTGTTTCAGCTCAGTAAGAGGAAAGTGTTCTGCTGTGACATCGTTTGAACTTAAACTACAACAGAAGATGTGATCTCATTGAAACAAAATATGTGTTTTTCCAGGGAAGAGAACTCCCCATTTCTGAGCAGAATCGCACTAATTAGAGCCTCGATCCAGGATTAAATATGGTAGGTTTGAACCCACTGATTTTTATGGTGTCAGGATTACACCTTCTCATTACAGAGATGGACTTTATAACTTCTATTCAAACTTGAATAGTGTCAGCTACATGGGATTGAATTTGAGACCATGGACAAAAATGAGTTGGGATGTGTCCCCAAGAAGGCATGCCATAAAGCTCACAGACTAATAAGCAAATAGCAAGCTCTGTCCACCTGCCACCACAGGAAGAGGCACTGGCAATGGAAATGCTTGTGTTTTGCCATTCCCGTGCCTTTTTCTGTTAGTGTTGTAAACAGGAGATTCCTTCACACAACCACAGCGGAAGCAGGCCAGCAGATACGGTTTCCCTGCCCCAACCTCCTTATGTTGCCTCCACAAGAGAGCATTTTGGTGCCTTCCACTTCAGGAGGGGGAAGTGTTGGGTTTCCTGCATCCCCTTATCTACACTGATGTTTGCTCAACGTTGTCTCTGTCATGGCTGCTCTGTCTGCACCCTCTCCTCTGGCCACCAGCTGTCTGTTTAATCCAGTTCTGCAAGCAGAGTTAATGAGACATTCCTACTTAAATAACCCGGTGCGATTAAAGCTTCAGATCTTTGCACCTCAACAGCTGTGTGTTGTCACTGAGATAAATATTTTAACTGGTCTGGCAATTCCCTAGCTGCCCTGCGTAAGTGGTTGAGAGAGTGGCTATTGTTTCACCATTTATTAAAGTGAAATTCAAGTTCTGACAAAACAGCCATCTAGAAGAGACCTGTAAAGGAGAGTGGGAGCCAATCTGGCTTTCCAGAGGGCTTTTGAGCAACATGGGCATGCCTGGCTGTAGTTGTCTGCTCCTAGGTGAAGTCTGGCTGTACTTTCAGTGGCAGCATAGGTTAGTTTTGGTTCATCACTGCTGCCAAGAGCATGTGGTCCTTCAGGATGCTGGACAAGCAAAAGGCTATCCAAATAACTTGTCTTTGGAAAACAGGGCAAATGTCATTAAATTCTTCCTGCTTGCATGGCAGCAATCTTACAAAGGAAAGCTGAACAATTTGATCTCGTATTCAACTTAGTGAATTAAGTGAGTTGAGAAGGTGGTAGATTTCTAGCCTGTATTTGTCCTAATGGAGACCAAGAAAAATTGTTTCACATGTTTTGAAGAACTGGGTGAGATATTGATATTAAAATAGCTTTAGCATGACAATGTAACTGATCCACAATGGTTTTGTTGTTTCTTTTGCTGTTGTGGTGATGGTGGTTTATTTTTTCTAGTTTGTGGGTGTCAGCGGCACAGCATCATGGCTCAGAGGTGTGCGTGAAGACCTGGCTAAGGCAGGCCCAAAACACAAATTTAGTTCCCCAGGCAGGCCCAGAAAGGACCCACTCTGTCACTCCAGGCTTTGGCTTTTGATTCACGCTTTGACTAACTGTAAGTACTAGCAGAAAGGGAAGGTTTCTGAAAAAGAAATTAGAGCTACTCTACATTTTGGTTCCTTCCCACCCCAAAATGGACAAAATTCTCACAAAGGTGCTGCCTGCTTTGTAAATTAGCTGTAATAAGGAAGAGGTCAGAGGAGACCATTACTGTCTTGGTGTGCCTGGTATAACCCAGCCTTCACTCTCCCAAATGCTGGGGGGGAGATCTTATAGACAGGCATGAAGGCTTGATGTGGAGCCTGTCACCCAGCGTATAATTCACATTTTCTTAAGGAGTCGTTGCTGTAACAGTGCCCTGAGTGACTCATGGGGATGAGAAAAGATAAAGAAAAAAGCACGTTGAGTACTCTGAAATTAAGATAATTCCCCCCCTTGTTTACAGTACAAAAATTTTATTTTTTTGTTAGGATAATTTAAAGTTTAAAACTGAAGTAGACATATTCATTTTACAAACAAGATATTCTTCCATAAGTAGGACCATTAAAAACAGTAAACAAAAAAGCTATCTTTACAAAAGCTCTGTGCATAGCAACTTCATACCGTATATAACTGACAAAGCAAAAAAACAAAACAAAACAAAACAAACAAAAATAATAAAAATAACAAACCAAACAAACCAAACAAAAACGACCAGCCAACCCCAAACAAACCCAAAAACTATACAGTGGGGAGAAATGAGGCCTTAATTTACAGAAGGGAGGAAACGGTCTTTAAAAACCATGCATATTGGAAGTGTGCAAAGAAATAGGGAGAGTAAGATGCTATACCAAGATAAATAATGAAATAAAATGTACTCTTTCCAAGTTATGATAAAATCTGTAATTACCTATTGCAACACTTTCATCTTCCTAGTGACAAAAAGGAAAGCTGTTGGGCAATAGTAAACAGCAATAACTAAAAGAGGACAGGTTTGCTTATTACATTGAAAAAATCCTTACACAGAAATTTTTTACATTACTTTTCCTTTTTGTTGGGTGTTTTGCCACTGCCAAAGTCCTCCTTTCACGTTCAAGGATTTTTGATTGCATTTATTTACACACCGTTTTCCTTTGTAAAGCTACCAGTAACTTCTACACTTATCTGCAGTATGAGGATTTGCATGCATGAGCAAAATTCATGTTCTACATCATTCCTATGTGTCCTTTTTTCCCATTTGTTTGGCTCAAATCAAACCTGAACGAGTCATTTTCCCTTGTCTACACCCACTTAGGCAGCTACGTTTGTTTCTCGTCCTGTAAGTACCTGAAGTAACATTCTAGGGAGGTTTTCTTTTTTCTTTTTTTTTTTTTTTCTTTTTTTTTTTTTTTTCATTTGGGCTCACAGCTCTCCCACACGTGCAACTGGACAGAGCCAATAAAATAATAACTGAAATGTGAAAGGAATGTTGAGAATTTCAGAACGTTTTATTTTTTTAGCAAACCATTTGTTGTTGTTTTTTGTTTTTTTCCCCAAATCTTCCTGAGTTTTCAGTGATCTCTTTTTAGGTCCCTACACTGACTAAGCAATAATAAAAAAAGAAGGGTGGGGAATTGTCAGAATAGCTCACTTTCCTTGAAATGTCTCAGTTTTTCATTGGGAATCTTTCTGACTGAAATTCTGTAGCGAAAAACTTACTTGTTAAAAATGTGAGGAGTCATAGCGAGCTGCTGCTCTTCTGCCTGTGGTCTGGAAATTCCTACCTGGGATATTTGCTGGGCTTGGAGTTGTGAGTATAAACTGATGATAAAATTAGAACACACCCTGTACACAGAGGGGCAGGGGAAAAAAATCCAACACCTTTATGCTTTGGAGCTTTTTGAGTTGCTTTAGTACATGAACATGCTGGGAGGGAGATTATAAATTAGAAACTAATCTGATCAAGACATTTTTGGAAATCTAGGACTCAATAGAATATTCACTGACATTTCTGGAAGTCTTAACCCCATCTCTTAATAATCCTCAAACTCTCGTATTTTTTTTTTTTCCTGTATGGTTGCAGAAATCCAACCATGAATTTTGACCTCCCATGCTTAACTGTGCTGGGATATTGGTACCTCTGGATGTCTGCAATTCATTTTTCTTGTTCTCAGTAGCAGTTATCAGGTTAGCTAGTACACCCTACTGTGCTATCAAAAGTGAATGTAGGGCAGTACTCCGGTACAACTCCGGACATCTTAACACGTGATTCTTTCATATTCCAGGGAGCACTTGGCTTTAATGCTGCTTGCTTTGCTGATTGCCAGTGACTGCTGCTTCCCTGATGGCATGAAGGGCATGCAGACAGCCTGCGGTGTCAAGGAACGTCCATAACAGTGGTGAGTTATTTTATTTTGTCCTTCTGAAATGAGACACTTTTACTAACCTGACTGCAAGACTCTGGCTAACTATATTCATGCTTCTTAAAAACACATTGTTCTCACCTAATCTCTTTTGAAAGTGGCTTTTAATTGCCACTTTTGTAGATAAACTGAGCCTTGAGTTTTAGAAGGCAGTAGCAGTAACCCCCCTATTTCCCCCCTTCACATTTAAAAAAGGAATTCAATAGCATTAAAAAAGCACCTAAGGAATCCCCTACTGAAGCATCACGGCACAGCCAGGAGTTCAGAGCTGCTTCCAACAAGCGCATCATCTCTAGGAATGGCAGGAGTAGGCCAGTGTCATTGCCTTTGCAATCCACTGGCTTCTTTCCTGTGCTGCATTCTGGTTAAGAACCAGCCTGTCAATATTTGTGTATACCGAGTACATTTCTCAGTATCTGAACTCTGTGCTACAGCATGAAAGTCGAGCTCCAAGGAGGACCTATTCTCACACAGTTTGACTCAGAAGTGTGGTCACAGGGAGTCAGCTTTCCTGCACTGGGTTATTCACAGGGATGATTTTTACACGTTTGCAGAACGCAGTCGTATGCCAGAAGCCTGGCCATGCAGTGAGGGTCTGTAATAAAGTCATACCACACACAACACCAAGCCCTAGTCACTAATTGTTGCAGCTGGATTTGAACCCGGGCTGTAGATACAGACTTCCTAGTCTGTTACTAATCCAAATGAGCTCCAAATGGGCTCCAGATTACCTCAGCCATGGAGGTTGTCACAGTTCTCCATCCCGAGTCCAGTACTGAATTGAACATCACCTACCATATATTCTTGGATCACCAAGAATCCCATTTTACTTACACATCAGTAAAAGTACTGGGCAAATGGACAAGGGTGGTTTCAGGGGCCATACACTAAAGGTTTATCTATCAACAGAAAGATGTCATCATAGGAACAACTACTTGTGCAGATAGTAATGTTATGTATTTTAGTGGGGAGTAGCATAGCTGACTTTTTTTTTTTTTCCCTCAAAAAATGGCTTTCCAACAAAATTGAGTTCTTTGATCAGTACCAAGTTCTCTTGTTTGGTCAGATAACAAGTGATTAGTTTTGTTCCCCTCTCACCTTCCAATTTCAGGAGAGGAGAAGCAAAGGAGAACTCATTTTTTCTTACACTACAATGCAGAAAAATTCAAAACAATTACTTCTATAAACTTTAGTATATAAATGGAAAATACTTACCATTTTTATTGACTCAGGATAAAAGTGCATAAATTAGTCAAATACATATTTACCCTTTATAAATGCACCCTTAATATGAAGTATAACTGAACGTAAGGTGTTCTAACTACATGGAAAAACAATGTCAGAGAGCCCTTTCCCTCCCAATTCATACACTGAATGTATAAAATAAACTCACTACCGCATGAAAAATCTGATTTGTCCAAATCCCCAAGTGCCACTCATTTGCCAGTAGGGTCTTTGAAACTCACCAGATAATCCTAGTACCTGAATATCTTAATTGAAAGAGAAAAATGGAAGAGGGGAAAGATGAGGAGGATGAAAATTTATACATGAATTAGTGTCCTGTATACCACAATGCGTATAAAAGTTTCTGATGAGTTTGTTAATCAGAAAGAATTCTACAAATCCTTGCACATGAATTCACTAAGAGGGAAGAAGTGAGGAGCAACTGCAGCAGTAATAATATATATTGAACTCGTCACTACATTTTTGCATCATTTTTCTTCATTGTACAACTGGAGGAAAAAATCCAAAAAAGGTTTAATTTCTACCTCTACATACAATAAGTTACAAGTTTATTTATTTAAATAATTGTAAAACATCTTACATTTTTAAAGAGGTTAAACTATAAGCAAATACACACATACACCAAAGTTCCATCATTCGTGTCAGTTTGTCCTAGAAATTCTTTCATGCTGGTACCCTGTTTTGTTGAATTTTTTTCTGCATAAACTAAATCGATATCTGAAAGGCTCCATAGAAAATAGAAACTTCAACTTTTTACCCCTACAAAGTAAAACAAATTGTATCCAAAATATCGAGCTTGAATCATTTTGCCAATTTCTTTTTCCTTTTAATATTTTACAAATCTTAGGAAGGTTTCGTGTCTTTCAAGAAAGACTTTGCATTTCTGATTCCGTTCTGCCAACTGTTGTTCGTCCTGGCTCTTGGCTGATTCTTCATTCACAATGTTTTAGGAGTTGATGTGGTTGTGTCAGAAATATGAAACAGGTAAAAGATGCAGCCTTCTATCTTGTCCAATCCATAAAAAATGTTCCTTTATTTTTCATGGGCCTGGCTTTCCCCCAAAAAAGAGCTTGTAGTGCTATGTTTTTTCTTTTTAGTGGTCCATCACAATAAGTAGTTTTGTGCTGTAAAAGAAAAATGAAAAAAAAGAGGAAAAAAGGGAAGAGGGAGAGGAGCAAAGCTGCCTCTTCCTTACATCGGGGGAACGACAAGACCAGTCATGGCTGAAAAAGAAAATTGACAAATATGAAATGCTGGCATATTTTTATGGAACAAACTCTATTTGAGCCCTTCACCCTTCTGTGTGCAGTCATGCATTGCTGCAGGTTAACCTACTACATTAAAAGACCTTCAGCTTCTTCTAATGTTTTTATGCTCAGTGAGAAGAACTAACGCTGCCAGATTGACAGTGATCCAAGAAAATGGCCAATGTGCTATTTCTTCATCAATTCACCTAAAGGACAGGGCCAGTCTGTTTTTTTTTAAGTGGATGAAGGAGATAGGCAGTGGATTAATTCAAGTCTTAGCACATGAATTTTCAGAAACGCCTAATGATTTTGGGGTGGTTGTGTCCTGAGACTTCTCAGAGTTGGCCACTGCTTAGAACTGTCCCCAAACTTTCAGCCTTCTGATGCTTTCTTAAGTTGAATAGTCAAAATCACTTTTGAAAAATCAGGATCTCAAGGAGGCTCCTCTGTTCCCCGCTCAACCTGCAAGGTTATGTGAGGAAGGATGATGGAAAGCAAATGCAAACTGGCCCCTGAGCTGCTTCTGGGACCCAGCCCCAGAACTCCACGTGCCAATTCCTTGGAGAAGGACCAGAGCTGGGGTTTGCTCATTTACTTCCAGTGGAAGCAGTGGCCCAGCCTCTCTTTCTCGCTTGGTTTACCCCATATGTCTGAATGACTGTAGCCTTACCTGGCACAGTCCCAGAACACCGGGCTTATGTAAATTATTTATTAGTCACTCCCGGTGCCTTTAATTGCAGCTATATTCTTCATAACTGACAACAGCAACATTTGAAGTTGCCTGGAACTGGTGCTGCTCCCAGAGGTTTTGAGGGGTAAGTTAAGTTTATACGTATTTATATAACAAATGAGTGAGTCATATTTTCAAAGGGGCCTCAGTGTAGTGCAAAGTCCTAATCCTGCAAAGATTTACGTTCACTGAAATTTGTGGGATTATTCATGTGTTTAAAGCCCTGTCCTCTGAGAATTAATTTCACCCTTATGTTCATAGTGTTTAAAAAAAAAAATGCTCAGGGCAAGATCCTCAGCTAACATGACTCTTTCATTGGAGCTCTGTTGATTTTAAACAACTGTGGATATGGTCTATGAGTTAACACAATAGGAAAATAAATATTTTCATATTTTGTAAGTGACTAGGGCTAAAATTTCCTGCCAATTTTGGCAAATAGTTGAAAAAGAAAGTGAAACTAAATAGTCAAGTCAAATTTCTACTGTTTTAATTGCCTGGGAATTTGCTAGTATTTTTCAAACAGAGATTTGTCAAGGAGACAATTACATCACCCTAAATAAGGGAAGTAAATCTTTGCATGCCTGTTTGGGGGGAGGAGAGGGCAGAGACAAGAGGTGACAGCGTGCACATTTGAGGAAGAGAAGTTTTCTGTAGCACTGCAGGGGCTGATCCTTTCCTCTTCCTCACTCCCAAAATTGAAGACCGACCTTCACTTCCTCGAGGGTCGGTGGAGTCCCAGCCTGACTCTGCAGAACCCTCTCCTTGTGCATTAACCACATGCCTGCCTTTCAGCCCTCCAGAACAGAAAGTTTGATTTCAGTCCTGGATTGATGCCCTCGTCCAGACTCTGCTGGGCTGCAGAAGAGGTAAGTGCCCTCAGCTGCTCCCGGCCATCCCGCAGGTTTCCCAGTGGAGCAGTCTGCGTGAGCACTTCCTAATCTGCTCCAGGCAAAATCATCCGAGTTAGCTCAAAGAATTTAAATTGTTTGTCTGAGGTATCCTGGCTGGGTCTTTTGCCTGAAGCAAATGAAGGAGCACTCACACAGCCTGTGCCTGGTTGGTCCATACGGGGGTAATCTGTTCTCCTGGCACAGCCAGAGACAGCCCCTGTCCATGGCTTTTAGGCTGTCTGGGCAGAGAGGCAGCAGACCCTGGTAGAGCTGACATGGTTTCATGTGAGACACACAGGGTCTGCTGTCAGTGTAGTTTAAACTCTATTCCCAAGGGGCATTGGTTGTACTGGCATAAAAGCTTTTTCAGATACTGCTCTTATCAATATTATTTTCATTCCCTTAATCAAGGAGAACTTTGCAGCAGATCAAAGACCAAATCAAAGACCTGAGTTTCTTCCATTTCTCTTAAAAATATTTTAAGACTACTTGTAGACACAGCATTATGAGAAGTTCCTTACATTGAGGGACAACTACATTTTTGCTGTGTAATTAAAGAGATGATGCTTAAAAGGCAAAAAAAGGCAAAAAGCCTCATAACTTCCCTGGTCTTTCACCCCAACGTTGCAGCTTCACCCCTTTCTACAACAAAGAACAAGTTGAGGAATTCTCACCTTTTTTTTCTACAGCTCATGTAAACAGCCTCACTCTGTGCTTCTCTTTTTGCGTACCTTATCTGTCCATTTCCACCCCACCTCCACTCCCCTTTGGGGCTGCACTGTCAAAAGCCTATTCCCAGCCTGTATCGCTTTTTATTGAATGTTTGTGAGGTTTGGATTAAGGTCTTACACTGCTAGCAAAGCTGTAATTATTTTTGCCTGTATTACTATATATTGAATCGATGTAACTTTTCAATAAAGGTGGTTCAATGCAGGACACTCCCTGATGAGTTGGGAATATAGAAACCACAGTCATTATCCCAGAGGGTTGTTTTTTTTTTTCTTGGAGGGAAATGGAAAAAGAATTAGAGATGAGCCTTATTGTATTAACCTTGACAGCTTGCAATTATCAACTGAAACACTTGATTAAAATTGTCACAAGGTTGGAGAATTTTTTTATAAATAAATAATCAAACATGGATAGTACCCAGATGCTATGGTGATAGGCACCTTTAATGGGTGTAATTAATAATGATCATAAGCCTAGTGTATACGAGTGGCTCCTGAAAACGCTGTCTTGCTTTGTTGTGGAAAGAAGTCGGCATGCAATTCACACAGGCACTTGGGAAGAACTGGAAAGGGGCTCGGTGCTGTGTTAACGTACACACCTATACGTGTGCACACCCTCATCGAGCTCTTTGGATGTCTCAGCTGCTTTCTTGGGGTCTACATTATGCCCTGTTTTACAGGCTATGCTTTTTAGATGGGTGTTGAGCATTTTCGGTCATTGTTTGTTGCCCTCTCATTTGGTTGTTTGACTCAGGTTTCCTCTCTTGCCACTAAGCTCCCAGCAAGCCCAAATCTTGTGGTTCTGCAGCTCACTGACGAGGTGAACGAAGAGCTGCAGTGGTGCTGCCCTGAGCATCTTAAATGGCTATTCCTGTCCTGCAATGCCAGAAATACACCTGTGTATGAGCTGTCCTGTACATAAAGGTAAGTTTGTACATGGCAAGCCACCGAGCTGCTGGTACCAGAGCTAGCGGCCGTGTCATTCAGTTTAAACTCGTAGAATTTACAGCTGGTGGGTGCAGGCTTCACCTTACTGATATCTTTGACTCCCACCATGGCTACAACCAGAAAAAACGTGTCGTTTCACTTCTAATATTAAAGCCAGGGAGAAGTTTGTAAAACAGTGCACCTTTTTATGAGGGAGTAATCAGCTGAAAAGGCAAGAAAAAAGAAGATTTCCAGAGAAAAAGAGCTGACTCACTTAAGCAGAAAACATCAGTGGCTTGGATGACGGACACCACCATCCCTTATAGCAGACTGTAAGTGAAATAAATTGTAGCTTCTGTGAAGGACCTGGGAGGATAGTTCTAGCTAAGATACTAAAAAGTAATAACAAAATACTTGTTTTTCTTGAAGAATTTATTTTATATTTTCCCCCATAAGAAATTAATTTTTTTTTTTTTTAAGCAAATATCTGTCTGTCTGGAAGATTTGCATTCAGCCACATGCAAGCAGATGATTGCACAGGTAAGTAAAACATTTTTAAATAAGTAGTGTTTTTTTCTGCTTTAAAAGATAAGCAGGTTAAACCATATTTTATGTTTTTTTTAATGTTTTTTTTTTTTAAATATAAACAAAGTTTTTGCCAGCTAGAGATGGAGAAGTTAACTTGACCTCAGCTATTGAGTTACACTGCTGTAGCTACAGATCTCTGCACTGTGCTAAGTTGTACATGTGCAAAAGGCCGCCTGAACACTTATTTTAATTTAGTTCCATTTCATTAGGAACAGCCTTAAAAATCAAAATACGTGTTTGCAAAGTGATATGCATTAGCTTAATTATTAAAGAGCAGAGGAATGTGTAGCCTCTCTGCAGTTACGTATGTTTCCAGATGGACTACAAAGTGGCTAAGTTTTAGCCTGTGAAGGAGAAATCGGTATTAAATCTTACCCACAGTTTTTTCTTTTTTTTTTTTTTTTTTTTTTTTGTGACATAAAATAGGCCTGAATATGTCTTTCCATGAATAAAATAGGTGCAGATTTTTATGTTCTCCCATGAAAAATGGAGCTCTTGTCTCACTTGAGTAAGTTTGTGACATACGATGAGATACCAAAATTAACATCCCATCAAATGAAAGATAAGTAAATAATAGGCACAGGAGGGATTTTTTAGCTAAGTGTTAACAAGAAATGTAAATATCTCTTAAGGTTTTCTTTGTTTAGCGGCAGTCTGTGCCCCATACATCTCTGCCAATAAACTGGGGAGAAAAATGTACTTGATCCTTCCTATATATCAAATTTAATCACATGACAGATAGATATTTTCCGTATATATTGACATCATGGGTATATCATTTACAGGCTTTGGCATACTTAGAGCACTGGCTCGGCTCTGGAATCATCCTGGTTCAGACAGAGGCATATTGCTGCACATTCCTAGCTAGGAAACACCCAGTTATTTTTACCTGGTCAGAACAGCTAAGAGTTATTTTAAAATGCAGCATCGTGTTGACTGAAGCTAGGCTTCAAGCTGGCACAGCAGGTCAGGCACTGGGAGCAATCAAGAACCATTGCTCTGTTCAGAAGCCCACCCTTTACAAACTTTTCAGAGCAGGTATTCCCTACCTGTTTCTGCAGCCTTTTAATGCAAGCAGACCAGGCTTCCCTGTGCTGTTGACACCCCGAACTTTGTCAAGACAAGATATGAGCAATTAGGGTCTTTAACTCAAAAACCTGTATTTCCTTAGGGAATGGTGCAGATGTCCCCGCTGCTAAATTGAGGCTGTTCCTAAGCATATCAGACTTCAGTACCTTTTGGATTGGCCAGGATCCTGGTGGTTAATGGAACATCTGACCTTCTGGGGCTTGCCTGCTATTCCTTGTAACTGAGCTTGCATTTTTATGTTGAGATGTGCTGAGCTGGCCAAGGGTAATCTGGGCAGTCAGCGGTCCATGCTGTTCCAGCAGTTTCCAATTTGCTTACTTTTCCCCATCAGCTGCCTTCCATCTGAGATGAGTTGATTAGGCATTTGTGTACTTATCATGCCGCGTTGCGTCACGTCACATTATATCTTCCCAGTGCCTTTTTTAAACTCCCTTGACGTATGACGTGAATGGAGCAAACAATTGTTCTGATCAAGATCACCTGCTCTCAATTTGGAGAGCATATAGAACTGAGTGGTGTCCAGTATGGATTGCTGCTTGTTCTCCACCTATCATGTCCTGTTACACTGTCAGAATGTATAGCAGATGGCAGGTGAAAGAGGTAAGCGAGAACACATGGCACAGGATGGGGTTATCTGAGGGTAGGCCCACATGTCTTGGCTGTGTTGTGCAGCCCAAAGCTGAACAGCAATAGATATGCATGTTCCATGCTTAGCTAATACTTTTGATTTACAATATATTTTTTACAAGCTGGCCTATTGTCTCCAGAAGCTTTAAGTATGACTGTTTTGTTTTGGTTTGTTTTTCAAAAAGATTTTTGTAAAATAAATACCATGAGCACTGTATACTCTATAAACAGCTAGGAATAATACTAATCCAAGGATGAAGCTTGTAGAGCTCCTCCTGTTGAGACTAGGTTTGATCCAAGCCTAAACACAGTTGTGGTTAACATACACAGAAGCTATATTCAAGATTTTTGTTGCTCCTTGTAAGTAGAGTGGCATGCCCTGTGGTGCTGGTAATATTTCTGATAATATCACAGCAGCAGGATGCAATAAGTAGGATGGAGACTGTATTACTAGGAAACTCTTGCCCTTGAACAATAGATGTAGCCAAAGTACAACATTGCACACACTACATTAAAGTTCAAAAAAATCCCTGTTGGGGAGATGCTTTCCCTGAATTATGGATAGGGAAATTGAGAGTCAATACCAAACCCCTTGTATGATGTGCTTTGGGATGGAGCCTGCTTATATACTTATATACTTGAGCTGTGCTTTTGCTGATGCCTACGTTAAAAATAAAATAATAATAAAAATTACATTACCAGCACACCTATTCTTAGCTTATGTAACATAGGGTGATGGCATAGCAATGGAGATTAACAGTCTCCCATCGCTGCAGCACAGTAAGTCCATTCAAGAGGCCTCTTTGGGACCCTCCTGTTGACTTTCTGGCCACATCTGTCTGTCAACACTGTGGGAACGTTAATTTGGATATCAGGCTGCGTGGATCTGGATCCTTTCCAAAGCATGTGCTCCCCAGCTTGCATCAATTTAAATATTTCAGTTGGAAAAAATTTACATCTATGGCTGAAATAGTTAAATAGCGATGAAGATCTGGTATAATGAACCTTGGGCAGACGTGTTCGACTACTGTCTGTGCGGTGAGTCACAGCTGCTGTTTGTTGTTGCTGCCTGACTGACAAGTCTCATTGTACTAGGTGTGGTGGCTGCTGAAAGCTTATTTAAATGACAGTTGTAGCTGTATTACTGTATTTATTTATCACAGTGTTGGTGTACAAGGAGCTTTCCTGCAAAGAAGGGGATAGAGTGGACTTTTGGTAGTAAAAGAAATTCATACATGAGAGTCCTGGGTTTTTACCTTTGAGATTTTATGTTATACTTGATATTAAATTTCCATTTCTAGAATTTATTACCAATGTATAGATTGGATAAAATATTTGGTAAATGCTAACTGGCAAGAACAGCACCAAAGGACGCTGGTGCTTCACCTGTTTATAAGAGGGTTAAGGAAGAATAACAAACTCTTGCTAAGCACAGGCTTAGGCAGATGGAACAGACATGGTAAGTTAAGGAAAAGTATTAGCTACATAAAAAGTCATTGTTTTTCTTATCCTGTCCTTTTTCTGTCTCCCAGAAACAGTTTTCCCAAAGTGATTTTTTCACCAAGCTGATCTGCAGTTAGCACCGGCTTGGGTAATTTCTTAAAAATTTGCCCTCCTCAGCATGGCAGTTACACAAGTTTAAATTTAAATCAGATTTAAATCTACTCTGAATGCACAGCGACTCGAGCGATTTGTCTTTTGATTATAGAGCACTGGCCAACCAGCTTAAGCTAACCGAGCAAACTACTCTTAAGTTGATGGGCCTTCCTAGTTAAATGTTTAACTAAATCTGTTTAAAATCACATAACCTTGGACTAGTTCCCTAAAACACCTAAAGCCTCACCATGTGCACTTATTTATTTATTTGTTTTTAATAAAAGCACGGTGAAATCAATACATTCCCGCTTTAGCTGATATGAAGAACTCAAGGAATTAAAGTTAACTGCAGACCAGGTAGTGATGATTACACTTTAGAGACCATGATCATACATCATTAACAAAGATAAACCCATCTCTAAACGGTGTAGCTAAATAGCCACAGCTGTTGGGCCAACAAAGCTTTCTATTTGTATAGATTAAAAAAATTGCTTCAAACCCTTCTACTCTTCTCCTTTGAGTAAGAGAGAAATTGAATTCCCTATTAATATGATGCTTGTGCATTTACATGGATATATTAATATGTTTCATTACTGGGGAAAGGAGATGATCTTAGGCACAAAATTGGGGCAGGGGAATAAGCTGTTTCACATATATAGCAGAATTCTGTAAGTTAGCTTTTAAAAATATAATTATTTTTGTTCAACACACCTAAAATTTCCTTATTATATAAAATAATCGCAGTTTATGTTAGTCCCTGTGGCCTAGCTAAGGATTTATAATGCACCCAGATCAACAGGTGTGGTTTGTAGGACTCATTTTAGAATTACCACTGGCTCTTGGCATGGCTGAATTCCCAGAGTTGTTTTCTCTATGGTATCTCTAGTGAAGTCTGAAGGAGCCAGATGACTTCTCAGGCCCTATAAAGGTTTTTTTTTATGGAGACTTGGAGTGTATTTATGTACCGTGTGCCCCCCCACAGCCTGTTAAAAGAAAGAATTTAGTACAGGTTTCCATTCTTATCTTAATACTCACATTTGTTTTGCAGATCACCTTTAAAAAGGCTGTAAATGTACTATAGGGCTTAATTCCCTGTATGAGCCTAAACCTTGCAGCAGGTTTCAAGACGTTGGCCGTTGTGTACAGAGCTGTCTATTAACTCTGCGGGGCAGATGCTGGTTTTATAAGTCCCTGAAGCCTAAGGAGAAGCTGTTCCTCACAAAAGAGCTGGTATTTAAATGCAGTGTGGGTCAAATCTTTCTTGGTTTAAACGAGTGTCTGTCCCCCATTGTTTTACCTCAGAATAGACAAACCTTGGAGCAATGCTTTAATCCCATTGAATTGGGTCAAATTTTCACTAGTGAGTGCTGTAATGGTGAAATGGTCTTCAGATGATTACTGTATTTATGAGGCTAACACAGCGTGCTTCGTGTGTGCCAGCTGAATATTAATTGTACATTTCTTACCTCTAAACCCATTTCCATTGCCACTAGAGCAGGCAGGAGAAGGAGACCCTTGGGGTCTGATGACGGGAGCAAAGGCACTCTTCTGTTTGACAGCAGGAAAGACGGAAGAGGAGAATGGAAGGATGGAAGAAGTGCTGGAGGAGCCAACTGTTGGACTTGAAGACATTACTACAAAAAGAAAAAAGTGAATTCTCATCAGAAATGCAATTTTAGTTGGTAAAACTGCTTAAAATGTCTGTCCTGTTGACTTGGCTGTTTAAGGTAAACCTAGAGGTAAAGATGTAGTTACCTTGAATACTTTAGCTCAGAAAAAAATACATTTAATTATTTTAAAATGAGGGATGAGTGCATCAGAAAATGGTAAGTCAGCAAGGGAGAGAGAGAGTCAATGTGAACAAACAGTAGAGAGTAATGGCACGTGCACTTACAGATTGTGCATTGAAATTGGGAAAATAAATAACTCCTGTCCATTCCCTGGCTTTTTTAAAATGAAGATTTCATTGGTTGGAGCTTGCTGGGGGGATGTTTTAAGCTTTCAATGAGATTTGAATCCGAACTGTCTTATTTTTAAAAGAGGTGTCTTTGAAGAAAAAGTCCCATTGCACAGCACCTGTAAGCTTACCTTCTAGAAAAATATCAACTAATTCTCTGGAAAGAAGGAACAACTAACCATATTCCTTGTGGTTTCAAGTAAATCCCCAAGTCTCATGTAAGTAGTAGTTTGAAATAAGAACACCAATATGCTGCAAACCTGGTCCTTTCCTTACTGAAATCAATGGCAAAGCTCCAGAACAGGGGAAGAATCCAAAGTACCTGAACATTCTTTGGGCTTCACCTTAAATTACAACTCAAAGCATGAGGATATTGCTTAGCAAGTTTCAGACCGGCAAGAAACCCTCATCATCACTGCAAAGTGGGTATAATATAATTCATAGAAAATGTGAATATAATATAAAATAGTAAATAAAACTGTTTCACTGTTTTCACCCTTTCATATATAGGGAGATAAAAATACAAAACCATTGTGTGTACATATATGTGTAGATAGATGTACATACACACACATTGACACGCTCCTACAGAGGGAAATCAAGGCGTGGAAAGAAGAGTGACTAGCTTGTGGTACCACTGGTAACTGGAAATGCAGTTAATGCTTTTGTTGTTATATTTCTGCTTACCATCAAGGTAAAAATAATTTCACAGGAAATTAATCCAAAATTCAGCTCTGTTATTGCTAATGCAGTTCATGCACTTCTCCATGGACATAAAAAACACAGACTGCCTTTGAGAAAGGATCAGAGTAGCCTCTTTCCTTTAAGTGGATCTAAAGTAACATCTAAACATTTTTTGCATCTAAAGTAACAAATTGTGCCTCCGTTCTCTCTGTGGCCTTTGCCACTTGCTTAGGAATCTGCATAAGGAAAAAAAATTGAAGTAAGCACAGGTAGGATTCAATATTTCTCTTATTCTTGAAAAACGGGAACATTTGCTAGTTCATACTAGAACATACCGGAACACAAATCAGAACCTTTTACAAAAATTTAGAATCATAGGATTTCACTAAATCTTGAGAACTTCTGAAAGACAGCACTTGCTGCATTTTTTGATGTGGTAAATTAAGCTATGCAGGACAAGGCACCAATTACAAAAGAACCAAAGCACATACTTCCGTAAGGGGATCCTGTTGGAGAGCCGTTAATGAACCCAGGTGAGCCTGGAACGCCCAGGTTGGACATGGGGACGTTGCTGTAGCCGTTCATACTATTGCTGGAAGTGCTGTAGTTGGACTGCTGAGGCGTGGAACTGGATGAGTAACCACGGGGTGAGATGCTGCTTGTATTGCGAATGTAACCTAAAAATAAAACATTTCACAGCATGTCAGTGAATTTAAATTTAAACTTTTTCCTGTATAAATATGAAAAAATCCTTTCTCCTGGTTAAATAAATGATTTATTTAAATCCAGATGAATTTAAACAGTCAAGCATGTACCATTAAATTCTGTGTTTTGTATGCATGTGCTTTGAAGTTAAGCAATATTGAGTTTTAAAGCAA
This sequence comes from Netta rufina, assembly GCF_964035555.1. Taxonomy (NCBI): domain Eukaryota; kingdom Metazoa; phylum Chordata; class Aves; order Anseriformes; family Anatidae; genus Netta; species Netta rufina. The sequence goes on along the minus strand of NC_140151.1, from coordinate 3,538,310 downwards.
GGTAGGGAACTAAACTTTTTTAGGTGAACTTATGTATATTTGTGTAATTAGATTTGGCTTTTTTGAAGTTGAAATCTGTTCTGAGACCTGGAAAAGGTGTGTGCTCATTTTTCTGATGTACAATTTGTGTGATTTTCTGTAATTTTAGGTGGAAGTTTATACTTTTCAAATTATTGATGAATTACAGATAAATCATGTACATTTTTAAGGGGAAATTATAACCAATATGTAGTTTGCAGTTAACAGAAATAATAAACTGTGTAAATAAAACCTTGACTTTTTTTCTCCAAAAAGAGAGTACCTTAATTATCAGCATTATAAGGCTATTAGTACACATTATTATTATTATCACAAGGCTATTAGTACAGCAGAAAATGTTTTTTATCCACTGAAGAGCTTTCATTAGAAAGATATGATCCAATAAATACAAAAGTGGTTACCATTTAACTAAATTAGGTTATTTCTGCCCATTAATACTATGAAGCTCTAATTCAGGGTTGGTAAGACCTTATTAAAAAACTAACAAAATTATCTACATTATTACTTTTGGCATGGCACATTTAATACTAACTTCATATGACATGGCTTTAACACTTTAGAGCATTTTAATCACAGCTATTCATGCAGTCAGACACCACAGATTCATATGTTACCGGAACACATTGTTAACCTGAGAAATTAAATAGTCAAGAGTCAGAAAATGCCCAAAGTTTATATTACTCCTGTGATGTTAATATGACATTTTATGGCTTTTTTTTCCCTAAAAAAATCAATAATATATCATGTTTGATAAATAAAACATATGCAAATTGGTAAAATAAACGTTGAGGAAGAAACCTTTTAAAAAAAAAAAAAAAAAAGAAGGAAAATTCCCCACCTCTTTAAGTGAGAGTTTGTTCAGTTGTTGTCCTTGTCTTTTACGAAAACAGAGATCTAACAAAAGATATTGAGTGGAGCAGGGAGAGAATTGAGGGTTAGGTTGATGTCAAATCTACCCAAGAATGGCTTCAGCCATAGCTAATTGGATGACTGGAACCTGGTGTACAGAAATAGTGTCCAAAACGGCACCGCGCATCCATTCCTAGTGCTGACAGCTTAAAGCCATCTTTGTGTTCAGAAGCTGAGTAGGTAGAAAAGTTTAAAAACTAGGATGGAAATGACTACAATTCAGCTTTTCATTCTTTAAACTAACACGGTGCTGCTTGCAGGGCTTACCTTGGTTGTTCCCCTGCGCTGACTCTGAAATGCTGACGCCTAACTGGCTGCCATAGGAGTTAATTCCCATCATACTGCTGTGAGCCGGGGAGCTGGACAGTGCGGGGATCTGTGCGGGATTCCTCGGTACACTATAGAGAGCTTCTGCAATGTCTGCAGCTCGTTTCAGAATGATGTCCTGCACAGTGAAGGGCACAACTTCAGGAATGTGCTTGGAGAAAATGTTTAGAGTTTATTACAAAAATCTCACCATATCCCACTATCCTGCTGAGAGGGGTTCCACTGACCTGGTTGTTATGTGGCGTGCCATACAGTGCTTCAACTAGGTCAGCAGCTCGTTTCAATAGCATTTCCTAAAGGATGAGCAGATAGTAAAATTGACATTTTAAAAGAAAAGGATTTTAGTACAAATAAAACCACGGGCTAGTGTTTTCTGAGGTCATGAGTGATTATGTGGGGTCATTCTCAAAAGTGAGTCCCTTAAAGAGGCATAATTTGGCATTTAAATGAAAAATCAACCCCCTTGCAGTATCTCAGACTAGACATCCAAAATCATCGGTCACTCTGGAAAGCGTTGCGTGCGTGCTACAAATTGGCTGCCGCTGGCTGTGCGACACAGCCCAACTTCGGCAGGGCCTTGGAGCTCTCCATAGTCCTGAAGCTGCTTTAAGCACCCTCGCTTGAGAAATGGAGACAATTTTCAGACAGAACCCAATTTCAAATAGGAGCTCATTTTGCTACGGCATTTCAATATATTCTTTGGCACAGATGTAAAAAAAGATAATAATAATAATTAAAATATCTGTTTCATCAATATGTCCATTTATTTTTTCCTCAGTAATGGTAACCAATCAAATAACACACTTTAGCCAGTAGATATCTTCTGTCACCTCTGACTGTAAGAAAAAAACAACCACCACAGTATAATATCTGAATACAATAGCCTGTCCCCACGTAAAGATAATAATAGTTACTTTCAGTGCACTAAAAGCAAGGAAGAGTCTTTAATGCCAACTGCATCAGGCTAGGTACTAAATCAACACGGTGCGTAAGATTACAGCTACATTTGTTTCAACACATACATGCTGCAGTTGTGGCTACAGAAAAAGCTGGGCTTTGAGTGATTTTTTTTACTAAAAAAAAAAAAATAAAACTCATTTAAAACTCTTGAAAATATTTTACCTTAGCTAGTCTTTCAGGGTCACCTGGATGTCTTGGGATCACTTTCTGCAGTCTTTGGAAACCATAATCTATGGTAGGTTCATTTAAAGCTGAAAGGAAAACAGAAAACAATGCATTATATGATTATGTATTCTAAAAAGGCGAGTTTCACAGCTGCTGCACTGAAACCTCTCCTTGTCCAGGTTTTGCCTAGTACTCAGGTGAGCCCTGATCACTGCGTGAGACAAGTTTAACAGTAAGTGAAACTCTGTAAGAACCTCTGCATGAACATCCCAGTTTCTTTTCGAAGATATTACTTTTGTACCACTAAAAAAGCTGCAGTACAGAAGCTATCAATGTTGAACCATATTATACAGACCAGGTGTCCTGAGTCCTGGTGCCCCAACTCCACCCATTTAATTGTACAGATGTTTCTGCCTTATCTGTACAACAAACTGCACAGTCCTGGAGAATCCCTCAGTGTGTCTGTAACTTGTTAAATAAAGAATTAGAGATGTAACCAACTCTTGAAAGAATTCTGTGCGTTCATGCATATACACACACACACATCCCCTCTGCCTGCTCCTTCTGGTGGGCACAGCTGAACTGAATGCACATGCTCATTTTCTGCCAGTATTCCAGAAAATGTGCTCAGAGGCAGATACATTGACACAAATGACAAAATGTATGTGAACGCTACAGGCTGTTTGCACGACTTCTAACTGAAAGCACCACAAGGGGCAACACTAGTGAGTTTGGCTTTGTCAATAAGGACCAAATGTGCAACTTGTACACTTAAAACGGATTCAATTGTCAGTGCAGACTTACCATGTATTAAAGGCTGAGTGAATAATCTGAAAGATACTGCAGGCAACCAGGGTGCAGCCCATCATCAGGCACATAAAATTCTTAAATTGTGTGTGGCTCTTCTGCATACACAGCCACTTCACTGTAATGGTGTTAACTGCTAGTGGCTAAAACACAATATTTTAACCCAGATCCTCGGTACAAGCTGGTAGAGCCCTTACGGCAACGTTGATTAAGTTCAGAAAACTTTAGGCACACTGATACTCTACGTTGCATCTGACAGTAATAATCTAGTTTCTGATTACTCAGAATTAAAGTCTGATTCCAATTGATACAGAAACCAAAGTCAGCTTTTTAAAGTTCAGCATGCTTATAGGATTTGCCTCTAATACATTAGGAGTACTAGTGCTAGCTAATACAAGTACAGGTATTTTTAAAGAAATTCCTTATACTTCAGGATGTGCCTTGTAGTATAAATGATATGTTCATGCAATCACATGCTAAGAATCCTGATGAGAATTCCACAAAGCGTTTAATAAGTAACATATGTAGCTCCTTGAGCAATATCCTCATTCAGTACTGGCTTCTTCCACCTCTGGTACTGTCTTTCCTTCTTAAAAAAAATTTTTTTTGAACGAACCAGTGACATCAACACAGCTGAAAATACCTGATTCCAAGAGATGCTGATGGCACTTATTTAATCTTCTCAAATGTACTCAGCACCTTCCATGATAACCATTTCCGATACGGGGAGAATGAAACTATCAAGTGAGACAGACTGTTACACCGCTCCAAATTCTCTGTTTATCTGTGTCTGTCTTTGGTATAACAACAAGAAGGTAAAAGGTCATATTCCCCACTGAGATACATTTTATATTTACTTTTTATTAAATAATTATGGCATGGCATGAAGTTTAAATATTACAGGAGATAATCAAGTGGGAATTGAGAAGAGAAAACCCAGACCTGAGAATTTAGTCTTGGCTATACTTAGAATGTCTTTGCTCTCCACTGGGAGCCATTCTGGTTTGCTTAAGGAGTTTAATAATACACATTTCAACTGCCACAGAATCTACATCCCATTTGGGAAGAGGGTTTTTTTTGGGGGGTGGGTTTTTTTTTTTTGCCAATAATCCTGAGAATTATAGGCCAATTCTCTCAAGAGCCTATACATCATTACGTGCCATTTCTCTTCTTGATTACAAGTCTAATCAGTTAAGTTTTATGTCTTAAGCTAGGCAAAAACAATGTAAAATATACAGGAATTTATACATATATGTATATATAGTTGACTAAAAATAGCTAATGGGAATATACAGAATTCTAATTCAGGAAAAAGAAATTGGCTATTATCCATCAAACATTTTTCCAAAGTATTGACACAGACATTTTCATTCTGTTCTGATAGATAAATAGCAGCAAATCATTTCTCAACAATGTTGAACTGTTCTGAGAAGAAATCAACCATTTTGAGTCAATGCATATAATATGCCTCTCATCACAAAATGTTTTCTGTACAGCTTGCAACAAAATTGCCCACTGCTAGTTTTACTCGTTAATGAAACAAAAATCCCTCTGTCATGAACTCGTGGTAAGAAACAACCTCCAGCGTTTGTGGGAGCAAACGGCACCGTTTCGGCTGAAGCTGCAACAGGAGAGGTAAGATGTAGGCTCCACCAGCAAGTTTTAACAGCTCCACCACGATACCACTTCCAGTGAGAAAAGGGCTATTGGATCAGCAGTGGTTTATCTGCGTGGTATGCAGACATGTGAAAATGATAACCAAATGCTTTTGGCTTCATGGATTCAGAGACCATAAAGGAGTCTGACACAGAAGCAGGCTGCTCATTATTTCGTACAAATCAGATAGGTATCTGAAATGAAACTCCCAAGAAAAAACAAGATTCAGGTACAGCAAAATCCCTTTGGGCACTCTCACATCCAGTGTTTCAGGCACAAGGGGTCTCTTGAATTTCCCATAACATAATTTAAAAAATTGTTCATGACGTGAGATAATGTATGCAAAAAAGAGCAACCATCTAGCGAGTAAACTAAACTGTCGGTTAGTTTATAAACCACACTCCAGCATAATTGTTTTAACAACAGAATTGTTACAGTCAGCAGCAGGAAGAGGTCTGAATGCTCCACAGCCTGCCTGACTTAATTTATGATGAGACTCAAATAGAGTATGGCACACTGCTGCCTCTCTTATATTGTTTCTTAGCCTCCAAAACCTGTGCTTCCATTTCAAACACAAGTCTCCAGTTGGCACGACTCACTGGAAATAAAAACCTTTCGCACTTGAGCAACTGATGCCACGACATCTGTCTTATTTGCAAAACCCGAACCAACAGCTCGGTCCCATTCATCTCAATGGGGACTAACTCCGATGCCCAACAAGAACAGTGCTGACATTTAAAGTATTAATTATTTCACCACACATCAAAGCACAGGAGACTGGGGAAGGAGGAGGCTGTTATGGAGATCTGCACAATTCCCCATGAGTGACAGCTTGTTCTGATAGTGCCAGTCTATGCCCTGGGAGCTGCACACGCTCCCTCGCCACCAGCCAAAGAAGGGCCTCATTCAAAGACCTTAGCAAAGTTGTGCATCTTTGCTTTACAAAGTAGAACAAAGGCCAACAAGGCCACTGTTTGCAAAGTATGAATGAGAGAAACACCAAATGCGTACCTCTAGGTATAGCTGGAACCCAGAGCGCACATGCAATATTTGAGTATGGTGCCTAACCTTAGAGCTGTTAGCACAGAGAAAACAAGTCACCCCTGGACTGAACTGCCTGAATTTCAGCTGTGCACTGAAGACTATCCTCATTCAAACCACCAGTGAAGAGATGCTTGGTGTGCACCCTACACAATAAAACATTGCCGCCTTGCTGGCTACAGAAGCTCTCCTGCTAATCCTGGGTGCCTGGAAGTACACACGTTCTGGTCAGCCTGCTCGAAGGAGTACTCTATGACCTGGAGATGTAGAGTTGGAGGGATGCTACCAGGCAGTGACCTGTGTTAAATCTGCTGTTTCAGTAAGCTGTTCCAAATACCCTGGTCCCTATGCAATGTCATCTCCTATCGTGTGCGTCTTTAATAGGCTAAAGCGGTGTAGGAGCTGTTCTCTGCAAGGGCTTTCAGCTCACATCAGTTGTGTTCTGGCCAAGTGAGCTCACCTGCAATTTCCAGAGCTCACTGTATCCTTGTAAGCACCATTTCCCACAAGCAGATAACAAGACCTTCTCAAATCTACTTACAAGCTTTAGCAAAACAGTACCTCCTATCCTTGGTGCCTGGCATAGAGAGTGATACACCACAACCTGGGAGTCCAACAGATCCTGCAGATTACTTTATATTGCATTGCTCTGACAAGTTAACCCCTGGAGGATTTTTGCTCAGCAAGGAAAATTATGTTCAAAATCTCCCTGATATACACATTTCCAGGTTAGCATCTCTATGACAAACCAAATGCAGAGCTGTGATCAAACTTAAGATATGAAAGCCTACGAGACGTAGCTTCAGCTGGCGTAAACTGAGGTAAGCGTTATTAAAGTCAATGGAACTATAATGGAACTGCTTACAGCAGCAGAGACTTTGAATTTGTATGGTATTAAAAGCAGAATATGAGGCTACTGCGAGATTAGCACAGAGAACAAATGCCTTATTACTCTACGAACAGCTGATGATAGAAAAGTAACTCCGAACAGGGAGGCGTAGGCGTTACCTGTTTAAGGCTCACCAGGAGATGATGCTTAGCTGTGGTGATGTAAAACCAGACTTTTTATCTCCCTCATTTTAAGTACACACTTACTACTGATGTAAGTTGGTTCAGCAGTTGCTGTTAGCTTGTAGCAAGCCGTTTCACCAGGTTTTTGCTGCACTGTTACAAGCCCACAGCATCCTGTTGGTTTCACTCGTAGAAGAGTTTCCCATCTGGGAACCGTATGGAAAAGTCCACGCATCACATTTGGGTGATGAGAGGAATTTGATGGCTGAGTTGCAGCACCCTGAATGATAGCACTTAAGAGTGGAAATGCTGACAGAACCATAACTGCAGCACTGCCAGCACAGCACACTGTGCTAGGAGCCCATTATAAATGCACATTACAGGACGCATATGAGCTCCTGTAACTGCTCCGCTGTGGCGTTTAGATTTACCCTTGAAATTTATATCTAATTTTTGTACTCATCTTTCTAACTGTTTATCACTTTCTTCTTCAAACAACCTGTCTTTTCATTACTCCTTTAAAAAAAAAAAAAAAAAGCTCAAGTATAATCAGGTCAAACATTAATATTTGATGGTATATTAAATATCGAGGGCAGAGGCAGATATGCGCTGCACAATACTAAAATGATTGCTTTTGTTTCCATCTTTTCAAAAAGTTTTGGTGGTCTGGTGATTACAGGATACGACTTGGACCTGGGACTTCTGTTGCCCTGGCTCTCTTCAGCTTTCCTGCACAACCACAGGCAAGTGGTCAGCCCTTCTTCAGTTTCCTGTGACAGTGCCTCGCGTAAAATGGAAGCACGTGGCCTTCTGTAACTGCCCATGGCTGATGCAGTCAGACCCTGGTGAACCTTCTGAGGTCTGGTTTTATATGAATAATTATTATGGTTATACCTGCGACGTGCCTATAGCCAGCTGTTCAGTGCTTTCCACGTGACTTGACCCTTCGTGCTTTTCATCTGAGGTTATCTCAGCACTTAATAATTATTAAGGACTTAATACAACATGACCCTGATAGTGCCGGGGCTGCTAGTTGTTGCTGCTGTTATTAATTCTGACAGAACTACGTCTGCCCAGGCTTTCACTTTGCAGGATTTCACACTCCTCAGTCTCCTGGGCTCGATGTTAATGTCTCTGCATTTTATTTTTTTTTGTCAAGTGTAGGCTGAACGTAAAGGGGATGTACTGAGGGGAGAAATTCCTGGTTTTAGAGACAAGGACAAGTTCAAGACAGAAGTGGTCTTATTTGTCTCTCCAAGCTGCCCCATTCTCTGATATTTTGTCAGATATAGACTTTGGGACAGCTAGGAGGAATATATTGCAATATAAAGTGCTATCAAGAGAAAAATAAGCTTCAATTATCACAAAAAAGCTATTTTCGTTAAGATACACCGGACTACCTCACCAATGACTATAAAATCTATTGAACTCTCCTATTCAGTGTTTTACATATTTGCCTGCTACACTTTTTCCAACAAATACCTGCACTTCTGTGATGTGAGGCTATTTTCCAGGGTGCTATGGATATTCGTGCATTCGGTGGCATTTAAATAACCTGGCTTCCTGAGGCTGTTTTCTGGTAGCTTCACTCTTGACTAATAATGATTGAGCTCTGCAGCCTTTCCTTCCAAGAAGGATTAATTCAGATCTCTCTTACAATTTTTCCATTTTCAAAAAGTGTGCTTGGACTGCGCATCTGTGGTGCTTCTACCTTTCTGATAAAACCTGGCAGAAACTGCTGAAGAGGTTCAGAAGTTGTCAGGAAGGGTATGAAGAAGACTTACAAGCAGAAGGACCTTGACTGCATGAATATCTCTTGCCTAGGTTAAAAGTCAGTGTGTTTGCTCACAGCAGGATCACAGCAGTTTTCTGATAGCACAATCATGGAAAGAAAAAAAAAAAAGCCACCATGTTATTTTCATAGCTTAGAAGTTGTTTTTACTGCTATTAGCAGCAACAACCTGGGGGAATTGATTACACAGGTGAGCCTCTACCTAATAGCTGTGTTTATCATTTTGCCTGCCATGGTGGGAGAGCTGCAGGTTCCTGAACAGACAGATTGAAACGTTGTCTCTTCTACCCTCGCCCAAACAGCTCGGCATCTTCTGCGAAATGCTGTTTTGTAACATATGGCAGTGAGCACCCACTCACTCCTCAGAGAATGCTAACAGATATCCCTATGCCAGTAACAGCAGTAAAACAGGGATAGTATATTTAACTTTCTTTCCTTCCGCCAGCTCCTACATACATCTTCATGTCCCTTTTTGTGGCAGCACGCTAATTAATATGTCAAAGACCTGCTACTGTCTGACTCCAGTCCCCCCTAGATGGTACAAGTAAGTCTTGTACTTAAAATGGCTTCACCATAACGAAAAGACTTTTTCCTTCATAGGCAGATGCACGTTCCTATTTTACACATCTCTGCATCGCTCCATTCCTAAAGCTCTTTCAGTTCTCGTACCAGCAGCTTTCAGACTGATGCTTGCAGTGAAGAACTGGAAGATCAAGACCTCAGCAAGCAAAAAATGGCATAGGAAAACTTTCCAGTTTCAATGTGTAAGAATAACTCAAGAATTAAGTCTCTCTGTCCCTCTGAAGGTAAAAGCATCACAACTAATGCAACCCCTACAACCCTTCACTGCACACAAATCAATGACAGTGCTCCCTTGCTTAAGTACTGCTGGACTCCACCAAGCTGATCTGCTCCCTCTCTTTAGAGGAACAATTGTGTTTTCATGCAGATTTGGAATTTTAACCTCTTTTGTGGCTTTGGCCAGTTATTGCTCAGGGAAAGGCTTAACCTGCTCAGGCATCAGGTTCAGCTTTTCCCAGAGACAGATGAATGAATGCACTGCCTTAGAAGAAAACGTCTTTCAAAAGCTTTTGGCCAGATCCTGAACTCACAGGTCCAGGCATAATTCCAGAACAAATTTTGGTGCAAGATCAGAACAAAGTCCTAATCTTCGTGAGGCTGATTCAGTTTCAGTCAATGGATATCATTTTAACGTCCTCAACTAACTGTGGATCACACCACTATCATAACAAACATAATCCTTTGTAGTTCAGCTTATATTTCTTTAGAGTACCTAGTATAATGGAAGACTTAATTCTTGCTGCAGGTTCCTAGGTATTATGACAATCATGAATCAATGCCTTCCCACATACATAGGTAAAGAGTAATTTAGCATTTGTACTTTAAAAGTATATATAAAATGGCATATGGTGGTAAGACATTCTTCAGAAATCACTGGTTCTTGCTAAAGCTTACTAAAATGTCAGATTTCCATTCAAATTTTTCTAGTTTTAGAAAAATTCTAACTAGTTCACTCAACACATGGTTAAGCTTTTGCCTTATTTTTTTTTAATAAAATGTTTCTTGGACCCTCGTTATTATTTGTAATTTAGGATTTACATTTTTTCAAATATAGTACACAATTACTTAATGAAGACTGTTGGCAATAAGAGGCTTTTAAAAAGAGAATCAATCCTTACATTTTGAGAAAGCTGAATATGATTTGGTGGGAGCAAGTCATTCAGTATAAATACAATTGACAACCCTGTGCACCATTATTCTCCGTCCATGCTTAATAGGCTACAGAAGTTCTGGTGTACGCATGGTATGCCATCGCTGATACTACTGGTACTGACAGTTCAGTGAGGGATGGTCATCTGGTCCCATCTGATTCTTCCTTTCAGATACATAGATTGCTCTCTCCATAATATTAGTATTCTCCTGTTACCAGAGGTGAATGTAGGGCACTAAACAAGTTTATAATCCATTTAAGAATTAAAAAAAAAAATAAAAAAAACAATTGTATTTATTTTCCACTCGGCTCATTGGCTTCTCTCAATACAAGACACTCTCCTCGTCCTCTGGGATTATCTCGAAAATGAAAGGTTACCCCCAGCGAGAGAGAAATGTAAAATAAATACTGTTATAAATAAAACATCTTTGGATATATAGAACAATGCTATCACGTTACTGTACATTCAATATATCTACGGACAGAGCCATATCATAACAGCATGAGCTCTAATCTGGAAAAAATATTAACATGTGTAGTAACAGTCCCTTAACACCTCTGCACAGCAATGAAGCTATCTCCTTATGTATCCAAATGCCACAACTAGCAGAGTGGCCTTCAAACAGGGAGAGGCAAAGCAAGCAAGCAAACAAAGCACGGAGTTGTCAATACTGTTTACCAACACAAAGAGGCTCAGAGCTCAAGCTCCTCCAGTGTAAATCACAGTCACCTACCTGTGTAAATAAACCTGCCTGGGGCGCCTTTGCAAAACTGTTTGGATTTGTATGATAATGTCACTTCAACCACTCCGGGAATGTGACGTGGAGGTGTCTGAACTCGGATGGCATGAGGTGTGATAAGCTGGGAAATAACAAAAGGAGAGATGCAATTATGGTATGTCTGTGTTACACCCCCCACTTGCATTTACACCCTCCAAACATACTTTATGAGTAAAAGCATTGCTTATTGCTGCGTAGGAGATGCTATAGATCTGGCAGGTGATACATTTGGTCTAGTTTCTTGCCTCCAAGAGAGGAAAACACTTTTTTAGGATAAATTGTCATCAAGGAAAATTGCATTACTTATTGCTTAATTGCTGGCTTCTTGCTGGACATAGATGGAATTCTTTTTCCTTCCCAAACTCTTTCTATGTTCACGCTCTCTTGCTTTATTTCTATACCTTCACCTGCCTCCAGACCCCTGAGTCAATCACATTGTGGATCTTACTGGGCAGTTGGCCTCAGTAACGTCACCTAGCAAGGAGTTCCACAGAGCAACTGTGTCCCATGAATTCCCTTCACAGAGGTTTATCCAGACCATCTTACATGCCACCATTTCGGTAGCGTTGTTGGAATGGGAAATAACACCACTCCCCTCCACCTTCCAAATAACAGCAGAGTGTTGAGTGTGTGAGCTTCACAGCAGGGAGGTGCCTCTACCTACCTCACTCCAGACGAGCATGGTTCCAAATACTACTTGCAGCCCATCAAAGAAGTTGTCTCCAATGATGATCACCATTGCTCCTCCTGTTGTCCAGCCTTCACTCGGGCTGATTGCTTTGATGCACGGTGTGGCTAAACAAAAGCAAAGGCCAACAGGGCATCCGATTAGGGTTGGGGGTTTGTATTTGTGCACAATTGTGAGATTGGTCACAAAACTGTTTGTAAACCCCTGCAGCTGATGTGTGCACCCAACTTCTGAGTGCATTAAGCAGTCCTAAGTCGTACTGAGACAAAACTTCACCTGTCCACTCCTGGGAGTTTCTGCACCGCTGCAGTGTCACGGTTGGCAGGAATTCCCCAGCGCTGCCAAAGGCCTGGGACAAGTCCCCTCCAGCCATTCACCCATGAAGGCTGCTTTACTGTTCCAGGAAGCCCAACAAACATATAAATAAATAAATAAATAAAAGTGTTTTCTGCCTTGCTAGTGTTAATTACTTGCCTATTCATTACTGGCACTTAACATTGTGTCATTAAAGCCTAATAGGCCAACTGTAGTGGGTGTAAAAATGAAACGCTTAAATGGTTGTGCAGAGGCTGTTTTAAAAAAACACTCATTAGCATACGATCACACAACAGCTAAAGCCTGTGCAAAGGGAGGTAGATTAAGATTTATGAAGTTTATCAATGGGTAAGAGAGATATGGAAATATCAAACGTTTCCTCCAATTCGTGTCAGAATACGATTTCTAATAATTTTCTTGATTTTATAGAGCGGATTTTTTTTTCTTCTCTCTTCCATATGTTCAAGGCCTCTGGACTATACATCCCATCAGGAACCCAATATGGTTTCCAGGCCATAACCAAAGTCAATCCATCACTCCATTCCCAATGTTGACAGGGTCAGAGGTGGAGGGGAACTTTGGCAGGGCTCCAAAAACATGAGACTCCTTTGAACAGCCAGTCAATCACATCCAATCAGTCAAGGAAAAACTGGATGGCTTCCTAGGCTAGGAATCCTGGGATTTTCCTTCTACCATTTCACTGCCCGCTGGGGGAGAATTAACACCACTCTGAATTCTTTACTGATTCAATCATTTTCTTCCAGTTCATTAATTCTTCTTATAGGTTGATATAGGGCACATTTAAGAAGTGGGACAGCAAAACATTATAATGAAATAATATCCTCGCTTGTCTTTTCTACTAACATCACCAGCTCTTCTCACTTTCACTAGCTGCAGGGGAGGGAGAAGTAGACACAGATAGCATTTTCTGGTAATTTTGAGTACTGCCTGCACAAGAGAGGTGGAATGCATTGGTAATGAATGCATGAGAAGAGGGAGAGGAGGGGCCAACCATTTTGAAACTTAACAGATACAAGTAGTCGTAATTACTTTAATATAGTCCAAAAACCATCCTGCAGACGGCCATGAGTCTTGCTTAGCCAAACAAACTAAAATCAATTAGTGTCAATTTCCTTCTGTGCATTGTTATGCTTTGCACATAGTTTGTTTAAGGGAACTAGTGACACTTTTTCATACACATCTTGTGCTGTAACAGTTCTGTTTAACTAAGATGTCATGTTGCCTAATTTGCCTGAAATCAAATCTATCCCAGCTGAAAAAGAAGTCTGAATTTTAGATAATACTTAGTCTTTCTATGTTTTTCATCTCTGCTGGACAAACTAATTAATGAATTGGGAGGAGGGGGAGGGAAGCCAGTCTCTTAGATGTGAAGAGGATCATATTTTGCATGCTGTAGACACTGTTTTCCTGCCTTTTCCTTCCCTAAACTCCCTGAGGTTCTGTAGTTCCCCCTTAGCTCCCCTTCCCTCCTGAAAACAAACAGAAACCAAAGAATGGGTAATATGCTTTTGCACTCATTTGCGTGCTGTTCTTTCTACAATACCCTACCTTCGGAGGGGTCAAGTCTCCTCGCTCTCCGTCCGTGCTTGGAGTTGTTGTGAACGAACATGTTGTCAGACACTGCCAGTACGTGCCCGTCTACGTTCACTGTTGTTGATAGCACAACCTAGACATTTGCAAAAGGAGAAAAGGGAGGCAGGTAAACAACTTACTTGGATATTCAGCTTGTAAAGTATTAATTATTCAGTTTACTTAAAATCCTGTTCTGTTTGTAAAATGTAATCATGTCCTACAGGGTTTACTCCCTAGCAAGGATGGGAGAAAATATTTTCAGCCTCCACTCTGTGCATTAATTCCATTTAACATAGCATCCTAAGGGCCATATAAAGTCCTTAATGTATAATGAACCAGCTCCTGCAGATGGCCCGAAATTGTGTTCCCTATGATGCGCTGTAGTATAGCTGATGGCAAAGAGGTCTGCACATACCAACCAGGAGGGCAGGCTGCAGAGCACCACAGCAATTTGCCCTCTGATACAGCCATGCAGATTCTGAGCCATCTGCCGTACTGCGCACACATGCAAATGCACCCGCAGCTGCTCCGAAAACACAGGTCTCCACTGACCAAGCAAAATAGCAATTCCCACGACGTGAAAAAGGTACCTAATATCATGTCTGGTTTTTTACATATGCAAGCTCAGTGCCTCTCAAGGAACACCTGAGCCTGAGCAGCCAGAACCAAGTACCAGTTTCAAAAACCTCAGCCTCCCTGAATTCTGCTGCTGGCCTCCAATGGCACCTGAATTCATAGAGGATGTAACCATAGATGTTAATGAAGGCCATTTAGCTCTCCCTTTAAAACACAATACCCAAAGCTCTGTTTCCTATAAATCCAGAAATATAATTACCTTCAAACCACAAACTTTATGGAAAAAAAAACCATCAGCTGCAGAATTTACCTACTGCAAGAAGATGCATCTTCTGGAAACTTTCAGGTTGGGGCCATCAGCTGGGGTAAATCAGCTTAAAGCCCTTCAGCTGCCCCACAGCCACGGCCCTTCACACCTACTGAGAACCTGCCCCCAGTTGTGTTCATGAATTTTCACAGATACAGCTGTCATGGTCTGGGTAGGAGAATGGCAAGCTCTAATTGTTGGTAAAACTCTACTTGTCATAAAGCAAGAGAAACCTGGCCTTCCTACAGGACTGTGCTGGTTTAAAGAATCCTTTCTTTCTTGAGACAAGTTTAATTCATTCCAAAAGGCTCTTGTCATACTGTACTCTTATATTTCTCAAGCATTCTTGTCACAAAATGTGTTGCTTTTGTGTGCCAACTGATTTCATCATTGCACATTTGGGTGGAGTGAGACTCCTATCCAAAGTGAACATTTCCCGCATGACATAGCTGAACCCACTCAGATGCACTTCATTATTTTCCGTTAAACAATGGAAATAAATTTTAATCTCTCACTGGCCAGCACAGAGCACACTATGGCAACAGGGGAATAGACCTGAATTATTCCAGTGTCTGAAATATTTACGACAAGTGTTTAAATTGTAACCAAATGTAAATCAAAAGTATATCATATATATACAGTTACATTATATAATATATACATATCTGACCTCACATACACAAGGTATGTATGTGATAAACACACACACATGCTCTCGGTATGAGATTTTTGTAATATATGCAGACTACAAGTATACACACATTGCCTGTTTGATAACCACTTGGGTGTAAAAGTTGGGCACAAAACAAGAGCCACACTTGGGTTGCAGAGGTTCCTGCAGCAGGAGAAATTGTCCTCTGTGGAGGAGAAGGTAAGTGTGGAGCATCCTCTGTTCCCTGAGCCAGCAGGAGCAGAAGAAGCACGTTCAGACCTCTCTCCACGAGCAGCTCCAGTTGTATTCACCTCTTCCATTCATCACAGGAGGGTCAAAGCCACTTGGCATTTCACAGGCCAGGACCCAGGGTAAATAAATACGGTGGTATCAGGAACGGGACAAAATGCAAGGTTCAGATCTGGTCCAGAACTTTCTCAAATGTTGGACCTTATTTGCAGGCATCTCCAAGGTACCATGGAAATGCAGCACGCACCTTTGTCATCCTTACTATGACACTGCAAGGCAACTCATTGCTGGAAGGTAAGAAGATGATGGACATAAAAGTGCTGGACTTCTCCAGTTTGGTCCAGTCTTTCCCTCTGCCCGATGGAGATGGCAATCCAATTGTTTTATACCGAAGATTAAAAGCCAATGTTTTATGGATAAAAGGAAGAGGAATGTGCATTCCACTATGGTCTCTAACTCCCAGGCCCTTCCCTTTCACAAGCCAACTGCTTTCCCCCAGTGAGTATTTCCTGGGTCACGACGGGTGACCCTTTCCATCTGGAATCAATCAGTCAACTCCTGACAACTTCCTGAAACACCTCACTCCATTTCCTGTTCTCTCCCCCTTCTCTCTTTCCCCCTGGTTTGCTTCACTCTTCAAAACTGCAGGCCACAGCAGCTTAATGTTAGAGGGTCAGACACAGTTAGACTCCAAAACACTACACAAGAACACCTTTGACCTTCAAAAATCTTTACATCTTAGCTAAACAAATCAAGGTCAACGTTTCTTACCATTACCTTGTTAACCATTTCTATGCATTTTCACCAATACCCTTCTGAACACGAACTTATCAATAACACTTGTTCTCCCAACATCATAAAACATCCCAGGTCTTTTTTTTTCTTAACCTGTATTCCTGTATGCAGTGCTGGTGAAAGGTGATGCGTACACTTCTCTGGGGGTTTAAGTTCTCAGATTTGTCTACAGCACTGGTGAATTACTGGCAAATGTTTTTCTTTGTTGGTTTGGTTCCTGATCTGATGGCACTACTTCTACTGTATGGCAATTTGGCTTCTCTGCTTATTCAGTTTATGGTTTTTCAGCTAAAATCAGCAGTTACTGCAAAATGTACTACTAAGGGAATGATGAGAGCATCAAAATACATCAGGCGATGGATTCTGGTAGTCGTAGCTTTGAGTCACATTTGCCGTAGACAGCACAAATGAGAAAGATTTTGTGCCCCAAGCAGCTGATCAACTTGTCACCCCAGTGGAGTTTCAGAGGACAACCAACCAAGAAGAACCAAGAAGACCAGATGTGGCCATGAGCTGTTCCTTCAGCCAGCCCAGTGGGGTGCCAACTATAGGAACAGCACGGGAGTGGCAAGCTTCTGAGTGGGGCTTTCAGCAGGATTCCCTGAATTTTCCTTACTTTAGGGGAAAAAAAAAAAAAAAAATCATTATTGGCTATGAAGCCACAGACTTATTCCTTTACAAACCTGTAGCCAGGTACCTTAAAGATCACCTCTCTGACTCAGCAGTACTGCCAGCCCCATCAGTCCCAAGTGTTCACATTAGCAGCTTGAAGGCTGAAATCCTCAACTCCTGCAGCAGCCAGCCCATGTTAGAGAAGAGCGGGTAGTGGGGAAGGCAAGTGCTGTACCTACATGAGGTATTTCACTAAAAACTGTTAAAGTACCATGAAGTGCTTCAGAATGCTTGGATGGAGGCACTGCAATCTCTCCTCCCCTGTCTATACGTTATATTTGTAAGGCGTGTTCCACTTCAGATCCCATACATGCGAGTGAACACACATCCCCGTACACACAAAAGCTGCATCGCTCAGAGACACCTCTTCAGACATATGGCACAAACATTCCAGGCATACAGGCGTTTACTTACATGTAACATATCTCATCACTGTGTAAATGATCTCTCCCCAAAAATTCCTGTTGCCATTCCAAGTGTGGAAAAAATTCTTTATGACATTGTACATCTGGAAACAATATTACATTCCTGATGCACTTTCCCTTATAACTCTCTAGTCCCAGCGCCGTGTTATTTTAACTTTTCAAAAGAATAACTACTACGAGGATTTTAAAAATTATTATCATTATTATTATTTTCCAGCTGGGTGGAAGAAAAGATGTCAGGCCTCATCCTGCTGTCTGCACTTGGACGGGGCTCCCATTGATGTCAAGAGGCGTTTTGGTTGAGCGAGTAATACAGGAGTAGATGCTGCGATACTTGTTTGCTTCAGAGTTGGATTAGGAATAAGATAAACAATGTGAAAAATGCCAGCGGCTTCTCTCTGCTCAAACCTTCCACCAAATTCATTGGGAAATCCTCCCTGATACCCCGGCCTGTCGCAAACTCGGGGCTACCAGGGAAGCGATGCACGTGGCCTTCATTTCGGGCATGGGGGCACAGGGGTGGGAGATAACTCCTGGGTCACTGACATCCATCTCCTGCTATTACAGACAGCTAAACCATGTGGCTGCTTTTCTTAAATTGTCTTAAACCAGCTCAAGCTTCTGCCTTTGGTACTCCTGTTTTGAAGCCTACGTGTCTTGATCATCAGGGACTTTATGGCTTACAGCCCGAATTTATTTGTAGTCGCTTTATACTTAACACTGTCTTCAAAATTATCATTAAATATTAATTATTATTATTATTATTATTATTATTATTATTATTATTATTATTATTATTATTATTATTATTTATTATTATCATCTACCTTCTGATATCTTTAGAGAGCAGTTATGTCCAGGCTCAGTGCACGGTGCTAAGGTGTGTGACCACCTTGCCCACTCCCCAGCTACCTTACCGATCCTTTTCTGCACCTGCTCCAATTTCAGTTTCATCCTGTTGAAGATGGGTAACCCAGTACCTCGTATCCCAAACAAGCTCAGGGGGTACAGTGGTACAAATGCCTCCTTTCTACTGACAGAGCTTACCTGAGACACGGCAGAATCTCATTTATGGTTTGTTTTACTGGACAATATATGACTTTGGTAACTCACTGTCACAATGTCTATTCGGGCTTCAGATCTGAGCACATTAAGCTCATTGAGTGTTGTTTTTGTTGTTGTTGTTGTTTCATTTTTGCAGTTTCAGTCAATCCCTCCCATGTACAGAGACTCTAAAATAACACCACCTTTTGTCACTTTCTGACTAAGAGATCTGTCACACAGCAATAGCTGGATACCAGTTGCTCTTCATTTGCAATCTGTAACTGGGGAATTAGTGAGTAATGACATTACTCCCTGCAGTATTCATCTCCCTAACAGCAGTTCAGAGATCTCTGTCCACATCCAAATCTGACTGGGGGGTCTCTAACACATCCTTTTACTATCAGGCTGCGAGTGATTTGATTTTGACCAGTTCTCTTTTGCTGCTCCCCTCCCTTTTTGTTTCTTTACAGACCACGACATCCCTGAGTCACAGCCCACCATCCTTACCCGTTTTTCCCGAACAACACAGATCCTCCAGTGCTTCATGTCAAAGCCTCGCTGGGGGAGCTCCCCACCACAGCCAGCCTGGCTCACGCGCCTGCTGAAGAACTGATCCAACCACTCCGAGGTCAGGAAGGAAATCTCCCCAGGGACACACCTTGTTATTTTTCCTTTCTCCTTCTCCCTAGAGCACCTAGAGGGGGATACCTGCCAGGAAATATTCCGTGTCATGCTGTCTGCTGAAAACAGAGGACAATTGCCGACCTTTCTCTTCTCTGAAGAATCCCGCTGGCTCAAGGATGTATTGATGTTCTCGTGCCTGGTACCCTTCCCTCAAACATGGCACTGTAGGATCTGTTTAATCAGTGTGTTACCGGATGAAGCAGAATTCCCAATCAACAGGAGGCTAATGTGTTAGCACCAGGTCTCAGCTGAAGCATTTTTGCTGGAGTGCCTCATCTTAATTCCACAGAATTATTGTCCCCCATTACACACCGGTCATTACCATTAAGTATCATTGGGCTTCAATCAAGTTCTCTAGGAGAAGTCCTCATTAAGTGGAGGGCATCACGTTTTTTTTTATTCTGTTCCTGGGAGATCACTCAGTGCACATACAGCAGTGACGGTAACGACAATACCTATGGAAACTCAGGTTTGCAGATGAGCTGAACTCACATAGTGCTGTGGTTTGCCACCTAGGTGACTCAAACATGCTTTTTTTTTTTTGTTTCATTTTTCCCCTAATAATTTTTCCTTTTTATTCAGGGATTTTTCAGCTGATAGCTGATCAATATTTGCTCCAGTTAAATTCCCAAGGACATATTACTCGATCTGTATACGTACTTGGGCAGCCACAAGTAACCATGAAGATATCCACTAGTTCTAGACAGATTCTCTGCCCTTGCTCTAGCCACTGAGAGACACTGAAGTAGCCTGAGATTCACAATACATTATGTTATTACTGGAGAAAAAAAAAAAAAAAAAAAACATTTAAAATAATGATCACATATCCTTTACCTTCTGAGCTGTAACACTTCTCAACAGTAGAAAAACATTGTAAGAAACATTTTAAAAATCTGTAAAAGTTAAGGGATTTTCTTTTTATCTCTGCCGCTCTACCTCCTATCAAAGCAAATTTCAAATAGTTAACGTGATCACAAAGCAGCTGGCGTTGCTCTCCAAACTAAAGAATTATTCTAAAAAAAAACCTCTTCTGGCATCTGGAGCTGTATTAAATTTACAATGCAGCGTTAATGTAACCTTTCCACCCCTTTTTCTCCCCCTTCATTTTTTTTTAAATGGGTGTGATGTAAGTGAAATCTAACGTTTAATTGAGTTTGTTGTACTGTAACTGTACTGTACGAGAGCTAAATCTTCGATCTCCAGGCACTGAGCGTGAGGCCAGCCTCGGAGGCTGGATCCCAGCTCCCCGGAGCGTTGGTTATCAGCCAAACCAAGCCCAAGCCGTACATTCACACCCATCTCTAATCAGAAGCATTAACTTGATGCTTTTCCAGACATGAGTAACCACTCTTCCACGCTTGAAGAGCTCACTCAGAGGCATTGTACGGCACAATTTCCATGCCTCTTATTTACATTTGTGTCTCAACAACCAAGCCTGAGTTTTGGGCTTTTGTTCAATTTCCATTAAAGAGCAGGAACATTTGGATGAGACCCTTTCAGCTCCAGATTTCAGTAGCAATTTCAGTGATGAGAACCCTGAGACAGGGTTTCGCTCTTCTGTTTTCTTTATAACCATAAAGAAGTATCTTAACGTCTTCTGGAGATCTGACAAGTTCTATCCCACTGAAAATGAAGAGATTTGATTCCCTAGAATAACATGGGTACAAATTAAAAGAAATTCAACTGAGCATCACTGCAGAAGTCTGGGTTAGGGAAGTTGAGTGTATGGAAATGTTGGGAAGAAGAGGGTCTTAATAACAACAGCTATACAAAGAATTTATCAGGAAAAAACAACAAATGTCTTAGATATGACCCAAAAATAAAGCATAATGAATTCAATCACAAGTCAAGTAGCTTTTTGTGCTTTTTTACCCTTCTTTTACTCTACTTAGGTGTTCTTGTACTGGTGGGATGAACAACTGTCCCTTCAAACCCAATAAGCAATCCCACACACTAATTGCCCTGCCTGATGTAACTCCTAACAACTTCAGTGAAAATGAAGACGTTCACAGCGTGCAAGCACACTACTACTGGTTGGAGTGATGTCGCTTTTTTTCCACTTCTGGCTTTAAGGGTAGCTGACAGATCACACTCAACAAGATGCAAACAAAAAAACATTCATTCAAATTTAAAAAAAAATAAATAAAAAAGGAAAAAAAGGAGGATCCAGAAGACAGAGAGAGTGGAGCATCCAAGAATGCTCTTTCTTACATTGCGATCAGGGAAGTCGTGCTTCTATCCTTAGAAACAACCAGGCAGACAGAAAACAACTTAACATCTTTGCTTATCGTCTTTACTGGTCATCCTGGCTGATTTCCACTGGAACACACGGCTGTTTTACTCCCAACGCATATGGTTGCAGCAGTGGAACTACTTTTTTGTATCTTTTTTCATACGCTCTGACCTCTGTAGCCCACAACCAAGCTCGGCAACTGATGAATCCAGTTTTGAACAAGCCTGAACAAAGACCCTGCTTTCACACACCACCTCAAGCATTTTACCATTTGTTTCAAAGGTTCATTTTTGTAACTCTGTAACGAAGTCAACATTTTTGGTTTTGACAAAGAGTAAGGTAAACCTAGGCTTTGCCTAACCCTGATTCATTCTGAGGTTTCAACTTCAATCTCAAACTGAAGCCCCAAGGGTGTGCTAAGCTGCTGGTTTGGTTTATGAAGAGCAAAACCAAACCAACCCTTCCTTGTGCACATTTTTGACAGATGATGTCTAATTGGTGTTTTTTTCTTTATGGAAATTGCCATGTGAAATAAAAACCAGGACAAATTCACTAACAATGGCCAGCTCTTCAGATGTCTTACCATCCCCAAAAAACAGAATGAAAAAGTAACTATGGTCTCTTTAAATCACTGGTGTAAAAATAAATAAATAAATAAATTGAAAAAATCTTTACTTTTTTTTTTTTTCCCTAAACTTCTCTAAATTTTTTGGAGCTTTCAGAGATCAGAGTAGATTTTTGTTTTCATTATTCCGCATTTTCATTTTACTGGATTTCTCCTGCAAGATTTTTTTTTTTTTCATAAAAAAGATTCTTGCGAATCTTTCATTTCTAGTAAGAGTATAGAACAAAATCAATTGTCTGTGGAAACGTGTTTTGTGGAAAGTTTTAAGCACTTCTGTAAACTCCTCTGGAGTTTTTGCTTCTTTGGTAAATGAGGAAACTGAGGCAAGCACCCGAGTAATGAAACATGAATTGCCAAAGCTAAGGATGTCGGAATGTTGGGATGACCCCTGACAAGTCTTATGGGTCTACAGGAAAATCATACATCCCCCAGTAGGGTAAAATCCTCTTGGTAGCACGGTGCAACGAAGGTGCAATAATAACGGTAACAAGCAGGAACACCTTTTACCCATTTCATCAGCAGATTTCAAAGGCCCTGGCTGGCAAAGTGTGCGTGTGCTTTCCCAAAACCTTTCCTGAATCCACCCCCTGAAGTTTTGCAGAGGTGAGCAGCCCCATTTGGAGAGGTGGCTGTACAGGCTGAAAGCAAGGGAATGACAGCCTACCCGTGTGACTTGCAATCTCGTGCCCCTGCCTTCAGACCGTGCTGCCCAGCTCTCAGCTGCTCGAGCTGGGTCAGTTCTGGCATCACTTCTCTACAGGATTCTCCCCTGTGACACTTTTCACACCACACAAAGACCTGGCCGTGCACCCAGGACTTAGAAGCCTCAAGCAATGCACTTCACTTCTTGTGAGGGCCAAGTTACAGGGAAAATACTTACTTATTAAACATAATTGCTTAAAGGATTAGGGTATGGAAGAAGAGAGACTGCGTCTGCCTCTCCTCCGCTGCTTCTAACCTGACACACTTCACCTCCTTCTGTGTTTTTATTAGCTGGTATTCACAATACATCAGCGACAGCTATGATGAAACCAGTGGCAGATTTTACTGCAAAGCAGCTGGGTCATTGTCCCGTGGGTCTTGTTGCTTTCCTGCGTGAGATCTTAAAGTGACCATCACTATTGTGGCTTTTTTTAAAAAAAGAGAAGCTGAAAGGGAGGGCGTGAAAGAGTTAAAAGGCAAAAGAGATGGAAAGAGATAGGGAGTGGAGGGAAATGAGGAGACTGCTTGTGTACCACGTACAGAGCTACTTTGAAAAATTCTGAGGCATCTAAGTATCACAAACATGATCCCTGCTGTGGGCAGCTGTATGTGCGAGTGCTTTGCCCGAGGGTGTCAAATCAAATATCCACTGCTGGTTGGTACAGTACATCACTTCCCCTTGGGGATTCAGAGTGGGAAAAGAGAGAGAAGAGGGAAAAAAGGTTTAAACACAACAAATGGAGAAAAACTTTAACAATATCTGATATGGCTTATCATATACTGTCATCATATTTATTATGAACAATGTAGGAGAGAGGAAAGGAGAAAAAGAGAAAAAAAACAGACAGCTTAATGCTGAGCCTTACCTGGAACCGCCTCATATCTCTTGGGTTTCCTGCTGTTTTCAAACAATTCTGATTGCACTTGAGAAAAAATTTTAAGAAGAATCTGGAACGATAAAGAACCGTGTCACTGTTATTAAGCATAGTAAAACGTGTTGTATTCTGTCTTAAAGTACACATCATGGTGATTTACATGTCGGTGTATCAGGAGACCAGGATTGTGAGAACTTACAAAAAAAAAAAAAATGACAACAACAAAAAAATGACAAATTTATAAAAATCATGTAAATTATAGCTGACGTGCCTAATCCACACTGAGATGGGCAATTAGTTGATGTAAATCAACATATCTACTCGATTTATGCCAGTTCCTTCACTGCATGTTTGAACACACGATTTGAGTTTCTTTCTTTATCTCTTCCATGCATACCAGGTCTTTCTTTCGCTGTCTGAATGGATTTTCCATGGAACAATATAGACGGATAACATTATTGTAAAAAACACAAAAACCAACGGGGCAACTCCGAGGCAGATAAGCCTTGAAACTACTTAGAAGGTATTAAAAAACAGAGACAACCAGAGCTCCCAGAAGAAGCTGATGAGATTTCATCACGACGATGTTTTCAGCTATTAAGATTTCAGTAACTAAAGCAGAGAGGCAGAACTGCCAGGAGCCCAGATTATAATCTTACCTAGATTTTCAGAGAGGATAACAGAAACACAAATCGAAGTCAGCCGTGACAGCTCACGCTGGCCAAGCAGATAAACCCATTAACATTGCACAAAGTTCTCGTGCCGATTATTTTTGCCTTGTCACATGGATCTGTCTTTAGACGTTATTATTCTGGCAAGTTTAGCTTGTCATGTTCAGAAATTGAATCTTCAGGATGCTTGATGGGCTTACCCAGCACTACGCGTTACAGCATATGGATTTTACACTTTAGAAATATTAGGCAGGCAGTTTTCAATAAACTGTTCCACCAAATTTTTCATCCAGGGACGAGAGGATTCGTCCCTTTATTGCCTCATTCACCTGATTAAATTTGTGAATTGCAAAGGTAAAGGAGTCTGCCCTGCATGAAAAATCACAGTTGTTGGATTAGAAACAAAACCAGCGTGTCTTCTGAATTCAGACAGAGCAGGCAAGAAAATGTTTTGGCGTCCTTTATCCTACATGAGATTATTTTCTGTGATTCCTTTCTGCTAGTGCATTGCCATTTGGAGGACAAAATGGGTTTAGCTGCAACAATTAAAAAATAAATAAAAAAATCAGAGATTTTTAAATAAGTTTGGAAGGAAAAAGAAGCCGATATGAGAAAAAATTAATAGTTGAAGAATCGGTTTAGAATACAAAGAACACTTTATTTATTTATTTCTCTTGCTGAGTGCTTTCCTTAAAAAAAAAAAAAAAAAAAATCCGCTTTTGCAGTAAGTTAAAGTCCCAGGTGAGCCAGGCCTATTTCCCTTTCTGTTACTATGACAACGATTTTTTACCGCAGTCCCTAAGTCCCTTCAGAACTCACACATTCATGCCTTGAATTAGAACTTTAAAGGAGAAAGATGTATATTTCCCAGGCTTTGCCACCACCACCAACCCAACCAGCCCCAACGCGAGGCAATAAAGCAGAAATCCGCTTCTTGTTATCGCTACTTTCTTTGCATCGCTCACACCGTGCCATTTCTCTCCGTACAGCCTTACAAAGAGTAGCGAAGGATCTGATCCATTTATACCTTGCTTGAACAAACCAGAGCCCTCCAGAACCTCCCTACAGCTGACCCTGCAAAAACGAGCCCGGTAACGTCACATAAAATGCCTGCCACAACACGCATCCTTCTGTTGAGTTGAGCATTTCTTTCCTTAAATCCCTCACCGACACTTTGAACACCTCCACACCACGTTTGCCGTGCATGTGCATGCTGCAGGCTGGTATTTTTCTCTCCGTCGCTCCTCATCCTTGGGGGCTCAGAGGGCTCCCCGCGTTTCAGGGTAACGCTCCTTGTTCTCCTGCCCTCTTCTTACACATATCAAAACATATTTGCAGATACGTTGACTGCTTCTGTTACCATGATCTAGCGAGGCAGGGAAAAGCCTACAAAGCGCACAACAGACCAAGGCAGGGAACTTGTACTTGGCAATCAGTGAGCCAGCAGAGAAGGGACTGGTTTGGAGAGCTGCAAACAACCCCAATAAACCCCCCAACATTCCTGGCTTGGTGTGACATGCAAGGAAAAACAAAAGATGAAATGAACCAGGGAGGTGTTTGGGTTGTTTTTAATGTCTTTAATTGCTGTATAGCTATTCCTCCAGGTCAGGAAAAGGCTCGGCAGCAGCTGAAGAGCGGCGCAGCGCGGAGCACGGGAAGGTGTCGGGGAGCGAAGTCGCTGTGTCAGCTGGGGAGCCTCGGGACAAGCTGAGATCCCGCAGCAGCACCCTGCACAAAGCCCTGCAGGGCAGACACACACAGGTACAAATTCTAAATGTGCTTAAACGTATTTGTGAGCAGACTGTAATGCTGCGTGGCAGGGAACACAATTTCTATTTTCTGTGAAACACCCCCAGAATATTTGGGTCTGGACCCCCAGCTGAAAGGAATCAGTGATATACGTGGAAATGAACTTGGGCTGTAATTAGAGCGGTGCTGATTCATCCCAATGGGTGTCTGCTAAAAGATACACAGAAAACAAAGCTCCTGCAAGAGGTGGCTGCCTCCGAAAGCATTCCCTGCCCTCACCGACCGTGAGCAGTGCGCTGAGCTTTGGAGGCTGCAGGCTGGGAGATTGGGGCAGGAGCAATTCGGAGAAACCCACCGGAGACAACCTAAAGAAGCCTGGCTTTCTGGGGTTGCTGAGCTCCTGAGCTGCTGGGAATTGTGTGCGGTGAAGATATCACAAACTGGGCATCAGTAATTCCTCCTCGCACTTTTGGCAGTGCTGGGCTCCCAGAGTGGGAGCATTGGGGCAGTGTCTGTATACTGCCTGTGTTAGACGTGCAGCTTCTCTGGACCTCGCTGGGCATTCTGTGCTAAGACTCTTCCCTCCTGCCACCCCACATTTAGATTCAGTTTTATGTAAATACACACTCAGGAATTTCTCCTCCGGTTGATCCAGGTCTCTCTCTCTCCTTTCAGAGGTTTTCCCGTCAAATTTTAGTTGCAACTGGGCATTCCCAGCAAGTATTTGGTAGGTCGGTGTATATACATATATATTTTAAGTGGTTGCATCTGGGAAAGGCATTAATATTTATTGCAGCATTAGAATAAAAATGACTTGGGGGGAGCGAAGAGATGGGAAGGTTTAGCTCCAAATGAAGCTGATTTAGGGGGAACGGGAGAGTTGCAGAAGGCCTGTATTAATTTTTTTAAATGAGAAACTTTAGCCAGTTTTTGCCTTAACCTATACATACATCAAAAATAAAATTAAAATTAGCTTATTTTCATGGTTCTTAGCTGGCCTCTGTTCCTTCCCAAGGCCAGCACCAGCTCTGGGTTCAGCAGACAACTGCAGAAGGAGCTTGGCCCAGGCATCTCCTACATCAACATCGAAGGGCACTGGGGAAAAACTTAAATGCTTTTGAATAACCACCACTAAAAGTTCTGGCAGTGCTATAGAAGACCTGATTAACTTCACGTATAGATGTCAAATTAATTAAGACATACTGCAGACATTTCTTTTCTCCTATTGTCTCTCTCCTATGGTCGAGCCCTCTATCTACAGACTGATGCGCTCGCAGAGGTCTCCAAATCGCCACCTTAAATAAATTCCTTCTTCTAGGATTTCGAGGGAGCTATTTCAAAAGTTACTGCTCCTCCTACTGGGAGTTCCCACCATGCTGGGGAGATGGGCTGATGAATCATTTACGTGCCCCTCTCTCGCTGCAGTCCAGAGGCTGGTGGCGGTGTTATCCCTGCTGCCTTCCAGCAGAACTGCAGGCCAGCCTGGTGATGTCGTGGGAGCCTTAACAGGGCTCAGAGGCAGCAGGAGGAAAAATTCCCCTGGAAAGGTCTTGTGTCTGTCAAGCCTTTTCCAAAGGGGCTGCTGCTGCACCACGCTGTCGTGGCCAGATCCAAAAGGCTGCTCCACCTTGGAGAACATTCCTCCTCCATCTCGGTTGGTTGAGAAGAACCTGAATGAAATCCTGTTAGAGCCAGAAAAAATCTTTCTGTGACTTCAACAGGACTAGGCAGGCTCTAAAGAGCAGTCCCACATGCAACAGAAGGTGTAGTTTAAAAAAAAAATAAAATCCATTAATGTTTTTTCAAAGCCCTGCCACAAGACCTGGGACTGCTCAGTCTCACCACATGGAGCCCCAGAAATAGAAAATACACTTTGCGCTTTTATTGCACCATTCTGTGGGACTTAAACTTCAATTAATTCTGCCTCACAACCCCCTCTGCAGCAGGTGGTGTAACCACCAGTGTAAGGCAAGATACGGGGCCTGGAAACTGGGAGGGAATCGCTCCCACCACAGGCCTGCTGCAGAGCTGGGACTGGGTCTCCTGGCTCCTGGCTCTGTGTCTTACCCAACCTCCCAGCCACCTCGTGTGCTTCCCTAAAACATAGCTACAGGATCAAGAGAGGCAACTGTTTTGATCTTGTGAGCAGCCTTTGGAGAGACACTCTGAAAAATATCCCTTGTAAAGCAAGCAGTGAGACAGTCCCGACTCGTTTGGGTTGCTGCAGAGTTCGGGTTGCTGGCCCCAGCTGTGCTGTGGCCCAGGACGTGCCACTATCTGGTGTGATCGTGGTATCAGCAAACCCTGGGATGCTGCAACCTAATGAGAACATAAAGTGCCACCCTATATGGTGGCATTGTGATTAAATAATTGAAGTGCTTCTAAGAGGTCACAAAGTCAACTAAAAAGAAATAAAAAGCTGGGAGTTGTTCCTGCGAATGTTTTTGCTCCGGCTGAACAATGCTAAGAGTGAGCCACAGAACTATCATGACAGGAGGGCCTGGCTCCAGCTGCATCAAAGCGAGCAAATTCTGAGGTCAGGGTCTCGCATCGTCCCCCTGACTCCCCCGTGTGTGTCTTGGCACTGCAAGCTCTGAGATAAGTGTGACGAGCAACCTTACCCGCTGCCCCAACGCGGTGGAGCAGGCTCTGCTTGCAAATCTCTGCCTTGCAAAGGGACCAGATCAGATTTTGCACATACATTTGAAGGCTGGTGTTAAAATTCAATTAATTGCATTTATTTGATGGCATCATCTTGATTTTAATGAATATCGCAGCAGAAGACTTCTTTATAATCTGAATATTTATCTCTGGAGTAATTCCGCTCTATTATGTCAGCGTGTATTATTAGGGAGCTGATGAACAAATTTACTACTTTTTGAGCAGTTATAGTCAACGTGGGATCAGGCATGGCACGAAGGCATTCTGAGCGAACACACACCATATACTGTGTGCAAAATGATTGAGGTTATTACAATAATCCAGAGTATTTATACGATACTCCACAAACAGCAGCTAATTAATCTTCGCAAAACTCCTGTGCATAAAGTGTGAACCCAGTCGAACAAATGTGAAAACCAACATATGTAGGTCAGAAGCCTTTGCTGAGATTCTCTGCGAGAGAAGGGAGCAGGAGTTGGATGTCAGTGGGGCCCCAGGCTGGGCCAGGAGAGGCGGTGTTCGTTTTCCGCTTGTTTTTTAGGGGAAAGGCTCCAGTTGTACCAAAACATGCATGTGGGCATCCTGCCTTCTGCTGCTGCCCCACCAGTGTCCTCGTTTCTTGATCTGAAAAGTGAGGAACGGTTCTCTGCCCTCATGCCTTGGTCCAACACCATTTCTTCAGCTCGGGGTGTTTGAGGATGAGTGATGGCACAACGGCGCTCCTTGGCCATGTGTGAGAGGTGAGCACTGAAACACCATGGGAACCTTGCCTAGTAGGAACCAGTGACCCCACTTGCATCTAATGAACAGCACATTCCCAAATCACTTGTTTTTTTCCTCAGACTAATGGCTCTATTGTAAGGCTCACAACTTTTCTAACCTCTCTTTGCCCTCTGCTTCCCGTTCGGTCTCCTGTCTAGTCTTGGTATCTTCACAGCTTGGCTGTAAGATGGTAAAGGAGAGAGTAAAAAGCATAGGTCTATGCCAACCTAGGGGAAATGGCCTAAATGAGTCTTTGGACTCATTAGATGATGAGACATCTCTGAGGACACCTCCTCAGAGATGTCCATGGGTCTTCTTATTTTCCTGTTCTGCTCCATGCAGCCCCATGTGTTACCATCACATCTTTCTCCTCACCTCACCTCCCCAACCATCCTGCAGCTTCAAGGCACCGATCCCAACCTCTCCGTACAGGAAGCTTTCCCTGTGCTCTGCAGTTCTTGTCCAGCTCGGAAATAGAAGCCTGCCAAGGTAGGGTCAGCTTCTGCGGGGGTTTAAGGAGCACGGGTCAGGAGGAACCGCGCTGATGTTGGAAGCATTGTAATGGCCAAAGTGAAGCTGGCTTCAAGATGTGAGGCTTTGGGGTATTTGTATTTGTATTATTAAATCAAGGTGGTTTGGACCAAAATCTGTAGGAGTAAAAATCGTTTGCACTGCAAAAAGTCTAGATCAGAAGTTTTCAGTTTTGGCCCATCGTTATTATTAAATTAGTATTTAATCAATCAATAGCAGAATGCTCCTTCCAAGATGCTTGCAATGCAAAGCATATGAAGACATGCAGATCAGATAAGTGTAATAGAGAACAGGTGGAATTAGTGCTTTCATTTGAAAAAAAGAAGAAAAGCTCCAAAAGGATTTTAAAATGCCACAAGGCATTGTATCCCCCAAACAAATTGGAAACATCAGATGATTTTAGATACCCAAACAACTCTGTTTTCCAGCTCGAATGGTCCGATGTAATTCAGCAGCACCTACGGTGTGACATCCCACGTTCTTTCACCCACAGTCAATGACTCCAATTTAGATTTTGGGCTTTAAGTTTTGATGTGGGACCTTTATTGTGCCAAATATTGAGACCTGAAGCTGACGCTGCCTGCTGTGTAGGTCTCCGGCCCCTTGCAACACCAAGTTCAGAGGAGCAGACACAGGAGATGGGTGCGAGAGCAGCATAGAAGGATCAGCGGTTCAGCTAAGGCAGGCCGACAGATCAGCCTGCCTTAAAAGTCTACCTTAAAATTATGGGATGGCAGCACCCATCTTAAAACTGCTTCTAATTACAATTTGCTTGTGGTGCCAAGAGGTCCCGATGACACTTGGGTGAGTAATGCTCTGTGTTGATACAGGATGGAAGTGCTGATATCCTATATTTCGGGTGGGTCAAGGATGAACACAGCCCCTTAGGTCCTCAGCAAAGGTTGGACTGGAATTCATGTCCCACTCCCAGTCCCATGCCTTAGCCCCAGATCTATTCCTCTTCAAATATCCCGTCTCCCTGCAACCTAGGACATCCTACTGCTCCCTGCCCTATACCCAGTGGCTTTTTTTTTCCAAGAGCTTACTTTCCAAATAGTGTCTGAATGCAAGCCTGCAATATGTCATCCAGACCCCAAACATGTCAGTAAAGTTGATATTTATATTCTGTACGTTTTCCACCTTCTGCCCAATTTTCATCTCTGCAGCAGCAGGCGTACACCTCCATGACTGCAATTCCCGCTCGTTTGGTAAATGCCTATTCTGTCTTGCAAAGTGATCCCATTTTCAAGAAACAAGGGTTGGAGGAGAGTTCACTGCTGGTTATATAGCCAGGCATTTCTCAGTGCTGAACGCAGTTATTTGGCACGGCCACACTCGCTAGGAAAAAAAAAAATCTCCAAGGAAAACCTCCTTGTTTGTGCACTCTGATGAAAACCTGACACCATTAATGAAAATAATAATTGAACTCTATGGGTTCGAATTGAAAATGAAACACAACACTAACAGCGTGTTTGTAATTGCAATTGTTCTCCAGAAAGCCTTTGGAGGACTCTTTGCAATCCGAGCAGTTTCCCTTTCCCTTTGGGTTTTCCTTCTTCCTCTCACACCAAAACTTTCCAGTAACTTAGGAGACAATGGCGAGAAGCTTGTTTATGCTGTAGGATCCATATTATTCATGCCATTTGGCACACAACCAAATACCAGAGCGTAATCAAGAGTCAATAGGCAGGGAGGTAATAGAGGACGGGGCTGACGGGCTGTCGAAAGGGGCGCTCAGATACTATTCCCTGCTTTATTACAGGATCTGCGGGCTCCAACTGTGCTAAGCATCGCGCAGTCACATTGTGAAATTGTTATTGGAGATGAGATACACAAAGGACACGAGGAAAGAAAGGCTTTTAGCTCGTTTCACTGATAAGGAAGTCAAGGCACCTAAA
The DNA here is from genome assembly GCF_964035555.1 of Netta rufina. Taxonomy (NCBI): domain Eukaryota; kingdom Metazoa; phylum Chordata; class Aves; order Anseriformes; family Anatidae; genus Netta; species Netta rufina. Next base: position 3,506,385 of record NC_140151.1, on the reverse strand, counting down.
AATCAAGCGATGTACCCCCCATCGCACATCAAGCTGCTCTTCCAGCCAAGAACCACGCACCATTCCTGCAAGCCCACGGCTACGACTCCACTGAGCCTTTTCCGTTGTGACAAAAATCTCATAAAGGCCCTTGCCTCAGAGTCTAACCCTCAGCAGGGTTTTGAAAGAAGGGCTGAGTTCTACCTCATTATCCCTCTCCGATGGACACCGGCCTGATGATGCTCACAGCACCGGCTGCATCCATCCAGCCGCTGGCAGCGCCTTTCCCTGATGCTCTCGCAGGTGCAAAGTTAACTCTGCTCTACTTTGCAGATATCACAGACCCCAGGAAAGACACGCAGAGGCATTACACGAGCACAGAGCCTGATCCCCACTCGTTTTTTCCATGCCCACACAACCCTACGGCGGCTTTATCTTTTGACTCTTGGATCCCCTCGTCCCATCCTCCCAAAATGCCTGTGTCCTGAGCCATACTAGGTGCACAGCCAGCAGCAGTGACACCAGTGGCTTTTTGCTGCTGCCTGGGCTGCTGCCTTTTACTCTTCCTGCTAGACAGCAGAGGCCAGCACATGCACTGCCCACCCTGCAGTTAGTGTAGGACCTGATCACAACTTTCCTGCAGCTCCCAGAGGCCAGGAGCCGCGGGGATGGGAGTGTCAGTGACAGCCCCAAGGTTAGGCACCTCTTTTCCACCTGCCACAGTGGGTAGCACTCAGCCGAGAGCTCTCCCTCGCTTACGAAGTCAGGAGCATTGCTTGTCCCTCAACTGGTTTTGTATGGAGAAAAAAAAGAAAAAAAAAAACACAAAACACACATTCATTTGCTAAAGAGGCAAATTTACATCCAGGCAAGTTGCTTCCACACTCATTTGTCTCCTCCCTTCTCTGAGGCTCGCACCCGTCGTACTTCTGGGTCTAGTCACAGCTGACCTTGAGTGGGAACACCGGTGTAACATTATATTCCTATGACAGATTTATAGATTGGCAGAGAGGGGTGCGTTCAGAGCATTCCTTCCCTAAGACAGGACAGCATCCAATGTTTGTTAGCATCATTAAACTAAAACTGACTTTTCACCTGCTCCCATACCATATGCAGCTGCAAATTTTTAAATTAAACTATGAAGCCATGCATAAATTTACATATATTACAGACTAGCCTCTCCATTTAACATGCAAATGTACTCCAATGTTTCAGAACACCTTCTGTCGCTAATTAATTTGCTGAATTATAATTAGACTAATCCTGCATAATTAATAAGCACAGATTTTTTTTTAATTTCTAAGCAGCTTGATGAGATCATTCACTTCCTTCTATAAACTGCTAAGTAACTGTTAAAAAAAATCTGGAAAGAACATATGTGAAAAGGTATGTTTGATGTCGCATACAAATTTAAACTAGCGGGCAAGCTTCAAGAAAGTCAGGATTAATATAGGTGTAGGGCTGAACCAAGAGACCGACGACGGCACATTATTTTCAGGGGCACGGACCAAGATTTTCCTTGCCTATTTTATTCCTTTTGCTTTTACCCATCGGACCTTCCGAGATCATAGCCCGAGACAGAGAAGGATTACAGAACCGTATGTAGCATTAGGAGATGTTACGATATTAACGCACCGTTGTATATCAAAACACTCCCTGTACATGCTGTGTGTGGATGAGCTCCTTTGATGGTATTTGGAATTGTTTTCATTTCAGCTGCCAAAACCAACGGAGATCATTCTAGTGAAACAATTAAGTGCTATTAGCACTGGACTCGTTCCGTAATGATTAAAATGAAGGGGCTCGCTTTAATGTTGAAGAGCTCGGATTCAGAGAAACGTGCACGCCAATATGTTTTTTACAATGTGCAGTGTTACAGCCCCTCGTGCAGGGAGCCCGCTCCTGATGCACGAGGCAGCCCCTCCACCTGAAACAGGTCCTGAGATCTCACCCAGCAATAACCAAGCAGAGTCAAAGAGCATCCCAAAATGTCATGGGGTATTTTGCAAAGCAGAATGCAAGCAGTCACACAAGTGTATTATATTTATACAATCTTAAATGCATTGTTTGTAACCTTGTGATAATCACTGTATTTATGTACATTATCCTGATACGTATTGCAGCTCTAACATCCCCGTTCAGTCTTCATTTAACCTTTCCTAAATGCAGCGCTCACCAAATTCACTGATTTTCTCCTCCCCTTGTGAGTAGGCAAAATCTAAAGCAAAATCTCATGATTTGACCCAAAGAAAGGTAGCAAGAAGAAAAAAAATAAAAAGAATTCCTATACTAAGAGATTCCTGAACCACTTAAAGCTTGCAAGTGTCTTGTCTACAGCAAATGATAAATATAAAATACTTGCCAGCCACTTCTGCCTGGAATCTCTCTCTCTTTTTTTTTTTTTTTTTTTTAATTTGGACAAGTGCCCTTGTTCATATAAATATATCTTTTAAATTGACTGGGGTTGTGCATGCCCATATATAAATAGCAAACTTACAAGGGACCCAGCTCACACAGGACAGGTTCTTGGCACTGTGTGCCAACAAAGCCGCTTTCTAGTATTTCCTACTGGGCAGTCAATGGGAAAACACTTTTATTTTTTCTTTAATGTTTTTTTTTCCCAAGGAAGATAGCAAAGTACCCTGCTCTTCTTTAACTCACTGTAAATCTTATCAGAAAAGATAAGTGCTTGGCACAGGTATAACAAAGGTATTTAGGAGAAGAAACAACATCTAGAAATTAAAACTGTAGAAGCATTGCAGACCTGGAATCCCAGCTGCTCCAGAAGCATAGCGATGCCATGAGACATGCTCATTGTGGCAGATTACCCTGGAGTAAAGGACTCCAGACAGGGAAGAGCTTCCGTGCTTTCTGTGCTTTGTTCATTTAGGACAGCCCCAGTACACTTTGTTTTCCTAATGGCCACTGAGCATATCGCCAAGTGACAAGGGAAGCTAAGGAAGAAAGAAATGAGAAATAGAAACAGAAAACATCTTTCTGTTGCATTCTTCTATTTCTTATCTTCCCATATCCCAGCTCAGCAGACACAGACAATGTAACGAATGAAACTAAAACATACAGGACTGGGTCTATATTTTTCCCTCCTCATTTCTGCCTGCCCCTCATTTTAGACCATGGATGAATTGGCCCAAAGATATATAGGTCACAGGGCTGAGGCAGAAATAGAAGCTGTGTCTCCAGAGCCACAGAGCAGGGTACATGAGCAAGTCACTGAAATTCTGTTTTCCTTTCAAGCTATTCTTGTTTTGTCAGAGTAAGAAATTTCTAAGACATTTTGCAGCCATAGTATAGTGCCAAACCCGTATGTCAGCATCCACATCTTTCAGAAGGTTTCTGATGACCAGGACTTCCACCATGTAGAGAAAATTTCACTTTACAGAGAAAAATTCTGAACTCTGAAACCCACTTTTTTCTGCGTTTTAGCATGTCCTCAGAAACCAACTAGTTTGCCATGGGAAAATAGTGCACAGTCCTGTAGTGGCGTGGAATATAAAATTTCTAGTGTGCAGTAAATAAATTAATACATTTACAGTAATTCCACCTTTCACTGCAAACATTTCATTCATCTCTGCTAACTCACCTCCAAATTTAATTAACCTTTTCAGTACCCTTTGATGTAGCACATAGGTGCCAGAGGCCAAAAAAGCAGCAGCATTTTAGGGTAGGAACTCAGAGGAGAGTACCAGGGTAACTCTGTTAATTGGTGATGGCTGAGCCTCCAACGAGGCAGCAGTTTGATTTGAGGAATTACCCACAGTTTGTGGGCCTTTTCAAGGACCTTCACAGGAGGGTGCAGTGAAAAGAAAAAAAAAAATCTCTGGAATTGAATGGATCGAAACACCAGCACACAATTTTGGTGCCTGTACATCCATGCCCCCCCAGCAGCTCAAAGCACACGTTGCATGCTTGAGGAGCCACTTTGTGCAACTGCTCGTAGAGTCCACAATGTCAGGATTCAGAAAAAAAAAAAAAAAAGAAAAAGAAAAGAAAAGAAAAAGCTGGGTTTCCATGAAATGTGTCATGAAAGCCAGACTGCTTTAGATTGGGCACTCAGAAATAAAGATAAGGTAAAATTCAAACACTTGGGCAATCAGTTTGCTATAAACTCATGGCAGCAGCAAGTTATTTTGCCTCTGGCAAATACTTTATGCTACAGGAGAAATTGCTTCTCTCCACTCCATCCCTCTCCCTCTCCCACGCATACACACGAACCCCAAGTTGACTGTGCAGTGATGTTAACAGGAGAGGAAAATTGCTTCCTGACCTTTCCAGTGATCAATTTACACCCTGAAGCATGAGATTGGTTTCATTTTAGTGTGTATATGTAATACCTATTCCCACCTCGCTTTAGACAATGCAAGATGTGCCGCTCACTCGAATGGGTGCGCGTGTTCAGATGGTTTGGGCCGTGGCCTCCTTCGAGGCACCCCTCTGGTGACTGAGCGATTCCTCGAGCTCCGTGATGGTGCCCACAATTTGTGATGCAGGTCGTAGTGCTCATCTCCCTCAATCACTGCAGCAGATCTCTGTGTGTATCCACAAGGTTGTTACAGAGCTTCGCCACCAGCTATGCAGTCTTAGCCTCTGGCTGGAGCAAACACATTCTTGGAGCTGCTGGGAGAGGTCCTAATTACTGCTCAGTAATTTCAGCTCCTGACCTCCCACCCGTGGAAGCCAAACGAGGCCTGGGACTTGCACTAAATCCAAAAAAAAAAAAAAAGCTGCAGGAAGGTGCCAAATGTGGACAGGTTGGGACCAGCCTCAACTGGCCAAACTTTCTGTCCTGCCCCCAGCTGTGGGTCACACAACTCAAGCCCACGATTAACACGTTATGAAGGGTAACCCCTAGCTTCCTGCGCCCTGCTGAAGTGGTCACTCATGCATCGAGTTGTTCGTGCTTGTTTTGAAGCTCATCAAGGGAAGCCTTCTGCAATGCCCTGCTTTCTGCCTGGGCTAATGAGCCTGTGCGAGGGCTCCAGATGTTTCCAGCTGTGGCAGCTGAGATCTGTCCTCCTCATTCACTTCCAATTCTGAGCTTCTCCCCTGAGCTGCGGAGATCACAGGGACAGACTCGACGCGATGTGTAAGTAGGTACTGCAGAAGCCAGGGATAGGGCTCTTGTAAGAGTCTGGCAGTGTTAAAGCTGGACACAAAACCATATTGCTGACTTTGAAAGGCTTCTCAGGGAGTGAATCCAAACCGTATTATCTCTTGGAGGCACACGACATATTTTTCTGCATATGTATTTCATGCCTTATATCCTCCCAACTGCAGGCATACTCACATACATGCAGAGCATAGATTCGTGCTTGGAAAATATTCCTGTTTTGAGCCTTTAAATAACAGGGTATCGTTCCACATGCATCATCACAATGTGCTCTCTACTGAAAAAACTCTCTTGGCAGATCCCAACTTTCGGACTTCCTGCCCATGTCCCCGGTGTGCTAAGATGATGCATGCAGTGGATTCTGATTTTTTTCCTTCTCAGGTTCTACTGCAGTCATAATTCCTGGAGAAAAGTTTTAGAGTGCATGCAACATTTGCTGAATGCTTTCTTCATTTATTTAATCCAGATGTTTGCATTTTAAATAATTGAAAAGCTGCTCTGGTAAATAGACATCAAGGGAGGCTAATGGGAGTAGCACTGTCATTAGAAAGAGCTTGTACGATGAGACATCAGACTGAGGAGTCGGTCCCTGCAATGTCAGGACAGGTTACAGGAAGGAAGGCATGCAGCTCGGTGGAAAGCATTACGTGTCAACGCAGGACCAGAGACTGCTGAGCAAGGCTGAGCACAAACTGCACAGAACTTGCAATGAAAAGAGTATTGAGAGCTTTTCCCTTCTCAGTGCTTAATTTCTTCATGTGGTTTGATTTAGATGCACAAGAAAAACAAAGCAAACAAACAAACAACAAAAAAAAAAGAAAGAAAAAAAAAAAAAAAGGAATTTCCATTCCCCCCCCCTTCTTTTTAAACTTGATCACTAAGCTCATTTAACAAGTGTGATTTCTGAAGCTCCCAAATGAAATACTGCAGTTGGTGCAGAAGTTTAACACAAATAGGATTTATTTACGTTATCTTATTTGATTTAAGGTTTTGAGACTGACAGTGCAATCTTCACTCTCAGGATATCTGGGCTCTACTAAAAGTGCCGTGGATTTGCAGCTTGACCCTTCAGCTGTCCTAATTTTTGTCTCCACTGTTAAACTCCTGCTCTGTTTTCACCTGGACCTCTGAAATAATCAGTATTAAGTTCTATGAAATCGAATCAGTTTAGATGGAAGTAGGATTATGTGCAGGTTTGCAGTAGTTTCCTTACATTGATTTTTTTAAATCTTTTCTTAAATGACACCGATGTGATCGTGGAGGGTGACCAGCCTTGCGATCACTGAACTCACCAGGATTTCTCATTTTCACTGAAATTGTTTAAATACTTGCAGCCATATCCCAGCTACGTAACCTGACACAGAAGTCGTTAGTTACAATAACTCAAACCAGGTAAAGACTTGTTCCCTGGAAGTCAGCTACTGTCCATTCCCTCCCCAAATCCACAGCAGAACTGTGTTTTCCCTCAATAGACAAAATTATCTTAATGGCCCCAGATCATTTTGTGATCCCTTGCAACGGCTTCTTTGGATCTGTTAAGGAATAGCTACCGAAATGTCTACAGAACTACTCTTTTACAGGAGGTATTGCCACTGGGCTCCAAATCCCTCCTTTACATGAAGCCAGCAGGAGAGAAGTGTTCCCTAAAGGACCAGATTTCCAAAGATGTTCCTGTCCACTCAGAAAATCAAGTCTGCAAAATTTCTTCATGCATAGATGTGTAATTACATCTCTGATGAATGCTGTGAGGTTGGGTAGCACTTGATAAACCATTCTGATTTGTTTTCCATTGCCTGCATGTGCTTCATAAAAGGCCTGTATGTGTAACTTTACATCATTGGTTTTATAAAACAATTATGGCACCATTTGCTGTCTGAATTCCTACAGCCCCAGATTAAGTTTAATGCCAAAATTTAAGTGGCTTAGTTCACAGATATTAATTTTGAAAAAAAAAAAAATGCATTTTCTTGAGGATCTAGTAGAAAAATGTTGCTGCATCTCTTCCTAGAAGATCAGCATGTACTGTAGAGATCGCCTAGAAGACTTGCACATCTTAATATACATGCTAAAAAGATGTGCCATAGCTTTGAAGCTCATGGGGTTTAAATCTACTAATCACACTCATAAAGAATCATCAAACCAAGGAATGTCAAGGCAGAAACTCTGATCTCTGCCAGGACACTCGGAGATCTTTATAAGATCCATCAGTTCCTCTAGTAACAGATCCTTCCCTTCTCTATTCCCCCTTTTCCTTCCTCCCTCCCTTCCAAAAATAGTTAAAAAATAGTTAAAAATAAAAATTAATTAAATAAATAAAGATTAAAACAATTTCAAGTCTAAATTCTGTGTTCTTTTAGCAATAATAAAGTGAACATTAACAATATCTTTTGTTGCTTAATTAGACCACTTTAATTTACAGGATGGTTTAGGAAAACGTTCACTCTAATTCTAGGAGTGAAGCATTAGAAACCATTTCATCTGTCCTATGTAATTACTTTTACTTATCTATTAGGAAGTAAAATACTAGGGTAAAAGTAAGTGTCTCTTACAAAACAGTTTCTTTCTAATAAAAAAAAAAAAAAATGCTCATTTTTTAACTTGATGAGTAAGCTCGTATTCCTGAGCACCTGAGCAAGAATAATAGCACAGCTATTATTTTTGGCAATGTTTTTACTTCAGCTTAGAAAATGACAAAACTTTGAAAAAAGTGAAATTGTTTTTCTAAAAGGCTTTTCCTCTACCATTCCCTGCCGTGCTTTGGCTCACCGTGACCTGAAAACCATTGTATCAGGCAAGCTGAGCTGACCAAGTTCGGGACTTTTTGCTCTGCATAACATTATTCCCTATTAATCACAGGAAAACAAGAGATCCGGCCATAAAACAGTAGCACTTAGAATAAAATAAGTTGGCATTTATGATTTAGAGGTTTTTCTTTGAGCACTTTGTTTGATAATGCTGGAGATCAAAGGATCTGTTAACCTCCTAAAAACCAGAGGGCAGTTCAGCAACTCCCCAGCCCAGTGTGGTCCAGCAGTCCTCTGAGCCAAGCCCCAGCAGACATCTATCCCTTCCTATGCACTCTTGTGGCCATATAACTTCTGCCCACAGATTCACCTGGCCTTGCCACGATTCATCCAGCCAACCTTGACAGACAGCAGGCGACCTTACAACAGGGAGACCAAACTTGGGCAAAAGGCACTTGAAAAGGGACAAGTAACAACCATTTAGTTCACTGGAGGCCGAGCTGATGGCCTAAAGGGAAACACCAGCCAGGTTGGAGAACCCCCCTGGTTATATATCACCGATAACGCACGGGTTGTTATTTAGGGCATGCACCACAGGACTATATGCGCATGGGCCAGCAAGCAGAGATTGCTCACACAGGCACCGAGCCACTTGTGGCTGCTCAGAGCTTCGTCGCCTCCAGCCCTGGGGAAGTCAGGCTTCAGCAGAGCTCAGCACACTTGCGACCCCATAACTCAGATGCCAAGGGCTCCTTCCAAAACTACTGCCATCAGGGCACCTCAGGGACAAAGACAAACGAAGTTGCTGGATTCCCAGTGGTTCTTTTTGCATCCCAGCGCAGGCAGGGCTGCAGTGAGCCTGGTGGCTCCGCAGACGGTGCCCAAGCTGAGACACCTTCACAACAGCCTAATTTTCTGCAGGTGCTGAGCACCGGCCTTTGCAATGCCTTAAGTTTACAGTCCAGCATTCCAGATGCTTTCTGCCCATATTTTTGTGGCTGGTACCAGAAAAGCTCATTTTATTACTCCAGACACTGGGTTTGTGCGTCTGCGTGCGTGTGTATGTATAGCGAGGGGCTTAGAGGGGTAAGGGGAATAAATCACTTCAAATTGCTACTGTAATAAATGTGGACAAAAGAATAAAATTTGTCACCAACCTAATATTACCATCAATGTTTTGTCTAGCTACATTCCTTCCAATTTAAAAACAGTTCAATACCCTTTTTACCTTCAAGTAGCAGCACTTAATAAACAGTGATGGATGCTTTTTATTCCCTTTCCCCCCTTCCTCCTATTCCAGGCTTTCCTATGTCTGTTACAAGGGGATTGTTTAGCTTGGGGGAAATGTAGATCCTCCATCTTTCTTGCATTGACATGCATCCCTCAAGGAATGACGACCATATTTAATTCATAACCCCCGTTGGCTACACAAACATACAACTTCCCATCAATTAGGCAACACAGAGATGCTGTTAAAAATCAATGAGCTTATTATTAAATATATTTTCTTTTCATGTAACAATAATAGTTATTGCTGCTCCATTGTTACGGCTGCAATATCAGCTGGCTAAGCAGCTCCCAAAAAGGGGCTGATTGCTTTTTGATCAGCCCGGGTAATAGCAGAGAGCAGCAGAACGATGTTGTCCTCGCTGTGCTGCTTGGCACGGGTGCTGAAGGATAAAGGTGATAAAAAGTGGCCAAATGGATGCTTCTCGAATAAAATCATCGATATCAAGGAGAAGCCAGCAGGTCCTGAGTATTTCCCCGATTTCCAGAGCCATACACACAGCTTCAGAGAGGTACGAGGCGCTGAACATCCGTCACAGCAGCCCCATCAAAACGCAGAGAGGCTCCTATTTGTGTTCTCACTGTGGTGTGTTTATTAGAAATTATTGGGATATTTTGACACATGCCACTACTGAGGGAGCTCCCTGCCTACAAACAGAGACGTAAAGTCTGTGCCAGCTCATGCAAAGGTTAAAAAAAAAAAATCCACACACACAAAAACCCACAGTGCACAGATTTTGGCAAGTACATCATATGCTGTCTGGCCACAGCTGATCTGAAGCGAGTCCCTTGTAATTATGGGAGAAGGTGGAACAGGTTTCCTGCTAATTGGAAAATTCTGCAAATGGCACCACTGAAGTAAATTGACAGTCGTTAGAATATTAGCAAAATGAGGGAACTGATTAGGAAAAAGCTCAGATGTGGACTTTTTTTTTTCTCTCTTTTTTTTTTAAACAGTGCTTGAATCTACAGACAAATTGATAATAAAAGCTGAACTTAGTAATAACAGCTGTTATTTGACCTGGATGCAAATATATTTGTGCACACACACACAAATATACTATAAATATACATATATACACTATATATATACTATACCTATATAGTATACTATATATTATACTATATATACACTATATCTATACTATATCTATACTATATATACACTATATCTATACTATATATAGATATATATTCCCCACACACACATATGTATGTATGAAGTGCGTAACCACATCCACTTATATATTATTCCTGCCACTCTTCTCACATTACGACAAATACACAGAATGTTTGCTAACTTTTAAGAAAATAAATACCTCCTCCAAACAGATACACACAGTAGGGGAAGAAAAGCTGCACTTCGGAGCACGATCAAGAGGCGTGTTCTGATGCAACTGTGCTCACTTTGTGCTTCAAACAGATCTTGCAAGATATTTGTTTATGTCTTTAAATCTTTAAGTGATTTGCTCCTAGGGGAAGCTGGATTTCTATTGTAAATTTGCTCTTGATTGACTGCTGTTGAGAATTCCGGTAGCAACTTCTCTTTGTGTTTTAGTTTAAGCTGTACAGGAAGCAAAGTGGGATTTGGCCGCGACTTTGGCCATCCATCAACGCTTCGGTATTTGTAGTCGGTATTTTTCAGCTACCAGGGGCAAGGGAAAAGCAGACGTGAGGGGAAAAATAAGACATTCTAATTAGAGACACTCCTACCAACACCGGCAAATCCACCTCTCTGCAACTTCATTAGGAGTCTCTCATCTCTTTGCCTCCAATCCTCTGTTTAGTCTCAGAATAACCTCCGAGGGCCCGATCCTTCTGCTTTGACTTCCTGGGAGCTCTGCCTCCTGCAACGCTAACAGCTCGGTTCGACACAGGCTGCCGAGGCCTCTCATTCCTTGTCAGCTTCACTGGCAGAGAAGATGCTCTGTTGGCAGTTGGCTTTATAGGGGGGATGCTGCTTGTTGGTTTTTTTTTTTTTTTTTTGTATTTTTTTTCTTTTAAACAGGCTTTGAAATTTATTCCCGTTCTCAAGGAGAAGTCCAAAAGACATTAATGCAATTTAGCCAAAAAACCCTATGAGCCCCAAATCCTGTAAAACTTATTAAAAAAAAAAAAAAAAACAGATGCTATCCATAGTTTAGAAATATTAAAAAATAAAAAATAAAAAATCCAATTGAATTATAGAATAAAACCAGACCTAACTCCGAAATCCTACAGACTGTCCAATGAAACTTCAAATTATCATTTCAGTAAGACCTTCCCCTGTACCAGCTCCCACAGAAGTTTCATTACACCTAACCCAATGCCGACTACAAGTGTTCGCTGTGAATTTGCAATCACTTTATTCATCCCAGTGATGCAATAAACCTAATAAAACCTCTAGCCTGGGTCATTATATCACACTTAGAACCAAAATAACTATGTAGGATTCTCCCAGCCAAACACAGTCTGACCCCGAACTGATTTTAAGCGTAACGTTTTCCGACTTGGGAGATTTCCCTGCAATGTCGCACTTGTTCCTCTTACACATTTATATCAGTTTATTTCCTTTATGTGATTTTTACGGTTGGCTCGGTGTCTCTTTTACTGTTCTTCTCTATTTTGGGGGATGTTCTTATTGCTCTATTTTATCCGCTAACAAAACCATTTATACCTACCATAATTTTACATCAAATAAAGAACACAGAATGAGGGTTTATAGGCCAGAATAGCTAATTTATATAAGCATGTGCTTGTGTGCATGGGAGAACCTCAGCTGTACCTCCAGAACCAGACATGTTGGCTTTAGAGAGCAATTTCAACAAATAATATTAGGTTGTATCCTGCTAAAAGTCTGCAGGACTTTTGTAGTACATCGTTTTCTGTATATTTTTGGTTGATCTGGTTAGCAGACAGCCTACTGTTTGCATTTCAAGTATCCATGTTTATTTTCACATATTTATTTAAACAAATCAGGGAGTCAAAATAATGCCAGATCTAGTCTCTTCATAGCGGTCCCTAGATGGCAAGAACACACAGCAATTCCCAGTCCTCATGCTATTTTGGCCACTTCAGCATCTAATATCCTGCCCCAAAGCCAATTCAAATCAATGGACTGATTCTCATCAGCTGCTATGGATTTTGGATCAAGGCTTTTGGTGCCAAAACTCGGCTGAATATTTTCTACGGGAGCAGATCTGCGTTCTCACAGGGGTAGCTTGCAAGCCCTCGTAAAGCAGCATGTGGGATGGGGACAGATTTTTTTATTTTTTTTTTATAGAAATAGTAAGAGAAAAGGCACATGAATAAGAAGTTTTGGCTCAGTGGGTCATCTCCCTGCCTATTGCTGTAGATGTTGAACGCGCTGTCCCAATTTTCAGCCCCACAGAAGGAATCCTGGCTCCAGGAGGTACAAAGACCTCCGAGATGCCTGCTGACAGCCCTTAGAGTGGGCTCCAACAGCTTTTACAGGAGTCACTACACTCCGCTGCATATAAACCTGGGTTTTCTTTCCTACCTTTCCCACTTTTTTTTTTCTCTCTCTCTAGTTTTTGCTTTGTTTTCCATTTTTGGTGTGCTCCATTTCCTAGTTTTCATTCTTCCTGACAATTCCGCTTCGTGAAAACAAAAGAAGGGAGGAGGGGGAGAAAGGAAAGGGAGGAGGAGAAATCCTACCAAAAAGAAAAAAAAAAAAAGAAAAAAAAAAAAGAGTCCAACCCAGACAGTTTGTGCCAAATACAGTTAAGGGTGGTTGGGGAGTGGGGGAGGGAAAAAAAAATCAAGTCACTTTCAATCAAGTGTCACACCTTTAAATAGTGGTTAAATCTTTGCATTATGCAGCTCATCCCTTTTACAACATGGGGTTCCCGTAGAGAATTCCCTGTTTACACTGGGAATTCCTCCAGGAGAGCATCAATAAAGCTGAACAGATGTCAGGGTGGAATGCCAGCGGCAGTGGCTGTTGTCAGGGGTGGTGGGGAGAGAGTCAGGAAACAATAAGAGGCGGCATCTGCTGCACAAAGCCCTTGCGTGTGGGTCAGGTTTGCCAGTGTGTTGAGATTCCACCCTCTCCTTTGTCTGGGCACATTGCCTCTCTTGTTCCTGGATGACAGGGGTTGACACATGTCACCCAACCCTATCAGAAGGGCTATTTGTTTGGCTCTTGCATATGCACCAGTGTTTTTGACCTCCTCTGCTTGGAATACATTGAGCAACGCTGGAAGGGGGAGGCGGGGGAACCTGGAGGGAAAAAAAAAGAAAAAAAAAAAAAGAAAAACCCCACCATACTCACGGGGCGTCCCCGCTACGCAATTTCATTATGACCAAAGGAAGGATGGAGATGCCCTTCTTTTTAATTAAAAGCCTGATTGATGAAACTCAACTACCAGGAAAACCCAGGGTTTGAAGTGTTTCCTAAAGGGGGGTCCACCCAAATACTTGGATGAAATTTTCCTCTGTAACAAATGCATGAAAATGAAAGTTATCAGGCTATAAAGGAAAAACCTCGAGCCAGGCTTCAGGAGTAAATGGCAACACTCGGCTGAAGGAGCCGACCTCCAGTCCCACTGCAAATTTCGCCACCCAGGCTTGCAGTCGCGCCCTTTGGAGGGTCCTTGCCAAAGCTTACGTGGGATTCGAACCTCAGCGTGACTTCGCTCTTATTCAGATCACCCCACGGCTCATGATTAAAAAATTTAAAAAATATAGAGAATTAAGCAACAGGGTACGAAGTAAGCCATATTAGGTAAATAAGGAGAACTCTTACTAATGTTATGAGGAAAATAGGAGGCTGTGGACGAGCAGACTGCAAAGTGGGGCCCCTTACCCCAAAGCTGTTACATGTGGGTAGCTGGGGATCCCTAATGAAACTCTGATGTACTCCCTGTGTAGCCTTCAGAAATAATAACCAGAAAATAATAATTTAGGTTGTCTTTCCCTCTTTATGGGTAACTTCTTGTTTTATCATCAGCCCCCAATTATCTTAAAATCTCTGCTAAGCTTAAAGCCTGCCCACAGCACTGTTTATCGGTTTGATTGCCTTAAAAGCCGCGGTTTCCATGATATTAATAAAATATCATTCCTAACGATTAAAGTCGGGCAGTCGGCCTTCGCGGAGAAGTGACCCCGAAGTAGCACTCCTTCGTTTTAACGTTCAATGATCGGGTTGGGAGCAGGAGACAAAGCCCGACGGCCGGACCCGAGCAGAGGGCAGCCCCCGGGGAGCTGCGCCCTGAGCTGTGCTGCCCCCGCGGAGTCACACAGCCCGGGTTATTGAGCTGAACCGAAACGGCTTGAGCCGAATTTTTCCTATCATCTTTTGTCTCCTCCTAACAGCCGAGCTGGGAAAGGGGCATTTTGGGGAAAGCACAATCTCGAGTTACAGGGAGGAAAGCCCGAGCTTTCAGCCGAAGGGATTGAGAGATACGTTACAGGCTGGCACGCCGCAACTGTGCGGGGGCAAACCTTTGAACTTTCTCCTCTCTGAATTTCTTCGTTACTCTCAGAAGTCCACAAAAGAACGGCACGCATGCAGAGATCTGAATTTCTCTCTGATTAAATGCTCGCCAAACAAACAAGAAATCCCCTCAATCTTCACATGCTTCAGAGGTTCAGTGTTTGGGGTTTTTTCCCCCTTCATTGGACAATTAGAAATTATTTTTGGCTGCTATGTAGCTAGCAAAGGTTAATTGGTCTTGCTGCTGTAAAATAGTGAATTCTGATCACTTGATTAATGAGGTGTCAGAAGCCACAAGTAACCAACACTTTTTTGAAGGGAAAACACTGCAACAAAATGTACTTTTAGGGACTGAACGTTTCTCCCACTCCTCTTCCCACCATCCAGAGAGGCAGCTGCTTCAAATGCAGATTTAGTTTTCGGCATGGTCGAGAAGAGAGAAATCAAATCCCTACTTCAGATCAAGCAAGCTTGGAGAGAGATCCCACAAAAGCACTTTGTGGGGTGTGTAATGTCTCCTCTCCGGGAACACGAACGGAGCAGGGCTTGGGGCAGGAGCCGGGCGATGCAGCCAGCAGCCTGCTGCCCGCGGTTGTGTCCCTGTCACCAGCAACAACCCGGGCTGCGTGTGCTGGGGTGACTCCACATCTACCAATCCTTCTTTGAAGCATTTAAATAGCCCGCATGACATTTTAAGGACCACAAGTATTTTCGTCCACGCTGAGGAGAGCCAGTGCTGGTAACAGCGCTCTGCTCCCATTTGACTCCACTCGAGAGCCAAGCGATCCTTCTCTGTTTGTGGCATAGATGCACTTTGTCACAATAAACCACTGTATATTATGTTTATATATGTCCTTCAGGCATGTCACAACAGTTTGGCGTTCGGAGCTGCTCTACCACTGTGTACATTAAATAGTCATGTAGTTACATTAAACAGTGGGGAGTTCACACTTCACAACCACTCAGTGTTTTAAAACAGATGTGGGCTGTCTGCTGTCAGGCTGTAATAGAAAGACTTAGGAGGATCTTGGTGGGAATTTAATCTCCGGATGATTGAGTGCTCCCCGCTCCCCTTCCATGGGCTCTGCCCTGCTCCTGGAACCCCAAGTTTCGAGGAGGAGCACGCCGATAAATCGATAGCCGGGCCCTGCAGCGCCCGAATCACCGGGAGCCGGGGCGGGCAGGGAGGGGAGGCTCGGGCTTGGGAGCCCGCGGTGCCTCGGCATATTTGTGAGTGGGGTGGGCAAGGAGGAGTACCCAGGGATTTACTGACAGGAGAATTTCTGACAGTTGATGGACAGATGAATTCCGTCATGGAAGCGTTAGTCGAAAGCGGCAAGGCCAGATGGAAACTCACAGCTTGTCTTTAATATTAATTTTCTCTCCCCCCTCCTTTTTTTTTTTCCTTCTTTTTTTTTTTTCTTTTGCAGGAGATCAGAATTCCCTAATTCCCTAAAATGTTTCAATGCATCTTGAGGTATTATTTTTCCAGTGCCCTTACCCACCTACTCTTAATAAGAAGTGCTTCTTTGTGTTAATGTTATTTTTTTCTCTTTCCTCTCTGCTTATTCCCCTGCCTCCACAAGAGTCAAAAGAAATCAAGGAGAAAGAAAAAAAATAAATCAGTATAGCTCCGCAGCTGTTAGAAAGTCTGCCTGGGTTAAAAAACACATAGATGAGTAATATCTTAACCTTGTACAATATTTAAAAGATGGAGACGAATCTGTTTGAGCCAGCGAGTTTTAGCTGCAAGGGGAGACCCAAACACCTGAAAGCAAGGAGCGACCAGGATGGAGAGCTCACGGCATCGGCCAGCTTTCAGGAGAGAGGAGAAAGCCCCAGAAGCAGGAGTGCTGCTGCACATCGCCTTCTGGAGGAGATTTTTTTTCAGAAAAGCAAAACCTGTTTTCATGAAAAGAGACCTATGACAGAGGATGAAGAAGCAGCCCAAAGTCACGCGCTTCTAGATTTTTCTGCCATGTTTGTTCAGGAGCTTGACTGCCACAACGCCCCCACTTAAAAAGCACAGTTGACTCCCAAGATCCCACAGTGACCCTTTAAAAAAATAAAAGAACAGAAAACGAAAAAAGAATTTTTAATGGCTTCATTTCCCTAATACATACTTGCAAAGCTGATGTAAATAGACAATGATGGTTAGGCTGAAAAAAAATCTGCTACCATCCTCCTTTTCAAAAGTCCTATATTCAGTTGGGAATAAACCATATGGTTCTATCATAATTTAGCATGGAGGATCCTATGGATATTTATTCAGTAGAATTCCAAGAGGGAAGGAATAAATATTTTTTTCCAGCTCCTCTAGTGAATTCGACCACAAAATTAAAGAGACAAAATTAAAAATAGGCACACAGAAGACTGGAAAGCCTCGTAGAAAGGATTTCCTTCTCCAGCAACCCCTCTGGACAACCCTCTAACAAAAGGATGCTCCCTCTAGGCTTTGCCAGCTCTGTGCACAAGTTCAGAGAGATTCTTTGGTAACAGTGTTGCTCCAAACAAGCTGCATATTAACAGGCTTGAAGATTATTAATTCACATAGAAATTAGAACATATGCACGCTTTGTATATTTGTTTTCTTCTCAATCCTGGTTATGTGCAAACATTTGCAATGCAAGATGATTGATGTGCAGTATGATGTCCTCCTGTAATTGCAGTAATTAGATGTTTGGCCAAACTGCTACAATCAGGGGGGTAAGGCGGAACTGCAGTTTGGGGGCAGCACCAACACCACTTCCCTGCTGCGGGCACACCGGGAGCTGCTGGACACCCCGCTCAGCCCCCAGTAATTGCTTGCACAGAACTTCAGCAGAGGTTCCCCGTCAGCGGAATTGCAATTTCCACATTACAAACCGAGACCGGGGAAATGTGCAAGGCTCACGCAGCCGTGATGCAAGAAACAATGACTCCGATTTAATGCAAGGACCAGGCCTAGGGAAAGACATTCCTGCACATATTCCCCGCGACTGTCTCATCAGGCACGCAATAGCTTGGTGTTTTTGCAAGACCCCTCATGGCAGCAGTGACGTGGGCTGGCTGCGGCTCTGCATCGCGCTGCTGCACACAACTGGCTCCCAATCCAAGAGTTTTGCAAACCTTCACGAACTTCTGCTGCGAGCACGAGTGCAAGGGAACAAAACAAGCTAGAAAAGAAAACACAACAATCTGAACTGGATCGGGACCAAGGAGTAGCTCAGACTGTATCATCACATCCCAACGCCCATGACTGCGAATCTGGAAACGGATCCAGCCCTTGTGGCTCAGACACATCCTTATTCACAGCTGCAGTTTTTGCATAGTTTTTACACAAAAACAGCAACATTAGCCACCCACACAGGTCAGGATGTCCTCTCAACCTTATTAGCAAATCTGGTCCTATTTTTGAGTCTGGAAAAGTACCATCTTCCTTTCCCATCATCCTATCAATCTCCCCAACTCAGGCAAACTTAAAGATTAAGATGCAAGTTAGTACAAAATTTGTGGATTTTGACCTTTGTCCACTGTTAACAGGTCAAAATGGCTGAGAACCTCAATCAAAGGCAAGTCCCACAGCACTTATCCCATGGGCAACAATCTCCCAGATAGATCTGTAATCTGGGATAGCCCCCAAAAGCAGGTACCCACCAAAGCGATGATCCACATTTCCATGGGAATCACCTCCTGTGCTCTCCTTCCACGAGAGCCATCTCAGATAACAACTGCCCGAGCAAAGCCAGGCTGCTGTAGGCCCGCATGCCAACATCTGCAGTTTTAAAACCGAGCCCACTTGTGTCACAGGCAGAACTGCACACGGCTTGGCTCACAGCGAGGATCTCAGCTGTGGAAACATTTCTGCTTCTGCTCGATGACATAACCTTCCAGTCCCTGATCTAGATACCACTCGGCACTAACATATCCTGAACTAAGTGCCTGCTTCTCAACTAACCACTGCTTCTTTGTCAGCAAAGGATTATTTAATCATAAAATGGGTCCTTAAGGAAAGGTGCCTGACACATCTTCAGCAAGGAAACAGACACTTCCTTGAGGATGGAGAGAGTAGGAACAAAGCAAGCAATCACCTTTGGCTCACAACAAATCCCTTTAACTGTGCTGTCACGCTCTGCATTTGGTTTCAGACCCTGCAACATTCTTCCTGATTTTTTTTTTGGTAAGAGGTGATATTTTAACATATCTGCCTGCACAACTCTGCTGGAAATGAGCCCTTGGTCATGGTGGTATTTACGGTGCTCTCCCTGGCAATGCAGTCGGCTGCTCTACTCAAAACTTCAGGTTGCCCACTAAGTCCTACCCTGGCCAAGAGAAGATCAGCAACCACCATTTACAGACTTCTCGTCAGATTCGCCTTTTTAAAAATTCTGTAAATCGAAAGCTTTACTGTTATTTCTCACCTGTTTGTGTTCTGTTTTGTTGGTCAAATTTTGATGTTTATGTATTGCAAGATCATTAATTAACCCCAGGCTTGGCGCTTGAGGGGGTTGAAGCATCTATTTTGCATCATCTGATATCTCTCTCTTGTATGTGCACAAGGTTTGTCATTCAGAATCCTCTAAGGCTACTTTCTGCTATGCCATTTTTGTCTCATCCAAAGGGTCAGCCCAAGACGTAGGACCAGACCTGTCCTCAACACCTGCAACCCTCAGGGTCACTGATAAATACCCATTGGCTGTGATGTCCTTTCTGACTCCTGGGACCAAACTGCTCTGGACACCCAAGGAGTCTGAAGGCAAATTAGCAGGAGAAGATCCCACCTCCATGTTGTTAACCCAGAAAATGATGCAGGGAAAGGCACTGAGCAGAAGTTAGTCCTGCTGAGGTGTTCTAGGGAGAACTTCTCCAGTTTGGGTCTCGCTTCCAACTTCACACAAGGCAGAAAGCCAACTCTGTGCTACCGCTGCTCCCAGATACTTGGGAGAGCTCCGATCACAACCTCCATCTCCTCGTCTCTGTGTTTGTTTGGTTTTAGCTGAAGTAAATAAACAGACCAAGTCCGTTAGGTAACTGGTAGCTAGAGCATTCCTCAGCTATACGGAGCCTGCTGACAAGGGTGGGCGGAGAGCACAGAAGACAGAGAAACTTGAGAGTTCACATGAGAAAGGGGCACTAAGAGGCTAGCTTTGAAATTGGAAGTCCTGTGCCAAATGTGCTGCAAAGAATCCACAGATGCGCGCATTACCCAACGCTGAGAACCAGCATGCGCTAAGCCAGATGTCTGGGCATGCAGGATGGCGAGTGGTGAGGAGCTAACGTTACCCACCGTCACAGCCAGCCAGCTGCAGCTCCCACGTATATAAAGATGCTTCCTGCCATAGAGCAACAGGTTGTGCTTCCCCGCCTGTGACAGAGACCCCCCAAGCAAACCTCTGATCTAGCTGTCAGAAATTCCCGGTGCCTACCTCCTGCTGCAGCACAGACAGGGCAGCGAGGTCTGACAAAACCCCTTTGCCAGAGAAGCAAATCCTATTTGTCTACATGTAGACAGATCGTGGAGAAGACGGAGCAAAATGATTTTAAAAATATCCAGCACACTTCTTGCTTTCTGCAGCAGTTTTTGCTCCACATCCCTTAGGTTTCATAAAGCTGCAGGGAGGCATTCCCAGCCCTGCCATGCAGGCTGACATTCTCCGAGATGCGTGGTGCCAGCAGAAACCCCAATTTAACAAACTGCTCACTGAGGACTTAACCCGTGACTCCCAGACATGCATTATACCTATTTAAAGAAGAGGGGCAGGATTTACACCACCGCTGCTTCCTCCAGTGATGAGAGGACACCTGGGCACGGCAGCAAAAACAACGGGGCAAGCGCAAGTTGCAGGGTTTGGGTCTGCACAATTAAATCTGCGTACTGAGCACAGGATGAGACACGATAGATTTGGAGGGAATGTCAAAACGTGATCCAGTTTGTCATCTTGCACCAGCATTTGTAACTTTTGAATTTGTTTTTTAATCAAAAAGAAGACAATACGCCCTTACCAAGCTATCCAGGCAAAAGCTTCACTGTTGCCTCTCCTGCCCTAGCTCAGGAGCTGCCCGTGCCGCAGTGCTCTCCTTTCTGCTGCCCTTCTGGTGGGGGAAGAGGGTGAAGAGCCCAGGCCTCCGATGTGGTGATAGTGCTGTCTGTATGTATCTCTCACCACCACGCATCTGTTCAGCATTTGCAGGGGTTTGCACTGGTAGTTTTACAGCTGTTTAGGCATGTAAGTAGCATCTACACTTAAAAGACTCCATAAGGGAAGGGCAGGAGGAGAGGGGGTGAGAGATGAAGCAGAATTGGAGAAATAGAGAAAGGAAGGTGGCCAGATGCTGCTTTAAAAGCAGGGATATCCTTTTAATGACCGGGATTTGTGTCCCTTTAAAAACACATTTGATTTTGCAGGTTTATGGCCTTTTTGTTAACATCCTCCAGGATCTGACATAGGAAAAGGCAAGAGTTCTCAGCTAATATTTAGGCCACCGAACAAACGCTTCACAAAGGAGTTGAATGGAGCTCAGCTGCCAAGTCCTTAGCATTGGCATTCGCTTGTGCTTGCATTTGCACAGCGCCTTCCTCACCTGGCTGGGTTTGGTGCCTGCAGCTCCTCAGAGCTGCTCCAGGACCAGGGACAAGCATTCGGCTCCCACTGGAACCAGGCACGGTCTCTGCATCTCAACACCCCATAAAACCCTGCAAAGTCTGGGAATAAGGGCAGGGAAGGCACAGTGCTTCACAGGCCTGCCCCTATGCAAAGGGATCTCATCAGTATATCATCTGATTCCAACTTCAGGGAATTTAGTGTTTTGCAGGATACAATCTTTAGTTAAATCACTGCACACAAGATCACTTAAAAGAGATTTTTGAATGTGATAACGTTCAAAGTTTGTTTTGCGTGATCAGACAACACTCCTGCAAGCTGAAATCAGGCAGCGCTTCCAAGGAGGGCAGCAAGGACAGGGACTCAGATATTAGATCTGTGTATCTACAGCCTGGAAAGGTGCCGAGGGCCTTTGAATTTGCACAGCAGTTAGGCATACAAAAGTCGCTGGGTACCTCAATGGTAAATTCCATAACAGCCATTAATTGAGCGGCAAAACTATCTAAATGTTACGGGCTGGGAAGGGGTTGTTATTGCAGCATGGAGAAGCCTTCCCCACCTGCCAATTCTCAGTTTTAGAGTTCTCTGGGGTTTGAGGATGATGGTTCTGGCAGAAGAGAGTGGCAAAATTCATAATAGACAATAATATAAGACAAATATTTGGATTTTTTTTTATAATACCCTGAAATATAAAGGAAATGTTGTGCAACAACTACTTGTAGTTAGGAGCAAAACAACAGCTGTGAAAAAGCCCTTCAAATTCCTTCTAAAGTTCAAAAGACAAAGACTTCTCGGCTTCAAGACATTTCATACTTGAGTAAAATATTAAATGATACTCGGACACCAACGTATCCCTTGTTTTCTGTTCTAATGGGAAAAAAATCCAGAATCAGATGCCCAGGTCCTAAAATGCTGCAATTAGAGTAACTTAGCAAACAAGCCTATGATGATTTAGCTAATTGCTGATATTTAATTCCTTTTAAGAAGTAATATGAAGGTTTGATTTATTATTGCTACCCTACATGCTTAAGGATTGGCTTTAAAAACAACCGGCTTAATTACCATGATTACATGAGATGTGAATTCCCTTGAAGTCTCAGCTAAAACTACCTACTAGAATGGTTTGTGAGCCTTAAATTGAACTTTGAAGTAACAAAACCAGCCCTCTGTAGGCAAGAAGGGTCACCCAGCCCTATGTGACCGCCTAACCCATCAGTGAGGGCGATTCTTTGCGACTGCCTCGGGTTAGGTCCCAGTGCAGTGAAACCATTTCCCTGGACGGGCTCTTAAAAAGGCACCAGGGCATCATAGGTAGAAGTTACGAGATGACGGGCCTAAAACCCGAATCCATACACCACACTGTAATTCAGCCGTATGCAACTCAACGGCTGCCACTCATTTTTGCTGATGTTTTCTGAGAGCTGAGGTCTTGTGCAGCTCTGCGCTTCAGGTGTTGGTATCAGCCAGCTGTAAAGCAGACACAAAATGCCAGTTTTCTGTAAAGCAGACACAAAACGCCAACTTTCTGTAAAGCAGACACCAAATGCTTCCCTACTTGACACCTAGGACAGGGGTCAATCAGGCCCTTCAGAAACTTGGCATTTTAAATACCCATAGTTAAGTAAGTTAAAGATATAAGATGCCAATTAAAAGTAATTAAGTCTGTAGGATCTCTAGGGTGAATGCAGCTCTGCTGCTAGGAGGACGCTGCTTAATCCCTGGGCTGTTTACTCCCAAAGCTGCAACCCGATAAGCACAACACTGAAGCTC
The DNA here is from genome assembly GCF_964035555.1 of Netta rufina. NCBI lineage: Eukaryota > Metazoa > Chordata > Aves > Anseriformes > Anatidae > Netta > Netta rufina. The sequence goes on along the minus strand of NC_140151.1, from coordinate 3,483,459 downwards.
AATGGTCCTAACCTAAATTTTGAAGACCCAGATACTCCTCTGAGCTCTGCTACAGCCTACGGGAACATTTGGCAAGCCATGAAGAGCGTATTTCTTATTTTATGTGCTTAAATCAATAGGAGACAAAGGGCTAAATGCCTTCGAGCTCACTGTGCTGGGCTTACCAAGCGTGCAGCAGTAGCACAGGACTGACGGGGCTTCCCTCTGTCACTGGGGCAATCTGAAGCCAGATATATAGGGAAGCAACTCAGAAGCAACTGCAATGTGGGCCATAAAAGGACTTTAGGGAAAGAATACAATAGCATTACTCATTAGATGAACTGCAGAAACGGAAACAAAACTGTAATTAGCCTGCCCAACTGCAGGGAAAAATGGGTTCATATTCACAACAGTTTAAGCAAATAAGGCTGCTTTGTAATTAGGAAGAACATACCCACCGTCAATGGCCACAGTGTGGGTTTGTTTAAATAATACATGATAAATTTTGATTGTACAACCATATGCCTAGGTTTGGCCATAAATACTCCACAAAAGAGAGGTAGGAAGGAACAAAAACAACTGAGAGAAATGATAACAACAAAAAATCTGTAAATGAGACTTTCACATCCTACTGGCTTTCTAAGGACTGCAGAAGCAGAATCCCCGTGGTTCCTGAAATGCAGTCGCCTCCCCTTCCCAAAGAGGATGCGTGAGGGATCCCAACCCCACCCCACACCTGGATGCTGGGAGCTGCCCGATCCAAGAGTGCGGCTGAAACACGCGGGGCAGCAACAAGGAATGAGCAAAAAGAGACTCGCTGGGGAGCATCTGAACCACCCGAACTGAACCTGGGCCTGCCGTTCCCTACAAGCTCAGAGAAAAAGCCTGCCAGAAAAACCCTAAACGCAAATGCACCTACTTTCAGCATTATTTCCCCTCGATTTTCTCTCTTTTTTTTTTTCCCTTTCCTTTATTCCTCTCCCCCCACCACCTCCCCCTCCCCTTCCTACATCTGTACTTTATTCAATGAACACATCTGCATTCTTTCTTTCTGTTTTTGGCCAGAAACTCTATCCAACCTTTATCACTGACACCTCTCTGCAGTTTCAAATTCCAACCTTGTGCCAAATCCCCATTTCCTGCTGCTTAATTTCCATTCATTTACTCTTGTTTTTGCTTCTTCTGCCATTCCCAGCATGGACCAGCTCCAACCCAGCTTCTTCTAATTTTTTAAGGAAGGCTCCCTATTGAGTGCTATTGGAACTTGATCCTCTGCTCCAAGCCAATGGCTGGCTATTGTTTATACTACCTAACAACAGTTGCCAATATTACTGCTTTTTTCCTTTTCTTTATTTCACTCTTAAAGTGTATATCCTAAGACCCAAGAGAACTCCTCTCCACATATGGTGACCCATTAGGTCTGGTTTTATTATTACTTCTGCAGAATCTGAAGTAGCCTCTTTTTTACATGTGTGTGTGTATAGACATACATATATATATATATATATATATATATATATATATATAAAGTTAAAAAAAAAAATCAAGAAAGTCTATGGTGTCTTGTTTACACAGGTCTATTGATCTGGCTCTGTTCCTACCTGTGGAATAAACTGGTCTTTAAAGAAAAATCATCCTCTTAGCGGTTCAATGAAAGCTATGTTTTATGCAGGTGAAACCCAAAAGCTGAGCTGCAGCACAACTCCAACCTTCGCCCTAGCTGTCAAGAGCGCAGGAACTTTCCAAGTTCTAAATTACACCGGGCTGTTTGGGTGGGTTTGCAGAACTTCACACCCCTTTTCGCACATAAGAGAAATTGTTTTAATAAAGAGTAACTGGAGTGTCAGCGCTCTCACATACCCTAAGCAGATGTAACTTACCAAGAGATAACCAGGGGATCAGGTGAAGGACTACCATAGTAAGGGAAAGGTAGTCCTGGACAAACACGTGAAGTGTTTTCCTCAAGTCGTGACCTGAAGATGCTGCATCTGTCCTCCATGGCCGCTGCTTTTTGTGCCTTTCTTCCCTGCTCATTGGCTCTTCTTGTCAGTCTTCATTGTCTTCTTGTCTTCTTCCAGGTCAGCTTGTGCCAGCATTCATTCAAAGTAGCAGCAGGGGAAGCTGAAGAACTTCTCCAGCTAAGCAGTCCTACCATCAGAGAAGCCTTCTCCCTTGGGAAGAGAACCTAAGCGTTCTCTTCTGCTCTTGCACAAGCTGACCACTCCATGAACATTTTTATCCAAGGGTTCTTTTGAAACAAAAATTCCTGCCAGCTCTGTCTGGAGCACCCAGACCCCTTCTCTTCTCCAAACAAGCCTGCAAACATGGAGTAACAGCAGGCCTTCTGCTTCCCCCCGTGTAACTCAGCTTTGATTTCTCTCTTCCCACAGCTTTCAGCGCCTTCTTCCTTCGTAGGTTTTGGCCTTCCTCCTTTACCCTAAGGGCTGGAGATCTGGGATTTGGCGTCAATTAACCATTCCCATCCCAGTATCTCTGCTTCGTTTCAGACAGCGGAGGACCTAACTCTGAGGACTCACAGAGGAACACCACACGTTACGCTGTGGTGGGAGATGATTCTCTTCTGCAGCTGGCAAACCCAGGTCCCGCTCTCTCCTTGAACTTCTCGTTTGACCTCGCTGTGCGAGAAAATATGAGAAAACTTGAGCAAAAGCTATGCTAAAAACACGGCCAGACACAGGGAAACTTTCAGGCCCACAGCATGTGAGGGGGGCTGAAACGTGCTCCAACACATTCTCCTGTCCCTGGCTCGCGCAGCACTGGGGTTGTGGCTCAGCCTTTCAAAGGGAGCTTGCCTCCTTGTAAGGTTTTACGACACAGATGTGTTGCACACTTTGCTGAGCTGCATTCTCTTTTTATTTATTTATTCTGTTTCAAGCAATAAGTTCGAAAAGCAACATGCTTCTTCACAGTTTTGGTCCTGTTTCCACATTTGCTAGCTGCCTCGTGGCTAACATTCAGCATCTCGCAGCTCATTCACACTCTGCCCAAAGACAACAAGCGTCTGTTCCATGCTATGACCAAGTCCACCTGCTCGAGTCAAGATCTAATGAGGAGAACAAAGGCAGTTCAAATTCTAGTCAAGGAGTCACACAGCCTGGCGTGGAAGAAGTAAGGTTAAGATTTGGAAGAAATGTTTTCTAGATGCAGCTCTGAACAAGGGAGTCAGCCGGTGGGATATCAAGGGCAATGTGCAAGGAATTAAGCAATGACAACACTACAGGACTGAATTCATTTCTGCTGACCTGTGCTGTAATCCTGCCACTTTCTCTCCCATGTCTGTAGGTGTTAGGCTCTGTATTGGTACTGGGAGTTCATCACCACGTCTGTCATCTCCTAAATAACAGGATCCTTCATTGATATTGGCATGTCAAAGGCACTGTAACATGCTGCTTCAGGCTCTGCATCCCAGACAAACTCGATCGAGATCATGGAAAGGCTTCCATGGACATCAGCGGCCTTTGGGCTTCATCTTGTGGGCCGTGTGTTAGGTAGCATGCCTCGCAATCAAATACTGCACAATCCCGACAAACCCATGCCGAGCAACCAAAGAGGGAATGATACTTCTAGGTTTCGTTTTTGCCTTTCAGCCTTACCAACTGAAGAATGCCATCTTAGAAAAGGAAAGATTGTGTTCAAGCAAAGGCACCAATGGAGCATGCTCTGTTGTCCCATGTTTTGATGGGCTCCGATTAAACCACTGCTTCTTCAGAAATAGAGCAGATGATGGAAGTTTAGCTCTTTTTGCTGGAGGAGTAACAAGCCAGCTGATAAATGCCCTTTCATCCCGTGTTCATTAACACACAGGTAACTATCAATAGTTAAGGTGCTAGCAAAGACAATGCCATTTTGCTATGAATGAATTTCAACAAGTCTCAGTGAAGCCTCATCTTCTCTACTGTGATCTTGGCCTGCTAGCACGTGTGACATTACAAACAAGCTTTCTCTTCACTCGGGATTTACCCCGCCACTTCAAATTCATGCATCTGTCTCCCATTTATTTTATGAAGATATTCCTCTCGGTTTAGTAGAACATTCCACCAACATGAGGGATTTTCTCTAAATCCATGCTTAATATTTCTTTACGCATGCTCCATTTGCTACCCAGCATGGCCTGATGAAGCAGATGCATTTCCCCGGTGCAGAGCGTGCACAACTCTTGCGAGATGCTGGGTGCAAACACAACTCTTCTTTGATTGCCTTCTTCCCTGACTGCCAGCATGTTGATGGCACAGAAAGCAGGCAGAGCCAACGCCTGGTGTCAGCCTGTAGCAGCTATATAGTGATGAAAAGAAGCACGGACACACATTTACATGTCTGAAGTTCAAATGATTCACTGGCAAATCAAGGTGATACCTAAACTGGTGCTTCCTGCAACATCCAGGAACCTTCAAAGAATAAAATTCCATCTGAATCAGGGCATTGGGCCAATCTTTCCTCATCAGAGGACTCCACCTGACCCAGAAGCAAGAGCCACAACCAAAGGGATATGTAATTGTCCTCAATTCCTTTGTGGTTCTTACCGGTGTGATGGCTCAAATGGCTTAGAAAAAATAAAATACCATCATAACAAGTAAAATACAGAAATTTATGTGAAGCTTTAATATGTAAAACAACAACAATTTTTAAAAAAATCAAAAATATAGATAGGGTAAGGTAAGGATATTTTGATTTTGTTATATTTTCATAGTGGGCAGAGGTATCAAAAGTATAAAAATATCTTTTTTTTTTTTTTTTGGTAAAATAAGGGCTTTGATCTTTAAACAAGATTCTGTTTTTATACTCAAAAAACCAAACCCAAACAAAAAGCCTATTCTAAGTTAACCTCAAATTTCCTATTCTTAGCATTCTGGTTTGCTGAAAATTCTTCATTTGGGATCTCAAATACGTTACCCAACAAACTGAAAACTCCTTTAACAGGATAGTTGTATTCAAAACACTTAAGTTCTGCTTAATGTAACATCCGTAAACCACATCAGAAAAGTTTACTGTCAGATGGGAAACAGACCGAAAAGGATGAGACTTGCCCAAGAGAATCTGTAGCGGATTTAAGGGATGACTCAGATCTTCCCCACCCTTTTATTAACAACCTTTACCCGCAAAGCCAACCATTTCCCTGTAAACCTTCGCAGGATGAGAGACGAAGACCAAAACAGCAGGTATCAAGATTCTGGCAAAGACTCTGTGAGTTTAATCCCAGCCAGTTCTAGAAGCCGTCATTGTTGGCCAGGAGGCCTCGCCGTTACAAATGTTAGATTATTCACTTGGAGACAGATAGCTGACACATCCTGAGGTTAACACTTCACCCAAATACGAGCTGAGGGACTGGGTTTTGTCCCTAACATAGAGCTGCTTCGAAAAAGCCAGCTGACCACTTCACACCTCAGTTTCCCCATTCAAATAAATATTTATATATATATAAATATAAAAATCGGTGGGGTGATGCTGTCATAACAGAGGCTGGGATTTGGGGAATATGCTCTAATCCTAGCGCTGCCACTGCCCCGCTGTGAAATCCTAAGGAAGTTGTTTCACATGCCTATGTGGTTTCTGCGCTCAGCACCCGGTGTTTATACAAGCTGCTCTGAATGCGAGCCCTCGTTGGCAGGATCTGTCCTCCGGTGACAGTGAACAGCACCCGGCGCAGGGACCTGACCCCAGCTCAGCCTGTGGGCACGGCTGGAACTCCAAGAGCAGGATTTGGGGTATGTTTCGATGGCAAGCTCACAACTGACTGGGATCATAAGGGGAGGGAGAAGGTACAATCCAACTACTACGAGTAATAGCTAACAAACCCAGACAAATAGATGTCACATACTTTGCTGATGACTTGGCTGTGGGTACAGATTCCATTGTGTAAGAAGCCTCTCGCTTATGACATCATTTACAAAGTATTTTTGTGTTTCTTCCCCCTCCCAGCTCCTACAGCAGGCCTGCTACTCTCTTGGTAGCTCTGCACCCCTGGCGGCCTGTAAATCTTGCTAAGGATAAAAAATAGGGGTATCAGCACAAGGCACATATTCCCCCCTGTGCTTTTAAGCCCTTCTTAAACCTCAGAAAGGAAACAGCTTTCAGCTCACTACAGCGCACGACTGCAACACAGGATATTTTTCCAGCTCACTGATATTTCATAAATACCATTTGTTGTCATGTGGTTAAATTAAAAACTCAGGATATCAAACATCAAACAGTATGTTAATGTCAAGTATGCTTGAATAAATACTAAAGAGTTCAACTGACTGAAATATGTGGACTACTAGCTAATTAAGAAAGAAGCAGGTGTGAAAAAAAACTAATTTAAGCAATTTTTTTTATATAATTAATAATGTTTACTTGTAGTTCCCCTTATAATAAGGCTGCAGTTTAACCTCCAGAGAATTCATAGCTGTAATCCAGCATTTTAAAAATAATAATTGAACACGGCATTTTAAAAAGCAGATCGGTTTTCAAACCTGGGTAATCTGCCTAGCATGTATTCAGAGAGGATTCCTCTTTTAATAATAATGAAGCTTTGTATCAATTGGATCGGTTACCGGATTATTCCAGCAAATTTTTAAAAACAACCCAGGCCAGTGTCCGTCGTGCTGGTACCTGTAGGGATTACAGGAGGAACAAGGAGGGAAGCGCTTGGTGCGATTGCTGCAGAAATCATCCACTTAACAAAACAAACAGAACGAAGCAGGTAATTTCGAGGCTGGGTTTTCTGGTGGGTCTGAAACTTCTCAGAGGAACAGCGACTCAGTGACATTATAGTCTAGTTTTACATAGGCAAAAAAATAAAAAACAACATTAAGATTTTTATTTGAACTGTTCTGGCAGCATACACACAGCCAATCAACTAATCCAAGACTGTATTTAATGTAGACTTTCCTTCCAAGAAGGCAAATGGAAGTAAAGGAGGAGAAAATGGCTACAGATGTAAAAACAGACCTGGAATATTTCATTGACATGACATATCTACTGCATTTAATTAAAAGAAGAATGTATGGGAACAATGCATCCTACTCAATCCGGGTCGGGGGAACAAAATAGGACTGGATTAGATAGGACAACTCTAATCCCCAGAGAGATTCCCATATTTAATGGGAGCGCCACATGTTTGATATGTAGGGAAGCAAGTGGGTGTTCCTGGATTTGATCCACTATTCATCATAATACCGCAGCCTTGTTCATTCCCAGTGAGGAGGCTTAAAACCATGAAACCATATGTAGAATATTAAAAATCATTTAAAGTTAAAACGAACATTATGAAACCATGCACTCCGGCTGAGGCTGCAGTCCAACAGCCCTCCGAGTGCTCACTGTTCCTGTTGATATTGGTTAAGGGAGTAAACGAAATCACACGCACACGCAGGCGTGCACACACACACACACACACACACACCCCTTCGTAGCTGCAGCGCTTCGGTGCAGAAGATGGTTCCTCACTAACACTGCAGCGAGCTCGTTATCAATAATTGATGGGACTTTAATACCTACAGCATCAGTGCTTTAATTTATAATTAAAGATCAGAAACTCCGGCTCTATTTTTCCACTCCTCCTATTTGTTGTTTAAACTTTTTTGCTTTTTTTCTGACATTAAATTGTTTCTCAGATGCAGTCAATAACTTTACTATATTCTCATTGCCGTTGAATTAATCATAGCTCTGCCCTAACCACATGGAATTTAATTTCCCATAAGAGAAATGTTTACTTTGGTTTACTTTGTTGGAACTCAACGTACTTATACAGTCTATAAAGATTTACTGTAACATATTTTGTTAAGCAACATTAAAGCCTCTGCTGACAGATCTTGTCTTACATTACTTCACTTACATTCAGGTCCTTAATGCTTTTGCTGTGCACCACTGCAGCAGTACGGCATCGCGATGAGCCGAGATGTGCATGTTTCAGAAGTGCACCGAGTGCCAGCCTCCTGGGCCATACCGCCTCAAGTTTATTCCTAGTTAACTGCTCCATGCTTTGCATCCATTTTTATTACTCCTTAACCATTGGGATGAATGAATGGCACGACCAGAGGAAAAGAATTTTGCTCTTTCTTTCCTTGTTACGCATTAATTTGACCCAAACTGACTGCACCCAGGAAGCTGAAGGAAGTTTCACCTAAGGGTTACTCCAGACAAGAGTCCAGGGACAGGGCTCAAGCCACCTGGGGGCTGTACCTTACCTGGGGGCAGGTCTCTTGCTTCCCCCAAGCCTCAGTTTCCCTGTTGTGGCCTGGCAGCACGTTGGCTCCTTTGTGCTAAAAGCATCTTGGTGTGCAGACCTGGCACTGCTGGCAGTGCCGGGTGAACAGTGAACACAGCATGGGGCACACTAATTTCACGTTCAGAGCCTCTGTGCTAGAAGTGCCTCCAAAGTCCATGGGAATTGTGGTAGCTCAGTGCCAAGGAGTCCTGAATTTGGGCTCTCAGAAGCCAAAAATTCCCACAAACATCCAAACACTGGAAAGCAAAGCTACACGCATACGTTAGGCAACCCCGTTACATAGGCTGCATTCAAACAACGTGGTTTTGAATGCTCAGCAACCAGAATTAGCATATTTACTGTAACACAGACCAAACTTGGTTAGGGAATTCCACTTGGTGCTGACAGGCTCGCTCTAAAGCTTCAGCATACGCTGCATCTGCTGCTAGCTGGGACTTGGTCCCTCGGAGCTTGCCTCTCTCAGCCGAGGGACCGGCCCTGCAGCATGGATTTAGGTCACATTCGCACCGGGTGAAGGCCTCTTACCCCAGGACCCGAGATGCCCAAAGGACATGGGGGAGGAGGGAGAGTGAGAAAAAAAAAAAAAAAAAAAAAGTCATAATTGTACCAAATCCTGGTGAAATCAGACCTATCGCTGGCAGCGGATGTGAATTCAGTTCACATGCATGCATGTGCATACGCACATTATGGGGGTGGGAGTTGGCAGCTGGGTGGAGGAGAAAGGAAAAAGTGATTTTTAAATATATTTATTAAATCACTGCTGAGAGCAGAGGGGAAAAGAGGAGCCTGGGAATCTGCAGCTGAGGCTCAGCTGGTGAGAAGACAAAGAGAGACCACAGCGTATGCACGGTAGGAAAGTCATTTAAAAAAAGAAAAAAGAAAAAAATCCCCCAATTTTCCACATGCACCCCCAAGAAACAGCAACATTTGCCTTAAAGAGACAGCACAAGGATCAGCTACACAATTTCATTTTAGGATGCTGCCTTGCAAATGCTTTGCACAAAACCAGCCGAAGGGATGTCCCACCAGTTTCAGACCGAGCTACTCGCAGTAATAAGCTTTTATACTAATTGTTTACCGCAGGGAATGCTAATGCGACCACTTGCTACAAACACGGGGCTCCATCAATGTCAGCACAGCAGCTCCCTGGGCACGGCAGAGCACAGCCCTCTCACTTATGGGGCTGTGCCCGGTGTGACTGAACCATGTCCCCAAGACGGTCACAAATGAGGTTCTCCTCACCTGCAGGTCCGCTGGGAAAGCAGACGGCTCTAATCCCTGTCCTGACACAACCTTTCTCCTTCCTGCTGTCAACCAAGACCCTGGGAAGGGAGACCAAAACTTTATTCCTTGTCCCTCCCACTACCTGTGCACCATGGGCCAGGAGACGCAGAACTCCTTTCTCCTCCAGCCCTGGAATAACGTGCCACTGGAGAAACGCACAGCTTGGAGAAAAGCTCACCTGGCTGCAGTTTGGGATCACACAAGTGCAATACCTCCGCGTCGCACCAGGTGGCTTCAATAACCTGCTCCGAGTATTCAGCAGACCCGAGCACGCACAGGTCTGCGGCTTCTTTCAGTTTTAGTTTCTGTCTGCAGAGTGAGAAGGAGCTCATACACCAGAGGAGTGCTGCTCCTGCTCCTGCTCCTGCTCCCTGCCCCAAACGCTGCACACGGGGAGCAGCAAGAAGAAGCCCCCTGAAAACGCTGTGACCTCAACCACACTATCTCCTGGACAATCACTAATTTAAGGGCAGTCTTTCAACATACCTGCTTTCTCAGTTAATTTCACCCCCTGGTCATTACATTATTTTATTACAGGCAGAATGTAACCATGCCAGGCAATTACGCTGAGCCTACCTTGGACTCGTTACTCGCTGCTCACCGTGTTACAGCACAGCACTGAAATCCTGCCGCAAGATTGAGCTGGGCAAGGACTAACTTAAAATCTCTCATCAGCTCCTCTTCTATAAAATACTTGCATTAAAATAAATAAATAAATACATAAATAAATAAATAAATTAAAAAAAAATCCTTTACGAAACTTTTAAGACTGCTTTCTCCCCAGTTACTTCCCAAGCTTAAGAAAGAGTGCGAAAGACAATATTCATCCGTCCCCTCTTCGTTCCTTGTCCTGTTCTCCTCCCCGCTCTAGCTTTTCTGTATCAAACTTGTGGAGTAAGAAAAGTAAGAAGCAAAAAGAATTGCATGAGCAGTATCTTTAAAAGCCATGAATAACCAAATTAGAATAATTATATTTAGAAAACATTCTGGTTTATTTTTGAATATATTTTTTTTAACATGCGGAAGTCACCACTATTTGTTAATTTTCCCCACAAAAGTCACCTAAATTCTGTTTTTCTTTTCCTCGTGCAAACAGCCGGACCCAGGCAGACCAGCCCAAGACGCACAAGCCCGGTTGCAAAAAAACAAATTGCAATATGACGCGCCACTCCTCTCCCCCCATCTGCCCTGGCCTTTTGGGACCGGGAGCCTCTCAGAGCACCACAGAAGCAGGTGTAGTTGTATTTCCAGCAACAGAAAATCAGTTTAATTAAGCTCTCCTCAGACTTGCAAACCGGGAGAGTTGCTTTCCTTTCCCCAATAAAACCGCCCGCAGCAAACAGACCCGCTCCTGGGTCAGCTCCCCCCAGCTTCACACCTCTGGCAGAAGGGACGCGCTGCTCAAGTAGGGAGCGCTTCTGAAAGCCTTTCTGCTCCTGGGAAAGGGCAGGGGCCTCGCATTTTGGCCCGTCTGAGTTTGTGGCTGGAAAAATCTCAAGACCCCTCCTCACAAGCCAGGATCCTGATGTGTGGGACGCGGGGGAAAGCCCAGTCCCCTCTGAGGCAGCACTTTGGAGCAGAACAGCCTGGTAGTGCTGCAGTGGAAAGAAAACCTTCAGTTCTTCCCAGAAAATGTTTGTCCATTGCTCTCCACTGTTTAATTGCAGAAGTCTTTGAATTTCTGCACTGGGGGAGAGAAGTGCTATTAATCTTACACATGTGGGAAACTGAAGCTCAGCAAGGCAAAGGCCCGGCTTTTCTACCAGGGACTTACCGGTTGCATCCTCTCGGGATATTTGTAAGGTGGGAAGAGTAAAAAACCCTCACCCGTCTGCACAATGACCGGCTCCTGACAGCAAAGCTCTCGGCACATCCAGGGGCAGGATGCGAGCAGCACCCTGATGGTTCTGGATACTGATTTATGAACCCTGAATGATATTGCAGGAAAGTCCAGAAGGAGTAGTTTACAAGAAAAATTACAGCAGGCAAATGGTGGTTGGCGTTTTAAATCACTCACTAAAATTGAGAAGTTAATGTATGCCACACTTGCTGAAGGTTCATGAACCAAAAACCCTCATCTTCTGGTTGATACTACCTCTAAGCCAATAGACATACACACTTCATGCCGTAATATTTACATTTTTCTGAGTCACTGACTTTAATTATACATCTGGATTTAAGAATTATATTTGTAAAGTTTTAAACAGACACGCCGTTTTCCTTCCCCAACCTCCCCTTTTCCTACTTGGGAGTAGTGGTGAAAATTCAGCATTTTTCAACTCCCCTTTGTTTCAAGCAATTGAAAAATAACTTGGTCTTCAGTGCTGTTTGAGCCAAGTCTTTTTGTCAATTTTTCATAACATTTCTGCCACGACAAAACCTGAAAAAAAGTTAAATAAAGCAAAACGTTTTTGAATAAGGTTAAATGTCTGGCTTAAGCTGACAAACCCCAGGAAATTGAAAGTTAAGGCTGATACTAACAAATTCAGGCTCTCATGAAAAACAAAAGGCAAAGACAAAATGGTATGAGCCATAAATAATGTCTGCCAAAACTTTTCATCTTTAGGATCAAGCCCACTTGTACACAGATGGGAGCGTAAGTACAAACACATCACCCTACTAACATTATTTAAATGTTGTTTTGTCTACTTAATTCTTACCAGGTTCATAAAACACATGATTTACGCCAGGGACCACCACTGTACCTAGGGTGAGCAAGTTAACTAAGCAGTCCTATGAAGTGTTCCTTATTTACCTGCAAGACCAGAAAACCACCAGCGGAGATGTTTGGTCTCTCAGGTAAATAAGGATTCAGTCTGCAGGAATGAAGAATTTAAATGCTTTTTTTTTTTTTTTTTTTTTTTTTAAGACTCCTTTGATAAAATACTGAATATATACAACGCAGTTATTTTTATAACGCAGCACGATAAGCCCCATTTTTCTTTGTGTTCATGTTTCATTGCATTGTTTAGATGATGTTAAAGAGGCTCAAAACCAGAAGCAGTTGTGATTTACATTTTCAGAGTGGTACAAAGCAACCCTGGTGAAGGGAGAAGCCTTTCCTGCATGTCTTTAAAAAGTATTGCTCCTCTGGCAACCTTCTAGTATTTTTATTTGCAAGTAGCAGACTTTACTTAATAAGAATCATTCCCGTTTCAAGGGGAAAAGGCAGTAAGGGGACAGGACTTCGTGTACATACACACTGCCTATATTTTAGAATTATGTTATTTATGTCTGTTGGTTTCTCCAGTTAATTAAGGGTTGGGTTTCTCTGCACGTGTAAATGATTGCGCTCATTACAGAAGAGCATCTTGAAAACACAACAAAAAATCATCATCCATGATGAAATCACTCACATGCCAAAACTACCGTACCTCCTCCGTGAGATGCTGTGAGACCCCTACTGAAATCACCTCGAGAGCTGGGAGTGCCAGCACTAGCCCAGCGAGCAGACCGCGACGAGGCTGAGCTGCTATCGCGGCACCTAGGCTGAGGTCCAGATCTTTGTCAGAGCAAACTGCTCAGGCTCCTTACAAATCTGGTCTCAATTCCTCCTAAAAGTCTTTTTTTTTTTCTCCTCCTTCAAGATATAACCCAACACATTTGCAATAAAAACTAATTTGTTCAAGCCAGCCTAACATGAACTTTTATTCCCAGCTCCGAAATCCACGCACATCACATGTTGGAGAACAGGGGAGAAAATATGCTGAGAGAAAGGGCAGGTGTGGTGAGAGCATGAATGGATAGCAGGGAAAAAAAATAACACCGAAGAGGCACACTGTATAAACTTTAAATTGAATACACCCTTCTCTCCTCCAAAGGGAAAAAAACCCTTGGCTCGCTAACTGAAATCTTACCCTGTTGACTAAACTTGCTGCAAGTTGTATGCTCACCATACACATTTCGGGATATTGGCAAAAAATCTGGAAATGCTTATAAATCCTAAATTGCAACATCAGTCACAAACAGCTAGTCTGCAATCGGATTTGTTATTATACAGTCTCGGGCCGTGCTTTACTACGCTGAACAATTCTTGGGAATTCAGAGAAGCAAGTGTATGATCCATAACCTTCCGTGTGTCCAAATGAAAAAACTGTTGCCAAGGAAACGCCCAAATATCAAAATTGAAATATAGCTTGGCCCTTAATGAGTCCAAAAGGAGCTGTAGGAAGTTTACTCAAGTTCAGCAGAGATTTTGGCTAAATGTGGGGAAGACATTATTAAAAGAGATCCCAGCTCTGTGGTGGAGGCAGGAGAAGAAACACGATGCAATTTTGCAATGTAACTGTGTTTAAAATCTTCTATTACATTTTTCTTCTCTCGGGACAATTGCAAACACCCTAAATGCAATAAAAAATGTGAACGTTACCGAAAGGATGAAAAAAAAAAAAAAAAGGAAAACATGCATTTGGGGACAAAACCAAACAAAAAGAAGGCAAACTTGTAACGTTAGCACAATGATGCAACCTTAAAAAAAGGTACAGTTTTCCAAGAACTGCATTTTTCTGACATCTTGTGCATATTGAGGTCCATGGAGACTTCACATTTTCCACACTCAGCACTTTGAGGGTCAGAGAGGTCAAGGTACCAGTATTCCCAGTGGATCGCTGATAGTTCATCCAGAACAATCAAGCTACTGCCTGTTCCTCCCCCCTCGTTACCAAGCTGACACCGGGCTAGAGAAATAGCCACTGCCGCTAGGAACGAGAAATCCAGAGGCAGAAGATTAATTTGAGATAGGCAGTTTCTTTTATATTTTAGTGCTGTCGTTCTTTTAAGCTCTGACCCATTTCTACCAAAAAAAAAAAAACAAACACAAAGAAAAGTTTCTACCCATCTCCAGCTGAAGTCACCGCAGCCCGCTCCATGCTCGCACCCCCAGCTGCTCAGTGGGAGAAGCATTTCTACATTTCTTACAGCTGTGGGTGATGTGAAATTAGAAATTCTGGCCAGTACTTTGGGACAGAGACCGTCCTTTTTTTTCTGGAGCACTCAGAAAGCACCTAGAACAAAGAGGCTGATGTTTTGAAAATTCTCCAAATAAATTAGCCTGTGATCCTACAAGGAAGGCACACCACCAAACCAACGTCACCACTCGTGTTGTGTCTCCGATTTTCAGCTACAAATGAATGGGTTCACCTGGTAAATTAGACACGGGAATTATTAGCTCCTAAAGAAACAATGATTTTAGCAAATAGGTGTAACTCCTTTTTATCATGAGTTGTTTGCATGCCTTAGCTAAGAATCCGCCTTAGAATCAGTTTCCATTCTCTAATACCTGTATTTGTGTGTTCACTCAATATGATCAGCAACTAATTAAATCCTACATTTTAAATATTCCATCCAACCCATCCCTGTCTGGAAGAACTTTAAGCTTTGTATGCAAAATAACCAACCGAGAAGAGGAACCGAATGTACGTGCATGTTTTTATATTTACCTAAATAACAATTTTCAGAATACATTGCTGGTTTTGTTCCAAAGGAATTCCCAAAAGAATTAAAGAGAACCACAAACCTTTTGCTAACTACCTTAGAGCAAAGTTATTTTTCAGAATTAAAAATAAGGCACAATACAAATATATATATGTGTATATATAGATATTAAATAGCAGCAAGCTTCCCGTTTGTATTTAAATATCTCTGGTTTCTCATAGATGTAGTTCAGAGTTTAGCATAGCTACCAATGAAAAACATCAAATCCAAAAAATGAGCCAATACTTCTGTATTAAATCTTTATGTGGTTCTTAAATAATATTTAAACCCACATCCAATTTAAAAATAGCATATATAAACAATATTTATTATGAGTCAGTTCTGATTTGTTCTTTCTGATTCTAATAAATAAACTACTCATAAGATAAATCACATTGCATCATGTGTTTCATAAAATAAATTAATTTTTTTGAATAGGATGTGGTTAAAATTGTTAAATTGTTATTGAATATAATTCTTAAAAACCACATACAATTTTTCCATGTTATTTCCCCACTTCAGAATCAAAATCAGTACAATTTAGCCAATTTGGCAACCTCCCATCATAGACTGCTATTAAACACTATTAAAGTGCTAAGCTTTCTGACTTCCATAAAGGTTTGTGGGCCCCAGTAGGTGCTGAATGGCTATCTGACATCTTTAGAAGCACTCATAACATTCTGGGCAAGAGACTTAGGAAAATGACATAAAGCGGGAGTTAGCTGCAAAAATATACAGTCTGCTTCAGCTGAACACGGCTATTATTTGGGTCTGATTCCCCACATTTTCTTTTATTTATAAGTTATTCTGATATATTTTCCAGTGCTTGGAATTTCCAAGGCTTTGTATATTTCTTTAAAAAAAAAAAAAAAAAAAAAGTTTACAGGGAAATAAAAAATTAAATCTCACCTTGGAAGTGTGTTTGCTAAAAATGCAAGGCCTGATTTTCAGCTCTTACAATTCTACGGTAACAAGAATCGTGGCTCTAAGAAGCAAGAAGAAAAAGGAACACACACACACAAAAAATGGTTGTTGCATTCTCTGCAGCTATTGTAAATATTTTATGAATGGATACCTCAGAGCAAAGGACCAAGATAAAAATTCCCCATAATTGTTTGTCTAACACACCACGCAAGGATTTGGACTTTGCCACAAGTCCTTAATGCAAAGAACTTGTCGACATCAGCTTGTTGAGACATTAAGAGGATTTCTTTGGGTGCCACCTTTTAAACTCCAGTATTAAGCCACAGCTCCTGGTAAATTTACCCCGTGGTAAGCAATTCCAGATGAGTTCTAGTGACAGGCTTCAGTCTCAAGGTACTTATTCATTGCACATTAAAATCTCATGTTCCCGGGCCCGGGTTGTTTCTGACTGATATCCAATTAGGGAATAGAGAGGAGCGGCATTTCCAAGGCTGGGGCTGAAGTAAATAACCCAGAGCAGCAAGCAGCCGACAAGCACCAGCAGCACTTGGCACTTTCTGTTTACTAACAAGAAGACAGGCTGGAAAGAGGTCAGGTTAGGAACAGCAGTAACTCAAGTCCTTCAGAAATAATCGCACAGCAGAGCACCATCAGGATTTCAACCACACAAGCATCTCCAGAGCGAGCTATGCAAAATACCTGCACCTACCAAACGTTCAGCTTCTGGTCCGTTTAAGATCTTTCTTACCCATCCATACAACAAGCTGCCTCAGCCCAGATTGTCAGCAACCCAGACATTCACCAGCTGGAAGAAAAACAGCACAGGTCCTGCAGCAATGGTTAGGGGATCGGGCAAGCACCTGGCAGTGCTGTGCTTGCAGATGCTTGCTGCCTTCCTGTTGCTCGATCCCCCAGGAGCTGCAGTTGGGTAGCAAGGCACCAAACCTGGCACCAAACCTGTAAAGATTTTTTTGTCCTACCGTGGAATTTGATGAGTAGTTTGCTGCCAGCTTTGCTAGGAATAAGAAGGGTTTCTTAAGTGGCAAGATCCGGGTGGGAAATTTTCGTTGACATCTTGCTAAGGAAACAGGCTGTTGCCTCCCTTTGGCTCTTGTCAAGGACCTGGCCCCTGTGAGCATCTCGGCCTGAGAAAGCCCCAAGAAATGACAAGCCAAGAGAAAGCCAGGTGGTGTAATGACCAGAACTACCAGCAGCACTGGCGGTCTCACAGCCCAGGTCAGTCTCAGCCCCATCAGCCGCATCCGTCCCTGAGCTTATCACACTGCGGAGACCAGGACGAAGCTTCGTGCACACAGCTTCTGTCTGCAAAGGGAACATTCAACAGAAGGACAGACAGACATGCCAAAGAGGAACTGAGACATGTTTGCCTGAAGTTAAGTGCAAGGCAGGCCTGCAGGAGCACGAAACTAGAGAGTAGAAAGCAGCACCCCTCACACGAAGCAGCAGCAGGCAGCTTTTCCTTTTACGCCTGCTAAATGCCTGGCTTTCTCCCTGAGCAATTTACAGTGCAGCCACACGTCAGGACGGCTGGTGGGAACCAAGATGCTCTGAGTTCCTCAAAATAGATCAGGGATTCTACTGACAGATGCCTGCGGTATTTGCCTGGCTAATTTGCTTTTATTACGGCGAGCGAGGTTTCTGTTAAATGTTTGCTGTCTCCTCCGCGTTTATTATGATGGGGAGGTTTATATGGGTGGTGGTAGAACCATGCCTGCTTCTGTAGCAGTGTGGGGTTTTATCAATGTTTGTATTAGGCCTCTTCCATCAGAATGGGAATGGATGTTTTTAATGCCCTGCCTCGCTTTATTACACTGGGTGCTTTATTTAAGAGGCCCTAACAGCCTACTTTTAACACGTTTGTGTGAAGGCTTTTGTGGTTAGCTGTTTTTATTAGGTAGAAAAGTTGTCGCACATATCTCTGCTAATACTAAAGGCTTTCTACGTCCATAGACCGTTCCCAACCAGATTTCAATGTAAAGCAACCCTTTGCAAATATTTGCAAAGCATCGGTAGAAATTTAAGGGCGGCTGGCAATATGCTGCACAAACACTGCTCGTCCGCAGGGTTTCCTATCCAAACGCACGAGCCGATGTGCTGAGGGAGGAAGAAGGAAGAGGAAGGCAGCCCCACGAAGCATCGAGCTGGCAGCGTGGCTCATCACCGAGGTCAGTGTCAAAGGTTGTTTTCGTAGAAAAGGCTGAGAACTTCTCTAAGTTCTCAAAGGCGTCGAAAACAAGAAAAAAAATGGGATGACAACAATGAGCAGGTAAGAAATAGCTCCTGGTGTAGCCAGAGGGCATGGGGAAATGGTGGAGGCACTGCATGAGGGTTGGATGAAACCAGGAGGGGTTTTCAAACCCAAAGGGATGCAGAAGGAGGCTGTAATGACGGAGATGGGTTTCCCCAGGTTACAGGAGGCTGCAGTAACCCACGTGTGCCCAACTGGGACAGAAAGCTCTGCCTTAAAGAGGCACCTACAAAGACAATGGCACGAAAATGCAAAACAAAGAGGAAGAGAAAAGAGGAAACCTGGAGGTGGCACCAAGAGCTTGGCACCCAGCACCAGGAGAAGAATGCTGCTGCAGTGACCAAGGAACATGAGTGGCCTCGAGCCCGTGATTCTCTAAGGTAGTAGAGCAACAAAACGTCTTGGGGAGGTGTTACCAGACTGGAAGGCAGGCGGTCACATTTACCTTGTGCTGCTATCGCTGTGGGCATTAAGAGCTACGAGAGGAAACGTTGACCAGGCAAGGAACTGGGGAGCATATGTAGGAGACAGAACACAGCAGGAATATTTGAGCAAGTACAAAAAAGGGTTGGGTGAATGAAGGCAAATGCTGGACCAGTCAAACTGTGGAGGATCAGTCTAAGAAGAGAAAATGAAGTCCAAAAAAAACAGTTGGACTTTGCAAAAAGAAAGGAGGATAAAGGTTACGTGGAGGGAACTGTTGGAGAAGGCAGCACCTAACGCGGTTGATCACGTAGCACGTAACAGGTGGAACAGAGAAGCAGCCAAACAACCTAATCCATCACCCTTCACACCCCGCTGGGAGGCAAGGCAAGTTTCTCAATCTGTATTTAACAAATGGGGAAATCCAAGCCAACGATCCAGACCTCTTCCCCAGCTCAGGTCACACTGCGATGAGGCTGAGCCTGGAGCAGATCTGGCCTTTCCCCTCCAGCCTTTGTTTCGCCCCTGCCGAACAGCACACGCCGCTCTGAGCGAGCAGCACACCGACTGCCCCGCTTCCTAAATTTTGATCTAGCTCAACACGACGACCCCCAACCTGCAGGTACCTCCCAGGGCTACTGAAGACAGCAACGTTAAGCACGTACGTTGGGTGTCTGCAGAATCAAGGCTGGGTTCGTGACTGCCTAATTTCACAAAGTGTTGTACAAGGCGATCAATAGGAAAAACACAATGCGTTGCAGATGTTAGCCCGACTACCTCCCTCACCCCAAGTAAAAGGCCCTGAAGGGTCTGAAGTCTCAATTCCCTGCTGCCGGTTAGAGTTATCTGACCGATCAGAGCGGTGCCCACATCACCTTGCACCGAAAAGGAGGCTCGGCCCATCACACGGTGCACAGCTCTTGACAAAAGGGCTTTGCAACATCATTTTACATCACCTTGGAGGTTTCATGGCTCAGAGAGAGCAGGGCTTGTTCTCGTTAAAGGGGGAAGGAGGTGGATAAGGTTTCTGAGGACAAATCCAGCTGAGAACATTCAAAGGGCACTCCAAAGCAAGCACAAAATTGTTCCTCGAGGTAGGAAGAGGCCGAACATGAGCATTAGCAGAGCACAAATCAAAATAAATACACAGGAACTGCCACGAGAAATCAGAATGATCATCGGTAGCCCTGCCCGACGAGGCAGAGGAGGGTTTATTTTTTCTTTTTATTTAAAATTTGAATTATGCCGGGAACCGACGAGTTTTATGTTGTGTAATCCAGAGTGCTTAGCCCCAGTAAAAGCACCCAGCAGGGGTTTCACAGGTTACCCATGTTGTTCAGCTGACGAACTAGGTCTGCTACCACGCTGAATCCAAATGCATCGCAAAAACTTCCCCTGTCTGACACCCGCCCTTCAGAAGATGGGCTTGGAGAGGGGGAAACACCACTTATGTAGCACAAAATACTCTTAGGGCTAAAAAAAAACTGACTTCTGAAAGCGAGGCAAAGCCAGGCCTTGCACCCTGAGCTCGGATTGCTGGAGGTTTGACCTTCAGCTGATGTTCTCTTAGAAAAACAAAAATCAGTGGTTCCTTCCACATTATTTGAGGATGAGCCATACATCACCCAAAGTGAAAGAAAACGATCATGAAATGTACACACGAGAAACACCAAACTGCAAAGGGCACAAATCCAGATTTCCTTATGCAAAGCTTTGTTGACATCTAGAATAACAACAGCACACAGACACCCTCCTCTGATGAAAACTGTGGTTCAAGGCTCAGAGTGGTGAACATTTCACCCACAAAAGGAAGGCAGGGGTGTACATTTGTTTGTGTGTGTGATGGGAAGGAGAAAAATGACAACTATGAGTAATGCGTGCTGCTACATGCTAAGCAAAAGCAAAACCCTCCTTCCCTCCTCTGCACTGCGATGAAGTCGGACGCTCCCAGTCCCTGGAGTGCCACCCCCATGGACCACCAAAACGAAGCAGAACAAAGGAGGCTCGCTTAGATCTTACTCAAGGAAAAGAGCTTGTTTACTGATCATCCGGGCTCGGGGAGGAAGACAGCAGCTGAAAAAGCTGTGTGTCGCTGAGAAGTTGTGAGGGGGAGATGCTTCTGCTGTGTTCTTGCTTTACAGGAGAGAAAGGGGCAAGGGAGGAGAAGGAGCATTCCGACAACTTTATCACAGCAAACGCAATCAGAGAGGCTGTTCATAATATTGCTAAAAAGAAAAAAATATTAACATTTCACAAGTTCCCCTCGTGGCCTCCCTTGCTCCTCCTCCCCCATCAAAAATTCATAAAGGGAATCAGCATTCTTTACCGAATGGGTCCCCGAGGTGCCGTAGACCTTGTTGGAGAGAAAGGCTATAAATATCGAATTATACACCTCGTGGGAAGGAAGGCTTGGAGATTCAGCTTCAAACCCACTGCGCTGCTCCCGGGGGAGCTCGCTCCAGACTCAAGGTCCAGCGTGGCAAGGAAATGGGTCAAGTGTGTCAATTTTGAGATCGCCGACCTCTGACACCTCTAATGATGCCCGCAGTCCACCTCCTCGCCGGCCTGCTGCCCCCCGCGCACCGCAAACTTTCCAAAGTCCCTTCAAGTAGGAAATAAATAACTGAGGCAAGCAGCAGGGAAAGCTGTGCTAAGGCTACATCGCAGACACTTCTGGCCACGAAGGCGAGTGCAGTGTTTGGCTTTCGTGCCTCCTTTGCTCATCTTTATACCACTGCAATGCAATGTGGTTGAATTAAAGGCATCCGTGCTTTTACCATCAAGTCCTCCGCACAGGTTTTGTTCTAGTTAAAACATCAAACCCGTGGTGTTAGATTGTGCGATGCTTTAAAACAAGGAGCAGCTATTTTTTGTTTAAGTATATTTCAAGTTGCAGTAGAAGACGATGGATGTTAAAGAGTTAAAAACTGAAACAAGCATTTTTTTTCCTAAAAATTTAAAAAAAAAAAATCAATAAAAATGCTGTCTGCATCCACAATCCCACAAACGTTTGCTGCTGAGATGCGGGAGGTCAGCAGACCTGCCCAGACTCAGCAGTAAACATCTCCAGGACCTGTCCTCCGCCCAGGTTCTTCTTGCCTTTGGCTGAGGCTGGCGGTAACAAAAGCTGCCCACCTCCAACAGCACCTCACAGAAGAGAGCAAAGAAAAACAAACTCCTCGCAAGCCAACCTTAGTGCCTAACAACTTGTGTCGGTGCAGCACATTCCATCCTCGTGGGTTTTTGGGAAAACCTGGGTGAAGGAGGATCTTCCAGCAGTGCCAGTAGAAGTATGAGTTACTCGCCTCCCGTGGAAGTGCAGCCACTTTTGGGGTGGAATGCATGTAAAACAGGTTAGGTCATACCGCAGAGGACAGCTTCAATAACCTCATAAGGAATGATAGGTAGGAAAATGCAATGACCCAGTTCCTAAATTGGGATCTGGCTAGGACAGCACGGCCAACATTTCCTCTTCCAAAACAAACCATCATGGGATCGTAATGCCACAATGTATTTTCAGCATAAAATAAAAATAAAAGAGGGCTTAACACACTGCAGTTCCCTGGAAACACATGAAAAACAACAATCATCTACTTGAAACCTGTCTTCCACCAAGCCAGCCCCAACCACCACCCTCTTAGCAGTGGGGTGGGAGTTTAGTTTTTTTTTCAAACGTAGCACAACTTCAGCAAGCAAGTGATGCGTGCAAACCTGGAAGCATCCCAGGCGGACTTGTTTCTGGTCTCTGCTCCTGGAATTTACTGAAGAAAAGATGCAAGATTCAGCTTCTAGGGCTGGGTAAAGACACCGCTAAAAATCTGGCTCACAGTTCACCAGTCCTACAGAGGGAAATGGCCTCAATGTTTTTTGAAAGGCCTGTGCATTTAACTTCCAGCCCACTGCAATGCCAAGGATGTGGGTATGTATCTGTTAGCCCTCTTGCTCCCAAACTTAGTGACAGGAATGTAATGCTGAGGAAGATCAGACGATCATCGGTACCGTGGCAAGTTGTTTATTCCCAAGTTGGGTACAAGAGAAGCTGGAGCCAGACCTACCCACTGTCCCACAGCAACGCCACCTCTTTCAGCCTCTTGTCATTCTGTGACTGCCAGCAGTACGTCACTTAGTTCTACGGCAACATTTAGGTGTACCAATTCATGTTTTTAGATGTAGCTTCTGAAGTCTCTCAGTTTTTCTTTTTGCAGGGCTGAGAAGGGGAATGGTTTATGCAGTTGCAAGCAGTGGGTTATTAGCACATCTGTGGGGGAAGTGTTCCCTCAACACCAAAAGGGAAATGCTTTCCAAACTCATCATCACTTCTCCTGTCACCTTCCAGCCCAAAAGCAGGGACATTTTTAGCCCACCTCCAACACTTACATCCGATCCCACGTAACACTCTGGCTTGCAGGTAAGCACGTTTCTGCTCATTAGGATTGGTTTGGAAGTTCATAATTCAAGACCCCAAAGCTTTTCTTTCTATTTGCATGAAGGCCATACATTACAGTTAGCTAGGGTGACCCAATGGGGAAAGGAGCAGCAGTTATCTGCAACTCCCTGCTCATTTTCCCCAAGCCATTCATAAATTCATGACTCTACTCAGTCTTTCATCTGCTTTGTGATTTCCAAGTTAGAGTCCTTATTTAGTCTCACCTGATATGAATGCTGTATCATATCCCAATCAAGCGAGCAAAAGATGTATGACAAATACCTCAAACAGCGCGAGATATTTATACCTGCAATGGAAATAATTTCTCTGGTAGTTTTTGATCTGTAATCATTACTTTTTTCTTTTTTTTTTCCACTCCCAACTCTAAAATAGCACACGTAACAGGTAACTTTGGAACCAAGGCACCACCTTTGGTGAGCACAGGCTGTAAGCATTGAACCAAAGGTGCAGGGAGCAGGGAGGAACAAATAGTCGTAACAGAGAACAGACCCGAATTTCAGCTTCTCAATGTCAATGTTACTTCTCTCCTGTTGATGTTATTTGCAGAACACTACCATTTTTTTTGAGAATTTTACTACGTGCCTTCAATTTTGCAAAGTCAAAGCAATTTAGAGCATTGGAACCATGCTATTTGCCCAATGTCTTATAAGAAAAGCTCTCCACATTTGTTTTCCCTGTGATCAGAGACAGTTTAGGAACAACATCATTTATGTAAACTCATCTTTCCATGGACAATTCATAACTGCCCTGTTTTCTTCTCTTTTGCTTGCAACACTTCCCATGTTGCGTTTCAGAGCGTCATTAAATGTCCTTTTATTGCTCCCTCGCTGTAAGTACCTGAGTATTAACCAGGGCTTCAAGATTTACAGCCTATTTTAAACTCAGATAATGATGTTTAATTTGTTATTGGCTGTGTAAAGGTTAACAAAGAAATAACTCAAACTATTAGCAAAGGAATAATGCATTACGACAGGGCAATTAAGAGCTATATCTGGCACTGCATGAGAAGATTGATCTCATTTCAGAAGGAGCTTGACGATCCGGATTCACAAGCCATGAAGCACAAGGATGGCATGGAAGTTCATCTTCGCCATACTTCATGTATCATTGACTTGGGTTTCATTAGGGAACTTGCACGAGTAACCTGCTGACAGCCAACCTCTCACAAATGCACCTGTGCTGTTTGAAGGAAGTTTCTGCCCTTTGCAGTTCGTGCTGCTCCTTTTCTGGGGGTAACCTCCCCCAGAACAGGGCTGGGAGAACACAGTGAGCAGCACTAACCAGCGCTGCCAGCTGTAAAAGCCACCTAGCTTAGCCGAAACACACCTTCGGGGGCACGTTGAGCTAAGACTCTGCCCGTACCAGAGTAAGATGCAGGCACAGTTTTCACTCCAGCTCTGCACCATCTGAAACCAATGAACTGTAAACACACACAAATCAAAGCCCGAAGTGAGAAAATATCAAACTGATTTCATGGCACTGCTGCAACCGTCTTGCTTATAAACTTCGCTGTCGTGGGCTCCACTGCCCCATTTTTGTTGTGAGGTGAGGGTGTTTTTAATGGGGGCAGGGGATGTGTTGGGGGGTGCTTATTGCATTCAAAGCTGTAGCTCTGTTACAATTGTTCTCATGGCGAGAAGTCTCTTTTTTTCTCATCCTCATTCCGGCTGTTGGGCAATTACCGGAAACACTTTTTGGAAGAGTTGGGGAGAGGTTATTGGATGGGGGCCCAATGCTTTTGGAAAAAACAGAAGAAAATATGCAGAATTCATGGAAGAAAGACAAGCAGATGCTGCTTGAAAAGATGGTTTTATTCTTGTGTCAACAAATTAGTACTTGAGCAGCCAAAAAGCCCACACAGAGGTAACATAAGCAAATGTGTCCTTAAGACATTCAGGGAAAACACAAATTCTCCCCGCAGGATCTACACTAGCAGGCATACCACTAAGACCCTGCTTAGCAATGCACTCGAGACCAATTCCTATAAACTTTGGATCAAGGCAGTGGAAAGGCTGGGTACAAAGCAAACCCAGGCTTGAACTTTCGCAGCTGAGCTGTGTTTTTGAACAAATCCTTGCATTTAGAAACAATTCCAAACCATCTTCCATGGGGCTGAAAAACACGGATGAGACTGAAAAACCATGGATTCTGCAACTTTGGCTCGAACAACGTTCATTTCATTTCCTTGAACACTTACCCAACGTTGCAGCCAAGCACTAGTTCAAGCAGTCTTCCCATCCCCTGTCTGGGAGGGGAGCAGCCCCCCGGCTGGCATACGATGCAACGCCACTCCAAGTGCAAGGTCTAACTTGTTATTCTCTTTGAAATCCCTTCCTTCATTTTTTCTACAAGCCCTTGCTCCACAATTTCTCTGGCATATTCACCCAAATTTTATTTCTCTCATCTCTAAACTTGCAAAAAAAAAAAAAAAGGGAAAAGAAAAAAAAAAAAAAAAAAAAAAAAAGAAACACAGGGCTGGGGGTGGCTACTTTCCCTGTAGGGTTTTAGTATAAATTCTATGCAGTCTTACTGAGTTGTGTGGAACCTTCCCATCCTCCCCTTCCCCCAACTTTTTTGCTTTTTTTCCCTCCTCCTAACTCTTACCACATGTTGCAAAGGCCAGACATGAGTCAGACCAAGCTCCTTAAGCAGCAGGAGGGGGGGAAGGTAAGCCTTTATCAGCTACAAGAGGGGCAATTTCCCAGGCTGCCCATTCCCCACTCCAGTGCTCCATCCCACAGCACCAGAGACCATCAGCGACAGAGCCATGCCCTTTGGAAACAGTCCTGCCAAGAGCTGAAAATTGAGGACCGACAAGAAACTCATAAAAGCAGTATGAGAATTGTGGAATTCCCTCTTTTATTGGCCAGTAAATGTCTAGTGGGTCAGCATGTCCTAAAAGACGATCGGCCGGTGGGTTTAGGCGCAGGGGCTCCTGGCTGCTCGCAGATTGATGCCGCAAATGGAGACTGAGGATGAAGTGAACCTTACAAACCATGTCACATTTCCAAAGTGAAACAAGGTGGAATCGAAGGTGTAAGGCCATGAATTTGTTTCTGTCTGGTCTCTCCCATCGCATTTTTGTCTTATTTGCTTAATTTGGTCTTGCAATCTGTTTTAGAGGACATTTTTCAGCAGCTCTGCCAACTCACACAGGCTTTGATCATGGGTCTTGCCACACCAGACGTGAGATTTGACCTTTCACATCCCATCCTGCAGTGCATGGTTAGAGCTACCCATCAGTATCAGAACTCACCAGTCAGTTGGCTGTGTCCTTCTTAAAGCACAGCTCTTTATCCTCACTATCACATCCATACAGAGTGTTTATAAACCTTGATAGCCTCATCAATTCTGCAGTATCAACTGGGAATGACTGCAGAAACAGCTATACCTCAGATAATACTATTTCATCCTGCCTTTTTCTGAGGTCTTTCCTTCTGATTTAATCTCTCTTTTACCGAACTTATGATAAACCATGTCCCTGCTTCATGCCAGGTATTATTTTGTATTCCTTCATGTTACGTTTTTATCCATTTCCATTTTTACAGTATTCCTTCCAGGATGAAACCTGCAGCCCACTGTGCCATAGGGGACTCATCAAAAGTTTCAGGCTAGACAGATTTTTTTGTCCTACTCTTTTATTTCTCCCCATGCGAAACTCTCTTCCAACTTCTAGAAACAGTTTTCAGTTATGCCTCAATATAAATATATATAGTCATTGGTCTTTAATCTCAACAATTTTCTAGCCCATTCCCATCAGTACCACTGAGGCAAACGGGCAGCTCAAAGGTGCAAAGATAAGTGCAAGTTTTTGGATTATAAAATGTAATTCAGGTGGCATTAGTTACTGCAGCGGTAGGAAAATCCCCAGGAAATAGAATCATCCGGATGGATTTCCTGCAGAGGCAGCTCAAATATCTCTGCATCGTATTTGCAAACACTTCTGGATCCGGGACGTCGTCCTGCCTTAGTTGTGTGCCACACAGGAGACACAGAACGGGCTGGGCTTCAAGAGCCAGACTGCCGTGCCCACCCGAAGCGATGTCCTTTTGGGTCTAGAAGGGCTGGAAAACATGATGTGAAAGTACAAGGGGCTCTGCCTAGAGCCAGCGTAGACATATAAGCAATGCAGTTAATGCTGCTTCCAGATCACTGCAATCCTTGGCCCAGCAGGATTTCTGAGCTCTGTACTAATGGAACAGCTTACCAACAAGCCAGATAATCTCACTCACAGATAGGAGAAAGAGCCACAGACAGGGCTATATTAAAAGTCAATCTGCCAATTTCTTGATTAAAGGAGGATACGGAACACGATACTGAAACACATCCAGCAGCAGAAGCTGCCCGAGCAGCTGCCTTTACTACCTACTGCATCTCTCCCCAAGGCTACAGGAGAGAAGACTGCACAGGAACAGTGCACAAGATTTTTACTGCTTCTAGGATATTGGTGTTTTAAAAAAAAATATATTGATGAACTACTTTGTCATTGTTAACAGCATTGCTGACAAACTCACAGCAGGCCCACTGAGAGGAAGACAGCAGCATGTCTACTGAATGCCTGTTGTAGCTGAGACATGTGCTCTGAATTAGGCAAGGTGTGTAAATTATGACAGCCGGAGCTCTTTAGAGAATGCCCAGGTCTGAAGGATTCTGGTGCACTTTTGTTGTTGCTGCTGCATTTCCCCATAGTTCTTCTCTCAAAAGAAACCTTGCTCCTTGGAGGGAGCATTAACAGGCTCCAGCTCCTGAAGTGTCATTTGACAGAAATAAAATTGAAATGCTAAAAAGAAACTCCAGTTTCCTTTCCTTATTGCACTCATTATTTTATTCTCTTTAACGGTAGCTTAACCTCAGAGGAGAAACAACAACCGCGCTAGGCTGGGGGAGATGGGGGAGGAGAAAGGATGAGATAGACACCCAAACCCATGGCTTCCTTGACAGAAAATCACGCATGAAACCAGCAGCCTGGTAACATCTGGGAAGAACTTGCCTGCAACAGACTGCCAGATGGGGCTGGGAAAGCTTCATTACCAGGAATGCCCCCACCAGGGCAATATCGTTCAATGTTGCTGCGTCCTTATTGCCAGCTGAAGGAAGCTAGGTTACACTGCTCTCGGTCATTAACAAAGTAATGCTGAAAGAGACCTTGAAAGGACGTGGGTTCCTTCTGCCTTCACGCCTGGTGGACTCAGAGAAGGGTGGTATTGGGAAAGACGTCCCAGTCCTTACAGATCAGAGGCAGCAGCAAAGGGAGCGAGACACCGAAGCTGTAGGCTGGCTAACATCCCTGTAAAACACACTCTAGAGGAAGAACCACAGCTTCCTGCTGGCAATGCAGAGCAGACAAGTGGGGTAAGCAAACAAGCAAGCTAATTGTCATAAGAAAGGTAGATTTGTCTGAGGGAACCCGCAAGCATTTGCCGTGTTGATCCGTTTCAGTCACTGGGCTACACGCATCTGTCAGGCTGAAGAGACTGACAGCCTAGAAAGCAGCCCAAACTGCAACGCAGCTGTGAAGAACAGGGTTAAATCCAAACTTGTTGTCACAAAGAATTATGTAACACTTTCAAGATGAGATTATTGACCTTCCCTCGAATGCCTAAAACAGCCTTAGTGTATATTCTCATATTCTGCAGACATACATTCCAAAGGCACAGATCAAAGTCGGAATCATCGCTGGATTTTGGCACTGTGAATCTGGCCGTTTTACACGTTCCAAAGCAAAATCCATTAACCCAACTCAAAGGTTGTAAATAAGAAGGTTATTAATTAAGAAAGACGTCCTGAAACCAGCACACTAACAGCCAAATGGTAAGCTGGTAATGAAAAAAAAAAAAAAAGCATCTGAAAAGTATTTTTTTTTTGTACTACAAAAGATGCTAATTAAATTTGTTGGAGAAATACTGCTAATCAATCCCACTCCTTCATGTCCTCCAATTTTGTCTTTGTTTTCGCCTCTGGATCCCCAAGCTCTTTTCAGACATTCTCCAAAGAAAAAAAAAAAAAAAAGAAAAAAGAAAAGAAAAAAAAAAAGAAAAAAATAAAAAGAAAAAAAGAAAAAAAAAAGAAACAGTTACGATACAGTTATCTCCATTATTAGTTATGCTCCTTCCAGGAAATATTTTGACCTCAAGTACTGCACTACAAATGCTCATCATCATCTAAGCAATTCTTGGCAGGAAAAAATGTTGCCTTTTTTTTTTTTTCTTCCAATAACTGAAAATACATTTTCTAGTCTCAAGAGCTTATTGTTGAGAGAAGAAAACTGTGCATAAAAAGTCTGAAAATTAACAGTTGCAAACAGAAAGTACCAACTAACTTCCAAAACATGTCTAATTATCAGCACTGTGGTGCATTTGGGCTGAAGTTTCCCCACATCAGCCTAAGTGCAGGGATAGTGTTTCTTGAAAACAAAAAGATTCAATGAAAGATTTAACAAACAAACAGAAAACCCACCATTTCCTCTTGTTGTTGAATTAGCCTTCATATTTTGGCTCTGAAAAAAATTTGTGCCTCTGTTCCTTCCACTGTGGCAGCGTGTGGGAGGACCGGGGTGGTTCTGTACGCAGCGCAATAATCATGGTCATTGCAGTCCCATTCTGCTGCAGTGCTCAGAAATGTTCTCATTTCGACATAATTAGTCCTTTATTGCAGGGAAAATTAACCAAATGAAACTTTATCAGCTGGTTAATTAATACTCACTTTGCCAGTGCTTTTTGCCAGCTATCGCTGTGTTGGACTTGTTCACTCAAGTGGTGCTGCGAGGAGCGAGCTCCAAATTCACTGGCTCTGCCCCTCAGCTAAGATGCCCTCAAGGAAGAGGAGAGGAGAGGACACAACTGAGCAGCTCTCGCTCACAACTGGGATTTCTGGTGCCAGGAGCCACAGCTACAGCACCACACACGAAGTCACCTCCCCTCAGGTCCTACACAAGAGCACAGTAGGGGATGGTGACACCAAAGGAAGCTGAATCTTCTGGTTGGGAAGGAATAGCCACCACTACCCTATTCTCCTAACCAATCTGACGTTGTCTTAAACACCTTTTAAATTATGCTACTCTTGTAAACCTGACCATCAGCTGCCCCCAAATCCTATTTGAAGCATTTTCTCTGTGGAGATGTACCTGCCAGAAAAAGTTTAGGCCAAGGTCCAAAGCTGAGAGGGCATTTGCATCAAGCAAGATTTTTATTCACTCAGTCTGGGGTCTTTCTCTGTGCTACCACATGCTCAGAAACACGAAAGGCACCACTGAATGCCCAACCCTATACATTTTTACCCATACAGGTCTTTAACTCCAGTTCCTCCCCATATGCTGGTTCTCTAATCCTTCAGTACTTAAATATCTTCAGTCATCAGTGTGTAAGCTAGGGGTGTGTAACCATCCTCCACTTCACCCCTGAGGCACAGGGGCCCTGAAATGGAGAGGAAGGGTGCAAAGCTCGCTGGACCTGCTGCCCAAGGGTCTCACCTGCCCAAGCTGCAAATGCCACCCGAGTGACAGGGACCTCACCGAGACCTCCCGGGCTCCAGACCAGTGACTCAACCCCAGGACACTCCTTCCAGTGAGAGATTTTACTTCCAACTTTCCTCTCTCTGTTCCAGGCCCAACACGTCAGGTGTCGCTAGCTGGGAACAATGGGAACACTGACTCACTTCTCCCCTTGGATAGAACTACAGAGCGCTGGGGCTGACAGCAGGCCCGGCCGAAACACACGGTTTGCAGCAGCCCCGTGCACATCCCCGCTTCCCAGGCACAGCCTGCTTTGCGGGATGACATTTTACACTGGGAGGTCACAGCGCACTCACATCCTTCCTTCTGAACTCACATCCTGCCTTCCCTGTCCCAATAAATGCCTCCAGCATTCCTACCTGCTCACCATGCAGCCCGGTAGGATTGCGCAGCACATTTCTGCTGACTTGCTTTACCGTTTGCTCCAGCTTTAAGCCCCACTACTGCTGCTCTGGTTTAATAAGCTGGTTTCACTGCTTGTTAGTACCTAAATCGGGCTGAAAAGCTGCAGATCAAGGTTTTCAGCAGTTAAACATGAAACAAAAATAATATGAAAGTTCTTTTTTTTTTCATTTTTTTTCTTTTTTTTTTTTTCTCATTCCTCTTAGCTAAGTGAACGCTTCCAATGGAAAACAGTCAAAACTGACTACTGAAACTGAAGCAAAGACCTAAGACATGACATGGCTGGTTCAGGCCAGGAAGGGAAGCTATCAGATATTCAGATTACAACTCCAGAATTCCTGGCTTATGCTCCTGGAGTCGTTCCAAGCCTTCTCCTGCTAGGAGCGACCAGCACTGTCTCAGCTCTTCAGGGAGCACGGTCACATCCTACGGATTGAAGTTTACCAGTGGCCGGACTGATAATATCACATCTTCCCGTAGCAATTCTTATAAAATCCATCAGTAAGGCAGACAGAAGCTGACACTAGAAACATTTTAAAGCAGAGTAACTGGACAAGTAGGCTTGTGCAAAAAGAGGCCAAGCAGCAGCTTCACAGGGGGAGCTAGAAAAGAGCTCAGCTCAGCAGTTCTGCCTGGCACCGTTTCATGAATCACAAGAAGGCTGCTGAGAACCAACACGGGACGTTATTGGCGTTACGCAGCTGGGAGGAAGGGAACGGGGGTAGAGAGAGGTTTGGGAAGAGAAATGGGAACGAGACAGTGCAAAGGGGAGGAAGAATTCAGTCAGGGCTTCCTCAGAGCGAGGGATCAAACTAAAGGGCCGAGCCCTGACTCTGGGAGAGACAAAGAACTGGGCAATCCTGAGCAAGCTCCTTGTGAGACAGAGAGAGGGGCACAGCATGCAGGAGGAACAACCAAATGGGAAAGTGAGGCTCTGTGAAAAATCCCATCCCATCTGACTCACCGGGCTGTTACAACAGGTAAAGGAGAATGCAATGTTTTTATTGTCTAGCCATAACTCTATAAATACAGCCCGACTTCACAAATTCTTGAAGGGGAAAAAAAAAAAAAAAAGTGTCTGCTGTTATTGGTCTAATGAGCTAACTCTGAAACATGAGCTAAAGACAGCTCCCTAGCGGCTGCCGACTACTCCACGAACTGAGAGGAAACCTCTTTCAGAGTCCATCAGTGCAAACCGTTGCTGACAGCTTGGGACTACACAACACACAGATTTATTTCACAGACAGCCACAGACAGGAATTTAGCACCCCGAGCTGGCCTCCTGCTTAGCAGAGAAGGTGTTAAAACGCAGCCACGCAGAGCCTCCCCCCGCGTTTTCTTCCCTGACCCCTCCTCGAACAAAACCCGGGAGCAACTAATCAATTTGGTCACCTGCTCCAGGCAGCCCAATACTCGCCAGATTTCCCCTTTTCCATCACAGTCCCTCCCCACCACCACCCAAAAAACAATTACACAACAGCGACCCAGCAGAGGAAAGCCAGCAAGCCAAACAGCTGCTCCCGGTGCCAACCAAGTTCAGCTGCAGTGCCTCCAAAATTCCCAAATATTTTGTGTGACCTTTCATCCTACAAATTAATTTATTTCCAGGCAGCAGCCAACTCCTTTTGCACCTGACAGCTTAGAGTCACTGAACTCATCCAAAAAGATTTAAAGGAGGAGAAACTGAGAAGCCGAATAGCCTCCTGATATTACCTAACCGGAGGGATTTCTTTCTTGTTTAAACTCTGGTTTCAACTTTTAAAATAAGCCTTTTTTTATTATTGCTTCCCCCCAAATTTGCTTTTAAAAATTAGAACAGGATTTGCAGAGGTTCACATCGTTTCAGTTTAATAATGTGTTGATAAATTGGGAGTTGAAAAAATAGGTCAACCCGATCAGTGCAAGTCCTCACACACACACGTACACGTGGAGAAACTCCATTTCTATTAATGCAACTGCAAAAGCTCTGACAGATCCCCCAAAACTAGGGGGAATTTTATGCAGTTGGCAGCGGAGCTATTGCTGATTAGATAATAGGAATTGTGCTCCTATTTTTAGGAACCAAAGAGCCCTTATTAATGGCTATCTTCTTGTTTGGGAAAAAGGGAGGGAATAATTCTGTTTATATTTCTCAATCAGCCTGCTGGCTTTCACGCAGAGCACAGAGGCAATTACACCAGCTCGGAGACGAGATGAGAGATTCAGCAAACATCATTAATATTATTATTCATTTGCTTAATTCACTTCTTTCCCCTTCCACTCCTAGGGACACCACGCTAAGGCTCTACCCCGTCCCCCTGCCAGTGAATGCAGCTCCCATTAATGTTGGACACCTGCCTGCGGGGAAGCAACGCACCGAGTTACAGCAGGGGAATATATTAATAAAACACAGCGAGATTCCTCAGCAGGGCCACGCTAGGGAGAGCGCTGGATGACCTAAGTGGGATGGAAAAGACCAAACTTTTATGATCCTAGGATTCCACTGACAGGTCAGCCACAAAACCAAGGACTCAAAGCGAAAAATACCGTGAGCACGTTTTGAGCACTGAAGTTTAATTTCTTTCTTTGGACGCTGACAAAAGATTCTTTAAACTGACTTCATCCTCTCTCCTGGCAAGAGGTCACTCACCAGTGCTATGTCCCCTTAGATAAGGTGATGACTTAGAGCCAAATTCTTACATTAAAAGCAACAGGTTAGGAACAGCTTCATTTTCAAAAGAGCTGAAGAGCCAGCAATTTCAGTAACTTGCCCAAGTTACTGCTGTCTTTGGCAAGTATTTCCAAGCTAGCTGTTAGATTTGTATTATAATTTCCATTATAAACTCTTAGGCAACACAGAAGATCTGAATCTAAATAGTGCTCTGGGAGCTAAAGCTTACATTTTCAGTGTTCAGGGCCCTGGCCCTCAAGCAGGCCATCTTCAGAGAAAGTTTTCAGTTGCTGATTAAGAAACAGCCTTCAAGCAGCAAGACGCAGCCTTTCGATGCTGTCACACTCAAACAAATCAAAACCATTCCTGATGTCCCTACCAGCAGCTTGAGATGATCTCCGTGCCATTCAGCTAGAAGCTGCTGGCTTTTTAGCACTGAAAGTGATTTCTGATGCATGTTAGGAAAGTCTCTTCCCGGCCCAGAGTGACCAGGCACTGTATTAACCGGATTGCTCGGCAGTGACAAAGTGTATTTGCATTCCAAGGTGAAATCTATTAAGGGGAAAAGATGAAGTGTGAGATTTCGAGGCAGACAAGGTGATCAGATAATGACATTACCCCGCACAATGCAGGATATGGTTACCATTTTAAACCCAACTATTTGTTTACTCTCTCCTCCACCCACTCAGCAAGTACACGAGACTCTAGATTTTAATACGATACGCAGAGGTGAACATCGGGGGGAAAACTTCACATTGCTCAAGGTTCAGCTTAGATAAGCATCCAGATGAAGTCCACAAGCTGGAAAAATCAGATGGGAAATCTCCTTGCTAGAAGACTCTCCCCCCGTTTTAATTGAATTTGCACAACTCGTCTTGCTGCCGATTCCGCCCTGCCCCAACTCCCTTCCTTTTCCTTTCTGCTCTCCTCCTCGGGTGTTTCCAGGAGATGAGTTGTGCTGGTACAGCTTGATATGGCATTCAGAGTCATAAAGGGCAATTCTTTGCTACCTTGGTTTTCAGATCAGACCTTGCTCTCACACAGAGCAATGAAGCAAAGCAATTAGCAAATGCTGGTTCCAGTGCACCAGCAGAGGGAGTGAACTACAGCCGCGTTCTGCTCGGCCTCCTTAAGCCTAACCCTTTCCTTCCACTCCATAAAATAACCTCTCAGGAATCCTCCCCCTCTCCACCAGGGAATCCTAACACAGGCAAACCTGGAAATGTAACTGAAGCCTGACACAGGCTTCAGGAAAGGGGAAAGGTTCCCCAGCCAGTGGTTCGGCTTTCCGCCTTCCTGGTGTCTCATGTCATCGAAATGGGGAAAAAAATAATAATAATAATAAGCACCACAGCGTGTTGAGTCCCCACAGTCTGGATCTACCCAGCCCTTTCCCCAGAGTCAGGATATTTCGACCTTAGAGCCTTATTTTATTTGCGTGGTGTACTTGCTAGTTCCTTCAGACTTCATCATCTCCGGGTTAAGAAAGAATTTCAGATGTGACCCCCTCAGCGCAGCTATTCCAGCTTCCTATCCATTTCTTCAGCCTCATTTTCCAGCTTTCTGATTTGGAAACATCAGGAACAATCCATGGTAATAAACAAAGGCTGAAAGTTTTTATTTTTCAGACCCAGACAAATATTTATCAGATTTAAAATTTTCTAGTACAGGATTTAAATTTAAGAATGTATTTTGTTTTTCACCCACCCACGCTAACCAAGGAAAGCTGAAACTCTTAATTCTACTTTGAAAATAAAATAATAATACCTCTCCCACATAACCTTTCTTTTTTTTTTTTTTTTTTTTTTTTTAAAGCACCCTTATTGGAAACCCTCTCACTGGCTTAGAAATACCTTTATTTACCAACAGGTCACGAGAACGCACTCCTAAGGATCTGCTATCGTGAAGCAGCAGCAAAGGATATAACCTTAAAAATTAGTCACAGCAGCAAGACACTGGAGAAAATGGCTCCCTCTGAGAGCCCACCCCCAAAAACGAGGTTTAATGTTGAAAACTTTCCTGTCCGATGGCTGGTCTTGTTTTCTTGTTCTGAATCTTATCGCTGCCATTAATTGGCCTTGTCTCCACAGGTTTCTTCTCTATCCCCAGCCTCCTTTCCCGTTCTGCTTCTTCCTCATTACCCCAATTTCCCAAGACATTACCACCCTGTATTTTTGTAAGCCTGTTCACACAAAGCAACTGGAGATTTATCAAGGAAGGAGAGAAAGAAAAAAGAAAAAAAAAAAGACAATGTGGGAAGATGAAACTCATAAAGAACGCACTATGACATACAGCAAGGGCAAATCTATCGTATACTTGAAGGCACAAGAAGTGCTCTTAGCTGAGGCTGTAGGGGTACAGCACATGAGGGCTGTGCTCCTCCAGCTTTTTGAGGCTGGGGAACACGAGGGGGCTGATTTCTCCCCTGGGTTCCCAGCACCCCTTCCCAAAATGGGCTAAAGTGCATTGCAAAAAGGCCCGGAATTAACAACCAGATTTAGGAGCAATGTACCAGACACGATTTTAAGTTATTTTTTTTTTCCAAATCCACCTCTTCACTTTACCCAGCAAGATGTGATCTTCCTGCAATCGCATCCTTTTCTTCACTGCAGTTTTGCCAAGGGCAATATCGCCCCTTGATAATACGGCCTTTGTATGCACCTACAGAATTAAGAGAGATGCGGGGGAACTGGGGAGTTGGAGGGAGATAATTTCAAACCAAAAGCAGCACCATGCAGAGCAGGGTGGTGTGAGATCAGAAAGCACTTCTCCTCTCTGATCCATACTATAGATCTCGCCTCCCAGTGTCCCACTTCCCCTGCACACACAGAAGTCCCCCTTATGTCAGCAGCATATATTGATGGAAAAAAATTCAACATCAGCAGCAAGGAGCCACCCCGTTCAGTACTGCAGGAGGATTAGGAAGGTCCACTGTGCTAGACACTCTTCATATGTTGGCTGCAAGGCGATTTGTGACTCGGAGAGCCTAGAATCAAATCCAAGCAGGGCTGAACAGCAAGAACTTCACTGCATGAAGTTTAAATTAAAAGGTGTTAAGAATAGGCATTTCGCTTCCATAGTCTTTACCAATTAGGCTAAGTGTTCAATACGGTTAGGTTGCCCTTTAATTCTGATTTGTTTCTTCCCCACCCACACATTAACTCCAAAAATTGATTTTAAAAATTAAAATCATTGTTACAATTTGCTGAGCTTAATATAAAGCAAGAGCGTAATGTCCCCTCATGAGTGCTACTGCAAGTGGCTACCCAGCCTGACCCTTACTTATAATCCCCTGTAAATTCACCCAAAAAGTCACGAACTACATAATATTAGTTCTTACAGACTGACATATTTCCCTGATCTTTCATGAGCCACATGGGGAAACAGTTTTCGCCTGATCTGAATGAAGAAGAAAAACAGTGATCCTAATCAACCGTTTACCCTTAGTGGCTTCCCTAAACAAATCTGGGAAAGAGCTTAAAGGCTTGGGAATATCCTCGACCCTGCTTGATGCACTGTAATAACCCTACCTAATTATACTGATATAAAAACTAATTGGAAAGATAGCAAATGTCAGGGTAAGATGCAAATTGTAGGGTGTTAATTGCTGAACAGGTGCTGGAATAGAATTAAATGAGCATCTTGATTAGGAGAGTGGAAAAAACAAATGTGGACCCCGAAATCAAGTTGGCCACGTGAATTATTTAGCAGCCTCCTTGTACCAGCAAAAGGTCATGTTGACGTGACCTCTGCTTTGTGATGGGTGGGCTGACAAAACAATAGTGAACTCCAGGAGAAAACACGGC
This sequence comes from Netta rufina, assembly GCF_964035555.1. NCBI lineage: Eukaryota > Metazoa > Chordata > Aves > Anseriformes > Anatidae > Netta > Netta rufina. The sequence goes on along the minus strand of NC_140151.1, from coordinate 3,446,066 downwards.
TTAGGATGAGACTCGACAACGGACAAAATTTTCAATGGGATCAGGGAGGAGCTTTGTTTTAACTGGTGGACTTCTTGGTGGATAATGCGGGAAGTTCTCCATATGGATCATCGTAGTGATACGGAGCCACCAGACCCAAGGCCGTGGGAGGCCCCCATGGGAGGCAGAGGAGGTGTACACACCGCCCCGTCCTCCCCTGACCCCATACACACAGGAGCGAGGGCTGTGCCTTTTACAGCAAACCCTTTGGGCCGGGGGCATTGGCCCAAGCAAAAATGGACTGAAAGCTACTTTTTGCATTTGCACTTAATAGGGTTTTCATCCACTACCAGAAGTTCTTCAGCAACACTACTGCAGCAGTAAATTATTGTGAAAGCCAGCTCATGTTTCAGTTGCCACCAAACGACCGGCAAACAGATTAGATCACATCATGCCAATTAGTACCAGCAGCCCAGAAATATGAGACCTTATCATCAGGGGTTATTATTTGGGGCATACAAGTAGAATCATTTTAATGATATATTTAATCCAGTTTCAGTTCAAAATTCCCAAATTTTGAATCTGACTCCACATTTTCTTGGTGAAAAATTAAAGTTCTGCAACAGCACTCTAGGGGCAGAAGAAATGTTTATGGAAAATGTGTTTGTTTGTTTTTTTTTTAATGGTTTCAACAAGTGATAAAGCCTACTGAAACGTTTTGCTAATTAGTTAAAAAAGTTAAAAGTTAAGAAAAATCTGGAAAACAATTTTCTTTAAAAACTGAAAATATTTAAGTGGTTATTTAGCTTGTTCTATTCAAAATATATCACAATAATTTAAAAAAATGTGTCTTTGGGAGAAAGGGGACTCTGTCCCTCAAGTTCACTTACTAAATGTATACGTCTCGGTGGACAGTAGCAACGATCATGTTGTTTTAGGAAAAGTTAGAGACCAAGTCTACAGCAGGACTCCAATCCATTAGGCACTGTACAAAATCAAAGTACAAGAAGCCCTGCACTGCAGAGCTTCCAATCTAAACAGAAAAGATGGAGAAGGAACGACTGAAATGCAAGAAAACAGGCCAATTGTCCTGGGCAGGCTTAAAACATCAGGAGCTTAAAAGAGATCCTAAAAATCAATGTAAACAGGAGCCCAGTTTAAGGCATTTAATACTGCCAAAAAGTCATGATGTTAGACCTGGGTCTTAATTTTTTGCTGTGCATTACCAGTTTCTCTCCTTTTAGGCAGCGCATTCCCAGAAGTTCATGCAAAACAGTGCACTGCAGTTGGCTCTAGACTAATTGTCCATCAAATATATTTCTACCAGCAGGCCAACTTTGCTGAAGACAGACTTAAGCAAGGGATTCAGACAGCCAACAAGATGTTGTTTCCAATCTCACTGACACCAGGTAATGGATGGGGTTAAGGCAGTGGTGAGAATATGAGCACCTGAGCTTTCGGCAGGTCCTCGAAAGGAAGAGTAATTTGTACAAGGCAACAATAGACTGAGTCGCTGACAGAGAGATGCTGTGCATAAAAGACCCAGCTCCCTTTTCCCCACCCTAAGGCTAGAATACTCAGCAAAGATACCTGCAACAATGCCGAGTCATAAGCAAGGCATGTCCCTGCTCTAAGACCCGCAAGAGGAGGCCAACAGATCTCAGGGGCAGGGGGAGAAGCAGGCTTCAGACTGAGAACTTTGATTTATGACACTAAGACCTGGAGTTCCCTTTGTATCTAGGGGATACACTACGCCATGGGTGACGGGAGAATAGAGTGGGTACCGCATCGCAGTGCTCGGTCTCCTGGGATAAGGACACCAATTCATTATCTGCACGCTGTCCTTCGTTCGTGGGGCCTCCACTGCTGGAGGAGGTAGCTGCCAATCTTCCATTCTGCACTTTTATTTAGCACTTGCAGTGGGGGCTAGAAGCAGCTGCAGGGAGAAGCAGACTCGGTTAATTTTTCAAGTTCAGATCCACGTCTTAGCAGGGAAGGGCCGCAACTCCAATCCAGTTGTCTCTCCCATGGCTTCAGCTTTAACTTTCCTGTTCGGGACCACTACAGATACACAAGGTGCATTTGAAATGTTACGTCTGGGGAGAAAAGAGGAAGGCAGGCAGACTTAATTCATGTAGGATAAAGCTAAGCAAAATCGTAGCAGTCTGTTGAAGTCCTACAGGCATTGTACATGGGTGGGATCACAGCTGCACTGCAGGCTATTGCACACCCTGTTAAAAACTACCTTGCTTTGCTTTGTCATTGCTGCCACTGCCCCCAAACAGCTCTTGGAACAGCTGTAGATTTCTTATAGACAGCGAAGTAATATGCATTCAAAACACAGGAGATTTTATTTTTAAATGCTCATGCTGAAGCTTGAATGAAAACAAAGCTTTACCCACACCTGAAAGTAATGTTAATGGGATGTCTTTCACATGTCCAGGATCCGAAGTACAGGAGTACTACTGAGCTTGTAAAACTCATTCAGAAGCTAACAAATGTTAAAATCAAGGTTGAAGAAGCAACTCTAACTTAAGTCTGAGCAGTCCCCTTCCCCATTTTTACCCGCTCACTCTAGCTGCTTCTTGCCTCTTCCCCAGGCTCCAACTACACCCAAATACTGTCAGGTCCTAATCTTCCAGTCAAGCCTCCTGGTCCAGGACAGAATTCCCCACCAAGCCCCAAAGCCTGGTCCTCTTGACCAGAAGTATCATCTCCCCAGACTGCAAGCACAGCCATCGAAAGGACAGCCCCAAACCAAGCGCCATACACACTCAGAGTTAGAGGCAAACCTTACAGATGCACTGTCAGAGCTGCGTGACAATTCACATTAGCCAAGGAGCAGAATCCACGCTGCTCTAAAATCCGCTTTGATCTGCGCAGACAGACAGCACTTAGATGCTCTCTGCTTTTCTCTTGCTAAAGCAGCGTTCTCAAGTGGAGCAAAATAGCCATCAAACGCCTGCATGCAGAAAATGACAGAGCTTAACATATCTTCATCTGTAACACCGATTTTGCCTGTAAAAAGAACCCTGAAGCTACAGAAGAAAAGCCAGAGGAAGAGAGTCCCTCTGCCCATCAGAGAAATGGTTAAGGTTGCTGCTTCTGAAGGGCAGCTATGTTTTCGGCAAGTTATCAAGCAGGGCTATCAGCCCGCTTGTGTTGCTTGGCTAAATAGAAAGAAACAGAGTGATATTTTTTGAAGGCACTGAAGTAAAGCTAGAAAATGAGAGAACCAGATGTCCTGAAGGAATGCTGGGAAATGCTTGAGATAAAGGGAAAAGAAAAAAACCCTTTAACAAAAATGTCCCAGAGGATTTTTTGAGGTTCTGTGTCAACAAGTGACACTGACACAACGCTGTATACTTTTTCTCCCCTCTTTAGCAGAGGAATTTTGACTGACCAGATATTTTGTCAACATCAAGCAGAATGATTTACACTGGCAGGGATTCAACCTTAAAAGTTATTATTTTTCTTCAAGGTACTGAGTGCCCATGTTCCTAATGAGAATATAGATTTGGGAAAACATCACTGTTCAAGTATTCACTCACACTCAAATTTAGTATCTAGCACAATCTAGTTTGGAGTCCCAGTGAAAATTCTAGTAGCAATGAATTCAAGGATCATTTAAAGCTACCCAGAATAAAAGCTGAAGGTAGAACCACAAGATAAATTCCATGTGTGAAGGGGGCAAACCTTTTCAGTTTTACCAATTGTTCAAAACAACACTTTCACCCCCCCCCCCTCCAATTTATGTGAATGTGGGAATCCTAGATTTATTCCTTTCTTTCACAGGAAATCAAAAATTGTAATTTC